>NC_138770.1:495697037-496351204 GCF_965119305.1 Pelophylax lessonae | reverse complement strand
AAGATGTTAAATAAAAAAGATGAGATGAGAAAAATATACAGGCTGGGCAGTTGGAGCTCAGTGATCAGAGAGACAGACAGAGAGAAACAAAGTTACAATTTACAAATAAACTCCTGAGCAGAGATAAGTGCTGGGAGGGGGGCCACACAAAGGGAGGGGGATTAGTGAGGGACAACTGTCTCTTTCTCAACAGATAAAAGCTGATAGCAGGGAGAGGGACAGATCAGATTCAGGTGCTGGAGGAAGATTTCTGTATTTGTTGTCCATCACTAATCCCCCTCTCTGTGTGGGCCCACTACAAGAGGGCTGGTGGTCCCCCCCCCTATCAGCGGCCCTGCTCATATATATACAATAAAACACAAAACAAACCAAACCTCACCAGACACAACTATGATGCCCCAGCACCACAAGTCTGCATGGGTAAAATTAAACATCAGTGGGCCTGTAATCAAATCATAGGGATGATATTTAACACCACTATGTTAAAAAAACAGAACTTGCTTTAAGGAGGATATGTGCACAGCAACAGACAATTAACTGGAGCTAAAACAGTCCTGTTAGGCTTGGTTCACACATATACGTTTTTTATTGCATTTTGCAGATACGCACTACAGTCCATATAACATGGTTTCCTAAAAAGTTTACATCTATGCTATTTTCAGCCTCTGCGATTTTGGAAAGGGTCAGGGACTTTTTCTAAAAGCAAAACAGTGCATTTTTGGCTCAACAGACTTCAAAGGAGAAGCTGCAGAAAAGCTTATAGTGCGTTTTGCTGAGTAACGCGTTTTAATCCACCTAACGGGTCAAAAAAAGAAAAAACAAACAATGCAAAATGGACAAAAAAAATGCGCGAAAAAATGCATGTGCAAAAACGTAAAATGCACCGCATTTTGCACTGCAGAAATGGATCAAAAGTAAACTGCAAAGATGTGGACTGAGCCTTATCCCTTGGGAAAGTAGTGTCACCTAGCGTCACCTTCTGAAGAGATCTTTCATATGGCAATTGATATTCATATCTTTATCCCAATTCACGACTGACTGTCTCTAATAGAGCATAACTCCCATACCTTGCCTTCCACAGTTAGAATTACCACAAAGGACTGGCTGTAATGAGAGTTTCAAAAAGCGTGCACACATGCCATAAAAGAGGTAATAATAATATGGGGCCATACAGGTTCAGTTGGGTATGTTTCTTAAATGTAGATAAATAAGTGGACTAAAAAAGGAACAACCTTCTCCAGAGCCTCTCCATCCTCTGGAACTCCAAACTCCAATCTGTCCACTTATCTCTTACTCTGCCTTTTGGCAATCCCTGAAAACGCAAATCTTCAGGGAAGCCTACCTCGCCTCCACCTAAAAACTGTACTTCAACTTTATCCATCAGTTCATCTCTCAAAATCTTTACCTTTTGTACCACTTGCCTCTTCTTTTAGCTTGTGAACTCCACGAGCAGGGCTCTCCTAATCCTTTTGTGTCAAAGTGTATGGAACAGTTCTATCGCCATTTATTTTGTAAAGTGCTGCACAAACTGTTGGCGCTATATAAATCCTGTATAATAAGTGTCCTGATCACAACCCTAGTTAAATATTTTTATCACAAAATGCAGTGCAGTTGGGAGGGTTAAATGCTTCAGCTAAACATACTTGTGGAAATTATCTTAGCATGCAATTGATAACCCCTGTTCTGTCGAATAATGCATCCCATCGGATAATGCCTCCGCATTCGCAGATCATCGGAGGCATCTGCAAAGCACGGAGGGAGAATCTAATTGCCAGATTATGCCTCGCACTCTCTGCGCATGCACGAGACTTGAGCGATGTCATAGGCGGAGTCACAGGTGGAATACTATTGTTGGGCGGATTTAGGTGTGTTGCAGGGCTGATTCCATCGCTCGCGGATGCCCAAAGAGAGCAAGGCAGAATGTGGCAATTAGATTCTCCCTCTGTGCTTTGCAGATCATATAATGCCTCCGACGATCTGCGCATGCGTAGTGTCTGAGGCATTATCTGACGGGATGCACTATTCAACAGAACACTCCTCTCACCTAGGGACAGCATTTGCCTGTATTAACCCTGTAGGTTGAAGTGACTGGTTAGCTACATAGTTAGCCTGGTTGAAAAATTACAAAAGTCCATCTAGTTCAACCAATAATTAGCTAAACATTTAACTGTTAGGGACAGAGGTGTGTGCATGCAAAAACCTATTTACCAACCTAATATGGGCTAGAGAGCAGATTTATTTTTAGTAGACTTTAGACTCTACTGCCAGTGTTTTAGACAAAGACTCTCAAACTACACCCCATAGCTGGTAATCTGCATGCTGGTTAAAAACCACTGCAACAATAATGCCTTGCATGGACAGCTCATTGCTCGCCATGTAAGCCGCTGTGTAGTTCCACCAGATGCCAGGTACTGGAGCGCACAACGCTCCAAAACTTGGCAAGGTAACAGGCACCAGGAGGGGAGATCACCTTCTTGATGGTACCTGTATAAAAATAATATTATAAAAATAATAAAACATTAGAAAAAGGATCCATCACCCAACCTCTCAAACACTATCACAGGCATTAGGATTAGTTACAAGAGGGCTTGACAAATCCCAGGACCCAGGTCGCATAGGAGACTAGAAATTGTGTCCTGGCGCCTGGGCTTTTATCAGCCTAGCTGGCCTGGATATGAGATGTTACATTGGGCCTGACTGACACTTTCCTTACCTGAGCTGGGAGCTGCATTCACAGAGAGCCACCCAAACTCACACACCACCAGCTGCTTGGTGTGATCTGTACCCTGGCAGGATTGTGCTCAGCCCAGCTGCTTGGTGCAACAGTGTGCCTGCCTTGCCGCTGATCACAGGGATCAGAGGGAGCCAGGATCCGGTCCAGGCTGGGGATTCAGCTTGCTTGCTTCCGTACTGAAGAGATCTAGTCAGGACCCCAGGGAGCGAGTAAGAGTCAATTTGGTTGGGTTTTCAATACTATTTTTTTTTTGGTTGAACCAGATGGACTTGTGTCTTTTTTCAACCTGACTAACTATGTAACTCTTTAAGAGTCAGCTTCGCTGAAGAGATTCAGCTGCACAAGGTGAGCCGCCCATCAGTGCTCATTATTGCAGCCTATTGGTGCCAACTCAGCAGTACCCATCAGCGCCGCCTTTCAGAAACACCTCATCAGTGCCGCCTGTCGGTGCCAATTATTGCTGCTCATCAGGACCACCTCATCAGTGCTGCCTCATCAGTATCCATCTGAGCACCTTGATTCAAAGCAAATTTGTCAAGCCTTGAGTTACAAACATGGGAATTCTCTGTCCTTAAGATCTGGCACCCAGTCTAAATTTAATCACAAGTGGAAACCATGGATTGTCTGGCTTAATACCTGACCTTCTGTTCATGCCTTTCTTGAATATATAAATACCGATCTCTCTCCTGACGTTCTGTATATGCCCTGCGCAGCTTTGGTACATGTATCTTTGATATTGTATCTTGCTTTTTTGTTTGCTTATACTTCATGATTACTTTGGTAGTTGTTTAAATACTACTGCTGTATTCTTATTTATGTTAGAATTTTCAAGAAAAATTGTATTAAAGGAAAAAAAAAAAATAAGAATATTATAATATATTTCTGTATATAAAAAAAATAATTGACAAATATTTGACAAAAATGTGGGGCCCGTGAAATCATCATTTGTCATAGGAACTGTGATGCCTGGAAGAAGTGATCCCTTTCCTCTTCTTGCCTGTTATTCTCTGCTCTCACATTTTTTTTCTCTCGTACCTTTTTTTTTTTCCTTTTATTGTATCTTATAGAGACTCCAACTCTGTGCAAAAGAGATAGGCCTAACCATGTGCAAGTTACAGCCTTCGATGATAACACCATTGCAAGGGTTTAACAACTATACCATCTATACTGACAACGAATACAGAAAAGAGGCTGTATATTTAAATAAGGGAGGTTAGAGGGTGTAAATGTTGCAACATTTTTGTATCTTTATCAATGTTTGTCTGTTGACATTGATACTCCTATGGCAGAAAATCTACCCATTTGTGATTTGTGCCTAAGGGCTCTTTCACACGGGTGCTCCGTGTGTCCGCAAATTATCCTATTTTTTTGCGGATGATTTGCGGACATAATGTAAGTCAATGGCATTGCGGATGTCAGCGGAATACCATCCGCTGACATCCGATTTCCTTCCTTTCAGTTCTGTTCCGTTTTTTGGAACGGAACAGAACCCTATTTTTCCTCCGTTCAAAAAACGGAAAGGAAGGAAAATCGGATGTCAGCGGTGTCATCCGCTGACATCCGCAATGCCCATATACTTACATTATGTCCGCATACGGATGGGATGATATGCGGACTTACGGAGCGGATGACACAACTGTCATCCGCTCCGTGAAAAAAAAAAAAAAAAGTCCCGCAGCGGACAAAAACAGCGGAGCGGGCGTGTGAAAGAGGCCTTCCTTATAAAACCTAATAAAAACAGATTGTGAAAAAAAAAAAAAAAAAATCAATCTGTCATAGTCTTAACCCCCCTACACAACAAAAATATATTCTAAATGACCAATACCAAACTACATTAATTAAAAATACTATGACTGATTAATGCAAGCAGCATATAACAAAAGGGAGTAGGACTATGTAAATTATGTTTAATAAGTGTAAATAAAAATGCTATGATCGACACAATTTCCCTTTCACAGGCACCATTCAGAAAGGAACTAATAACAGTATGCTGCATCTATCAAGGAATTAAAACAAGAGGCATGATCACATTTTAACAATTTTAGGTTTGAAGAATTTTTGACCTGTAAAATTAATTTCTTGGAGTACAGTATAGGATACTAAAGCATATTCTTAGACAGCTAGGGTATAGGTTGTTCCCAATGACCTGAAGGTAGCAGCATATAACCCAGTTGTCTAAGAATATGCCGGAGTCCTGTACTGCATGACCAAAAATCTTTTTCTGGAGAATTTTCATTTGACCCTCAATAACAGATGTAAGCAACCTAACAATACATACAAACATGACCAATATTTACCTTGTTTGCAGCTATGAGTACTTTATCCAGAAAGCGGAGCCACTCAAATATAAAGACTGGCTTCTTGGCCTCTGTGACCTGAGCCAGGGCATCCTCCTTCAGGAGCAAGCTGTGAGCCAGTTCCATGTTTGTTTCAGATCATTCACTAAATAAACCTCCTGTAATAAAAAAAAAAATAATTATAAACTTGAAATTTAGCACTCATCCTACATAGCCTTGTGTATGTAAATGCATGATCTTCAAACCCAGACTATCATTAGACAGGGCAGACATATAAATGAAATGTCCTCCATTGCTGGTTTATCCTCCATTGGGAACCTTCAATACCAGTTCTAATACAGATTTGCTGTAGTCATTGGTGTCTCTGAATCCATCAAAGGTTTATCCTGTGTTGAGCCCTGAAGAAGGGGGAGCGAGGATGCTCCCGAAACATGTAGGTGGATTTTTTGTGGCTTTGTGATCAACAATTAATATTATCCTGGAATCTTATCCAGTTTTGGTGCTCTTTTCTGTATTTCTATGGTACTGTTGGGTACCCATTGAGGGAAACCTTGTTCTGTGAGAGCCCCCTCCCCAGAGACAGACAGCAAAAAAAAAAAAAAAACACCTGGCAGGGGTTTTCACCCATTCATATGTTAGACAACATTTTTGGATATACATTTTAAGTCAATCTTTCTCAACCTTTTTAACATTAAAGCGGTAGTATACTTAAAAAGAAAAAAAAAAAAAAAACCCTGCAAGACAAAGGCATAATGAGCTAGTATGCATTGCATACTAGCTCATTATGAAACACTTACCTTAGAACGAAGCCCCGACACGGACCCCCGGACACCGCTGCGGGAGCTAACATTAACCCTCGGCGTCTCTTCCAGGGTCGGCGGCGCGGGAGTCATTTTCCGGCAAGTTCCCGGCAAGGAACGCTGAAGGTCCACCGGACCTTCAGAGCGCATGCGCCGCTCGCGCGAGCAGCTGCATGCAGTGCAAATATCTCCTAAACCGTGCATGTTTAGGAGATATTAATTGTACCTACAGGTAAGCCTTATTATAGGCTTACCTGTAGTTAAAAGTCGCAAAAAGCGGGATACTACCGCTTTAAGAAAACCTTGAGCTAAGTTTCCAGTCTCCGGGAACCCCTGCTAGTAAACACTGTATCTACAGCTAATGGTACATTAGAATGATGGTCAATGAGAAGAATGTCCTTTACATTTGTGGTCAGTAGAAAAATTCCCATTCTTAGGTAGCTAAAAAGATTTGTGTCAGTGGTTACTTATCAGAGGGGCAGAAAATGTTCATTTCTGATTGAACGCCTAGCAACCTGTGGAGGAACTCTACTTAGAAAACTCTTCTTTAAGCGCTTGCTGAAATAGTTGCTAGCTTGGAAAAAAAAAAAAAACGAATGCAGCTACCATATCTAAGGACTGGTAAGCTGTGATATTTTAAAATTTTGCTTGGGTTTATTTACGCTTTAACCACTTTAGCCCCAGCCCTATTTCGGACACTTTTTGTTCACAAGTTAAAACCAGTATTTTTTCCTAGAAAACTACTTAGAACCCCCAAACATTATATATATTTTTTTAGCAAAGACTCTGGAGAATAAAATGTCGGTCATTGCAAAATTTTTTGTCACGCGGTATTTGCGCAGCGGTCTTTAAAACGCCATTTTTTTGGAAAAAATTTGAAAAATCACATTTCACTGCATTTAAAAAATACTAAACAGTAAAGTTAGCCCATTTTTTTTGTATATTGTGAAAGATGATGTCACGCCGAGTAAATAGATACCAAACATGTTACGGTTTAAAATTGCGCCCCCCCGTGGGATGGCGACAAACTACGGTCAATAGAGATCTCAATCTGCGACGCTTTAAATTTATTTAACGGTTACCAGTTTAGAGTTAGAGTGTAGCTCTTTTTTTTTAATTATTGCCCACGCTCTGGCGATCGCGGCGATACCTCACATGTGTGGTTTGAACAGCGATTTCATTTGCGGCTCGACTTGCGTATACGTTTTTTTTTGTGCGCGAGCTAACGGTGACGGGGACGGCTAAATTTTTTTTTTTTTTTTTTTCCTATTTATTTTTTCTTTTTTTTTAAACTTTATTACAGGTTTTTTAAAAAAAAAAAAATCTGATCACTTTTATTGCTGTCACAAGCAATGTAAACATCCCTGGTGACAGCAATATGTCGTGACAGGTACACTTTATGGAGGGATCGAGGGTCTAAAAGACCCTAGACCCCTCCACTACACTTCCCTGTATGCAAAACGCCGAAAACGGCATTTTTGCATACAGCCGTTTTTCAAATCTGCCGCCTTTTGCAGCACAGTAACCCGGACGTGACGTCATGGACGCCGCCTCCGGGTTACGTCATCGGAGACCCGATCGATGCCGTTTCCGGCATTCATCGGGACTCCATCCAGCCGGCGGACGTGCCGGCTGGGTGCTCGGGGCTCCCGGTGGGACGGTAGCCCCGAGCAAAGCCGCGGAAGGCGGCGGGAGGGGGGGGACGTCCCCTCCCGCCCCCCCGGGTAACGATCGAGCGGCTCCCGAGCCGCATCGATCGTTACCGACGGAAAGCCGACCGCCGGCTTCAAACAACGGTACCGGGATGATGCCTCTAGCTAGAGGCATCATCCCGGTATAACCACTCAAAGTCAGCCGACGTAGAGGTTACGTGACTGGTAGTAAAGTGGTTAAAATCCAAAAGTAAAGGTCCTCCCTTGTAGTGGGGCTTAACCAGCACTGCAAGAGTTAACAGCCCATTTAGTCGGGGGGGGGGGGGGGTGTCGGTAAAAGCACTTTTATTGTCCTGGTCTTTCGCTCCCCCAGAAGAGGGCATTCCCATGCACTCTGGCAGTGCACTATAGGCCCTGCATCAGTCTTGATGATATCAGGGACATCTGATCACCAGAGTGCAGGGGAGAAGATGCTGTAGAACTGGTCTAGCAGCACAGAGAAAGGCCTCATGCATACAGGGTGTTTTCCCATTTCTCCTAGACATACTTTAATAAGAATTTATTCTGGGCATTGAAATTAACTAATGCTCAAGTACTTAAAGCACCTAGCGTTAATGGGAATTTAATCACATTTACACACAGCAAGACATGCTGGTTGTGTGCCTCTAAATGCTTATGTAAGCATGGTGACATAGGATAACACGCAGGGCCATTTAAAGGCAGGAAAAAAAATAAAAAAGACAGATGCTCCTAACAGCAGCGTTAAAAATGTCCAGTGTGCATGAGGCCAAACTCCTTTAGGCCCCTTTCACACGGCTCCGTTCCGTCAACTGAGCCGTTCAGTGGGGGATCAATCCGCCGCTCTGAGCAGGCGGATGACAGCTCCGTCTCCGCTCTGTGTTTGTTCTCATCCGATCCGCCAGACAGATGGAAAATAGGGTTTCCATCCGTCTGGGTTTGACGGACAGGATCAGGTGTCAGCGGACATGTCTCCGCTGACATCCGTTGCCCCATAGAGATACATGGGGCATCCATTCAGATCCACCTGAAAAACTGACAGGCAGATCTCAACGGACCGTATGTGTGAAAGGGGCCTTACGCTGTCCCCTAGACCAGCCTTTTTCAACCAGCTTTCCTAGATGTTTTTTCAGGGGTGCCTTGGCAAAATGCCAAAAAAAAGTGATCAATAATTGTATACAAGCCAACAGGTGGATCAAGTCTGCCTATTAGTTTCACCAAACCATTATAACGTTCTAGACACTGGCATCCTAACCAATGACATCATCAGTTGATAAGGAGGATGTCTGTTGCCTTCACAGCATCCTTGTTTGATCCTCCTGTGCCCCTCTCCCTTAGCACTGGGGGGACATTGGCTGACTGATGGAGAGAAATTGAGGGAGAAGAGAAACATTGGAATACCAGTCAGTACCAGTGTGCAAAAGTGTATTTGCTTAGGAAGAATAAATCACCTCGAACGTTGGATGTCCTACATGTGGATGTTGCTGCATTCTGTAAAGCTATTAGAATCGTTTATTTACATTTTAGAATGAGGTGCCTTGAGACTGTCTATAATTTTAAAGGGTGCCTCGACTAGCAAAAGATTGAGAAACATTGCCCTAGACCAGTGATGGCGAACCTTGGCACCCCAGATGTTTTGCGACTACATTTTCCATGATGCTCCTGTACTCTGCAGTGTAGTTGAGAATCATGGGAAATGTAGATCCAAAACATCTGGGGTGCCAAGGTTCGCCATCACTGCCCTAGACAAACAAGCAGTCATTTCAATGGGCTCCCCTACACATGGCTAAAAAGCTCATGTATTTTTCTAAGCTTTTCTCAGACTCATGCACACTGCATCTCAAAGGCGCTGCTCCTACAGGCTTTTTCAGCTCTCATTTTTTTTTCTGCCTTGCATGTTAGCCAATGTGTCCATGCATACTATGGCTTTTTCATCAGTTTACAGGCAGAAAAAAAAAAATCCACCAAACTCATGTTATTGAGAGGAACTTTCTAGCAAAAAAAGACGCCTAAGTGCCCAAAAACACGCACACAAGGTTAAAAAAAAAAAATGGGAAAAATGAGCTGAGGGTTTGTGAAAAAAAAGTTTATGTTTAAATAAGCTCAATAAAATTGTGCATAAGAGCACAAAAAAAAAAAAAACAAGCTTCTTCAAGCTCCTAGGCAGAGAAATAAAAGCTCAGTTGCCTTAAAACAGCTTTTTTTTTTTTTTTTGGAGCTCAAGTGTGCAGAGCCCTTAACACTATGTGTTCTTGCACATTTAAGAATGCACTTCTTGTTTTGCACCTTTGGGGTGTCAATGAATGGCAACACAAGTGTTTTTTTTTTCATGTTCTGTGTATGTGTAAAAAATTGTGAAACTTCGTGTTAAAGTGGTTATAAAGGCAGAAGGTTTTTTAACTTCATGCATTCTAGGCAGGAAGGTAAAAAACCTGTGTGCAGCAGCCCCCAGAGCCCCTGCTAAAACTTACCTGAGCCCCATCACCATCCAGTCATCTGCAGGAGAGACTTAGCTCTCCCTTCTCATTGGCTCTGTTTGCTGTCAATCACAGCCAGTGAACCAATAAGGAGAGAGGGGTCGGGGCAAAGCCATGGCTTTGTGTCCGCATGGACAGGAAGAGCAGTAACTCAGGAAAGCTCCTGCTTGGGTGCCCCCATTGCAAGCTGCTTTCTCTGTGGGCACTAGACAGAAGGGAGGGGCCTGGAGCCCCGATGGCGGACCCAAGAAGAGGACGATTGGGGCTGCTCTGTGCAAAACTACTGCAAAGAGATGGTAAGCATAACAGGTTTGTTTTTTTTAATGGTCACCCTTAACCACTTCCCGACCACCCGCCGCAGTTATACTGCAGCAGGCAGCCCCCTCTGCGCAAACAGACGTAAGTATACGTCGGTCGCGCTCCTGCAGTGGGGATGCCGATGCACGGGGCAGGCAGCTCCGATTGCCGCCTGACACCCGCGATCGTTCCTCGCTGATTCTTATCTCTTGAATGATCACAGAGCGCCTGTAATCCTTCTATATAGGAACACAGTTCTCTGATCATTTCACAAGCCACGCCCCCCCCCCTATGTACACACTTAACCCCTTGATCACTTACTGTTTTAACCCCTTCCCTCCCAGTGTCATTATTACAGTAGCAGTGCATATTTTTAGCACTGATTACTGTAGTAATGTCACTTGTCCCCCCAAAAGTGTCAAAAATGTCAGTCAGGGATCCGATTTGTCTGCCACAATCCCGCAAAAAAATCGTAGATCGCTGCCTTTACTTGTAAAAAAATAAATAAATAAAAATGACAAATCTTTCCCGTAGTTAGTAGACGCGATAACTTTTGCACAAACCAATCAAAATAAGCTTATTGCGATTTTTACCAAAAATATGTAGCAAAAAACAAATTGGCCTAAAATGTTAAAAAAAATTTTGATTTTTACATTTTTTTTTTTTTCGCTCTTTTTTTGTTTATAGCGCAAAAAATATAAATTGCAAAGGTGATCAAATACCACCAAAAGAAAGCTCTGCTTATGGGAAAAAAGGACATTGATTTTATTTAGGTACAGCGTCGCATGACTGCGCAATTGTCCGTTAAATTAACGCAGTACCGAATCCCAAAATATGGCCTGGTCATTAAGGTGGAAAATCTTCCGATCCAGACGTACCGGTACGTCACTAGCCTGGGAGCCAATAGGGGGCGGGCGCGCTCCTGCACCCGCTCGTTCCCTAAGAAGCCCTCGCGGTCGTCGGGTGGAGAGGGAGAAAGGCAGGCGGCTAATGTAAACAAAGCCGCCTGACATTCTTCTCTGTGTAAAAGCACAGATCATACGGTCCTGTTATGTAGGACCATAGATCTCTGCTGTTACATCACAAGCCACATCCAATCACAGTTAGAAGCACGCCCCTAGGGACACACTTAACCCCTCCCTCTCCAATAAAGTTAACCCCTTCCCTCCCAGTGTCATTATTACAGTAACAGTGCATATGTATAGCACTGATTACTGTAGTAATGTCACTGGTAACCCCAAAAGTGTCAAAAATGTCAGTCAAGGGTCCGATCTGTCCACCGCAATGTCGCAGTCCCGAGAAAAAAAAAAAAAAAAAAAAATCGCAGATCGCCGCCATTACTCGTAAAAAAAAAAAAAAAGACAAAAATCTTTCGCTTAGTTAGTAAACGCAATATCTTTTGTCAAACCAATCAAAATACGCTTTTTGCGATTTTTTTTACCAAACATATGTAGCATAAAACAAATTGGCCTAAAATGTTAAAAAAATTTAGATTTTTACATTTTTTTGGGGGGGAATTTTATATAAAAAAAATGTGAAAAATATTGTTATTTTTGCAAAATTGTCGCTCTTTTTTTGTTTATAGCGCGTGATCAAAAAATTGCACAGGTGATCAAATACCACCAAAAGAAAGCTATGTTTGTGGGAAAAAAAGGACGTCAATTTAATTTACCCCTTGGTCAGGAAGGAGGTAAAATCTTCCAGGGCTTAAGTGGTTAACACAGTGTCATGCAATACTAACACACTCCCTGACCTAGAATGACAACACTACTCAGCATAGTGAGCTAATGGAAAGATCACGGGGGGGGGGGGGGGGGGGGTGGATCACCACTGAAGCAGCAAAAAATCTAGGGCACTTGTGCATAGTCACCCATCCGCTTCTATCTTTAGCTTGTTCACACAAGTGCTGGCACTCGTACTATGAGCATGAGGAATTTGTTTTTGCGCCTGTAGCTGTGTGCAGGGAGCCTACAAAATCAAAAGCAGATGCGGCGGGTGCATGGACATGTGCAAATTTGAGATTGTGGCTGCATCTGTTTCCATAGGCTGCCTGCACGCAGCTTGGGATGGATCTATGCAGTATGGGTGCCAGCACCTGGCTCAATGAGGTTATAAAGTGGAACTAAACCCTTCTATCCTTTACAGCCAAGGAAGCTGCCATACTATTCTCAGTTTGATCTGCAGCTGCCATGGTGTATATGTGATCACTTACAATACCAGCTATTTGATGGCTTGACAGTCCTGTAGAGAGTGCAAGCACCTGTGTCAGTTATCATTGATAGCATGCCTTGAATAGAACAGCTTAGGAAAACAGTTAAACTGATGAGTTTTGTTCAACTTAACAGTTTCCTAAGATAGTTACTTTCAAGGCATGCTAAGAAGGATGTGACAGGTGCCTGTGCACTCTACAGAACTGCCAAACCATCAAATGGCTGGTGTCATAACTGATCAAATATACAGCACCATGGCACCTGCAGATCAAACAGAAGATACGATGGCAGCTTTCTTGGCTGTAAAGGATAGGAGAATTTAGTTTAACTTTAACCACTTAAGCCCCGGAAGATTTTACCCCCATTCCGACCAGGGGGTATTTTGCGATTCGGCACTGCGTGACTTTAACGGACAATTGCGCGGTCGTGCGACGCTGTACCTAAACGAATTTGGCGTCCCTTTTTTCCCACAAACAGAGCTTTCTTTTGGTGGTATTTGATCACCTGTGCGATTTTTTGATCACGCGCTATAAACAAAAAAAGAGCGTCAATTTTGCAAAAATAGCAATATTTTTCACATTTTTTTATATGAAATTCCCCAAAAAAAATTTAAAAATCAAAATTTTTTTACTTTTTCGGCCAATTTGTTTTATGCTACCTATGTTTGGTAAAAAAAAAAAAAAATCGCAAAAAGCGTATTTTGATTGGTTTGCGCAAAAGTTATCGCGTTTACTAACAAAGGGAAAGATTTCTGTCATTTTTGTTGTTTTTTTTTTTTAACGTGTAATGGCGGCGATCTGCGATTTTTTTTGCGGTACTGCGACATTGGGGCGGACAGATCGGACCCTTGACTGACATTTTTGACACTTTTGGGGTTACCAGTGACATTTCTACAGTAATCAGTGCTATATATATGCACTGTTACTGTAAAAATACACTGGTAGTGAAGGGGTTAACTTTATTTGGGAGGGAGGGGCTGTGTGTATCCCTAGGGGCGTGCTTTCTACTGCGATTGGCTGGGGCTTGAGCTGTATGGACACTGATCAACGGATCTACATACTAGATCCGAGTGATCAGTATCCTAACAGCAAGGAGAATGACAGGTGGCTTGTTTACACAAGCTGCCTGACATTCCCCCTCTCCCCCGCCGATCGCCGAGTGACCGGCGGACATCGGGTCCGCCGGTCACAAGCGCGGGGGGGGGGGGGGGGGGGGTCCGTGACCACGCGGGAGCGCGCCTCCGGGGGCGCGCGCTCGCTCCCTAGACCCTCACAAGCTAGTGACGTAGCCCTACGTCACTTTGCCTGTGAGGGGCTGACTGCCGACGTAGATCGGCGTTAGGCAGTCGGCAAGTGGTTAAAGTGTTACTAAACCCACACCAGCAAAATCAGTGTGTATATGCAAATAATTTCATTTCCATGTTCTGTGTACTGTCGGAGACCTGATATAGTGAATGGAGGTTCTGGGTTTAGTAACACTTTAACCACTTGCCATCTGCTCACATTGCTGCTACTGCAGCAATGTGGCTCGTTATCGTCCAGCGACGTAGACCTACGTCGCTGGACTCCTCCCCTTGTGGGCGGCGCGCCGCCGGAGGCTCGCTCCCGCTGTTTTCAGTCACAGCGGGAGTCGGGCCAGGGGAGGAGCAGTGGCGATCGCCGCTGCTCTTCCCCGATCGTCGGGGAATCGAGTGTGTTTACACAAGCGGGCGGATCTCCTAAGTGACAGGCAGGGTCAGATTGCAGGGTTCAGCATAGCTGAACATGCGATCTGTCCTTGTGTCACTCAGTCACCTCCCCCCCCACACACGTTAGTAAGCACCAGGCATACATTAACCCCTCCCTCTCCAATAAAATTAACCCCTTCCCTGCCAGTGTCATTTTTATAGTAACAGTGCATATTTATAGCACTGATTACTGTAGTAATGTCACTGGTACCCCCAAAAGTGTAAAAAATGTCAGTCAAGGGTCCGATCTGTCTGCCGCAATGTCGCAGTCCCGCAAAAAAAAAAAAAAAAAAAAAAAAAAAACGCAGATCGCCGCCATTACTCGTTAAAAAAAAAAAACACCAAAAATGTCAGAAATCTTTCCCTTAGTTAGTAAACGCAATAACTTTTGCGCAAACCAATCAAAATACACTTATTGCGATTTTTTTTTACCAAAAATATGTAGCAGAAAACAAATTGGCCAAAAATTGTAAAAAATTTTTATTTTTACATTTTTTGGGGGGGGAATTTCATATAAAAAAAAGTGAAAAATATTGTTATTTTTTCAAAATTTACGCTCTTTTTTTGTTTATAGCACAAAAAGTAAAAAATCGCACAGGTGATCAAATACCACCAAAAGAAAGCTCTGTTTGTGGGGAAAAAAGGACGTAAATTTTGTTTGGGTAAGGCGTCGCACGACCGCGCAATTGTCAGTTAAAGTCGCACAGTGCCGAATCGCAAAAAGTGGCCTGGACGTAAGACAGCAAAATCCTCCGGTGGTAAAGTGGTTAAAGGTTAAAAAAAAAAAAAAAAACTGCAAACAGGCTGTTTGGTGCACATGCAACATCTCTTCTGCAATAAAAGACACTTAGGCTCCATGTACACGGGACGCTGGAAATGGCCGTTTAGGAGCAGTTGGGCGTTTTTTTTTTTAGAAGCCCCTGAACCCATCTACATTTTATCTTATCTGTCCATGTACACAGGGTCGTTTGCGGACGTTTGCGGGCAGTTGCGTTCAGGGACTGTTTTTAGAATGCAATTATTTGCGTTCGAACGTGTGTTTCCTGGCGTTTCAAACGCAAAAACGCGACCGAACGCGATGATCCGCGTTTGGCGTTCGTGTTTTTCCATTTTAAAGGGGAATAATTTTTTTGACCTCTAGGAACGCTTCTAAACGCAAACTCCCGCTAAACGCGGGTACAAAGCGACCGAACGGACGTTTCAAACGTCCTAAAAATTCCAGCATTCAAAGGGACTTTTAACAACGTCCCGTGTACATGGACCCTTACCTGCCTTTTCACAATGCCTTCCCTGCAAAACATACATGGAGCTGCACACACATATCTCCATTTACACTTTCGGCACAGTGCTGGGATAAAAGACTCCCATGCATGTCATCCTACACCAGCTAATCAAAACAATACCTTTAAGAAGCCGGGGAGAAAATGCCAGCAGCAGATGTCAGGCGGTTGGAGAATTAGGTTAGTATTTCGGACTTCAGTTCCACTTAAAAAATAAAAGATGCAGATTGGTCCCAGTGGGAGGCTCCACTTTTCACAAATTTCTCTCATTCAGGGCTCATTTATACCAATATCGCTATGTTTACTGTGCATTTCTGCAATGAACGCTTTGTGCATTCTGAGAAATCATTTTATTTATTGTAAATTTGTAATATTATATTAATAATTTTTTTTTTTTTACAAAGTTGCATTTTACATGCATTTGCACGTGTTCATGCATGCTTCCAACGCATTCCGTTGCAGAAAAATCCAGCATGCTGTACTTTTTTTTAGCCACTTGCCGACCACCAGATTTACTGCAGCAGGGCGACCTGGTTGTGCATAATCACATAGATCTTCGTGATTACGTGCACGTGGTCTCGGCCGCACTCCCGCTGTGATTAGACACAGTGGGAGCCAGACCGCAGAAGGAGCGGGCTCGATCGCCGCCGGCCTCCCGCGATCTTTGGGGAAACTGACAGAAGAGCCGCCTGCCTATGTAAACAAAGCAGGTTGCTCTTCTGTCAGACAGGCACACAGTGATCATGTGATTCAGCTAAGCTGAAACACTGATCTCTGTGTGTGTTACACAGAGCCCTCCCCCCACAGTTCGAAAGCACATTTAGTAGCACACTTAACCCCTTGATCACCCCCAGTGTTAACCCCCTTCCCTGCCAGTATCATTTATACAGTAACAGTGCATATGATTAGACACAGCGGGAGCCAGACCACAGAAGGAGCGGGCTCAATCGCCGCCGGCCTCTCTCGATCTTCAGGGAAACTGACAGTAGAGCCGCCTGCCTATGTAAACAAAGCAGGCGGCTCTTCTGTCAGACACAGTGAGATTGTGTACCAAGCACATTTAGGAGCACACTTACCCCCTTGATCACCCCCCACCTGCCAGTGTCATTTATACAGTAACAGTGCAAATTATTTAGCACTGATTACAGTATTAATGTCACTGGTCCCCAAAAACTGTCAAAAATGTCAGTTAGGGGTCCAATCTGTCCGCCGCAATGTCACAATTCCACTAAAAATCGCTGATCGCCTCCATTACTAATAAAAATAAATATTAAAAAATAAAAAGTCCAAGAATCTATCCTGTAGCTTGTAAACGCAATAGCTGTTGCGCAAACCAATTAAAATACGCTTTATGGGATTTTTTTTACCAAAAATATGTAGACTACAAAAAATTGGCCTAAACTGATAAAAAAAAAAAAGAAAAGATTTTTTTTAACTTTTATTATTGGGAATGTTTTGTAGCAGAAAGTAAAAAAATTGTTTTTTTTTTTTTTCAAAATTGACACTTTTTTTTTTTTTGTTGCTTATAGCGCACAATCTAAAAACCGCAGAGGTGGTCAAATACCACCAAAAGAAAGCTCTATTTGGGGGGAACAAAATAGGACATCAATAGTATTTGGGTACAGCGTCGCACAACCACGCAATTGTTAAAGTAACGCAATGCCGAATCACAAAAAATGGTCTGGTCATTAAGGGGGTAAAACCTTGCGCAGCTGAAGTGGTTAAAAAGCACATGATAGCATTGCAATGGTGTAATCTAGGCTCGTTGGATGTCATACATTTTTCTTCTATATGGGTTTGTATTGTGCACCCATCTGCATCTGGCCCTCAATCCATCTTCCTGGGTTTCAACAGGTCTTTCTATGATGCAATACAAAATGGTGCAAAATGATATTCCCATTCCAGTGATAGAAAAGTATTCCTAGTCACACGAATGTACATGGAGTGTGTACAGTAATCAGGTGTGGGGCTCATCTACAGTCTCTGGATATTAGGGTACCATTATGCCCCCCCAGAAAGATGATCAGTAATATGGGGCTCATCCCCCTTCCCTGATTTATCGTCTACAATCCTTCATCCAGGAGATCATTACCTGAAGTGATCGCTATATCCACCTCCCGGAGCACTTCCTCACCTCTGTCACATATAACCCACCTCCAGGAAGCCCCACCGTGGCCGAAACTCTTCAGTCATTGCTGAGCGACATCACCAAAGCAACTGTGGGCAGCCTTGATGACATCAGATCCTCTGAGCTTCGGAAGCGGCCATGTTTAGTGTGGGCATATCGGTCTTTTTGTTTTATATTGCAGATGTAATTTCATTACAGCATATTGGTCATGTCTATTACTTCGCGAAGTGAGTTTGTGGTTGTATTGCATGTGCAAACGTTTGCATAATAAAAGAATTCGCCTACCTGTAGGTTATGAGTGCCCTTTACAGTGATGGCGAATTTGACTTCCTACAGTGTATGACCGCTTCCTAGGGCTGGGCTGTGCTTTGCTGCTCTCTACCATGGTGAGTGCTCACACTATATCTGTAGAAGAGATCACAGGGGATCCTAGTATAGGTTAGATAATGTCAGCAGTGGACTGCCTGTAAATCACAATCATTGCAGTTAGATTACTGTAAGCCTCTTTAAGTATAACATTGATAATCTTTTGTTATAAATTATTTATACCAAGGAGAGAAGAGACGACAACATGGGAATAAAGTATAACACAGGGTTTAAGGTTGAATTTAGTTATTACAATATTTCTTAAAGCGTAATATAGCGCAGCTTACCAATAATTAGATGTGATGGCTGTATTGGTTTTTCTTTTTTTAAACCCCCCCCCCCCCCCTTTTATTTCACCTGGGGATCTGGTCAGTAACACACCACCTGTATTAGAGTGCCTCCACCCTAGAGGAAGGAGAACAGGGGGCACCGCAGAAAGCAGCAGCGGGTGTTAGATGTATTAGCAGATTTAAATACACTAACAAATTGAAGCCACGCTTCAACTCACACTTTATAAGCAGTTACAGCAAACCGTTTTTTCCTTTTGGGATAAAAGTTTTACATAATTAAAGCTGAATATGTAAGCTCCCCTGCTAGTGTTAAATGGTTTGCCTCAACACTCTAAGACCCTGTTCACACTGGGGCGACCTGTCAGGCGACCTGGTCGCCGTAGGTCGCCTGACATAGAGAAGCTGTGAACCCGTTCTAATAGGAGCGACACAAGTCGCTCCGACTTAGAAAAAGGGTCTGGAGCTTCTTTGGAGCGACCTGCATTGACTTCAATAATATGAAGTCCGTGCCGGCCGCTCCGAGGTCGCAGTGCGAGCTGCGCACCGCGACCTGTGAGGTCGCCCCGGCAAGTAGCGTCACCCCAGTGTGAACGGGGTCTAACTGTTACATCTCCAGGACAGCTTGTTCTGTTGTCTTACTAGCTAGATGACCAGGTGAAAAATAAAAAGCAAAGAAAGCTTAAAAAAAGAAAACTAATGCCACCATTAAATCTAAGTATTGGTAAGCTACAATATAATAAATATTTGTTTTTGGGTTTAATGCTGCTTTAAATGTTTGCTCTTCAGCACCCGAGACATAGTTTACCCCAAATGAAGTGTGTCCCATGCCCAAATGGCTGCTGTGTAGGCCTCATGCACACCGGATGTTATCATAACGCCATTAGAAAGCTGTAGCTGTAGTTTTTCAGCTGTAGTGTTTTTTAGCAAAACAATACTCCCAGAAAAGCTTATGACTTAAAAACGCTGATAAACGCCAAATAGCTGCATTTTTCATTTTTTTTATTGCCATTTTAAGCTTTTATCAGAGTTAGGCCCCTTTCACACATACGGTCTGTTCAGTCACGTTGAAATGTATCCGTTTTCCATCCATTTTTCATCCATTTTTCATCCGGTTTTTTTTTTTTACATCCACTACCAATGCAAAAATGGACCGTTTGTCCGTTTACATCCGTTTTTCGTCCGATCCGTTTTTTTGACGGAAGAAAAATAGGGCATTCATCCGTTCCAAAAAACGGACATTGACGGAAGTGGATGAAAATGGATGTTAACTGATGATCATCCGTTGTCATCTGTTTATACATAGAGATGCATTGATGTCTGGATGGATGAAAAACGGACAAATGGACCTATGTGTGAATGGACACATAGAATAACATGATGGGGAGTTTATGTATGAATGGACACATAGAATAACATGCTGGGGAGTTTATGTATGAATGGACACATAGAATAACATGATGGGGAGTTTATGTGTGAATGGAGACATAGAATAACATGCTGGGGAGTTTATGTGTGAATGGACACATAGAATAACATGCTGGGGAGTTTATGTATGAATGGACACATAGAATAACATGATGGGGAGTTTATGTGTGAAGGAACACATAGACAGACATCTCAAGTCTCCCGCAAGTCGCGGGAGACTCCCGCTATCCGCCCTGAGCTCACGGACACCCGCGAGCTCAGGGCAATATCCCGGCTCTGTGTGTGAGTCAGTCTGAGTGTGTGAGTCAGATGAGATGACTCATCGATCGATGCAGGCAGGAGTGTGACAGCTGTCAGCAAGCTGAGCCTGCACAGACATCACGTCGGAGCCGAAGTAGATCCGGCTCACAGGCGGAGTGATATGAGTCATGCACTCCGCCTGTGGGAGGAGCTGCAGAGAGCAAGCAGCGGCTTTGCTCTCTACTACAGCCACATTCTAGTACTCCAGGAGGCATTTTGGCGCGCGCGGGACCGTGACACTGCGACACCCCACTCTGTGTCAGTACCAGCAAGTGACCAGGCCAGTACCAGCACGTGACCAGGCCAGTACCAGCACCAGTGACCAGCACCAGTGACCAGGCCAGTACCAGCACCAGTGACCAGGCCAGTAACCAGCACCAGTAACCAGTACCAGCACCAGTGACCAGGCCAGCACCAGTGACCAGGCCAGTAACCAGCACCAGTGACCAGGCCAGTAACCAGCACCAGTGACCAGGCCAGTACCAGCACCAGTGACCAGGCCAGTACCAGTGACCAGGCCAGTACCGGCACCAGTGACCAGGCCAGTACCGGCACCAGTGACCAGGCCAGTACCAGCACCAGTGACCAGGCCAGTACCAGCACCAGTGGCCAGGCCAGTACCAGCACCAGTGGCCAGGCCAGTGACCAGCACCAGTGACCAGGCCAGCACCAGTGACCAGGCCAGTACCAGCACCAGTAACCAGGCCAATACCAGCACCAGTGACCAGGCCAGTACCAGAGACCAGTACGAGCACCAGTGACCAGGCCAGTACCAGCACCAGTGACCGGTACCAACATCAGTGGACCAGGACCAGTACAGTACCAGCACCAGTGAACAGTACCAGCATCAGTGACCAGTACCAGCATCAGTGACCAGCACCAGTGACCAGGTATACTGATTACATTTCATTTCATTATTCTCTGGTAGTGTTAAATTGGAAAGGGGGAGGGGTGCGGCACAGGCGTGCGTGGGGGGGGCGGCGGCATGTGGGGGGGGGGGCTCACCTCCCTGAAATGACTTTGCCACCTCCCTGAAATGAGTTTTTGCAGGTTGGGATGTCTGCATAGAATAACATGATGGGGAGTTTATGTGTGAATGGACACATAGGATAACATGCTGGGGAGTTTATGTGTGAATGGACACATAGAATAACATGCTGGGGTGTTTATGTGTGAAGGAACACATAGAATAACATGCTGGGGAGTTTATGTGTGAATGGACACATAGGATAACATGCTGGGGAGTTTATGTGTGAAGGAACACATAGGATAACATGCTGGGGAGTTTATTGGCTGCAGAAAAAAACGTCTAAAGCCAAAAACAGCAGCTGTAAAAACATCCAGTGTACATGAGGCTTGTAGAAATCTCTCTGCTGACGCCGAGTCGTCCCCACGGTGCTGATCCTGCAAGACCGCAGGGGTTAACATCAGCAGCCCTAAGTGTGAAACAGTTGCGCTGCTCACCTATGGGGATGAGGCGGGAAACTGATGCCAGGACGATGTCTAAGCAGACAGCCAATCACAGGCGATAGAGGCATCCCACACGTCTGCACGTTTGCAGGGGTGTATATGAGCGGCTTTGTGGAATGTCTTTATCACCTATGATTGGCTGTTTTGGCAGCTTCCCGGCCGGTTGGCTGTGTTGGGATCAGACTTAAATCTGAAAACACATCTGAGCTCATCACTAAAAAAAAATTGCAATCTCAAAGTGTTGCGTTGCTCAAATCAATAAAAAAACAATAACCAAATATAAAAATACTACCAGACCTATATCATGACATGTGATATATGTAATTAATGTGAATCAAATTGGCATCAATGCTTCACCCCAAACTGAAATATTGAATTATATATTGGGGTGGGAATATACTGCTGGAAAACTTGGGTTATTGCCCTCATCCCTCAAATATTGATAAAATAGATATAAACCCCCTAGAAGTGGGACTTTATAGGGCATAGAATAATAAAGTGTAGATATATATAAAAAATATATATATTCATAAATACAGTTAATAAAATCACCATGAGGAGATACAGAGAAACAATTGGAGTTGTACATGAATAACCCAGAATCTGTTGAGTAACAGAGGAGGAGCACCCAACGCGTTTCGAGATATCTGAAGGTTTTCTCTTCATCGGGGGTGAGTCCCGGTTCACACTTGTGCGATGCGGGAAGGCTGCAAATTCGCAGCCTGTTCCCGCATCGCAAACGCACATCTGGCAGTTCACACTGCCATATGCGATACGCAGGGGGTGTCAATTAAATGTTAACGACACCCCCAGTTTGATCGCATATCGCAGTGCGATCCGATCCTGATGCGGCTGGAAAAAAGGGTCCTGTGCGTCTTTTGTGCGGGTGCAGTGCGAATTTCAGCCATACAAAGTAATGAAGGAGCAGTGCGCTCCGAATTACATGCGATCGCCGCACTCGCAAGAGTGTGTACCGGCCCTGAAGGGTTATGGGTACAGTAGTATCCACAAGAAATGTACAGCCAAGTCAGTAGCCGCTTGTAGTTAAAAACCATACATAGGACTGATTTAGTTCTGGCATTCATACACAAGAAGCCACATAGGGGGAGGTCTGAATCAAGACATGGAAGGATGCTCCACCAAATGGTGCCAGGGTGGGATCTGTATAATATTGAAACCTAAAGTGCATGTATGGATCCCATAATTAGATATCCCTAATTCCCTATATAGATAAACCATACACAGATGGAGGAAAGAAAAGAAGGCAGCAGGACAGGTGGGAACCCTGGTCATGGTGAATGGTGATTCTCTTTAGCCGAAAAATAGCAGAGCTTGCCAGAGCCTCTGCTATTTTTTTTTTTATTTTTTTTATATTTTTGGGTTTGCGACGTGCTGACGTCACCGAGTGTTACGGAGGTCCCGGAAGGACGGCTGCAGAGTAATCACCTTTTTTAAATAAATGACCTTACTATTTTACACTATGGTGCTTTTAATTGTGTCTTTTGGAGATCCTTCATCCGGTGCCAAGCTGAATATCATTTAAAGAGCTACAGTGGAGAGGTCCACTCGTCACCATAATATCTACTTACCTCTGGCGTGTTTCTCCTTCTGGTAAGCAGGTTATTCGTGTGGTGGTGGATACACAGTGTTAATGGTGGAAGTTTACTCCTTACTTCACATATTTATTTCGTTTATGGTTGGAATCCAATTAACTCTTCACTGATTTTGGACTTTCAACATTATATTTATCTTCATCAATCGTTTGGACTATATATGGCAGGGCTTGACAAATTTTCCTGAAATCTAGGAGCCAGCTAAAAAAGTTAGGAGCCAGTTTTTTTTTTTTTTTAACCGATTGCCGACCGCCGCACGACTATTTACTGCGGCGGTCAGCCCCTCACAGGCAAAGCGACGTAGGGCTACATCGCTAGCCTGTGAGGGTCTAGGGAGCGAGCGCGCGCCGCCGGAGGCGCGCTCCCGCGCGGTCACGGACCCCCCCGCGCCTGTGCCCGGCGGACCCGATGTCCGCCGGTCACTCGCGATCGTCCGTTACAGCAGGAGAAAGGCAGGCGGCTAATGTAAACAAAGCCGCCTGTCATTCTCCCCTGTGTAAGAATAGTGATCATACGGTTCTACTATGTAGGACCGTTGATCACTGTTCCTACACCTCAAGCCACAGCCAATCACAGTTAGAATCACGCCCCTAGGGACACACACCACCCCTCCCTCTCAAAAAAAAGTTAACCCCTTCACTGCCAGTGTAATTTTACAGTAACAGTGCATATGCATAGCACTGATTACTGTAGTAATGTCACCGGTAACCCCAAAAGTGTAAAAAATGTCAGTCAAGGGTCCAATCTGTCCGCCGCAATGTCGCAGTACCGCAAAAAAAATCGCAGATCGCCGCCATTACGCGTAAAAAAAAAACAACAAAAATGACAAAAATCTTTCCCTTAGTAAATGCAATAACTTTTGCGCAAACCAATCAAAATACGCTTTTTGCGTTTTTTTTTTTTTTTTTTTACCAAACATAGGTAGCATAAAACAAATTGACCAATTTTTTTGGGGGGAATTTCATATAAAAAAATGTGAAAAATATTGTTATTTTTGCAAAATTGACGCTCTTTTTTTGTTTATAGCACATGATCAAAAAATCGCACAGGTGATCAAATACCACCAAAAGAAAGCTCTGTTTATGGGAAAAAAAGGACATCAAATTTGTTTAGGTACAGCGTCTCACGACCGCGCAATTGTCCATTAAAGTCACGCAGTGCCGAATCGCAAAATAGGCCCTGGTCAACACCCAAGCTTTATTTCCACAAAAATAACATACTAAATTTACACATAAAGACGACTAGAACTTCACTCTCCTCTATAGCGCAATCAGATGGAAATAGACTGTCTGTCTGTTTCCATCCGATGCCATCTGATCCGATCCATGGGATGGATAGAAAATAGAACCACCATCCGTCTGTTTTTGGCAGACAGGATCAGATGGCGGCAGCTTACTGCTCCATAGAGGAGACTGAAGGGTCCGATCAGGTCTGCCTGAAAAACTGACAGAATGGGGCCTTCGGCTGTGGCATGGCAATGAGGTAAAAAAAAATGATATTATTATATAATATATATTTTTTTTTTATAATAATTGAAAAAAAAAAAACTATAAAAATACATTTTTTATTTTTTTATAATTGAAAAAAGAAAAATATTTTTTTTTAATAATTTAAAAAAATTTAATAATAATTAATAATAATAATAATCACACTCCCTGTCCACTTACCTTTTAAGCAAAGGTAAGTGGACAGAGAGATGAAGCCTGCAAAAACTTCCATCTTATCTCCTCTTGGGGAAGGAGATGGACAGGCATTGAGGACAGGCAGGGGAAACAGCCATTACTTACTGCTTGTCAAACTCCCGGCCACCACAAGAGGGCGCCAGTTCCCCCGTTCTCTCACTGAAGAAGGCCGAAAAGCCGCGGCCTCAATTTTCGGACGGCGCGGAAGTCCGTGCACTCGGTGAGTGGTTGGGGGGGCGTAAAAGGGACAGGACACCTCCTGCAGTGCACCCCAGGCGCCAGGTCGCTAATTCTAGTCGCCAATGCGTCCTGGCGCCCGGGGTTTGTCGAGCCCTGATATATGGTGTATTCACTTAGCACTTTATTGTTCAATATAACACTTTGTTATTTATAACATTATTTATCATTCACTATTCAGTAACAATTTATCACAGCGCAGTTTTTATACTTTTACTAGTAATGCCTTTGATTAGCGATTTTTAGCGGGATTGCGACGTTGCGGCGGACAAATCTGATACTAATTGATACTTTTTGGGGACCAACAGTGCCGAAACAAGGTCATCTAGAGCCCATGGCAAATTGCGCCACCCCCCCCCCCCAAGATGTATGATCATTTTATGTCAGCAAAAAGCCCCTCCCCCAAAACAATTGACCGCAGAACTGAATCTGCTTAGCTCAAATCCTCTCATTCTAATATGCTACCAGCACAATTCCCCCCCCCCCCCCTAAAAAAAAAAAAAATCCCCCCTTCTTAACACATCCTCTACCCCTCAAATTTCCCCTCTGAGCACAAATCCCCTCTCTCTCCCTACTCTAAATCCACCCTTCCAGCACAAATTCCCCTCCCCCAATCCCCCATCCTAGCACAAATCTCCCCTCCTAGCACAAATGCCCCCCAATCATCCCTCCTAGCACAAATCCCTCTCCCCAAAAAACACAACTCTCAACACAAACCCCCTCCCCCCAATCTCCACTTCTAGCACACCTCTCCAAATCCCCCCCAGAACAATTATTACCTCCTGTAGAACCCCTAAATTCCCCCTCCAGCACAAATCTACCCCCCAATCTCCTTTGTTGTGCCCCCGAACCTTACATTATGGCACAGTGCCCAGGGCAGCCGTCCCTCCTGCCCACCCCTTGTCCCGGCTCTGGGGACCAGTAAAACCAATACAGTGATCAGTGCTAAAAAAAAATGCACTGTTACTTTATAAATTACACTGGCAGGGAAGGGGTTAACACCAGGGGCGATCAAGGGGTTAAGTGTGCTCCCAGGGAGTGCTTTCTAACTGTGGGGGGGGGGGGAGTTGATGCACCAGAGGAAAAGAGAGATCTGTGTTTCAGCTTAGTTGAAACACAAGATTGCTCTTTTACTCCCTGACAGAGCAGCTATGTAAACAAGGAAGACTGCTGTTCTGCCTTTCCTTTGAATGATCAGCGGGTCCCGGTGGCCATCGCTGATTGGCTCTCGTTGTGTCCAATCACAGCGGGAGCAGCACTCTGGTGGTACGCTCGCATCCCCTAGATCACCTTCACAAAATCACGTACACGTCTGTGATTTTGCGCAGCCAGGCCGCCCTGCCGCAGTATACAGTATATGGGGTGGGCGGTCCAGAACTAGTTAATACCAGGATTCACTTCAGCCAATCACAGAACACTTTGCATTCTGGGAAAGAATAGTACAAGTTTTTGAATGAAGAAGGCAAGCACAACTCTCAACTGTTCCAGGCCTGTCTAAGGCAACATTCATATGTATGCATGTTGCTTTTGAGACTTTCTGCAGTGCATTTGCTGAGCTTTTCACGTTGTAGGACATGCGTTTTTGATGCGTTTTGCGTATTTAATGCTTTTTTTTTTTGCAAATTTGTCGTTCAGCAGATTAAAAAATGTAAATCACAGCAAAAAAACTAAAACGCTGTAAAAACACACTACATGGTTTTCTGCAGCTTCTCCTTTGATGTCTTTTTGAACCAAAAAAGCAAAAGAAAAAAGCACCGTTTTGCGTTTAATAAAGTCCGTGACCCTGTCCAAGAATAACAGAGGTACAAAAATGCATAGGTGAGAACATGTCCTATAGGAACCCATGTTAAAAATAATGTTTCTGCAGAAAGCATAAAAAAAACGCATTGGTGGTATTAGAGCCTAAGGGCTTTTTCACACAGGCGTTCAGATCCGCCTGTCCGTTTTTTTGGCGGATCTGAACGGTCCCCCCATGCATCTCTATGGGGCATCGGATGTCAGCGGAGACATGTCCGCTGACACCCGATCCGATCTCTGAAATCTGGACGGATGGAAACCCTATTTTCCATCCGTTGATCGGATCGGATGGGATCGGATGAGAACGGACAGACGGTCCGTTCCCATCCGATTTCCCCCATAGAGATGCATGGGGAACTGACAGCTGTGTCTCCGCACACAGCGCGGAGACTGTCACTTATAGATCGCTTTGGCAAATTCTCCGGCCTCCAAATAAATTGGCATAAGTCGCAAATCCTTCCCCTAGACACAACCCCGTCGGCTGTTACCCCTGCACACCCCGCCCTTCAATGTGTCTCTCCCTTCAAATACCTGGGGGTCCACGTAACGACACGTCGGACAATGTTCAACCTCAATTCCCGTTGGTGAAATCTTAAATCCAGGTGTGGTCCAAATTGCCTTTGGGGGTAATGGGTAGGGTCAATCTGATTAAGATATTCCTCTTCCCCAAGATATTGTATATTGTATGGCATTCCCCAGTTTATCTAGCCTTAACGCATTCCATGCAGCTGGAGTCCCTTCTTTGTCTGGGGATCGAGTAGACATAAGATCTCTTGGCTGAAACTCAAGAACCCCACGACTTTGGGTGGCCTAGCGCTCCAGGTTTTAATCTATACTACCTAGTGTCACAGCTTTCCCAACTGTATCATATAGACAAGACTGACAGGGAACGCTTCCTAACTCTCCTATGCCCAAAGTGGGCTTCCCATTCACAAGACCCATTCACGGTTATACTCCGGGGGGTGCGGGGGACAACAGAAAGACTGGACTCTAAATCCCTACTCTATCCCTACAGTCGGGTTTGGGAGGTGGTGATGCATAGACTAAGCGGCCCTCCCCTCCGTGACTTTACCCCTTTGTGGCATAACAAGTCCCTTCAGGAACTCTGTTTGCTTTCTGACTCCGCATTGTGGAGCAGACGTGGAGTATTCCAGCTGCAACATATACTGTCGGGGGGTGCCCTTAAACCTTACGAGGTGCTGGAAGAGCAATTCTCCCTCCCGAATTATATGTACTATAGGTATCTGCAACTTGCCCATGCATTCCACACTCAGTTTTGGGAGACTCCACCGACCACTGAGCCTGTTCTAATTTTGGAACTCATCAAGTGTCCGGGAACCCTCGCACTTAATCTCCCTGTTCTATGCTGAACTTCATACACCCTCCTCCACTGAAATAGCTTATACTCTTAAGACCCGCTGGGTTCGGGATGTGGGACCTATCGATGATGAGGAGTGGGAGGAGACTCTGGAGACCTGTCAGAAGGTGTCACCTAAACTGTCAGACAGATTTACCCAGACATTCATAGTACATCAGACTTACCTTATGCCTCTTAGGGTAGCCAGGTATCACACTGATCGTGACCCTGGCTGTCCGATGTACCACTCGACCGGAGGCACCTTTTTCCACTTGCTCTGGAGCTACCCTCAGCTCCGGGGTTACTGGCAACAGGTGGTAGCCTTTCTACATGACAAAATGGGATCCCCGTTGCAACTGGACCCTAAGCAGTGTCTCCTTGGTATATACCCGGACGGAGATATGAATAAATGTATGACCCCATTCTTACTGGAGACGCTGTTTGCAGCCAGGAAATTAATAGCCAGAACCTGGATGAGAAGTAACCCCACGACCTTTGCCATGTGGATACGGGAGGTGAATGCCACTAATCCCTTCTATAAATTGCTTTACAAACATAGAGGGTGTCCCACGAAGTTTGATGAGATATGGGACAGATGGGTCCAGTGCCCGGATACGAGTGTATAGACGTATTGCAGTTGTTCCTACACCCAACTCACATTGTTATACTTTGTGCTAGATGGCTGTACCTTGTATCCATGTACTATGATGGTGTTATTTTTCTCCCTTCTCCTTGCATATCCGATACCTGAAATGCTGCACTTGTTCATATTGTTTTTTTTCTCTGTTACCTTCAATTGTACTGAACTAAGATTTTAATAAACTCACTGTTTTGAAGAAAAAAAAATTGTGTTGCCTTCCCTGTGTCCCAGGCCTAAACATCTGAAGGAAATTGCCTTGAGTGTCTTGGATGTGGTCTGGGGAATTATGGTGTACCTAGCAGCTACGGAGTCTTTTAGGAAGTAAGACTCTCTATTTGCGCTCACGGACCGACCTCACAAAGGGTTGTATGCTTCTTCTGCGACCATTTACAGATGGATCAGACAGACGGTGGTTCAGGCCTATTGCATCAGAGGTCAGGTTCCTCCTTTCCCTGTTTAGGCACACTCTACTAGGGTTGCTTAGTGTCTCCTGGGCTTTCGGTCTTCAAGCGTCAGTGATGCAGGTTTTGCAAGGTGGCCACCTGGTCCTCAACACAACCACTTTACAAAAAACTTTGTAAAAGTGTGCACTGACATCTGCGGATGCTTCTTTTGGCCACACGATTTTGCTGGCCGTTGTTTTGGGGGTATATTGTTGTTTTTCAACAGTGTGGCGTGCATTTGTATTTAGCCCCCCTTTACTCTAATACTCCTAACTAAAATGTTTTTATCCATTTATTTATATTTCTTTTTTCTTTTTTAATTGTGAATGTGTGTGTGTGTGTATATATATGTATATATATGTGCACATATATGTGTGTTTGCATTATTTCTATAAATATATTTTTTCGCTGTTGCCCTAACCAGAATGAAAACATTTGGTCTTTCTTCCTTACTTTGCATTTCTTTTTGTGTTGCCTTGCAGCCCTAATAAGAACATGTTTTCTTTGTTGTTCTTGGTTTTTATGCTTTTCAGTCGAGTAATGTATGTCGGTTTGGCTCTGATAATTACTGCATTAGGGCATTTGTACATTTTATGTTTGTATATTTCCATAGCTTTTTACACATTGTAAGGATTCTTTGTATATTCTTTAATGTCTAGTTTTTAGCCCTGATGAAGGGGGGTGCTGAGCCCCTGAAGCACGTTGGCTGTTCCAAAGAAAAATATTTTAAATGTTTATACAAGCTGGTGTGGCGCTCCCATGGTTTTAAAACTTTAACAAACCCTTCTGAGTGTCCAGCAAGACCCCACAGTTGCTGGTTTGCAGCCCCTAGGACCAAAAACCATCTCTTCCATCACTATATATGCGCATAAGGTTCAGCGCTCCTACATCACAAAGATTGCTTATATAATCCTTTGTGCCAGAATTGCATTAATCTTTAATACTAAAAAGTGCTCAAAAATCCAACTACAAACCTTTCTTTTAACAGATTCAAAGGAAAGTTCAAGGTATGGAACCCATGGCTAAGAAGATCTTTAAGGGTGTGATTCTCCTTGAACTGGCAGGCTTAGTTGGTGTGTATATACTGTACCATAAAATGGATTCAAGCCAAGGTTGGTGTCTTCACGCTTCTTAATTATGTTTCATTCGTTTTTTTTTTTTATTGGTTTACTTAAATTGACTTATGCCTTTTTTTTTTCAACCTATGTAACAATTAGTGTATGGAGATCAAATCATTTAACAAAGTAATACACTTGAAATGGACCATATGAAGTGGTTCCTGAGCAGAGGTTACCTTGTATGAAAACTCATCAGAATAGTCAATAGAGCCAGTAGAGCTAAAGGAAACCCTTAAATATGCATTGGCTCTATCTGCCCAGTTTGTATAGTCACATCAAGTGAAAATGCTCTAGTCGAGTCTGTTAACTTCTTTCTAAGTATTGTACTGTGCTGCAGAGAAGTAGGTGTTAATACTATATTACTTATTATAGTACATATCATGAAAGAAATATAGAAGCTGCTATTGCTTACCTCCCTCTGAAAATGTTAGTTCTCTGGCTGTGTCAGATTTTAGTTTTTGGGAGCAATTATGCAGCAAATGAAATTGGTGAAATGCATGTTTTTTTCATTAAGTCTGTGTCTTAGAAAGTATTGATGCCAAAATAGTATGAAAGCCAGGCAACTAGCATTTTTATACAGAGGAAAGGACAGGGAGAGGGAGCCCATTGTATAGGGAAAGCGGAGGAAGAGGGAGCTCACTGCACAGAGAAAAACACAAAGAGGGGAGCTCACTGTACAGGGGAAAGGATGGGAAGCTCACTGTACAGAGGAAAGCACAGTGAGAGAGAGCCAACTGTACAGGGAAAGCGCAGGGAAAGGGCGCTCACTGTACAGGGAAAGCACAGGGAGAGGAAACCCACTGTACAGGGAAAGCGCAGGGAGAGGGAGCTCACTGTATAGGGAAAGTGCAGGGAGAGGGAGCTCACTGTACAGGGAAAGTGCAGGGAGAGGGAGCTCACTGTATAGGGAAAGTGCAGGGAGAGGGAGCTCACTGTGCAGGGAGAGGGAGCTCACTGTACAGGGGAAGTGCATGCTGAGGGAACTCACTGTACAGGGAAAGTGCATGCAGAGGGAGCTCACTGTACAGGGAAAGCGCAGGGAGAGGGAGCCCATTGTACAAAGGAAAGTGCAGGGAGAGGGAGCCCATTGTACAGAGGAAAGCGCAGGGAGAGGGAGCCCATTGTGCAGGGAAAGCACAGAGAGAGGGAGATCACTGTACAGGGAAAGCGCAGGGAGAGGGAGATTACTGTACAGGGAAAGCGCAGGGAGAGGGAGATTACTGTACAGGGGAAGCGAAGGGAGAGGGAGATTACTGTACAGGGGAAGCGCAGGGAGAGGAAGATTACTGTACAGGGGAAGCGCAGGGAGAGGAAGATTACTGTACAGGGGAAGCGCAGGGAGAGGAAGATTACTGTACAGGGGAAGCGAAGGGAGAGGGAGATTACTGTACAGGGTAAGCGCAGGGAGAGGGAGATCACTGTACAGAGGAAAGCGCAGGGAGAGGGAGCTCACTGTACAGGGAAAGTGCAGGGAGAGGGAGCTCACTGTACAGGGAAAGCACAGGGAAAGGGGGCTCACTGTACAGGGAATGCACAGGGAAAGCACAGAGAAAGGGGGCTCACTGTACAGGGAATGCACAGGGAAAGCTCAGGGAAAGGGGGCTCACTGTACAGGGAAAGCTCAGGGAAAGGGGGTTCACTGTACAGCATACCTCCCAACTGTCCCTCATTTTGAACTACATCCCTCTGTCCCTTTTTTCCTCCTCAGTTGGCCCTCTTTTTGGACAGATGTATAGACCTCTATAAAAAGTGCAATACTTAAAGTGGTTCTAAAGGTAGAAGGTTTTTTTACCATAATGCATTTTCTGCATTAAGGTAAATAAACCTTCCGAGTGCAGCTTCTCTCACGCACCCTCTTCTACTTACCCGAGCCCAATCTCTTATGTAGCTCTGGTTATGAGAGCAGTGACTCTCATCCTCCTCATAGTCTCAGAGACAGCACCATTGGCTCCCACTGCTGTTAATTACAGCCAGTAATGAGGGAGCGGGGACACATGGACATTCCACTCGGGAGCAAACTCACACGAGTAACCCCATAGCAAGTGGCTTGCCTTGGTGGGGAGGGGGAGACTGCTGCACCGGCAGGGGACTCGAGAAGAGGAGGATCAGGGGTTGCTCTGTGCAAAACCAGTACACAGACCATGTAGGTAGGTATGCCATGTTTGTTATTAAAAAAAAAAAAAAAAAAAAAGATGGGTTTACAATCACTTTAAAGTGGTAGTAGAGGCCTTTTTTTAAATGTATACCTACAGGTTAGCCTATAATAAGGTCTACCTGTAGGTACGGTAAGTATCTCCTAAATGTACACTGTTTAGGAGATATTTACTTTAGCAGCATCGGCTTGCCAGCCATTGAGAGAGCCGTGCCATGGCTGTGATGTCATCGCAGCTCGGCCAGTCAAAAAGGAGCTGCCCATGAACCCGGAAAGAAGACCGGGTGAAGATGGAAGCCCTGTCAGCAGGGACAGTGGGCCACTGGAGGGCTTTGTTTTCAAGTAAGTCTTTTATAATGTAGTAGTATGCAAAGCATACTACTACTTTATTGCATTATTTGGAGGGAGAGGTTTTTTTTTTTTTTTTTTTTTTTGCGGTTTACTACTGCTTTAACTACTAAACTACAGTACGCTAAACCTTTCACACAAACCTTTTTTTATCACATTTTTGTAAGAGTACAAAGGAAGCATAGTGATGAATGAGCTACATTTTTATTTAAAGTAATGACATGGCGTTCCCCACTGAATCATGTGCAGTGTAGGTGTTGTGCTGGGGCAACTTTATTAATAATGGTTTTTAATTGCTAATAATTATTAGCTTTCTTATGTTAAGATTTCAGGTATACAGTGAACAGAAGATTACCCTCTGTTTTAGAAGGTAAGTGCACATTTCAAATGTACTGTGCAGAACACAAAGGCAAAGTAACATTTAAAGAAGCCTAACTAAATTCACATCTTAATCTATTTATAACCATGTTTTTACTGTAACCTAATGTGTGAAAATCAGCCCTGTATTAGTTCCAGGCTCACTTTGTCTCCAGTTCCAGTGTTCTTTCCAGAGATCAGCCACAGGACAGGACATGATCTGTATGCAGGCTGTGTCATTCATTGGCTGCCTCTATCTGAATAGCCAGTCAGTTGCATCCATGTACACAGGACGCTGGAAATGGCCGTTTAGGAGCAGTTGGGCGTTTTTTTTAGAAGCCCCTGAACCCAATCTACATTTTATCTTATCTGTCCATGTACACAGGGTCGTTTACAGTCATTTGCAGGCAGTTGAGTTCAGGGACGTTTTTTAGAACGCAATTATTTGCGTTCGAACATGTGTTTCCCAGCGTTTGAAACGCAGAAACACGGCCGAACGCAACCAAACGTGACCGAACGTGATGAACATACGTTCAGCCACGTTCTACGTTTTTTTTCTTCCATTCAAAATCAATGGTTCCCTATGGGAGCCTATTGATTTGAATGGAAGTCGCACCGCAAGTCGGATCAGGATGATCGGACTTGCAGCGCGACTTGCCCTGTGAGAATCTTGAGGGGGAACTCCATGCCAAAAAATGGGAAAAAAAAACGGCGTGGGGTCCCCCCCAGGTTCCAAACCAGGCCCTTTGGGTCCGGTATGGAATTTGAGGGTAGCCCCACACCGAAAAAACGGCGTGGGGTCCCCCCCAAAATCCATAGCAGACCCTTATCCGAGCATGCAGCCCGGCAGGCCAGGAAAGGGGAGGGGACGAGCGAGCGGCCCCACCCCCCCTGGACAATGCCAGGCCACATGCCCTCAAGATGGGGGGGGGTGTTGGTGCTTTGGGGCAGGGGGAGCTCTGCACCCCCCACCTCAAAGCACCTTGCCCCCATGTTGATGGGGACAAGGGCCTCATCCCCACAACCCTGGTCGGTGGTTGTGGGGGTCTGCGGGCAGGGGGCTCATCGGAATCTGGAAGCCCCCTTGAACAAGGGTGGCCCCCCAGATCCCAGACCCCCTCCCTATGTGAATGGGTATGGGGTACACTGTACCCCTACCCATTCACCCCATAAAAAGCAGTGTATGTAAATAATGGCAGGAGACGTTTTGGAAATTTTATTAAAAATCTTCATCTGGACTTCATCTGGGACCCCACGCCGTTTTTGGAACCTGGGGGGGACCCCCACGCCGTTTTTTTTCCCATTTTTTGGCGTGGAGTTCCCCCTCAAGATTCTCACAGGGAAAGTCGTACCGCAAGTCGGATCATCCTGATCTGACTTGCGGTGCGACTTCCATTCAAATCAATAGGCTCCCATAGGGAACCATTGATTTTGAATGGAGGCAGAAAAACGCTGCTAAAAGCGATGTGGCCAAACGTGCAATAATGCCAATGGAAAAAGCTACTGAAAGCACGTTTAACAGCTGCTTTTTCCCGGCGTCAGAACTAGCCTTGCAGCACGTTTTTTCTAACGTCCCGTGTACATGGAGCCTTAGGGTTAAAATAGTTTAGAGTATAATCTAAGTTTAGCTCCACCATAAATGGGAGAATAAACGGAAGTGTCTTTTTATACAAAAATATGTCAAATTTCTGATTGGATAACATCATAGATCATACAATAACATCATACATGTGATCTTCAGTGGGTATAGAACCCCCCCCTTTTTTTTTTTTTTTAAATAATCACATTATGTTGCTTTGCAGCCTGAAATTAAAACAGTCACGGGTTTTGTTTTATTCAGCTGTATTTACTAGTGCAACATATAACATCCAAGATATAACACCAACATATCAGAAAAAAATAAATCCAAAACAGAATTACTGAGTTGATAAAAGGATCACCCTCCTTATGTCAGTATTTTTTTGGACCACATTTTGCTTTAATTACAGCCTTTAGTCTGTTGGGATATGTCTCCACTAACAGACTTTGCAATATTTGCACCACTCTTCTTTGCAGAATTGCTCAAGTTCAGTTAAATTTGATGTTGACTGTTTGTGGACTTCAGTTGTCAAGTCGTTTCACAGATTTTCAATGTGGTTAAGTTTGGCCTCTCGCTAAGCCATGCAAGGACAGTCACTTTATCTCGATGATTCTGTTTTAGAAGTTTGTTCTGGCATGTTGGTGTTATAGCTTTCACTTAGGTGTTATAAGTTGCACTAGTAAATACAGCTGGCTAAAACAAAAACAATGTCTGTCTTCATTTCAGGCTGCAAAGCAACAAATTGTGATTATTTTAAAGGGGGTGATTTGTTTCTATACCCACTGTATGTAAGCAAACCAATGGCAATGCTTTTACCCTTAAATATTAGAAATACTGTATCTTGTCCAGAAATGTTTCTATAATATCTATGATATTGCTGGTTTTCTGCCAGTACAGTGTGTAAGCACTGCAAATGGTATGATGTTGTGAGATATTACTAATTTCCTTTCTTGATGTTATATTGCATATGCAGTGGTATTTACAGTATTTGTTCATTATAATATCCCAAGTGCCATATGCAAATACAGGCATTCAAAATGTCAAGTTTCAGGAGCAAACGATAATTCATTTTACATATGATGTATGTAATATATGCTAAACTAAACCAAGAGAAGCATTGGAAAAAAAAAAATTAAAGACCAAGTGTACATTTAGAAGAAAATGGGGAATTTAGCCCATAGGCCACCCTTCTCCTAACATTTGACAGTCCAGACTTTTGACACAGACAAATCAACCCAATGCTGGTGCATCGCTTATATCTTCTGGATGAAGAAGTACTGAAAAAGAACCCCCTGAAGTGATGTGCATGGAATATTCAGTGGTCCCATGCACATACTTTCTGGGGACATTGGACAAGTCAGACCTGGGCAGGCCAAACATTTTTCTGCATATGATGTCATCTGATGTTCTCAAATTTTTGCAAGGACCTGCCGGTGTTCCGTGAGAATTACCTACCCGTGAGAAAAACCTACCCCTCGTCACTTCCGGTGCTCGGCCCTGTATGTAACGCAGCGGTTACATTAAAACAGCTGTGCTGAAATACGAGTCATCTCCGCTCCTGTGCCTGTCACTTCCCTGATCTCGGATAGTAAATATAAAAGCGGCGGCGGCTGTATGAATACATAAATCACGGAGCCGAGAGCCGCTTTTATATTTACTTGCCGAGAGCAGGGAAATGACCGGGACAGGAGCGGAGATGACTCGTATTTCTGCACAGCTGTTTCATGTAACCGCCGCGTCGGTAGGTTTATTTCACGGTACACCGTGATCGTTTCATACTAGTGCGCATGCGCACTAGTAAGCTCCTCTGTTCTTCCATTAGGTATCCGGGGCTCTAAGCATGCGCACTGCTGCGCTGCTCAGATGTTTCTGCCAGGAAGTGACGAGGGTAGGTAATTCTCACAGGGTAGGTAATTCTCACGTTACACCGGACACCACATCTGAGCGAGCTCTTAATTACATTGTAATAAAAGTTCAATTCTAGGATCAACCATTTTCTAGACCTCCTGCCCAATAGCCTTCATGAAAGGGGAGTATTGTCAGTAACTTTCCCTCATGAGCTTTACATACTAATGGCTAAGTAAAAAGCACATCATTTTATTTCTTAAAAAAGACAGATATATAAGCCATTAAATTCAGGCTACTGAAATGTAATATTTCAGTGTTTAGAAGATGCTGGAGAGTTAAACCAGCTAACATTTTTTTTTCTGATATTTCTCAGGACTTCTGGTGGTGAGATGACTATACTTAGGTTTTCATACTTGCTGTGAGGAGATCCCTATTTCTCTGTGAGTGCTATTTTACACTGAGGTTAATGCTTACCACCCTTTGAAAAGTGATCTGTGATGGATTGCTTTTCAGAGATGGGTATAGCAGCAGCTAACAGGCATTTAGAAGGCACTACTGCTGTCTCCTGCCAGGACTGCAGTGCAACTGTAAGCTTTTTCGCAGTAGAGCCCCATTGATCTCAATAGGTGAATTTGCCAGGCAGTGTCACCTGTCAAACTCTGCAGCCTGACCTGGGATTGAACAGACAAGGACTCACTGCTCAAAGTGGTGTAATTGCCTGATGACTCACACAGGTGCATGCCCCGGCTCGCCTCCGTGAAAACTTGATAAAATAATGATTAATGATTAAGCACACAGTCAGTGTGTGAAACGCGTCTACCTTGTCACGATTGTCATAATTTGGATGTCCAGTCAATAAATCTGGATTTTGACTCAACCTGGAGTGCTGCCAATTCCTTTTCTTTTATCAAGCCTGACCTGGGAAATGCTGCAACACACAAAGCAAAGCTTTACAGCTGCGGCTTGTGTACAGCACTGTCAGGGCTTGTATTTATTGCTCCTAGCCATCTGTGTGAAAGCACCCTTAGATCTGCAATATACTTCATGTAACAGGAAAAGTAGGAACACCCAAAACACACAGTGGGTGAGAAAAGAACTAGGAACTATTTAACCAAAAATTCAGGTTGAACCGGTCAGTAATTCAAAAAGCACTGAAGCCACAGGGAACTAGCCATGTAGCCAGGGAACTAGCATTTTCAGATGAAGACTAGAATTGGCTCCCCAAATATAGAAATGTTAAGATGCAGACTATGGATCTTAGAAAAATGAGGTGAAGGAGAAGACCTAAATACTTGTTTAAAAGCAATAGATCGGGCATGTAGCTGGCTGCGTACATTTTTTTCTGTTCTTTTCAGTGTATTATAAATCGAATGAATGGGCTGGAATACATGGAAAACGGGAAAAGGATGCACAAGCATGGAATGCAAAGACTAACTAGTGAGTTTTTTTTTTTACTATTTCTTCATATTGCATCTATGACATCAGTAAACCATAGTTAGTCTGGCCGATCTATCCAGTTCAACCAATAGAAAAAAATAAATAAAAAAAAAAAAAAAAATATATATATATATATATATACACACACAATACACTCAGTATCTCACAAAAGTGAGTACACCCCTCACATTTTTGTAAATATTTTATTATATCTTTTCATGTGACAACCCTGAAGAAATGACACTTTGTTACAATGTAAAGTAGTGAGTGTACAGCTTGTATAACAGTGTAAATTTGCTGTCCCCTCAAAATAACTCAACACACAGCCTTTCATGTCTAAACCGCAGGCAACAAAAGTGAGTACACCCCTAAGTGAAACTGTCCAAATTGAGCCCAATCAGCCATTTTCCCTCCCCGGTGTCATGTGACTCGTTAGTGTTACAAGGCCTCAGGTGTGTTAAATGTGGTGTTATTGCTCTCACTCATACTGGTCACTGGACAGTTCAACATGGCACCTCATGGTGAAGAACTCTCTGAGGATCTGAAAAAAAGAATTGTTTCTCTACATAAAAATGGCCTAGGCTATAAGAAGATTGCCAAGACCCTGAAACTGAGTTGCAGCACGGTGGCCAAGACCATACAGTGGTTTAACAAGACAGATTCTACTCAGAACAGGCCTCGCGATGGTCGACCAAAGGTGTTGAGTGCAAGACAATGTGGTTGTCTTTGAGAAATAGACGTACGAGTGCTGCCAGCATTGCTGCAGAGGTTGAAAGGGTGGGGGGGTGGCCTGTCAGTGCTCAGACCATACGCCACACACTGCATCAAATTGGTCTGCATGGCTGTCGTCCCAGAAGGAAGCCTCTTCTAAAGATGATGCACAAGAAAGCCCGCAAACAGTTTGCTGAAGACAAGCAGACTAAGGACATGGATTACTGGAACCATGTCCTGTGTTCTGATGAGACCAAAATAAGCGTATTTGGTTCAGACAGTGTCAAGCGTATGTGGCTGCTACTAGGTGAGGAGTACAAAGACAAGTGTGTCTTGCCTACAGTCAAACATGGTGGTGGGAGTGTCATGGTCTGGGGCTGCATGAGGGCTGCCGGGACTGGGGAGCTACAGTTCATTGAGGGAACCATGAATGCCAACATGTACTGTGACATACTGAACTACAGCATGATCCCCTTTGGCGACTGGGCCACAGGGCAATATTCCAACATAATAATGACCCCAAACACACCCCCAAGACTTGCACTGCCTTGCTAAAGAAGCTGAGGGTAAAGTTGATGGACTGGCCAAGCATGTCTCCAGACCTAAACCCTATTGAGCACACGGAAGGTGGATGAGCGCAAGTTCTCAACATCCACCAGCTCCGTGATGTTGTCATGGAGGAGTGGAAGAGGACTCCAGTAGCAACCTGTGAAGCTCTGGGGAACTCCATGCCCAAGAGGGTTAAGGTAGTGCTGGAAAATAATGGTGGCGACATAAAATTTTGATACTTTGGGCCCAATTTGGACATTTTCACTTAAGGGGTTATTCACTTTTGTTGCCAGTGGTTTAGACACTAATGGCTGTGTGTTGAGTTATTTTGAGGGGACAGCAAATTTACACTGTTATACAAGCTGTACACTCACTACTTTACATTGTAGCAAAGTGTCATTTCTTCAGTGTTGTCAAATTAAAAGATATAATAATAAAATATTTACCAAAGTTTGAGGGGTGTACTGTTGTGAGAATATGTTTGTTTGTGTGTGTGTGTGTGTGTGTGTGTGTGTGTGTGTGTGTGTATATATATATATATATATATATATATATATATATACCCTGAACAAAAAATTTTTTTTGCCCTCATTTTCCTTGAGCTAAACTCAAAGATCTAAGACTTTTTCTATGTGCACAAAAGGACTATTTCTCTCAAATATTGTTCACAAATCTGTCTAAGGCCCCTTTCACACTTATGCAACGCGATTTTACAGCGACTTTGCCGCGATTTTGAAAGCAATGGCTATGGCTCAAAACGCAATCAAATCGTGGCAAAGTAGTGCAGGAACTACTTTGAAGTCGGTGCGACTTCAAAACGCACTGATATGAATGGGGCTCATTGAAAATAATGGAAAACGACTTGTCATGCGATTTTGCGGTCCAAAATCGCGGGACAAGTCGCACTAGTGTGAAAGGGGCCTAAATCTGTGTTAGTGCGCACTTCTCCTTTGCTGAGATAACCCATCCACCTCACAGGTGTGGCATATCAAGATGCTAATTAGACAGCATGATTATTGCACAAGTGTGCCTAAAGCCCCGTACACACGATCAGATTATCGAACGATCGGTCATCCGTTTTTGTTGCATGCTAGTCTCATTTTGAAAGTGAAGAGGTTACTTTTATACGAATTTTCCCGTACGACAGAATTCAACTTCAGAAGTGATGTCATGTGTTGTATTGCTTTGTATGTGTTCTTTCATTTCTGAGCATGCCTAGTCTTGCTCTTAAGATTTTTTTCAGAGGAAAACTGTACTAATTAAACGAAAATCGGACGTTGTGTTGACTTACAAAAAAATTTTATAGCCTGCACATCCAGTTTTTGTCGTCCGAAAATCCGTAATCGGCTGTCGAAAGCACCATACTAACAATCCGAAAATTGGCAGATCCTTCGTCGGACGAAATTTCCTTTCCGATTTTTGTACCGTGTGTACGGGCCTTTAGGCTGGCCACACTAAGGCCCCTTTCACACATGGGAGTCCGTCGGCGGACTCCGTTTTTCTCAGCGGGAATCGATTTGATTTGATTTTCAGGGTGTCTTTGAAATCAGCCCTCTGTAGGTTAAGTTTAATTTCCATCAAAGGATTTGGCATCATTTGGTTCCTAACACATTACCCAGTCCATATCAGTATAGATATCCAGCATGATATTTTTCCCCATTGAGATCTGATGTGTTTTCAAAGTGTTCCTTCAATTTTTTTGAGCAGTGTGTGCGTATATATATACATACATACATATATACATACACACACACATGTACAATCCTATACCCACAGTTGATCCAGAGGAAGGCCAAAACAAAAAACAACCCAATAAAGCATGATCCAATTTGCTCCAGCAGGGTAAAAATTCCTTCTTGATCCCCCCCCCCAAGAGGCAATCAAATTTTCCCTGGATCGACTTTACCTATAAATGTTAGTATCCAATTATATTATGTATCTAGGAAAGAATCCAGGCCTTTAACATGTGTGGAGGGATGCACACGCAGAAATTCATTCTTTCCAACAAATGCCGGAAATTGTACTTTGTGCTGCACAGGCTCAACTTTATGTACATTTTTCAGAAAATTGCAAACAGGCATGTGAGGTTCCTTAACTGCAGAGCCAAGGGGACATATTTATAGGGCCATTAATATTGTATGTTGTTTACAAAACATTCATGAATCTATCAGTTACATATGTTTTAAATAAAAGTGATTCACCACCAGTGAATGCTTGGTGAAATTCACATTCACAGCTTTATTATTATGCCCCATATTGCCTTCTGCGATAGAAAGAAAAAAGTTTCCTGTAGACACTTTAAAGAGGAAGTAAACCCTGCACAAAAAAATTTGAAAAAAAAAAAAACCTGTAAGACAAAAGGCATAATGAGCTAGTATGCATCACATACTAGCTCATTATGAAATGCGACAGAACGGCCGACATGTTCGGGCTTCCTGGTTTGCGTCCTCCGGCCATCTGAGTGGCCAGAGGCGCGATTACATCACTCCCGCACATGCACGCGGGAGCCAACGTTCATGGCACAGGGCTCTGAAGGAACGGCACGGGTGGCCGTTCCTTCAGAGTGCATGCGCCGATGATGTAATCGGCTGCATTAAAAGTAAATATCTCCTAAATGGTGCAAGTTTAGGCGATATTTACAGTACCTATAGGTAAGCCTTATTAAAAGCTTACCTATAGGTACAACTTCCAAGAGAGGGTTTACAACCTCTTTAAGCAAACATTGTTTCATTTCTAAATGCTTGCTTATTTCAAAATGATACATCAAAAAGACTTCTAAATAATAATTTCTTGCATGTTTCTCTGTTTTTCAGGCATTATATATTCTTCAGTTTTTATATTCTATGTTTCCTTTATGTCATCTACGATGAACACACAACATATACGGGTCAACCAATAAAGAATTGCGGATTCAGACAGCAAAGCAATGGATATTTGTTTTTATTCGTTTTTTTTTTATTTGTGCTAAAAATTGTTGCACCCACAACAATCTGCATAAATCTTCAATATACCAATGAGATCCCCTGGAAAATCAGACAGAGTAATTAGTTGCCTACTTCTGCTTCATTACTTCTGTCTGGGAAGGTAAAAGAAGCTTTATGCTATTTCAGGCATACTATGATCTCTGCAATGTTTTTTATTTGCACAGTACTATCTATTGGTTAAGGAGAGAAGATTCATGCCTGCATGAGATTAAAATAAAAGTAAAGGCAATTTTTTTTTTTTTCATTTTGGAAAGAGTAAAGGAAGGTTACAACCCCCTGTGTCATCTGTGTCCCACTAGGGAGATTTTCATTCCCATTCTGTCCCATTGTTACAGCAGGAAGTAAGAGGAAATCCCTCCAACGTGAGAAATTCTCTGGTTATCACCAGGACTATTGTCCCCAGTGGTAGATTTCCACTCTATTCTTGTTCTGGGTTACAGCTATTTGAATAAAAAAACAAAATCTATGATTTTTCTTCACTTTCACTCTTTAGTATAACAGTAAGGGCTCATGCACACAGGGCTTAAAAATGCTTTTACAGATGGTTGGCTTTTTCTTTGCCTGTAAAAGCACATCTGTTCGCTTATGTGTCCATGCACACATAAGAGTTTACAGGCGTAATAGAAGAGCGTTTAAAGGCAGAAACAAAAAAAAAAAACCATCATCAGCACGTTCAGGAGAAGTTTTTTTTTTTTTTTTTTGAGCAGAAAAAGAGCTTAAGCATTCATTCCAATGGCCAGAATACAGTAATACTCTGGCCACTGGAATCCATAAGCGCGTAAAGATGGGTGTAGTTCACTGCTTTAGGAGCATTTTTTAGGCTGCTTTTTCCTGCCAGGAGTAAAAGGTGTTAAGTGAAAAAATGCAAATGCCCTGTGTGCATGAGGCCTAAACAGGACAAATTGAGAGGTTGAGTATCAGAAACTGCAATAAAAATCTAACAGGTGTTTTAATCCTATTTTATTCTATCCAGACCTAAAAAAAATTAATAAATGGTTTTTCTGTTAAGACATCGCTCCAAAGCAGGTTTATCTTAGGAAAGCCTATTCTTATCCAACAGGTGGTGAGCCCAGAACTGCAGTTCACCCAAGCGAACCCTTGTAGTGTTCCCTAAAGCAGTGGTCCTCAACCCTGGCCTACAGGGCCCACTAACAGGCCAGATTTTAGGTATTACCCTGGGGAGATGCAGACTAGAGTACTGCAATCACTGAGCAGAAAATGATATCACCTGGGATGTATTTCAGTTATCTTGAAAATCTGGCCTGTTAGTGGGTCCTGTAGGCCAGGGTTGAGGACCACTGCCCTAAAGTATAGCACAGTTATTTTGCACTATGGGTAAAATCACAAACCAAATGAATACTGTCTTTTTTCTTTTTGCCGTTTTCTTCACTGATGTCACTTTCTCTTTTTGGAACCTGATTTGTGTATTGAATAAATATACAAATAAAGAATATTCCATTAAAGTCATGGGCATTTAACTTGCTAGTGTCTGCCTTGCTATTAGGTAATGAATTGTTGATTGCCATTAGGAAGGTGATGAAGCACAATAAGCGTGATCATTCTGAGGATATTTTCCAAATCCAGCACCCTGAAATTTTAGGGTACTGGCAAACTTTTTAGTTAATACTAAATCCGCATGCAAGTACCAGGTGGTGCCAAGGCCTTTATAACTTTTTTTTCCCCAGCAATTAGCAGGTGTGTGGGAGGTAATGCATTCCAGAAGATAAATGGATCTAAACCCAAAGACGAAAAAGCTTGCCAGCCAGTTCTTAGATGTGGTGCCTGCATTAGGTTTCAGCAACTTCAGAAAATACCTGTTGATCTTGCAGAGATGTGGGGTCCTTGTTACTTCCCGTGAGTTGAACACATAGTACAACAATCTTACCTTTCTTCTATAAATGACATATCCCATTAGTTCCCATGTGGATGAACAATGGCAGACACCTGGGGTGGCAATCATGACTGCCTTCATAGATTCAGTGGAGTGACGTAGCTAAAACATATCAGGGTAGATCACAGAATATAAATATTTTTAAATCAAATAATAATGATGGATGTAACATAACCAAGAGTCAATATGACTAGCCCTATTGATCTTAATGCAAAGCATTATCGGGACTCCAAAATGTTTCTGTGTTTAGTCAGTATTCCACTTCTCTGCTGCTCCTTTGAAAAGAACCCAGGCACATTCAACTTGCATACCATAAAACACAAGAATAGGGCACAGAAGTGGTTAAAATGTGTGCATTTGTTGCGGAAAAACCTTATACATAATCCACCTACATGTAAAATACGTTTGTCTGGTTCCTCCACTGATCAGATACAGTGTAACAGGCAGATACTTATTGGTTGGTTTCTAAAGAGCCACATTCTGATCTGACAGGGTCAAAGGGAAAGATACTGCAGAAATATTGCGGGCAAGACCCTGTACGATGGCCTTCGCTAAAGTGGTAGGAGGCAAGCAGTCTCTGTAAGAGATGCGCTAAGGCCAAGATTTGCCCCATGATGGTACTTAGGGTAAACAGTTGATCCAGTCCAGACTAGGAAAAAAAAAAAAAAAGACAGAATGTGTCTTACTCAGAAATTTCTGGGATGGGATTTTCTTGTCATGCACCAAGTGAAATATGCTGTCCTGGTAAACCTTTGTAAGAAGTCTATTTTCTAGATTTGAAGAGCATAGGGATAATCACATCCCACAGGCCCCTATCCCTCAGAACCTGAGGTTTAACAATCAGGCAGTTAAAGCAAGCAGCTGTGAAGCACATATTTTGTGTCTGTCCCTCCATCTTGAACAAGTACAGCGGTCAGAACAGAACCAACAAAATCACCAGAGCATCTAATACAAAGGCTAGAAAATTCCTGAATCTGCAGACAAACCTGCTAAGTTTGTTGTTGAGCATGGAAGCCAAGAGGTCCTTGTTTGGCATCCCCCACCTGTGATCGTATATCAGGCAGCTCTGGTAAGGACATGGTTGCAATGGCAGGTTGTGGGGCAGGGCTGGTAAGGGAGAATAAGGCTTTAGAAAGGGCTTCCACGGGTCTTTAAACATGTGGATGCCCTCAACAGGGTCATTTAGAGTCTTGTTAGGGCAGGAAATGGCTGGGTTCACAATGTGAACTGTGCATTTCTTTAGGAACCCCTTTCTTCATAGGGTATTGCTGGGCATAACATTTAGGAAGAACAAAGTCTTTCCTGGTTAGGCCAATCACTATACAAGACCAGTTGCAATAGGGAATTCAATGGAAAAGTCTTAACAGGATGGGCTTTGTAGAGAACCCAGGCTAGTAATTTTAGGTGTAGCTGGTGCAGGTAGCTCCAAGTCTAGGCATGAGCGAATTGCATCAATAAAGACAGAAATGTATTTTACGGTAAGTCAAAAATCCAATTTTCTCTTACGTCCTCCGACAGTCGCCGCCTCCTCTAAGTCATCACTGTTGGGTATTGACTTCCCATCCGCAAGAGTAGCTAGGCATATAGACTTAGTCCAAAGACAAAAGGCATTAGCATATACACACCCATGGGGGCTGTCCCATCTGGTCAATACCCCCCTGCATAACCACTCCCAACTCAGTTTTAATCTGCCTAGCGTCAGGAGTAGTCAGGCTTACCTCTGCTGGGGCTTCGGTCCCAGCCTTCCTAATCTTTTCGTTGATTTTCTTTGAAAATGTCAGTTTTTTTTTCTTACTTTACTAGTTGTTTATTTTGTCAGCTTTTAGTGTTAATCTTCGGATGAAGTGGATCGTGCGGTGCTGGGATTCGGACTGACCGCCCTGGTTCTCCAGGGCAGAAGGGTCAGATGGACCCCCATCGAGCGTTCAGCTATGGTTAGCCCTGGCATTACGAACGACCCATCCCTGTTCGCTGCAGGGATGCAGCCGTGAGGTGGCTACCTCACAGGACACATCTGCGGTGCTGCAGTGTCATGTCCCTGGCTCACGGCACTCCCTGTCAGATGAGGACAGCGGTTTTCCGTGCATAGAGGCTTCCCACGCCATCGGGTACAGGCAAGTACTTCTGTGTGGGGCCTCTGTCTGGGGTGGCAGTCTGTGTTGCTGTGTGGTCCCCATGTCTGTGCCTGTGTGACTCCCTGTGCAATCCCTGCGATGATCGCTTGTGCAGATACTGTATGTTGTCTGGGGGTCCCTTTCCCTGTGTCGCTTCGGTGCATTGTTGGGGGTGCAGACGTTTTGTTGTGTGGCGACCGCAGCGGTGTATTTTCGCACGGTCCGCCATCTTGGCTATGGGCAGGCATGTGTAGCTTCCCTGGGGGCGATACTGCATGCTATTTTGGCGCCATCCGCCGCCATTTTGTGAGGTGGACGATCGGTCCGACCGCATGTTCGGCGGCCATTTTGGCGTAGCCTCCAATGCATTCCTATGGGGCAGCCATTTTCCCCAGGTCTGGCAGTCTATAGTCCAGCCTTCTTCAGCAGCACTTCCTTTCCATCTGCAGCAGGACATCGGTAGCAACACTCTGCGGGCTCTGCAGGTTATCGCTCTCAATTTTCCTCTGTATTATCGCTTCTGGCTCAGTTTTCTCTTCTCCTTTTGGGGTCTTTGTCACTGTAGCGGTGGGCTGCGCATGCCGCAGCGCTTTTTAAAGGGACAGTACACATTTTGTTACACTGTTTTTTGTTTCTGTAACCTAGAGCAATGGATTCTCAGGAAAGCAAGTTCCCCCAGCTCTGGTGGGGGTCCCCAGTTCTCCTGTGGCCCCGCTGCGAACCGATTCGGCTGCTGTGGTGGCGACTTTGGTGTCTAATATGGAAATGCTGATGTCTGAACGTGCTGCAAAAAAGAGGCCCAGATTGTCTCTCTCCTCTGATCCAGATGGGGATATGGCTGCTGCTGCGAGCGTGCCCTTTTCAGGGTCCCGCTCATCCTTGGACCCCCCGGGGTCTGAGGGGGAGGCTGAGATGGAGGGGATTGATACCTCCTCCCCAGGGTCACCTGAAGAACGGGCGACCATGGATGAGTTAATTGTTTCTGTTAAGGAAACCTTACATTTGGAGGATGAGCCCTGTCCTCCGGGCATTGTGTCCTCATTTGGGACGCACAGGACCCGCAAGTCGGCGCAGGTTTTTCCCTGCCCTGCTGAGTTTCATTACACTGTTAATGAAATGTGGCACACGTTAAAACGTCCATTCCTGGTACCTAGTTGGTTCAAATTGCTTTATCCTTTTGCGCCGGCTACGGAATCACGATGGGGTGTGCCTCCACAGGTAGATCACACTGTGGCCGTGTTAAACAAGGCTACCTTGGTTCCTACTGAGGATACCCCGGTTTTCCGGGATCCCACGGACCGGCGGTTTGGAGTCTCTAGCCCATCATTCCTACACGGTGGCGGGTTCGTTGCTCAAACCCGTTTTCGCGTCCGTTCTGGTGGCTCAGGCGGTGGCTGATTGGACTAAGATGCTTAGAAACAATCTCGTGTCTGATGGTGTTCCGCCTGCCCGGCTGAAAATGGTGGATCAGATCCACCAAGGAGTCAAGTATTTGTGTGATGCAGCCTTGAATGAAGCCTCCTTAGTGGCTCGCCTCTCTAGTGTCGTGGTGCTTAACCGGCGACTGATATGGCTGAAGAGCTGGTCGGCTGACCAGTCCTCGCGGAAAACTGTTGCTGATTTTCCCTATGCTGGTTCTCGCCTTTTTGGCGAGGCGTTGGATACCCTGGTGAAAGGCGTCACGGGGGGCAAGAGCACCTTGCTGCCCCAGAACCCGAAGAACAAGTCCTTTCGTGGCAAGCGGGGTTCTGCGTCTCGATCCACTCAGGGGTCCTTTCGTACCTTTCGGAACCAATCCAAGGGCAAGCCCTTCAAGGCCCAGGGCAGCCAGAAGGAGCCCTGGGCGGGCAAGCAGGAGTCGGGCGATGCCGCCTCGGCGGGTCAGTCCGACTCTGCCTGAAGGGGCGCCCTCACCCGTTTCAGGGGTGGGGGGACGCTTGCGCGGTTTCCTCCAACCTTGGCTGCTCCGGATTTCGGACAGGTGGGTTCAGGAAATCATTCGATCAGGGTACGAGATCGAATTCCTTTGCCGGCCGGCGGACAGATTCTCCCCCTCAAAGCTTCGCTTGCCTCCTGGGCGTCGGCAGGACCTGCATCAAGCAGTGTAGGACCTTCTTGCTCAGGGGGTGATTGTCCCGGTGCCTCATCGGGGCAGGTTTCAGGGGTTTTATTCCGATCTGTTCGCGGTGCCCGGGAAGGGGGGCAAGTGCGTCCTATTCCCTACGTGGGAATGCTTCTGGACTCTGCTCAGGCAAAGGTGTTCTTGCCGGAGGACAGGCTCCGGACTTAGCTGGACGAGCTGAGGTCCCTCTGGGACAACCCGTCCTCGTCACTCAGGACCTGTATGCGGGGCCTGGGGTTGATGGTTTCGGCCTTCGAGGCGATACCCTTTGCTCAGTTTCACACGCGGGCTCTCCGAGTGGAGATCCTGGACAGGTGGGACAGACTGCCTCAGTCCCTGGATCTGAGTGGCTCCTTGAGTCGTCAGACCAGATTGGCTCTTCTGTGGTGACTCCAGTCCCCGTCGGTGGCAGAAGGCAAGTCCTTCCGTCCGTTGGTGTGGACGGTGATTACCACGGATGCCAGCCTGTCGGGTTGGGGTGGAGTCCTGGGCAACCTGTCTGCCCAGGGCACTTGGTCAGAGGAGGAGTCCTCCCTCCCAATAAATGTGCTGGAATTGCGAGAACTCTGTCTCTTCCAGTGGTCGGACTGTCTTTGGGGCCGTCCTGTCCGGGTACAGACGGACAATGCTACCGCGGTGGCTTACATCAACCACCAAGGGGGCACCAGGAGTGCTCGGGCGGCCCGGGAGGTGTCTGACATTCTGTCTGGGGCCGAGACTCATGTCCCGGCGCTCTCGCAGTTCACATTCCGGGTGTGGAGAATTGGCAGGCCGGCTATCTGAGCCGCCAGACCCAGGACCAGGGGGAATGGTCCCTACACCCGGAGGTCTTCCACATGCTGTGTGCGAGGTGGGGATCCCCGGAAGTGGATCTGTTCGCATCTCAGCTAAACCGAAAGGTGAAAAGGTTCGTGGCAAGCACGCGCAGTCCGCTGGCGGACGCCTCGGATGCGTTAGTGTCCCCTTGGCATCAGTATCATCTGATGTATGCCTTTCCTCTGATTCAGTTACTTTCCCGGTTCCTCCGCAGATTGGTCTCGGAACCGCACCTGGTGATGGCGCTGGCCACGATCAAAGGCCAGGTGTCCGCACTGGCTATTCTTTTTCAACGCCCTGTGGCGTCTCATTCCCTGGTTCGCACCTTCATTCAAGGTTTGCGACATTTGGCTCCTCCCAGGAAGGAGCCCTTACCTCCATGGGACTTGAACTTGGTTCTGTCCGTCTTACAGCGTGCTCCCTTTGAAAACATTCGGGAAATATCGTTGCTTCTGCTGTCTAAGAAGGTTGCCTTTTTGGTGGCGATCACTTCGGCTCGCAGGGTGTCAGAACTGGCAGCGTTATCTTGCCGTTCTCCGTACTTGGTGATTCACCGGGAAAAGGTGGTTTTGCGTCCGCATCCCTCCTTTCTTCCTAAGGTGGTCTCTGAGTTCCACATTAATGAGGACATTGTCCTGCCTTCGCTTTGTACGAAGCCTAAGCATCCTAAGGAGGTTGCTCTGCACTCTTTGGATGTTGTCAGGGCGATCAGGGTTTACCTGTCGTCTACGGAGTCCTTTCGGAAGACGGATTCCCTCTTTGTCCTTCCTGAGGGACCTCGGAAGGGCATGGCTGCATCTGCAGCGACTATTGCCAAATGGATCAGACAGACCATTGAACAGGCTTACGCCTTGAAGGTTCCGCCCTTCCCTGTTAAGGCGCACTCCACCAGATCTGTGAGTGCGTCCTGGGCCTATTGGCATACGGCCTCGGTGGCCCAGATGTGCAGGGCTGCGACCTTGTCGTTGGTGCACACTTTTTCAAAATTCTACAAAGTAGACGTTCTGGCATCAGCTGATGCTTCCTTTGGCCGCAAGGTTCTCAGTGCGGCAGTGCCATGATGGACCCTTGTGTTTTTTTCTGGGTCCCTGGCTGTTGGCATTTGCTTTCCTGGGCTGTTGCTCCTGTTGAGCATTGTTTTTTTATGTTGCCCAATTGGTTCTCTTACAGTGCATGTAAGATTCCTTTCTCTGATGTGGGTACTGCGTTGCCTTTTCTACGGTTGCGTCTCCCACCCCTCATGTCTATACTGCTTTGGGACATCCCAACAGTGATGACTTAGAGAAGGGGGCGACTGTCGGAGGAGGTAAGAGAAAACGGAATTTTTGTAAAATCTTACCTGTAAAATTCCTTTCTCTGAGTCCTCCGACAGTCGCCGCCCCCGCCCCTCTTTTGGGGTTCTTATTACCTACTGCTATGCTACCAAACTGAGTTGGGAGTGGTTATGCAGGGGGATATTGACCAGATGGGACAGCCCCCATGGGTGTGTATATGCTAATGCCTTTTGTCTTTGGACTAAGTCTATATGCCTAGCTACTCCTGCGGATGGGAAGTCAATACCCAAAAGTGATGACTTAGAGGAGGCGGCGACTGTCGGAGGACTCAGAGAAAGGAATTTTACAGGTAAGATTTTACAAAAAATTCCGTTATTTCAATTATATTCATTGACGGACACAGCTCTTGATCTTCATGACCATTGGGTTATACTGCACCCCTACAGGAGTAGGACACTAGGCAGGAAAAAGCTTGCCTACGCCTATGGGGCAGTCCCAGGGGGTATACTCCCACTCTCAGCTATAGGCACTCAGTTTTGTTACAGCGTCTGGAATAGCCAACTCCACAGAGGGGTGGGTGCTGTGTCCATCAATGAACATCAGAGAAATTGATTTTACGGTAAGTCAAAAATCCCATTTTCTCTTTCGTTCATTGATGGACACAGCTCCTGACCTTCATGACTATTGCAACGTCCCAAAGCAGTGTCAAATATGAGGGGTGGGAACAGCAAGAAAAAAATCCAAAAGCTAAACCGTAGCCAACTTGGTAACATGGAGCTCAACCATAAACAACTGGAGCTCACCTGAAAAAAACAATGTACCCTCAAAGATGACCATGTCCTCTAAACAGCAGCCTGCAAAACCTTGTGGCCAAAAGAAGCATCCGCAGATGCCAACACGTCCACTGTATAAAACTTTGTGAAAGTGTGCACAGACGACCAGATGGCCACCTTGCAAACCTGCATCACTGACGCCTAATGGCGGAAGGCCCAGGAAGCACTAAGAGCCCGAGTAGAGTGTGCCCTAACAGGCCTGAATCACTGTCTGAGTCATCTAGAAATGGTTGCAGCAGAAGCAGCCAACCCTTTCCGAGGTCCATTCGTGAGGACAAATAAGGAGTCTGACTTCCTACAAGACTCTGTAGCTGCCAGATACACCCTGATAGCCTGAACCACATCCAGGGAATGCAAGGCAATTTCCTTAGGATGTTTAGGCCTGGGACATAGGGAAGGCAACACAATGTCATCATTCAAATGGAAATCGGAGATGACCTTTGGAAGGAACGACAAGCAGGGACGAAGAACCACCTTTTTCCCTGTGAATCACCAGGTAAGGCGAACGACAATGCTGCCAGCTCAGACAACCTGCGTGCAGAAGTAATAGCCACCAAAAAGGCCACCTTCTGGGACAACGTAAGCAGGGGAACCTCCCGAATATTGACAAGTGTCGAACTGCCTGGATGAAGGTACGCACCAAGGAATGTGTGGCCAATGGATGTTGAAAATCGCCAAGGCGGAAACCTGGCCCTTGATGGTACTCAAGGTCAAGCGCTGCTCAACCTCCCGTTGCGCACCAGGAAAACCCTGGCCAGCAGCAACTCCAACAAGCCCCCCCTTAAGAGCATGTGGCAAAAGCCAGCTCATAACCTCACCCAGGAAGGGGGGCGCTAAAGACCCACAGTGACCACCTAAATTTTAGAGGGGCTGGGGAGAAGGAGGGAAACCCGAGGATCCCACTGTCCCAGGGAGGGGCCCACGTCCACCCCAAAACCCTCCCAGGGGATGAAGGGGGAGAGCAACTTACCATGCAAGGAGCAGGATTGGCACTGCTCCTGACAGACCACTGCTCCATTAGAAAGGGAAGGCTGTTGGCCGTGAGGAACGCTGCGACTCAGGCCGAGGCCAGGTCGTATGCGCCCTTGCGAAGCGTTTAATTCGCAGGTCAGCCCCTGTCCAGTGGGCCAGGCAGAAGACTGAGTTTACGTGTCCTTCAGACATTGGAGGGGGATGCTGACTGTGGCCATTGGGAGTAGAAAATGCCTCAGTCAATGTTAATAATGCCTCAGGCTTGGTGGTCAGTGGGAGTAAAAAATTACATAGTGCCTGTGGTCAGTAGGAGGAGAGTGTCCCATAATTTGTATCGTGGGAGGAATGGTGCTCCATCATTGGTATCAATGGGAGGAATAGTGCCCCATCATTGGTGTCAGTAGGAGGAATAGTACCACATCATTGGTATTAGTGAGAGGAATCGTGTCCCATTGTTGGCGTCAGTGGGAGGAATTATGCCCTACTGTTAGTGTCAGTGGGAGGAATTATGCCCTACTGTTGGGTGTCAGTGGGAGGAATTATGCCCTACTGTTGGTGTCAGTGGGAGAAATTATGCCCTACTGTTGGTGTCAGTGGGAGGAATTATGCCCCACTGTTGGTGTCAGTTTTTCTAGGGTTGCTGATGCTTTTGTGGATTGGTGTTTACCCAGGCATGCCCATCCGACATTTTATTACAGCTTATGTTCGGTATAACAATCTGCAACGCTGGATTATGGAACTAGCAAAAAACCAAACAAATACATGACCGTTTTCAGATTTTTATTAGATTTTTTTTTTCCATGATGCTTAATTAATTTACAACTATGAAAGTCCTAGTTCTATTCCATAGACAAAACTTTATTTCCATCAGAATTCTAAAATGTAATTTCCCATTGCACTTCATGCTTTAAAACATTTATTGATCTCCTTAAAAATATCTGTTAGAAATCCACTTTACGTTCAAACATTTGCTTCATGAAACAAAATATGACTTCTGTGACAGTTTTAGCTGTGCACTCAAGGAAAACGGCTTAATACACAGATCAAATACACAAAAAGAAGCCATTTTTATACGACTTTCTCTACTATGGTTATAGGAGTACAGTGGTGTAGCTACCCCCAAGTATGCTGTATAGACAATGAAAAAGCAGCAGGCTGAGGTGGTCATCTGTCTGCTTATTCCTCCTATCAGCATGTTCCTTGTCAGTAGATTTGCATAAAATGCTGTTATATAGTGGTTTGAAAAGGCTGATATCAAGAAAACTTTAGGCCATTACACTGGTTGCAGGATGAACAGAACAATGCATAATGATATACATGAAGCACAGTATTACTTGTAAAAAATTAGGCTGTGCAAGTTCCCTTTTATCAAGATGCAAATGAAAAAACCTAAAATATTCTCTAACTCATACAAGAGATCCTGTGCAGTCATAGGTTCATTCTAAAGAGAAAGATTATATGCTGGTGTTTTTCTTTTTGAGGATATGCAGGTTTTCTTGAAGATAAACAAGCCAAAATGAAAACTTCTGCACAAATGAGATGTCTACACATACCTACAACTGTTCATTAAACCATCCTATCATGGGCGAATACCAAGCCTTTGTGACTATACAAATAGGGTAGAAGCTACCAAAGTGCCTCCATATTACAACTGAAAATAAACACACATCACTAAAATATAAAAGTTTTATTCAAAAGTCAAAATGGTATTTTGTTTTGGCACCTAAACTCACATAATACGCTACCATTTGACATTTTCCCCTTTTCATATAGTTGAAAATTTGTCCACATGCCTTGCAACTGCTGATCAACCAGGGTCTTCCTGCTCCAAACCCATACCAGGCAGATTTTTTTCTTTACACTTTTTTTTTTTACACCTGCTAAGCTTTTTCAAGGCAACCACAAATCAAATAAATGCTTGAGTATGATGAAGCCTGGCCTGGAAAATGGTTAACGCATTCATACGGCTGTCAAAAAAAAAAAAAGCCTTGGCAAATGTCTATCAACATTGCTAAGGCTGTGAGATAGCTATAAAACACAATGTTTTACAATGTATCATTTTGTTCTTTTAGATCAAAGGAATGAACTTCCATCTGTAAATGAGGTCAGTTTAACCTCTTAAAGACTAATCCTTTTTCTGACACTTGTTGCTTACAAGTTAAAATTAGTATTTTTTTCTAGAAAATTACTTAGACTTATGCGCAGCAGTCTTTTAAACGCAATTTTTGGTGAAAAAATACACTTTAATGAATTTAAAAAACAAACAAACAGTAAAGTTAGCCTAATTTTTTTTATAATGTGAAAGATGATGCAAGGCTGAGAATCGGGATCTTTATTCTAAGCAAAAAAATTGTGATTCTCATTTTATCCAGAAACATACAGCTCTAATACATACTAAAAGTTAAACTGAGCTAGAGGAACAAGGCAAACGCTGAATGTCAGACAGTGGGGTTGATTTACTAAAGGAATAGAGTGTTCACTTTGCAAAGTGAGTGTTAACGGAGCTGAATAAGACGAAGGCCTCAAGCACACTGGACATGGCTATTGGGGGCGTATGGCATTAAAAAAAAAAAAAAAATTGCCACTAAATGCCATGTACACAGAGGCAGGAAAAAAAAACACACACACACACACACAACCACACTGCCGTGGTGCATCCAGGAGCAGTGGCGTTTTGCCAGAAAAAAACACGACGCGTGTAAATAAACTTTTATTCTTGCCAATTAAATGAATTTACAACCAAGCGCTTGATGTGCCTAAACGCGTTACAAGCATCTTTTCTGACAAAACGCTGTTGCCAGAAGGAAAGGCATGTAGGAGAGATTGCAAAACGTCCAGTGTGAATGAGGCTGAATCTGTGATTGTATCACCAAACCAGTCATATTCTAGAAAAAAAATATGTTTTTGGCTTTTTTTTGCCTTGCATGGGATTGGGTAATCAAATGGTATGATCAACTTATTTATAAACATTCTTCTTGCAAAGTGAACAGTCTACAGTACACCATCATTAGTAAATCAACCCCAAAGTGTACACATTTTTATCACTAGTTACCTGCCTAAATGGTTTAGAGTGAAACCGGGAAATATGGCACAAGATATAGAAACAAGTCACACCAAAGATTACTTTTCAACGTGAAGCATTTTGGAAATATTCTGGACAAAATAACGATCTGAAAAGAATAACTGTACCCTTGTGGACCGTTTGCCTGTGTACGGTCAGCTGAAAGAAGGTTGCGTGCTTTAAAACAAAAAGACTAGTTAGAATGTTATCAACTGACAACATGGTGTGAGTGTGAGGAGGAAGACAAGAAGATTACAGCAAGTTGTATGCAATAAACTAGTTTTATACAACACAATCTCACTATTGCTCATCATTTTTATTACACTGGTTTGGGCTTTTTGGAAAATATTCAATATAAAAGCAAGTGAGGGAGGTCACTTTCAGAACAAAAGAAAGAGCAAACAAGCAATGGGGGAGTGTTGGGAATCCTGTGCATTGGATCCCTGCAGATCACATGACCCGATGTGTCTAAAAGGCACTTTAAACTGGCCATACATTATACAATTTTCTTATTTAATTTCCTTTAGATTTACCTTTATATATGTAGTGCAAGGGCCTGCCTGTTTGCATACAAATAAAAAGTGTTTGGGTTTGACCATATATGATTTTGGCAAATCTAAAGAAAAATTGTACAAGAAAATTGTATAATGTATGGCCAGCCTAAAATGCCTTGCAGACCAGGGCCGGGACAAGGGGTGGGCAGGAGGGACGGTTGCCCTGGGCGCAATGGTTTATTGCAGGAATGAAGGGGGGGGGGGGGGCGGCGCAGTTTGGCATCCTTGCCCTGGGTGCTGAATGACCTTGTCCCGGCACTGTTGCAGACACATCGAGTCATGTGATCTGCAGGGATCTGATGCACAGGATTCCCAACACTCCCCCCATTGCATGTTTTCTTTTTTTTTTCCTCTGAAAGTGACCTCCCTCACCTGCTTTCATATTAAATATTTTACATAAAGCCCATAACTGTATATTAAACTTGATTAGCAATAATGAGATTGTGTTGTATAAAACGAGTTTGTTGCAATCTTCTTGTCTTCTTCCTCACACTCACACCATGTTGTCAGTTGACAACACCCTAACATGTCTGTTTTAAAGCTGGCAAATTTCTTTCAGCTGACCGTACACTTGCAAACGGTGAAATTATTCTATTTAGAGTGTTATTTTGTCGCAAAGATTATCAAAAGGCTTCACTTTGAAAATTAATTAATTTGGTGTGACTTGTTTCTTTTCAGCAGTAGAAAGTCAATCAGAAGACACAGGAGCATTGGGTGTGCAAAGCAAACAGCTGATTGGTTGGCTATGTCGAACTAGGTTGGGCGTCTTTAATCACCTCCTTCCCAAGCCTAGTCGAACACTTTTCTCCTACATGTAAAAAGCTACTTTTTTTTGCTAGTAAATTACTTAGAACCCCCAAACATTCTATATTTTTTTTAAGCAGAGACCCTATAGAATAAAATTATGTGTGTTGCAATTTTTTATGTCACATGGTATTTGTGCAGCGGTTTTTCAAACGCAATTTTTTTTAGAAAAAAAACATTCATGAATAAAAAAAAAAAACCCAGTAAAGTTAGCCCAAATTTTTTGTATAAAGTGAAAGATGATGTCACATTGAGTAAATAGATACCCAACATGTCATGTATAACCACTGAAACCCAAGGACGTACGGGTACGTCCTTGGGTGGGAAATGGTTAAAAAGGTACCGGTTAGGATAGAAATAAGAGAGCGGTCATAGATGACTTGTTAAAGGTGTAAACTATGTTACTGTTATCCCTAGTCTTAGTTTACTACCTACGGAGTCAATGACACAGATCAAGTCGTTGAGGTAGTGGAAGGCCAAATTTTCACATGCCTATTCTAGGTCTTGGATTGACAAAGAAGTGAAGGAAGGATATGCAGTCTCAGAGCTTGCACCTTAAAAAACAAACCCACAATAAAACTTCCCATATCTGTATCTGGCCAGGTTCCCTATACGGTTAACAAAACCAACTAGTACACTAACACTAGAACTTCCAAGCAGGCTAAACTGAGGCGTCAAAGGAAGAACACCCAATATAAATGGTCAGAGAAGGGGATTAGCTCATACACCAGTATAATATTCAAAACCTAATCTAAAGGCCAGCTCATACGGTACATATGTCAATAAAACGAGGACTGTGATACTTTAGAGTGGCCACATATAACAAATTTCTAGCAGCCACCAAGAAACACACGACTGAGAAAAATGCAGACTGTCAACTTTAGAAACAAGATTCATGCCAATATAAAAGTACCGTATCTGGATTTTTATAGCACTGTCCACGCTTTCCTCACATTTAGAGTCTGACAGAAGTACTATCACTGCAACAATATTACAGATTCAAGTCTGCCCCCTAAATAAAGGTTACTACAAACTCATTATTACACTGAGCATTGTCATGACCATAAGCAACATGTACAGTATATAAGTCTATATTGTTTGCAAGAACACGTGCACAATAATGGCCATACCTTTATGTTGCTTTAGTTTTTAACCCTAGTCCACATGTTGTAGAAACACACATAGTGTATTTAAATATGTAGAAACACTGTTCTGTGTTTTTAAGAATATTGTGTAGCCTGTTTCTACACAAAATTTGCAAATGCGGATAGTTTCTCTTCCCGTGACAGCCAGTATGAAAAACCAATCCACTAGAAGGGCAGCTCTTCTGGCCTTTAATGCTCAATTTAACTTTTTGTATTTATTACTGTAATGCAATCAGGCTGCATATTGAATAATTATGCTTCTTTTTATTTTTTGAGTTATATTACCCTGTGATGGCAGCATGCTGGAGAGTCCTCCTGGAGCTCGAACACACAGCACATCAGCCTGAGTCTCTAGTGATCCAACACTTCTCCAATTAGCACTACTCATGCTCCCTGCAGTCCACCTGAACAGCACTGTTGATTGGAGTAGTCTGCATGGATGGGCATGTCTGACCACTGGAGACCAGGGCAGCTGCACTGTGTGTAAAAGCAGCAGTCCAACTTTTCAGCATGTTGTCAGCACAGAGTATTTGAACTTACTGCAGCATATAACCAAATCTATTTATTATGGTATATGCAGGAAGATTAGGCTTTAACAGATAAGTGCATCATCCCAATCCTCCGAGATCTTTGCAGAGTTCCAACTGGTACCTGTGGTTGAATACTGCAGACTCCATTCACTTCAATGCAAAGTTTAAAAATTTCAAACAGAAGCTGTGCCAGCAATGGCAAGCTGCACATGAAAGATCACAAAAGTTGGGATGTAGATAAGTTTACCCATTATAAATGTGCTTGGGGAATGGGAAATTGGGTAGAAGAGGATCTATGAACTATATATGAGCTTATTTATTTATTTTTTTAAATGAAACTACATTCAAAGTAGATATTTCCATTTGGTTTGAAGTGGACAAGATTTGATCCCATTCTGGATCTTCAATGCCACTGGCTAAAGCTTATGTAAATCAGACTAAATACTATACATTTCCAATGTGAATCTACATCTACTGGAAAAATACAAAAATAAAAAAAGGAACAGAACGCACTAAAGTATAGATTTTTTTTTTTTTTAACAACAATTAAAAGGTTAAAAACATATTGCGCCTACTTTTATTAATAGTGTAAGCCCCCAGTGATCATAGATATCCTCTAGGTGGCAGCCTTCCCCTCTAGATGAATAGCATCCCTAGAACTCAGGACCACAAATTCCAGCTTATGCGCTTTAGCTTACACCTATTACCAGCAGAGAGAGAAACAACAATTTTTAGTGGTACTAGGACCAGAAATAATCTGTGTCGAAAGAGGGCTCTCATAACAGTTTCCTCTAACAGGTATCAGGTAATCCAGTCCAATTCTTCATTGTGGAAGTTGCTTCGCCCAAGGGCAACAGTCAATAAGTGTTTCTTTACACCTGGGACATGTCTCAGTTTATCAGCATGCTGACTGACAATTTCTGGGATTCATGGTCTCTCAATCTGATTAAAATTCATCTGACAGTCATCGCTGAGCCTGTTAATCGTGGTATGCGACCATGAATCCCAGATATAGTAAGCGTGCTGATACACCGAAAGACATGCCCCAGGCATAAAAAAACGTAAGACTGAAAAAAATTATATAAAGTGTGGCGCTGTTCAACCGTAAAATTCTAACATAAAAGGGATAGTATGTAACAATCTCCCATGGTCTACTTCTCCATAGAAGTAGATCTACAACACTGGAAGTGTAGCTATAAAGTGAAAAAGTGCATATAATTCATATATATCGTTATCACAATAAAATTAATAATAAATAACAACATGCAAACCACTGTGCAAACAAAAGTGCTTACGTGCATAAATACACACAATAGTGGATAAAAAGGTATAAAATGTATACGGTTCCTCATACAAATATTAGAATGAATGAATATAGTCCATGAATTCTAGGTTGAAAAGATGAGTAGTAAGCCCAACACCGTGACTGAAGATAGTAAACTTTTCTCCATCTTGTGGGGCAATCCACCTTTAAATGCTCACCAGATGGTCCCAGGCCACTGGGACCTATATCAACTTTACAGATCACTGGATTTCAAACCTTTGGAGATAACCTTCTCTCACTTCTCCAACCAATGGGATAAAAACTGCCTTCCTTAATCACTAGATGCCACATCTCATAGACTGCTCTCCCCTCTCTAGCAACCAAAGTGCATGAAAGCAAAGAACATGGACAAGTGATCGTGCAACACCGTTTTAATTGATTAGACCAATCTACAAAGAAAATAATTAGGCTTACAAAAGAAGTGCCCAGACTGACACAGGTAAGAACTGCCAAGTTTTACAACTGTATCACCCTCTGTCCAAAGAGCTGACTAGCTCACCCTTCGCCTCAGCACTCCAAGGTCGTGGCTGGCGTGTGTTCCACGGTAATGCAGGAAGTGACGTCGCTGGTTAACCGGAAGTTGAGATAGTGTACGGACCACAATGCATTTCGCAGATACACTATCTCAACTTCCGGTTAACCAGCGATGTCACTTCCTGCACTATTGTGGAATGCATGTGGGCTGCGACCTCGGAGTGCTGAGGCGAAGGGTGAGCTAGTCAGCTGCTTGGACGGAGGGGGATGTAATTGTAAAACTTGCCGGTTCTTACCTGTGCTAGTCTGGGCACTTCTTTTGAAAGCCTAATTATTTACTTTGTTGATTGGTCTATTCAATTAAAACGGTGTTGCACGATTATTTGTCCATGTTCTTTGCTTTCATGCACTTTGGTTGCTAGAGAGGAGTCTATGAGATCTGGCATCTAGTGATTAAGGAAGGCTGTTGGTTGGAGAGGGGAGAGAAGGTTATCCCTTAAGATTTGAAATCCAGTAATCTGGAAAGGCGATATAGGTCCCAGTGGCCTGGGACCTTCTGGTGAGTATTTAAAGGTGGATTGCCCCACGAGGTGGAGAAAAGTTTACTATCTTCAGTCACGGTGTTGGGCTTACTAATCATCTTTATATCTATAATTCATGGACTATATTCATTCATTCTAATATTTCTATGAGAAACTGTATACATTTTATACCCTTTTATCCACTATTTTTATGTATTTATGAACGGAAGCACTTTTTTTTGCACGGTGGTTTGCACATTTATTAATTTTATTGCGATACCGATATATATGAATTATATGCACTTTTTCACTTTATAGCTATACTTACAGTGTTGTAGATCCACTTCTATGGAGAAGTAGTCCATGGGAGATTGTTACATGCTATCACTTTTATGTTAGAAATTTTACTGTTGAACAAACAGCACCACACTTTATATAATTTTTTTTCAGATTTATGTGTGATTCACATTTAAAGGGGCAGCAGTTTTTTAATTAGGATTTTTTTGGAGCTGGGTACTAGGCACCTTCACTTGGTTTACACAAAACAAATAAAAAAATAAATAAAAACTTATCGTTAACTGCTTGACCCTAGGTGAAGCAACAACCCCAATACAGGAGTGCATCAGATTGCCTGATAATAACTGGAGGAAATTATCATGCCCCCCTTTCAACACAAAGATTATTTCTAGTCCTGGTGTCATTGAATATTGCTATGTCTCCCCCCTGCTGGTGATAGGTGGAAGCTAAACCACATAAGCTGGAATTTGTAGTACAGAGTCCTAAGGATGCTGTTTCTCTACAGCACGTGTCAAACACGAGGCCTGCGGGCCAAATACAGCCCTCAAGGCCATTTAATGTATCCCTCGCCATTCCGCCACCTCCGTCCAGGCTCTCCCCCTCTCTCCACTGTCACTTGTAAACACAGAAGCCTTCTGTGTTTATAAGGACAGCTTTCCTCTCAGCGGCCTGGCAGTTCTCACAGATCCCTTCCGAGCCGGCATGCACTCATGGCGGGGACAGGTGCCAACCAATGATTTCCCTGCAAGTGAGAGGCGGAGCCGCCTACGCTGCCGGGAGATACTAGAGCCGGGCTGAGTGGGTAAGAAGCTTTTGGGGGTGGGGGAGAAATGAGGGCTGTAGAGAAATGTGTGCAGAGGTGGGGGATGGGGGAGAGTGGTGCATAAGTCAGAACCGAGGAGGAGGGGTAAAAGCGAGATGTGGAAAACCTGAACCCTGCACTCCTAAACCCCACACTGTGTATGTAGCACACTCCTTAAACCTGCACTCTGTACGTAGTACACTCCTGAACTCTGCACACATTACATCTTACAGATACAAACAGCCCTTTGAAGGCAACCATGATGCCCTCGATGAAATTTGGGTTGACGATCTGGAGGGTAGTGTTTCCCCCTAGAGGATTATCTATGATCACTGTGAACTTACATTATTATTATTAAATGTGAGTGCAATAAGTTTTTAACATATCAATTGTAATAACAAAAATGCTACACTGAGAGTGGCGCTCTCTCTCGGTTTCTTTTTTTTTTTTATTGTGCTCATTTCTCAGCAGGGGATTCCCTGGTCGCTGTGTAAACAAGAGCTGCAGGTGACATCAGTGAAGTCCCCTGAGCACAGACTATATCGCTTGTGCATCTGGAACATACCTATTTATTGGCTATAAGAAAAAGGATCCATTCAGCATTCCTCTCTATTGTACCCTATGGCAAGATATGCATATGGCTGCGTATAATGGCTTCTGTCTTTATGTATATAAATTCGTGACTAGAAAGATACAGTATTTCCATTCTCTACATGCTTTAGTGAATGTAGAAAAATATTAGTCAATCAATTAGGCCTATGTCAGAATTGCTCAGCTGAAAAGATAAAAGGGTAGCAGATATCAGGTTAATGCACATACCAGCAGTGGCCCTCTAAACCCTCCTGTCATAACTGAATCGCAGGCGTTTTTACAGACAAAACCTCAGTATTTCCGGACAGTGCGTGGAAATTTGCTTTCGCCTGCCTCCTGCACACTGCTTTTGGCCTGTAAGGACTAATAGGAATGTGTGGGGGTAGGGCTTAGTGGTAAGCTCCAACGCCAGTTTAGGAGGCTTCTGCAGGTATTGCAGTCACCTCCTGTACTTTATACCTGTAGCAGTTTATTTTCTGTACCCATAAACAATCACTTCAAGGTTTCCTCACAGCACTGCTAAATTGGTGTTGTCGACTTCTAACTATGCTTAGCAATCTTTCAATTGGCGGGTGACCCCCGAAGGCCATACGTGTGTTGATAGTCTAACACATGCAACTAAAAGGAAATGGATACACAGAAGATAGAAGCAGGTTACCCATTAGAACCCACCCCGTGGTACTCTGGCACACTGAACTTATCCACATCTCTGTCAGTCCTGCAACACAGCTGAAAACAACTAAAGTAATAGGCAGTAACAACAAGGCAAAACATAAAGCAGTCATCACTCGTAATCTTCTAGCTCAATACTCGTAAGTCACAAAACAAGTGGTGACAGCCCCTTTTCTGGAAGGGTAGTCTCTGCGATACTATCAAAACAACTACTCACAGGATTCATCTTTAAAATACACCAAGGCACATAGAACTACTTCTTTAGTATATTATAACCCCCATCCTTAAAGTGGAACCAAAGAGACATACAATGCAAGAGCAAGACAGCCCACATATTTCTCTATGTACGGTTCCTTTAGGTGCTTGTTTACACCCTGGTGTCTGCATATTACAGCCCAGGATGTCTCCTGTTGTATAAGGTCTTGGAAATCTCTAGATGTCTATAGGTATGTAATGTGCAGGCAGTTCCCAGGACAGTGAGAATTACAGTACTGGATGTAAACAATCACCAGAGGCCGCAGCTGCCAAAAAGAGGTACATTTGCATCTGTGGAGGGTGGGTTCAAGTAGGTCAGAGCAAAGGGGGCAAAAAGAATATGTACACTCCTCTTTGAGAAGTATTGTGTCGAATCTGCCCATCTGATAATGACTTGCCTCTGGTATTTTTTTTTATTTTTTTCAGATATTCTAAACAACCTTAAAATTTACATAAACCTAAAATCTATTTTTCAGATGTTTACATCATGCCTCACTGTATACAGTTTTCGTAAGCAAAGATCAGTTTCAAAGGTTTCTGCTTATGCCTAGATCCTGCCAGCAACACCAATTCCTGTTGCCTGCCATGTACACACTTGTCTGTTGGACTGGCCATTAGATCAGTAACATAGGCAATCCACAAGCCAAGTTAAAAAGCATACGTAGCAGTGGCTTAATCCTGTCAGACTACAACAAAAATGGGATTTTTGTCTTACCGTAAAATCCATTTCTCTGATGTTCATTGATGGACATAGCTCTTCATCTTCTTGACCGTAGGGTTATACTGCCCTCTACAGGAGTAGAACACTAGGCAGAGAAAAAGCTTGAACCCGCCTATGGGGCAGTCCCTGGCGGTATACTCCCACTTCCTGCTATAGATTTTCTGTTGTGTAACAAGCAGTGTCAGAAGGAAAAAACCCAACTCCATAGAGGGGCAGGTGCTCTGTCCATCAATGAACATCAGAGAAATGGCATTTATAAGACAAGACAAAACTCCCATTTTCTCTTTCGTTCTTGATCTTCATGACCATTGGGTTATACTGCACCCCTACAGGAGTAGGACACTAGGCAGGAAAAAGCTTGACTATGCCTATTGGGCAGTACCAGGGGGTATACTCCCACTCTCAGCTATAGGCACTCAGTTTTGTTACAAGCAGCGTCAGAAAAAGCCAACTCCACAGAGGGGTGGGTGCTGTGTTCGTCAATGAACATCAGAGAAATGGAATTTACGGTAAGACTAAACTCCCATTTTCTCTTTCGTTCATTGACTGGCACAGCTCTTTATCTTCTTGACCGTAGGGACGTCCCAAAGCAGTGTCAAACATGAGGGGTGGGAATAGCAGAAAAAAAAAAAAAAACTTCCCCAAGGCTAAACCTAGTCAACCAGGTAACTTGGAGCTCAACTATCAACTGGAGCTCACCTGAAAAAACACCCTCAAAGAGGACAAGTTATCTAAACAGTAGCCTGAAAAACTATGCGGCCAAAAGAAGCATCCGCAGATGCCAACCCATCCACTTTATAAAACTTTGTGAATATGTGTGATGTCTGCATCACTGACGCCTGATGACAGAAGGCACATGAGCCACTAAGCGCCCAAGTAGAGTGCACCTTGACAGGGAAAAGAGGAACCTGACCCTTAATAGAATAAGCCTGAACCACCATCTGTCTGATCCATCTGGAGATGGTTGCAGCAGAAGAAGCCAGCCCCTTGCGAGGTCCATCCGTGAGGACAAATAGTGAGTCTGATTTCCTAAAAGACTCCTTAGCTCCCAGATACAACCTTATCGCCTGAACCACATCCAGGGAGTGCAAGGCAACTTCCTTAGAATGCTAAGGCTTGGGACACAGGGAGGGCAATACAATGTCTTCATTCAGATGAAAGTCAGAAACGACCTTTGGAAGGCACTACGGACATGGACGCAGAACCACCTTATCCCTGTGAACTACCAGGTAAGATGAACAACAAGACAACACCTCCAGTTCAGACACCCTGCGCGCCGAAGTAATAGCCACCAAAAAAGCTACCTTCTGAGAATGTAAGCAGAGGAATCTCCCAAATAGTTTCAAAGGGGGGCTTCTGGAGAACTGACAACACCAAATTGGGGTCCCACGGCGGCAATGCAGACCGCACTGGAGGAACCAAGTGTCACATGCCCTGGAGTAAAGTACACACCAAGGAGTGTGTGGCCAACGAGCGTTGAAAGAAAACCACCAAGGATGAGACCTGGCCCTTTATGGTACTCAAGGCCAGGCACTGCACAACTCCTCGTTGGGGGAAAGCCAAGATCCGAGCCACCGAAAAGGAACGAGGGTGAACCCAGAGGTATGCACACCACGCAATGTACTGTACATCTACCACGTACGATGGTAAATCTTCCTAGAAGTAGATTTTCTAGCTTTTAACAGTGTAGGAATCACAGAGTTAGACAACCCTCTGTCCTTCAGAACCTGGCTTTCCACAGCCAAGCCATCAAAGTCAGCAACTGTAAATCAGGATGTTAGATTGGCTTTGGGACAGCAAATCTTCCCTGAGAGGGAGTCCCCAAGGAGCATCGGCGTACCAAGACCGGCGAGGCCAGTCTGGAGCCACTAGGATGACCAGAATACTTTCTGCCTCGATCCTGCGTAGTAGTCTCGGCAGAAGCAAGAGAGGAGGAAAGGAGTAAATCAGAAAATCAGACGATACTGACTCCAAGGAGCCACTACAGCATCTGTAGCGACAGCTAGAGGATCCCGAGACCGTGCCACAAACCTCTGAACCTTCCTGTTGAGGCGAGAGGTCAACAGCTCCACCGCTGGTGTACCCCACCGGTGACACAACTGATGAAACACCTCAGATGAAGAGAACATTCTCCCTGGTCTAACACCTGTCGACTGAGATAGTCCGCTTGCCAATTTTCCAACCCTGGAATGTGCACAGCAGAGAGGGCTGGAACAAATCTTTCTGCCCAACTCAGAATGCCGGCTACTTCCCAAGCCGCCAGGATACTTCTTGTGCCCCCTTGGTGACTGACATAGGCCACAGCCATGGCACTGTCCGACTGAATCCGCACCAGGCACCCCTGGAAAAGACTTGTCCAATGATCCAGACAAAGTCTGATCGCTCGGAGCTCCAGTACATTGATCAGTAGTCTGGATTCTTCCTGAGACCAGACCCCTGAGCACAATCTGTGCCGAGGACGCTTCTCCACTCAGACAGGTGCATGCAAGTCTGAAGAGACGACCGCCTGCTGGTCAGCAAAAGCCGAATTGCCTCCTGCATCTTTTGAAGTTTCTCCCGAGGAAGAAACACTCAGTCAGGCGACAGATGGACTATCCTTGTGGACGGAACCAGGGCAGACTTCTGAAGATTCAGAACCCAACCAAACTCCCTCAGCATTTGCAGAGTAATCTCCAAGTTTCCAACAAGGCAGATGAAGACTCTGCTCGTAAAAGCAGATCATCCAGGTACCCCAGTACCCCGAACCCCCACTGATGCAGTAACGCTAGAACTGGGGCCAACACTTCCGTGAAGATCCGAGGAGCGGAAGCGAGACCGAAGGGAAACGTCAAAGCGAAGGAAAGCTGAGGGGAAACACATATTGGGATGTGAAGGTAGGTATCCTTAATGTCAGTGGAGATGAGGAAATCCCCCTGATGTAGGGACGCCAACACCGTGAGCATGGACTCCATGTGGAACTTCTGTACCTGCATAAAGCGGTTTAGCACCTTGAGATCCAGTATTGGGCCGACCTTGCCCTCCTTCCTGGGAACTGCAAACAGGTTTAAGTAAAAACCTTGAAAACGTAGCGACTTTGGAGCCAGAACAATTTACCCTTGAAGTAACAAATCTTGCACTGCCCCAAAGCGATCCTTTAGGATATCTGGGGATAAGTGCAGGTTGGAAGGGAAGAACCTTTGCGGAGGATATGATCGAAACTCGATCTTGTAGCCGGAGCGAATTACTTTGTGGACCCACTTGTCCTGGATCAGGGAGGTCAGCAGCAACTTCAACCAGCCCCCCCTAAGAGCATGAGGCAACAGCCAGCTCATAACCTCACCCAGGGAGGGGAAGGGGCCAAAGACCCACAGTGACTGAAATTTTAGAGGGGCGGGGGGTAGGATGGGAACCTGGGGGTCCAACCATCCAAGGGAGGGCCCACCTCCACCCCAAAACCCTCCAGGGGTAGTGGGGGGGACGGCTACTTACCACACCAGAAACAGGGTGGGCACCACTCCGGACAGGACACCACTCCATTGTAATATGGGTGCAGTCCGACAGAAGGAAATACTGCGACTCAGGCCAAAGCCGGTTCATATGAGCCCTTGTGAGACGTTTAACTCGCAGGCCAGCCCCCGTCCAGTGGGGCTATGTCGCGTCCAAACTAGCGCCGAGCTGCAGTCTGCACTCGCTCTCTGGCCGGCCTGGGGGAACCCTAAAGATCTAGATTATCCAGTTCATCGCCCAGTCCAGCACTTGATTGTAGCTCTCACAGGAACTAAATAATAAAAAGAGGAAAAAATTCCATGTAAAAAGAAAAAAATTCCAGGACTAGAGAGCCCAGCAAGGAACTAGGTCCTTACTCGTGAGTAGGCAAAAAAAAAAAAAACTGAATACCTATAGCATGAAGTTGGAGTATACCCCCACGGACTGCACCATAGGCGTGTTTCTCTGCCTTGTGTCCTACTCCTGTAGGGAGCAGTATAACCCTACGGTCAAGAAGATGAAGAGCGTAGACTGTCAATGAACAAAAGAGAAAAGTTATTTTATGGACAGCTTCTCCACATAGAAAATTTTGTAACAGATGCACAAAAAAGTTATTCACTTAGGAAAACTGTACAAAGTAAGGCATGATGTCAAACAAACTGAAAAAAGATTTAGGGTTTACAAGTGCTTTAACCAATATGCTGTGAATATGTAAAAAAAAAAAAAAACAATCTATACTACAAGCTGAATTAAGGTATTCATTTTATTGTATTATTAAATTGGTCCAGCTTGGAGTCGTACCTGTGGAAACAGAGAATCGCTGTAGTAGTTGCCCTTACAGTGGTGAATACTGCTTTCTTCCAGGTCCTGTCCTGCTGCATTAGTAACCATGTGGGGGGGGGGGGGGGGCGATCGCTCAGCACGGGTGACGATCAAAGAGCACCTTGCATTTTTCTTAATGAAAGCAAAGTGTTCTCTAATTTGATGCGGTGGAAATTTTTTGGTACCTCACTGCCCCACCTCCCCACCTTATTCAATCAGAGAACGCTTTGCATTCATAGAGAGAATGCAAGCAAGTGACTCCCTGTGGTTACGGAGCTGCAGGGCAGCTACTCAGCACGGGTGACGGAAAACCGCAGCGATCATTGTAGCAGTTGCAACTACTACAGTTGTTTGTACAGAGTTTGTCAACTTCCACAGCGGTATTACAGGTACTGTGTGGCATATGCAGACCTAACATTGGTCCAAGCTACAACATCATAATGCAATAAAATCCATACCTGTTCAGCCTTAATCCTATGAAATGATCAAATCGTGTTTAGCTGAGAAAACATTTTTATATAACTGATGAATCTTTCTATGAGCATTCTCTGAAAAAGCCTGGATGTGGCATAGGTTATAGTATGCAATGCATAGTAAACTGAGCTTTTAATTTTAAGGACTTGCACCAATGGACAAATACAACCTGCTTTCAGGGGCACTTATGCTGCACTACACTTCTTGGACCATTTAGAGTTCATGCATTGGTGCATTTGACCTGCATCAAGCTGCTTTTTCATTCCCATCGACATATAGGGTACTCCAATAAGCAGTTTTCCCTATATTAAACTTTCTCTGAGTTCAGTGAAGGACACAGGAGAGATTTATTGTTCTTGACCATTGAGTTATAGCACCACTCCAGGAGTAGGATACTGGGCACAAAAAATAAAAGCACAGCATTGGGGTGGCTCCTGATGGCGGCCAAACCCCTATCTTCAAGAGGTAGCCCAGTTAGTCACAAAGAAGTACTTAGAAGTACATCTGGTCGCAGACATAACTAGAGGGTGGGTGCTGTGTCCTATAGTTCAACACATGACCAAGCCTCATGTATTCCATGAGGAGGGGAAGTAGATAGGAAAAGTATATACATAAACCACTCTAAGCCACCTAGTGGCCACACTGAGTCATACAAAGAAGGGTGAATACTTCACCACATCCCAAAAGGATGAAAGAGCATCTTCTCCTTGGTCACTTGACCATATGTGCTGCCCCTCCCCCCCACAGGGGAAAAATTACAGGCTGTCCCAATCCAGGAGAGCAAACATTACAAGGACATGCACACGTTGGATGAGCTGGGAAGATCCCACAAATCTAGAGAATTCAACTTGTCACCCAGTGACAACTGAGCTGCCTCTAGCAGAATGAGGGGTTCAGCCACCAGGAGGACCACCCTTAGGCTGTGCTTTTGTTTTTTTATGCCTGGTGTCCTACTCCTGAAGGTGGAGCTAAAACCCAATGGTCAAAACCTCAAGATCTCGGTTGTGGCATTTAATGAACAGAACAGAAAAATGGAGATAAATCAGCCTTCTAATTTCACCTGCACAATAGTGTGAAGGCCAACACTATGACAATCAGGTTCTGACGCATGTTCATGTGCTGACTGTTAACATTCTCTCAATAGGAGAGAGCAGAGAAAGTTTATTATGGGGCTTTTTTTGCCCAGAATTACAAAAACTTTGAAAAGTAAAATGATTGCTTATATGTATTTCAACTGTCTATTTAGCATCTTTCAGCTTTGTTGCATCTTTAAAAAAGCTTGTATTGCCCATAGCAATCAGACAGATTCCAAAATGGTATACTATAAGGTGCAAAGAATATCAACAAATACAACTGGGAAAAAAAATAAAATAAAAATGCCATTACACACTCTCTATCTTGTACCACTGTAATGCCAATACAATCTGTACACATAACATCTTAAGACAGGTACATTTGTAGTGCACTCATCCTAATAGCCTGTACACACGTTCTGAAAATAGGACGACAGATTGTCCAGTTTGTTTTTTTGTCTCATATATCGATAATGGAGAGTTTACTAAAGTTACAAAAATTCTCGTACGACAGAATAAAAAATCGTAAGTGATGTAATGTGTTGTAGTGTATTTGCGTTGTATTTTCTGAGGACAATTGTACTGATAAAATGAAAATGGTACGAGAAAATTTTCGTGCTTGTCCAATCGGATAATATTGGATTAACTTTCGTGATCAGCTCTCGAAAGCTCTGTACTAACGAACCGATTATCGCACGATTGTTTTGAAAGCAGTATTTTTTGTCCAATTTTAGGAATGCGTGTATGGGCCATAAGAAACCACCACCTTCCAAACTAATTATAGATGTCTTTACTGTGTGGCCTCTCCTGAGCTGCACAACCCTTCTTCCAAAATCTTCCAGGTGCTTCTGCACACCACCCATTGCATTCACTGTTTTAACCTCAGAATGACCACATTCCATTTATCTGCAAATTGGCCTTACAGGCCTTACAATAAAGGCTATGGAGACCCGGCTGCACCTTCCATAGATGATGTGATGAAGAACTGCGATTTTGGACAAGAGGTTATGTGGCTCGAGCCACACATGCAGAGTGTCTCCCTGGAATTACATTATAGACACACATTTTTCTTTACACACTAAGCACAAGAAGTGGGGCACTCAGGATAAATTCATTAAAATTGTACTTCGCCTTTAAAGAGACTGTGGAAGGGGAGGAAAATAATGTACGTCTGAAGTTCAGGCATCCAGAGATGCATGTGCATACCTGTAACAGCCTCCAAACCTTCATGTTATGGCCAAATGCCAGGCCTTTCTGCAAAGCTCCATAATTTCTGCCTAGTATCTGTACCCTCACATTCCTATCGGGCATCATTAAAAAGTGCAGAAGCTTTACCATTTAAAAGAGCTGGAGATTTGGCATCTTTAAGGAAGGTTTATGAGGTTGCTGCAGGTATGTGCAAGAGCCTCTAGGTGCATGCACTTCATACCTACAGGAGTTTGTCCCTCTTCACTCAAGTGGTAAAGCCTCTTTAAGCTGATTTTCAACCAAGACTCAGTCATGTCATGTTAAGTGTGCAATATCTAACAGTTAATGAACACAGAAATGCATTATCTTTACAACAGAGGCATACTAATAGTTTAGTGGACTTGTCAGCAAAAAAGTAAAGGTAAGGTGCCATGCTGTTGGGAGAATCTCTGTGTTCTCCTAAATCAGTGCTCATGAGGACTCTGCATCTTTAGCGTGTTTACAGCAGTGCCACATCTCTACCAATCATCTCAAGACAATGCAGACAAAGTCTGCAGAAATCTAAAAAGTTTTTTTTTTTTTTTTAATTGTCTGGGTTTCTTTCTAAACCCACAGATTTGGGTCCTGATAGCAGCTATAGAATTGTGATGACACCAAAATGTCCATCTAAAATGAACATGATCATGGTAAAAACTCCAAAATAATCAAGAAAGTGTCTTCTGCATGATCAAAAACTTTCATATTAGCAGCTCCTACTAATATGTCTTTTTTAAATTTCTTTAGTATACAAAGCACCAAAAATAAAAAATGTGCTTGATAGAAAACCCATACATGTGCTTTTTAGGCACAAACATAATGTTTTATATCTACCACTTATACATTCTTACCATGACCTGTCAATTTCCATTATTATTAAAAAATATTCCATTATTCCATTGTCTGATGTACACGGTAAGATGTAGAAGGTTAAATGATTTGCAGGAAGAATGGAGAAGTACTCACAGCTACATAATATACTAGTGCCATACCAGTTGAAAAGTTCATCACAAAAATCATATTCATTTTTACAATAAACTTTCTTCCATTTGTCTTCTCCCAACAAAAGGATAGTATGAATGAAGGCCATCAACCGGTTACAGAAAATGAAGGTATTTCATTCATCAAGTAATTTCATAATGTGTTTGAATGGAAAACAGTCTTGGATTTAAAATACTTCTTTAAATAGACAGCTGTTGGCCTTTTTTTCGGGTCCTTTGACAACATTAACTTGATTACGGGTTCCTAGGAAACAAAAAATAAAATTTATACAAAATTTGTTTCTTTCTGTATATCCTAATTAAAGAACATTAAAGAAAAATTAAAGAAAATTCTAAAAATGCAGGTGTTTTGTTTGGCAAAGCTTTTGGATGGCAGTTAGTGTGTCTGCTAAAGAAAATAAATGATATACAGGACTAGGGCTGAACGATAATCGATATGATATCGACTATCGTTCTGCGGCTGTAGGCGATATTCATATCGCAGAGGTCACGATATTTTGTATAGGCAGGGGGAAGGGACTCGGTCGGAGGAGAACTCACACATCCATCCCACTGCAGGCTGCAGCCCGCCCCACACGTTCAGTGAGTCTCACTCTCCGCCCTAGTTTTCTCAATGGCACATTCAGGGAACCAATCACGCCGTGAGCAGCTGCACAGCTAACCAATCACGCGTGCCTGCACACCTGATTGGTTCGCTGTGCCGCTACTCACGGCGTGATTGGTTCCCTGAATGTGCCATTGAGAAAACTAGGGCGGAGAGTGAGACTCACTGAACGTGTGGGGCGGGCTGCAGCCTGCAGTGGGATGGATGTGTGAGTTCTCCTCAGACCGAGTCCCTTCCCCCTGCCTATACAAAATCGTGACCTCGGCAATATGAATATCGCCTACGGCCGCAGAACGACGTGATTTATATATTTATATATTAATAATTTATTTTCCTCTACATATACATACATACATACATACATACATCTACTTTTCCCTTTTTGTATACATACCATGTCAATATAGATTATTTATTGTATTTCACATATATACTGGCAGCACCAATCACTTCCTCTTCCTTTTTATAATCTATTATATAACCCCTTCCAGGGTTATATTCTGAAGTGGGCTGCAGCCAACCTCCTTTATATTCCTCCATATAAAGGACGGGTCCCTCAATATCGCAATATATATCGTTGGAAAAAAAATATCGCAATATATTTTTTTTCCAATATCGTGCAGGCCTATACAGGACCATGACAAGGTAGAGGCAAAAGAGGCACCAGCTGCTGGGGTGTGAGCAGTGGTGGAAGCCTCTCCTTCCTCCACATTTCCAGACCATCTTCTGTACTGCGCCGGAATATGCTGTCCAATCAAATCACAGAAGCTCTTTATAAGAAGCGCAGTGAGCTCCTAATAAGCCAAATGCTGCAGAGTGCTATCAAACGTCACTGCAGACCTCCACTGGTTGCAACTGGTAACTGTTCTTTCTTTGTATTTTGCAAAAATGGGATTTTTGACTTACCGTAAAATCCATTTCTCCAATGTTCATTGACAGACACAGCTCCTGATTCTTCTTAACCACTGGGTTATACTGCCCCCTACAGGAATAGGACACTAGGCAGGAAAAAGCTTGACAACACCTATGGGCAGTCCCAGGGGGGTAAACACCCACTCTCAGCTATAGGCACTCCGTTTTGTTACAAGCAGTGTCAGAAGAAAGCCAACTCCACAGAGGGGTGGGTGCTGTGTCCATCAATGAACATCAGAGAAATTAATTTTACCCTAAGTCAAAAATCCCATTTTCTCTTTCGTTCATTGACAGCTCCTGATTCTTCCTAACCTTCGGGACGTCCCAAAGCAGTGGTAAACATGAGGGGTGGGAAAACATCAGAAAAAAAATTCCCAAGCCTAACCACAGCCAAACAGGTAACATTGAGCTCAACCATAAACAACTGGAGCTCACCTGAAAAACAATACACCCTCAAAGAGGACCAGGTCCTCTAAACAGCAGCCAGCAAAACATTGCGGCCAAAAGAAGCATCCGCAGATGCCAACACAACCACTTTGTGTTTACAAAAAACTTTGTAAAAGTGTGCACTGACGACTAGGTGGCCGCCTTGCAAAACCTGCGTCACTGACGCTTGAAGATGGAAAGCCCAGGAGACACTAAGCACCCTAGTAGAGTGTGCCTAAACAGGGAAAGGAGGAACCTGACCTCTGATGCAAAAGGCCTGAACCACCGTCTGTCTGATCCATCTGGAAATGGTCGCAGAAGAAGCGGACAACCCTTTATGAGTTCTGTCCGTGAGAGCGCAACTAGAATCTAACTTCCTAACAGACTCCGTAGCTGCCTGGTACTCCTTAATTGCCCGGACTACATCCAAGACATGCAAGGCAATTTCTTTAAGATGTTTAAGCCTGTGACACAGGAAAGGCAACACAATGTCTTCATTCAAATGACAGTCAGACCACCATAGGAAGGAATGATGGACAAAGGCTCTACAGAAGCTTATCTTTGTGAAGCACCATAAGGTGAACGACAGGATAATGTTATCAGTTCTGACACCCGGCATGCAGAGATGATAGCCACTAAAGAAGGCCACCTTCTGGTGCAACGTAAGCAAGAAAACCTCCTGAATATTTTCAAAAGAGAAGCTTCAGTAGAGCTGAAAGCACCACATTAAGATTACAGGGTGGCAATGGAGCCCGCACTGAAGGAACCAAATGTCGGACACCCTGAAGAAAAGGTATGCACCAGGAAGTGTGTGGCCAAAGGTTGTTGGAAGAAAACAACCAAAAAATGGATTTTTGTAAAATCTTACCGTAAAATCCTTTTCTCTTAGCTCATTGACAGACGTAGTCCTCGGTGATACAGCACCTTCGGGGTTATGTTGCCTCCACAGGAGTAGGACTAGACAGGAAATAAAATGCTCTGGCCACACCCTAGGGGCAGTCCCAGAGGGTATATCCTCTCTCTCTCTCTCTGCCTCAGCAAATCAGTTATGTCATAAAAGCAGTCTTTAGAGAATTTAACCCAACCCAACTAAAAAAAACAGAGGGGCGGGTACTACGTCTGTCAATGAGCTAAGAGAAAAGCATTTTACGGTAAGATTTTACAAAAATCCATTTTTCTCTATCGCTCATTGACAGACGTAGTCCTCGGTGATACAGCACCTTCGGGTTATGTTGCCTCCACAGGAGTAGGACTAGACAGGAAATAAAATGCTCTGGCCACACCCTAGGGGCAATGTTCCCTCTAATTTTTTACTGTGCTGAGCAAATAAAAAAATTTCTGAGCGCAAACCTTTAGATTGAGCAATGGGGGGGGGGGGGGGACGTCAATGCAGAGTGACCAGCTTGTCCCAATCAACTGCAGAGTGCCACAGCAATGCCCCCAATAAACTGCAGAGTGCCACAGCAATGCCCCCAATAAACTGCAGAGTGCCACAGCAATGCCCCCAATAAATTGCAGAGTGTCACAGCAATGCCCCCAATAAACTGCAGAGTGCCACAGCAATGCCCCCAATAAACTGCAGAGTGCCACAGCAATGCCCCCAATAAACTGCAGAGTGCCACAGCATTGCCCCCAATAAAATGCAGAGTGCCACAGCAATGCCCCCAATAAATTGCAGAGTGCCACAGCAATGCCCCCAATAAATTGCAGAGTGCCACAGCAATGCCCCCAATAAACTGCAGAGTGCCACAGCAATGCCCCCAATAAATTGCAGAGTGCCACAGCAATGCCCCCAATAAACTGCAGAGTGCCACAGCAATGCCCCCAATAAATTGCAGAATGCCACAGCAATGCCCCCAATAAAATGCAGAGTGCCACAGCATTGCCCCCAATAAAATGCAGAGTGCCACAGCAATGCCCCCAATAAAATGCAGAGTGCCACAGCAATGCCCCCAATAAACTGCAGAGTGCCACAGCAATGCCCCCAATAAATTGCAGAGTGCCACAGCAATGCCCCCAATAAAATGCAGAGTGCCACAGCAATGCCCCCAATAAAATGCAGAGTGCCACAGCAATGCCCCCAATAAAATGCAGAGTGCCACAGCAATGCCCCCAATAAACTGCAGAGTGCCACAGCAATGCCCCCAATAAACTGCAGAGTGCCACAGCATTGCCCCCAATAAACTGCAGAGTGCCACAGCAATGCCCCCAATAAAATGCAGAGTGCCACAGCAATGCCCCCAATAAACTGCAGAGTGCCACAGCAATGCCCCCAATAAAATGCAGAGTGCCACAGCAATGCCCCCAATAAATTGCAGAGTGCCACAGCAATGCCCCCAATAAACTGCAGAGTGCCACAGCAATGCCCCCAATAAACTGCAGAGTGCCACAGCAATGCCCCCAATAAATTGCAGAGTGCCACAGCAATGCCCCCAATAAACTGCAGAGTGCCACAGCATTGCCCCCAATAAAATGCAGAGTGCCACAGCAATGCCCCCAATAAAATGCAGAGTGCCACAGCAATGCCCCCAATACATTGCAGAGTGCCACAGCAATGCCCCCCCGCGACCCCGTGCACTTACCTCACGGACGGTCACGGCACTCTGTCTTCAGTCCCCGGCTTCCAGCTTCCCGCGTCTCCATCCTCCCGAGTCCCGGCGCCTCCTCCTCGGCCAATGGCATGAAGTTGGCCTTTCGGCCAATCAGAAAGCGGGAGGACCCGCTCCCTGATTGGCCAGGAGGAGGATCCGTATGACAATAGCGAATTTTCATTCGCTATTGTCACACGATGGGCGTGCTCTCGGGGTGCACGCTCTGCTCCCTGGCCGCTCCGTCTGCGGCTGCGCCGTCTAACTAGGTGCTTGCGCGGGACGTAATTTCCACTGCGCGTCCGCGCACGCGCGCACCTTAAAGGGAACACTGCCTAGGGGCAGTCCCAGAGGGTATATCCTCTCTCTCTCTCTGCCTCAGCAAATCAGTTTTTTTCTGTCTAGTCAGGAGTAAGGACCTAGATACCTTGCTGGGATCTTCGGTCCTGGCAGAATTTTTTTCTTAGAAAAGATTTTTTAGACAGCTTTTTTTCTCCAGTGTTCCTGTGAGATCTTCAAGCAAGAAAGCTGAACTGGGCGACGGGCTGGATGTTGAGATCCAGTGGTCACCCCAGTTCAGCCTACGAGCGCGTGCAGGCCATAGCTCCGCGCTGGGTCGGCCGCGACATTGTCCCACTGGAGGGACTGACCCTGCGAGTTAAACGTCTCGCTGAAACGCCAAAGACCATGAGTCACGGCGTCCGTATTGGTCGACAGCCCTCCAACTTCGGTGGAGAGGGGTACTGTCAGGAATGGTGAGTAGTATGTTCCCCTTTTCCCCCTGACGGGTCTTGTGGTGAACGCGGGCCCCTCTCTGTAATGGTAAGGATGGGTTCCCCTCTATCCTATAACATGTCACAGATCCCCCTAATTGAGTGTGATTTTTGTGTACAAAAAGCCAGCAGGCTTGGTTTGGGAGCTGACAATCTAATTACAAAGTATGTTTAAATGATTGTAATATGTGGCAGCACTGGAAGCTTACTGTGTTACAAGAAGTATCCTACCTGTCAGAAGTCACAGGACAGGGATGCGGCTTGCCAGGTCATTCCTCCAGCTGAAGCAGGTCTCCCGACGGCCATGCGGTTCCGCCAGGGTTCGGTACCGCCGGTCAAGCTGATCTCCATGAGAGAAAGGTTTTGCGATGCCTTGTTACTGCAGGACGCCGCTATGCTGTGCAAACCGCCGTAGATCGCACGAGGCCGCCATTTTGGCGTAGCCTCGTGTCTGCAGCATGGGGGCGGCCATGTTTGAGGTGACTTCAACACCTCGTGGAGCTAGGGGAGGCGCCGGAAGGTGTGCAGAGGGGCGGAGCCGCCTCCTTTCTTCCTGGGCAGCCAGCCAAAAGACTTCCTGTTTGTGAAGACAGTGCTGTAACCTGTTGCAAGTGAACTCTGAGCATCAAGTGGTGAGCCTGGGGGTCTATCTCTCTCTCTCTCTCGCTCGATAGGGATCCCTAGCAGGTAACACTAAGGGGCTTTTGTGGCGCTGGGGGTCTGGAAAAAAAAAAAAAAAGTTTTTTATTTAAGTTGGATTGAAGTTTCCGGGTAGTTACTGGAATAATCATGGACCCTGCCACACAAGTACCCCCACCTGTTTCCCTTGAGGGGGCCTCGGGACCCATCGGTGCACAGAGTATGGATGCATTTACAGCAGTTTTGGAGTCTATGGTGGCTCGGGTGGAGGCGGCCTGTCAGGGACTGGGGTCAAGAAAGCGACCCCCGCCTACCCCTATAATATCTGACACCTCTGACTCAGATTCAGAGATGGTCACTGCAGCTGCAGGTCCCTCTGCAAGGGCTGTTATCTCAGGTAAAGCTCCCTCAGACAGTGAGGAGGACGTTCATTCTTCCGCCATAATTCAGGAAGAAGCATTGGTGGACGCACTAGTTGTGGCGGTGCGGGAAACCTTAAGACTTGAGGTTTTACCGGCAGAGGCAACTGAAACAGAGATTCCCTTTGGTACTAACAAGCCCATCAAAACGGTGAAGGTTTTTCCTGTACCCAAGTGTTTTGGTAATAAAATTAAAGGAGAATGGGAGCATTCTAAGCGTACCTTTACTATTTCCAAACGTATTGCTTCCACCTATTTCCAGGCTGAATAAAGCCACGGTTATCCCAGTGGAGGACACTTCGTCCTTTAAGGATCCGGTGGATCGGAAGATGGAAGCAGAGTCCCGCACTATCTTCTCTCTGATAGGGTCAGCATTTAGGCCAGTAATTGTTATTGCTCTAGTTTCCCAGACACTTACGGAATGGGCGAGATTGGTACGCCAAGACCTTAGGGGAAAAGATATTCCCCAGGAAACATCTGATTTGATGGAACAGATTATACAAGGGCTACAGTTTATCTGTGACGCAGCCTTGGACACTACTCCCCTATTAGGGCATGCATCTATGTCAGCGGTAATCCTCAGACGTGTGCTGTGGTTAAAATGCTGGTCAGCTGACCTAGGTTCCAAAAAGACCTTGACGAATCTCCCTTTTCAGGGGAATCGCCTATTTGGGGCCACCCTAGATGAAATCATTAAAGATGCCACTGGGGGCAAGAGCACTTTCTTGCCACAGGCTGCTAAAGCTAAGGGACCTCGCAACAAGCGAGGACCTTTCTTTACCGCCCATAAAGGGTTCGCACGCCCGGCTGGAACAAGCGGGAAAGGCAAGACTCCTCCAGGAGGGTTCTAGAAAGGCCCAGAGCAGTATCACAAATGAGGGGTGGGAAAATGGAAATCAAATCCCATCTAGAAGGCCCAACCGGTGCCAACTAGAAGTTTACAATGCTCATCCTTAATGATGAGACTCAACAAAAAAAAGTTTTCAAACAGAAAAAAACCCTCCAGGTAGACCACCGGTCTCCTCAAATAGCGGCCTGCAAAACCTTGCGGCCAAATGAGGCATCCGCCGATGCCATCACATCAATTTTATAAAATTTTGTAAAGGTATGTACCGACGACCAGGTGGCCGCCTTACATACCTGGACCACTGACGCCTGATGGCGAAAGGCCCAGGAAGTACTGAGCGCTCGAGTGGAGTGCGCCCTAACAGGGAACGGAGGACTCTGACCCTTAATAGAATAAGCCTGTACCACCGTCTGTCTAATCCATTTGGCAATAGTCGCAGCAGATGCAGGCAACCCCTTTCTGGGGCCATCCGTGATCACAAAAAGTGAATCCGTCTTACGGAACGATTCCGTCGCCTTCAGGTATACCCTGATTGCCCGAACCACATCCAAGGAATGCAATGCATGTTCCCGATGATGATTGGGCTGAGGACACAAGGAAGGTAGTACAATATCTTCATTCAGATGAAAATCTGAAACCACCTTAGGAAGAAAGGATGGCTTAGGATGGAGTACTACCTTATCCCTATGAATCACCAAGTATGGGGACTGGCATGATAAAGCAGCCAGTTCTGACACCCTGCGTGCAGAAGTGATAGCCACCAAGAAGGCCACCTTCTGGGATAAAGTAAGCAAGGGAATCTCCCTGATGTTTTCAAAAGGAGGTTTCTGTAGAACCGACAAAACCAAATTAAGATCCCAGGGCGTTAAGGGCGCGCGGACTGGTGGAGCCAGGTGCCGCACCCCCTGGATGAAATTCCGCACCAAGGACTTGGTAGCTAAAGGTTTCTGAAAGAAGATTGCTAATGCTGAAACTTGACCTTTGATGGTGCTCAAGGCTAGCTTCTGCTCAACCCCTTTCTGCAGAAAGGCCAATATTCGAGTCACCGAATAGGTACGTGGAGGAAATCCTAAAGATTCGCACCACGCAATATAAGTCTTCCATGTGTGAGAATAGACTCTGCTGGAAGTCGCTTTCCTTGCTTTAATAAGGGTAGAAATGACTGAAGCTGACAACCCTCTGTCCTTCAGTACTTGGGTCTCAATGGCCAGGCCATTAAACCCAGCGACTGTAAAGCACAATGGTAGATTGGTCCTCAAAACCGCAGACACTCCCTGAGACGCAGTTCCCACGGAACGTCCGCGACTAGCAAGTCCAAGTCGGCCAGGCCGGCTTGGCGAGGCCAGCCTAGAATTTCTAGGACCACTGGCACTGACTGGATCTGAACCAGGCGTCCCTAGAGCTATCTGGCCCCGACCATCCGAGAAAGTCTGGTCGTTCTCTGTTCCCACACATTTATCCGACACCTGATTCCTATCAGGAACGGTGATCTCTCCTGGTTGAATCTCAGGGACCGAAGTCACCCGGCTAGAGGCTTCTTGGTCTGTCTGGTCAACCAGATCCGATTCCTGTGGGGAATTGAGACTAATCTTAGGAAAAGGTAAAGTAAAAGATCTGTTCAGGGAACGGTGACTACCGCTTTCTGTAGTACTTAAATGTTGGAAGGGAAGAATCGCACCGGTAGTAGTAGTCGATGCTCGATCTAATGTCCTTAATACTGGTGAAAACGTCCCCCCACCCTCAAACTGGGTGGGGGCGCACCTTCAGGCTGTGTAATCCTTTGCTTCGGGTTTGGCTGAGTCGGTCCTCTGTTTGTCAGACCAGCCTTTCTAGAACCCTCCTGGAGGAGTCTTGCCTTTCCCGCTTGTTCCAGCCGGGCGTGCGAACCCTTTATGGGCGGTAAAGAAAGGTCCTCGCTTGTTGCGAGGTCCCTTAGCTTTAGCAGCCTGTGGCAAGAAAGTGCTCTTGCCCCCAGTGGCATCTTTAATGATTTCTTCTAGGGTGGCCCCATATAGGCGATTCCCCTGAAAAGGGAGATTCGTCAAGGTCTTTTTGGAACCTAGGTCAGCTGACCATCATTTTAACCACAGCACACGTCTGAGGATTACCGCTGACATAGATGCATGCCCTAATAGGGGAGTAGTGTCCAAGGCTGCGTCACAGATAAACTGTAGCCCTTGTATAATCTGTTCCATCAAATCAGATGTTTCCTGGGGAATATCTTTTCCCCTAAGGTCTTGGCGTACCAATCTCGCCCATTCCATAAGTGTCTGGGAAACTAGAGCAATAACAATTACTGGTCTAAATGCTGACCCTATCAGAGAGAAGATAGTGCGGGACTCTGCTTCCATCTTCCGATCCACCGGATCCTTAAAGGACGAAGTGTCCTCCACTGGGATAACCGTGGCTTTATTCAGCCTGGAAATAGATGGAAGCAATACGTTTGGAAATAGTAAAGGTACGCTTAGAATGCTCCCATTCTCCTTTAATTTTATTACCAAAACACTTGGGTACAGGAAAAACCTTCACCGTTTTGATGGGCTTGTTAGTACCAAAGGGAATCTCTGTTTCAGTTGCCTCTGCCGGTAAAACCTCAAGTCTTAAGGTTTCCCGCACCGCCACAACTAGTGCGTCCACCAATGCTTCTTCCTGAATTATGGCGGAAGAATGAACGTCCTCCTCACTGTCTGAGGGAGCTTTACCTGAGATAACAGCCCTTGCAGAGGGACCTGCAGCTGCAGTGACCATCTCTGAATCTGAGTCAGAGGTGTCAGATATTATAGGGGTAGGCAGGGGTCGCTTTCTTGACCCCAGTCCCTGACAGGCCGCCTCCACCCGAGCCACCATAGACTCCAAAACTGCTGTAAATGCATCCATACTCTGTGCACCGATGGGTCCCGAGGCCCCCTCGAGGGAAACAGGTGGGGGTACTTGTGTGGCAGGGTCCATGATTATTCCAGTAACTACCCGGAAACTTCAATCCAACTTAAATAAAAAACTTTTTTTTTTCCAGACCCCCCAGCGCCACAAAAGCCCCTTAGTGTTACCTGCTAGGGATCCCTATCGAGCGAGAGAGAGAGAGAGATAGACCCCCAGGCTCACCACTTGATGCTCAGAGTTCACTTGCAACAGGTTACAGCACTGTCTTCACAAACAGGAAGTCTTTTGGCTGGCTGCCCAGGAAGAAAGGAGGCGGCTCCGCCCCTCTGCACGCCTTCCGGCGCCTCCCCTAGCTCCACGAGGTGTTGAAGTCACCTCAAACATGGCCACCCCCATGCTGCAGACACGAGGCTACGCCAAAATGGCGGCCTCGTGCGATCTACGGCGGTTTGCACAGCATAGCGGCGTCCTGCAGTAACTAGGCATCGCAAAACCTTTCTCTCATGGAGATCAGCTTGACCGGCGGTACCGAACCCTGGCGGAACCGCATGGCCGTCGGGAGACCTGCTTCAGCTGGAGGAATGACCTGGCAAGCCGCATCCCTGTCCTGTGACTTCTGACAGGTAGGATACTTCTTGTAACACAGTAAGCTTCCAGTGCTGCCACATATTACAATCATTTAAACATACTTTGTAATTAGATTGTCAGCTCCCAAACCAAGCCTGCTGGCTTTTTGTACACAAAAATCACACTCAATTAGGGGGATCTGTGACATGTTATAGGATAGAGGGGAACCCATCCTTACCATTACAGAGAGGGGCCCGCGTTCACCACAAGACCCGTCAGGGGGAAAAGGGGAACATACTACTCACCATACCGGAACCAGGCGGGCGCCATTCCTGACAGTACCCCTCTCCACCGAAGTTGGAGGGCTGTCGACCAATACGGACGCCGTGACTCATGGTCTTTGGCGTTTCAGCGAGACGTTTAATTCGCAGGGTCAGTCCCTCCAGTGGGACAGTGTCGCGGCCGACCCAGCGCGGAGCTATGGCCTGCACGCGCTCGTAGGCTGAACTGCGGTGACCACTGGATCTCAACATCCAGCCCGTCGCCCAGTTCAGCTTTCTTGCTTGAAGATCTCACAGGAACACTGGAGAAAAAAAGCTGTCTAAAAAATCTTTTCTAAGAAAAAAATTCTGCCAGGACCGAAGATCCCAGCAAGGTATCTAGGTCCTTACTCCTGACTAGACAGAAAAAAACTGATTTGCTGAGGCAGAGAGAGAGAGAGGATATACCCTCTGGGACTGCCCCTAGGGTGTGGCCAGAGCATTTTATTTCCTGTCTAGTCCTACTCCTGTGGAGGCAACATAACCCGAAGGTGCTGTATCACCGAGGACTACGTCTGTCAATGAGCGATAGAGAAAACCTGATACCTGGCCCTTGATGGTACTCCAGGCTAATTTTTGTTCAACCCCCCATTGAAGAAAGGTTAAGATCCGATCCACCAAGTAGGAGCGAGAATGAAACCCAAGAGACTCACAGCACGCAATGTACCTCTTCCACGTACGACGTATCTTCCTAGAGGCAGATTTCCATGCTTTTCATAGCGTAGGAATCATCGATTCAAACAAACCTTCACCCTTCAGCACCTGGCATTCAACAGCCAAGCCATTAAAGCCAGTGACTGTAAGCAGGATGGAAGATTGATCCTTGGGACAGCAGATCCTCCCTGAGAGGAAGTTCCCAAGAAGCATCGGCGACCAGTCGTACCAGATCGGCATAAAAAGACCAGCGAGACCAGTCTGGAGCCACTAGAATGACCGGAATCCCTTCTGCCTGATTCCTGCACAGGAGTTGTGGCAGAAGTTTGAGAGGGCTGCAAAGAATCAGTCAGCCCACCTTAGAATTCCGGCTACTTACAGAGCCGCCAGGACATTTCTTGTGCCCCTTGGTGACATAGACCACGGCCGTGGCATTGTCCAAATGAATTCTTACCAGACACCCCTGAAGACGATTGTCCAATTAGCCAGACAAGGTCTGATCGCTCGGAGTTCCAGTACACTAATTGGCAGTCTGGGCTCTGCCAGAGTCCAGACCCCCTGAGCACGTCTGTGCTGAGGACACCTCCCCTCTCAGACAGGCTGGCATCCTTGGAGACAACTGTCCAGTACAGGAGGAGAAGGATTTTCCCTGTCGAAGTGCCAGAGAGCGAAGCCACCTCTAGAGACCGTGGATCCTTGACCCATTTCACTAGAATCTCTTTAGCAGACATCTAGTGTGGAACTGTTCAAACAGACTGCCTCGAGGGTGGACACCATCAGGCCCAGCACGCGCTTGCAAGCCCGAAGGGATGACCATCTGCTGAACAACAGAAGCTAAATTGCCTCCTGCAATTTCTGGAGTTTTTCCAGAGGAAGAGACACTCTGGCTGAGGCCGAGTCCAGAGTCAGACCCAGATAGGCCATTTTTTGTGGACAGAACAAAAGCAGACTCCTGAATGTTCAGGATCCCATGAACTCCCTCAGAGTTTGCAGAACAATTTCCAGTAGTCCATCAGAGCAGTCGGAGACTCCGCTCACAGAAAATCGTCCAGGTACCGCGATCCCCCGCTCACTAAAAAAATGCCAGCACCAGGGCCAACGCTCCTGTAAAGACCCGAGGTGCGGAGGTGAGACCAAAGGTCAACGCCCCAAACTGATAATGCTCCTCATCCACGGCAAAAGGAAGCGCTGGCGACCAGCACATATTAGAATGTGCAGGTAGGCATCATTGATGTCGATAGAAGTGAGAAGAAATCCCCCTGATGTAGGGATGCCACTACCATGTGAATGGACTTCACCCAGCTTAGCACCTTGAGGTCCAGAATTGGACGTACCTTGCCTGCCTTCCTGGGGACTGTAAAGAGCTTTGAGTAAAAAAAAACCTTGAAAATGTTCCGAAGACAGAACTGGAACAATCATTCCTTGAAATAAGACTTGCACTGCGCCAAAGAGACCCCGTAAGTGATCTAGAGACAAGTGCAGGATGGAAGGGAAAAAACCTTTCCGGAGGACAAGACCGAACTCGATCTCGTAGCCTGATCGAATAACCTAGTGGACCCACTTGACCTGTACCAGGGAGGTCCATGGGCTAGGAAACCAGGGAAGACGTCCCCCCTCCCCAGATACAGGTGAGGGCGCCCCTTCATGCAGAGGCAGCCTTGTCCGCAGGTCTGGAAGAGCATCCACCCTCTTATTAGCTGGACCTGTAAAGGTCAGGGACTCCTCAACCGGAATGAAGGTAACTCAATTTGACCTGGAAAATGGCGAGTGGGACCGTCAACCTTTCACGCAGAAAATCCTCATAGGGATACGGCAAGCAAAAAATGCCTAGCAACCACTGTGTTTTGGACAACCCCACTGTTTGTGACAATGTTGTCAAGGTAAGCGGCAAGAGGAACGCCCTCGCCGCTTTGGAGGGCTTGTGGGTGCCAAAAGGAACCAGTGCCTCTGACGCGGCATCAGCCGCAACACCATTTTTAAAGTTTCATGCATTGACACAAACATGCATCCACCAGCGCCTATTTAAGCACGGCTAGAGGAGCAGAGGACTGAGACCCTGTAGTGTCGCTATATACTGAGCTCACCCCGAAAACATAACAATCAGGGGAGGCCGCCGACTGCGAACCCGTAAAGGCAACACCAACCAAGGGTCCACAAATTAACCACCTATTGGACCCCGCAAAAAACAAGTGGGTCAACCTCCGAGAGGACAGAATATAACATAACCCCCTTAAAGGTGGCCGCCCACCTTGACGTGGAGGTGCAGGCAGGGTACCCTTGCTAAAACAAGGCAGGTGCACCACACAATAATGGCGGCAAGACTGTCATCAAAAATGAGGCGCCCCCACAGTGCCACCCGGTCCAAGGGAGGTGCCAAGCTGACCATATGGCCCAACAAGCCGCCAGCCACGGCATAAATTCTTGTGGGGGCCCAGCCACAATTGCACGGATCCTCAGCCCGGCAGAGGGCCAAAGGAAGAGTGGGGGCTTCAGCTACACACACTGGGGCTGGGACAATGTACAAACACACACACACATCATAGGTTGAACTGGATGGACTGATGTCTTTTTTCAACCTCACTAACTATGTAATGTATTCATCTCAATTCGGAGCATGCATGCTCCCTAATAAGTCACACAAGGGTTAACCACATAACGCTATATGAACCCACCGATGATGATTAAAGATGGCAGCAATAATAATCATGAATGATGCCAATGTAGTAAATGGAGAATTGAAAGCTTTATTCAAAATCAGTTCCATGTATGTATAAAACAGCACTACGCCTTGTACAATGACCTCCGCTGGATCTGCAATGGTGAATCCAAAATAAGGGGTTAAAAACTTACAGCTTGGTCACCATCCAGTGTGTGTGAAGGCATAAAACCAGCCAGGAGCAATGAAGCAGTGTGGACAGTTGTGCCTTTCTTGGGCTGTGAGGAGATTATAACGGAATGCCTCAATCCTGGACAGGGAAGGGTGAAAAAGAGGTCACACAATGCCCAGTATAGGAGACAACAGGATCACTGTCTGTGGTCGCTCTGATCAACCACGACGTGTGCCGACCAGGAAGGGGACCCTGATGTGATGTCAGACTCTGGGGGAAGAAGGACCAAAACGAGGCTTGAAATGCTATAGAGCTGCTGGTGGTGAACGGCATGTGAGATGACCCAATGCAAGGGAACCAGGGGAGCGTGAGAAGTTCCTGACAACTTTTCAATGTTCTATTTACTACATTGGCATCATTTATGTCTAATATTGCTGCCATCAGTAATCATCATTGGTGGGTTCATATAGCGCTTCTACGCTATGTGGTTAACCCTTATGTGACTGATACTTTTGAACAGTTTTGTTCCCACAAAGCTGCTACTTGACCCCCAGGTGTTATGCCAATTATCATGGAGAGGGCAGGGCGCTGGTCCAGTCATACTAGCGCCGGATTTATTTGTGTTTTTTAGTGCTCCCTAATCAGGCTAAGTCAGAGGCCATATTGAGCAAGGGATGCAAAGCTGGCGGGAGAAGGCGTTGGGTGTTAACAATAGTGTATACACAAGTAACAGAAAAACCCTGAATTGGATGCAGCGGGCCGGGATGGACCATAATTTTGAGTATGTCATTCAAAACAGTAGCATATATAAGAAGATGTAAAAGATTAATGATAAAAGAACTAATATAGCATGCGTGCAGTCCCGCGGCATTGAAAGATCCAGAGATCCCAGGGGTCCTGAGCAGCACTCAGGGATTCACAGGGGCCACAATAGATTTTTTCCAAATTACCTGTGGGGACGTACTAAAGCGGCCCGCGGGCCAGACTTTGGACATACCTGGCCTATGGGCAGTCCCAGGGGGTATACTCCCCCTCTCTGCTATAGTTACTCAGTTTTGTTACAAGCAGTGTCAGAAGAATTACAAATCCACAGAGGGGTGGGTGCTGTGTCCGTCAATGATCAGAGAAATGGACTTTACGCCAAGTCAAAAATCGAATCTTCTCTTTCGTTCATTGACGGACACAGCTCCTGATCTTCATAACCCTTGGGACGCCCCAAAGCAGTGTTAAACACGAGGGGTGAGAACAGCAAAAAAAATCAAAAGGCTAAACAGTAGCCAACCAGGCAACAGGAGCTCAACCAAAACAACTGGAGCCCATCTGAAAAAAACTATAGACCCTCAAAGAGGGTCAGGTCCTCTAAATAGCAGCCAGCAAAACCTTGCGGCCAAAAGAAGCATTCGCAGATGCCAACACATCCACTTTATTGAATTTTGAGAAAGTGTGCACCGACGACCAGGTGGTCGCCTTGCAAACCTGCATCACTGACGCCTGATGATGGAAGGCCCAGGAGGCACTAAGTGCCCGAGTAGAGTGTGCCTTGACAGGGAAAGGAGGAACCTTACCCCTGATGGAAAAGGCCTCAATAACCATCTGTCTGATCCATCTGGAAATGGTTGCAGAGGAAGCGGACAACCCTTTCCGAGGCCCATCCATGAGCACAAATCATGAGTCTGATTTCCTAAAAGACTCCGTAGCTGGCAGGTACACCCCAATTGCCAGGACTACATCCAAGGCATGAAAGGCAATTTCCTTTGTGCTGCTTTCCTGTGTCTCAGGCCAAAACATCCAATGTCTTCATTCAAATGAAAATCAGAGACAACCTTTGGGAGGAACGTCGGACAGGGGCGAAGAACCACAGTTTCTCTGTGAATCACCAATTAAGGGGAACTACATGATAATGCCACCAGTTCTGACACCCTGCGCGCAGAGGTGATAGCCCCAAAAAAAGCCACCTTCTGAGACAGCATAAGCAAGGAAATCTCCCGAAGGTTATCAAAGAGAGGCTTCTGGAGGACAAAAAGCACCAAATTGAGGTCCCGAGGTGGCAACAGAGACCACACAGGAGGAACCAAATGTTGGACACCCTGAAGAAAGGTACCCATCAGGGAGTGTGTAGCCAAGGGTCGTTGGAAGAAGACCGCCAAAGCCGACACCTGGCCCTTGATGGTACTCAAGGCCAATTTCTGTTTAACCCTCTGTTGGAAGGAAGGTTAAGATCTGAGCCACAGAGAAGGAGCGAGGATGAACCTCAAGTAACTCACACCACGCAATGTACGTCTTTCATGTACGATGGTAGATCTTCCTAGAAGTAGATTTCCTCGCTTTCAACAGCTTTGGAATCACCAACTCAGATAAACTTCTATCCATCAGCACCTGGCGTTCAACAGCCAAGCTGTCAAAGCCAGCGACTGTAAAGCAGGATGGAAGATTGGTCCTTGGAACAGCAGATCCTCCCTGAGAGGAAGCTTCCAAGGAACGTCAGCGACCAACCGCACCAGATCAGCATACCAAGCCCGGCGAGGCAAGTTCAGGGCCACTAAGATGACCGAAATCCCTTCTGCCTCTATCCTAGGTAGAAGTCTTGGCAGAAGCTTGAGAGAAGGGAAGGCGTAAATCAGACAATACTGACTCCACAAGGCCACCAGCGCGTCTGTGGCATCCGCCAGAGAATCCCGTGACCAAGCCACAAACCTTTGCACCTTTCTGTTGAGCTGAGACACCAACAGATCCACTTCAGGGATGCCCCACCGGAGACACAACTGATGAAACACCTCCGGATGAAGGGACCACTCCCCTTGGTCCAATACCTGCTGACTGAGGTAATCTGCTGGCCAGTTTTCCACCCTGGGATTGTGTACGGCCAAGAGGGCTGGAACGAACCATTCTGTCCACCTTAGAATGCCGGCTACCTCCAGAGCTGCCAGGACACTTTTTGTGCCCCTTTGGTGATTGACATAATCCACGCCCGTGGCATTGTCTGATTTAATGCCCACTGGAAATTGCTGAAGACTATCCGTCCAATGGTCCAGGCACAGTCTGATCGCTCGGAGTTCCAAGACATTGATCAGTAGTCTGGACTCTTCCAGTGTCCAAATCCCCTGAGCAGAATTTTTGCTGAGGATGCCTCCCCACCTGGACAGGCTGGCATCCATGGTGACCACTGTCCGATAGAAGGGGAGAAAGAAGAGCCCAGCTGGAGAGCGAAGCTACCATATGAAAGACTCCTTACTTTCCCAGCTCAGCTGAAATCTGATTGTCTAGAGACCGCGGAGACTTGTCCCATTTGGCCAGAATCCTCCTTTGCAGGGATCTCGTACGGAACTGTGCAAATGGAACCGCTTCTAAGGTAGACACCATCAGGCCCAGTGCCCAAATGCAAGTCGGGAGGGATGACCATCTGCTGGACAGCAGCAGGAGGCGAATTGCAGCCTGCAATTTCAGGAGTTTGTCCAGAGGACGGAGCACTCTGGCTAAGGCCGAGTCCAGAGTCAGACTCAGATAGTCCAGCTTTGTGGACGGAACCAGAGCAGACTTCCGAAAATTCAGAATCCAGCCGAACTCCTTAAGAGTTCGCATGGTGATTTCCAGGTTTTCCGCCAGAGCAGATGGAAACTATTCGTAGGAGGAGGTTGTCCCAGTAGCCCAATACTGCGATCCCCCTGTTGGCGTAACAATGCTAGCAAAGGGGCTAACACTTTTGTGAAGACTCGAGGAGCAGTGGCGAGACCAAAGGATAACGCCACAAACTGATAATGCTCCTCTCCCACGGCAAAGCGGAGGAATCGCTGTTGACCGGCACATATTGGAATGTGAAGGTAAGCGTCCTTGATGTCGATAGAGGCAAGAAAATCCCCCTGATGCAGGATCTGAGGAGACAGATGAGGCAGGGGAAGGCGGGGGGTGCTTTTTGCTAGCTCATCACCCGAAAGCTACCTCCACGTGGACACAAAGTACTCAAGGACCGAATGTCAGTGCATCAATGGATGGTTGGGACCCAGAGGGCCCCCGCAGCCTCAGAGAGGGGATTAGGTGGGGAGATGTGCTCCAAGGACTTCATGAGTCACCAGGGGGACCCCACAAAAGTGTAACACACTTCTAAGGGACAACCCCCACCACGCTGGCAGCACCACCCAGTCTCCAAGCGCAAGTCACAGTCTCCGAGTCCTCTGACAGTCGCAGCCCATTCAGTATGCCTTCACCACTGGGTAATGCGCCCTCTCTGCAGGAGCAGGCTAGGTAGTGAAAAACTTGACAAAAAAGAGTTAAACCATGACACACCTCTAGGGGACTGTCCTTCTCGACATTACTCTTCAACTAATCAGTGCTGCTCTTCAGTTTCGTAGCAAGCAGTGTAGGAAGACAACGAACCCCAAAATAGAGGGGCGGGGGCTGCGACGAAGTAATTTTAACCACTTTCCCACCGGAGGATTTTGCAGCTTAAAGACCAGACCCCTTTTTTCAACTTGGCACTTCGTGACTTTAACTGATAATTGCTCGGTCATGCAATGCTGTACCTAAACGAAATTTACGTCCTTTTTTTCTCACAAACAGAGCTTTCTTTTGGTGGTATTTGATCGCCTCTGCGCTTTTTATTTTTTGCGATATTAATAAAAAAAGAGCGAAAATTTTGCAAAAAAATGACATTTTCAACTTTGTCTTTTAAAAAATATCCAATATACTCAATTTATGTCATTTTTTTTTGCCAAAATATATTTAGCTACATGTCTTTGACAAAAAAAAAATCAATGAGCGTATTTTTATTGGTTTGCGCAAAAGTTATAGCGTCTACAAACTATGGTGTAAATAGTGAAATTTACGCAGCTTTAATTTCTGACTGCCAATCTCATTTCATGAAGTGCTAAAATGGCGGGGCAGTACAAAACCCCCCCAAACTACCACTTTTTGGAAAGTAGACATCCTAAGGAATGTCCTGACAGGCATGTTGAGCTCATTGAATATTTCATTTTTTTGTCACAGGTGTTTGAAAAATGACTAAAAAAAATTTTTTTTTTTTTTTTACACAAAGTTGTCATTGAAATGATATATTGCTCACACATGCCATGGGTATATGTGTAATTACACCCCAAAATATATTCTGCTGCTTCTCCTGAGTACAGGGATACCACATATGTGGGACTTTTTGGGAGCCTAGCTGTGTAGGGGTCCCCAAAAACAAATCACCACCATCAGAATTTCAAAGGGCGTACATTTTTCATTGCATTTTCTCACTACCTCTAACGGTTTAGGAGGCCCTGAAATGTCAAGATACCACAAAACCCCCCCAAATGACCCCATTTTGGAAAGTAGACACCCCAAGCTGTTTGCTGAGAGGCATGGTGAGTCCATGGAATATTTTATATTTTGCCACAAGTTTTGTGAAAATTACAATTTTTTTTTTTAATTTTTTTTTTTTACACAACGTTGTCACTAAAAGATAAATTTCTCACACATGACATGTGTATATGTGGAATGACACCCCAAAATACATTCTGCTGCTTCTCCTGAGTATGGGGATACCCCATGTGTGAGACTTTTTGGGAGCCTAGCTGTGTACAGGACCGCAAAAGCCAATCAACACTCTCAGGTTTTCTAATGGCGTAAATTGTTCATGTCATCTCTGCACTACCTGTCACAGTTTCGCAGGCCCTAAAATTCCAAGATAGCACAAAACCCCCCCAAATGACCCCATTTTGGAAAGTAGACACCCCAAGCTATTTGCTGAGAGGCATGGTGAGTCCATGGAATATTTTATATTTTGCCACAAGTTCCGGGAAATATATATATATATATATATTTTTTTTTTTTTTACACAAAGTTGTCAGTAAATGATATATTGCTCACACATGCCATGGGTATATGTGAACTGACACCCCAAAATACATTCTGCTGCTTCTCCTGAGTACAGGGATACCCCATGTGTGAGACTTTTTTGCAGTCTAGCCGAGTACAGGACCCCGAAAACCAACCTCCACTTTCAGGCTTTCCAAGGGCGTAAATTGTTGATTTCACTCCTGACTACCTATCACAGTTTCGGAGGCCCTAAAATTCCAAGATAGCACAAAACCCCCCCAAATGACCCCATTTTGGAAAGTAGACACCCCAAGCTATTTGCTGAGAGGCATGGTGAGTCCATGGAATATTTTATATTTTGCCACAAGTTCCGGGAAATATATATATATATATATATATTTTTTTTTTTTACACAAAGTTGTCAGTAAATGATATATTGCTCACACATGCCATGGGTATATGTGAACTGACACCCCAAAATACATTCTGCTGCTTCTCCTGAGTACAGGGATACCCCATGTGTGAGACTTTTTTGCAGTCTAGCCGAGTACAGGACCCCGAAAACCAACCTCCACTTTCAGGCTTTCCAAGGGCGTAAATTGTTGATTTCACTCCTGACTACCTATCACAGTTTCGGAGGCCCTAAAATTCCAAGATAGCACAAAACCCCCCCAAATGACCCCATTTTGGAAAGTAGACACCCCAAGCTATTTGCTGAGAGGCATGGTGAGTCCATGGAATATTTTATATTTTGCAACAAGTTCCGGGAAATATATTATTATTATTTTTTTTTTGTTTTTTTTACACAAAGTTGTCAGTAAATGATATATTGCTCACACATGCCATGGGTATATGTGAAATGACACCCCAAAATACATTCTGCTGCTTCTCCTGAGTACAGGGATACCCCATGTGTGAGACTTTTTTGCCGTCTAGCCGAGTACAGGACCCCGAAAACCAACCTCCACTTTCAGGCTTTCCAAGGGCGTAAATTGTTGATTTCACTCCTGACTACCTATCACAGTTTCGGAGGCCCTAAAATTCCAAGATAGCACAAAACCCCCCCAAATGACCCCATTTTGGAAAGTAGACACCCCAAGCTATTTGCTGAGAGGCATGGTGAGTCCATGGAATATTTTATATTTTGCCACAAGTTCCGGGAAATATATTATTATTATTTTTTTTTTGTTTTTTTTACACAAAGTTGTCAGTAAATGATATATTGCTCACACATGCCATGGGTATATGTGAAATGACACCCCAAAATACATTCTGCTGCTTCTCCTGAGTACAGGGATACCCCATGTGTGAGACTTTTTTGCCGTCTAGCCGAGTACAGGACCCCGAAAACCAACCTCCACTTTCAGGCTTTCCAAGGGCGTAAATTGTTGATTTCACTCCTGACTACCTATCACAGTTTTGGAGGCCATGAAATGCCAAGACAGCACAACCCCCCCCCAAATGACCCCTTTTCGGAAAGTAGACAACCTGAGCTATTTGCAGAGAGGCATGTTGAGTATTTTGCAGATCTCACTTTTTGTCACAAAGCTTTGGAAATTGAAAAAAGAGGAAAAAAAATGCATTTTTCTGTTTTTTCTTCATTTTCCAAAAAAAATTAGAGCTGCAAAATACTCACCATGCCTCTCAGCAAATAGATTGGAGTGTCTACTTTGCAAAATGGGGTAATTTGGGGGGGTTTTGTGCCATCTTGGCTTTTTATGGACTTCAAAAGTGTGATAGGTAGTAAGGAGTGAGATCAACAATTTACGCCCTTGGAAAGCCAAAAGGTGCGCATTGGTTTTCCGGGTCCTGTACGCGGCTAGACTGGCAAAAAGTCTCACACATGGGGTATCATTGTACTCAGGAGAAGCAGCAGAATGTATTTTGGGGTGTCATTTCACATAAACCCATGGCATGTGTGAGCAATATATCATTTACTGACAACTTTGTGTAAAAAAAAATAAAAAAATAAAAAAAAATTTTTTTCCCGAAACTTGTGGCAAAATATAAACTATTCCATGGACTCACCATGCTTCTCAGCCAGTAGCTTGGAGTGTCTACTTTGCAAAATGGGGTCATTTGGGGGGGTTTTGTGCTATCTTGAAATTTCAGGGCCTCTGAAACTCTGACAGGTAGTCAGGGGTAAAATCAGCAATTTACGCCATTAGAAAACCTGAAGATGTGGACTGGTTGTCGGGGTCGCGTACACAGCTAGGCTCCCAAAAAGTCTCACACATGGGGTATCCCTGTACTCAGGAGAAGCAAAAGAATGTATTTTGGGGTGTCATTTCACATATTCCCATGGCATGCATGAGCAATATATCATTTAGTGACAACTTTCTGTAAAAAAACAACAACAAAAAAAATAATAATAATTTTCCCGAAACTTGTGGCAAAATATAAAATACTCCATGGACTCACCATGCCTCTCAGAAAAAAGCTTTGGGTGTCTACTTTTCAAAAAGGGGTCATTTGGGGGGTGTTTGAACTGTCCCGGCATTTTATGCTCAATCTTAGCCACACATCACCCACTCTTCTAACCACTTGAAAATCAAGCCTTTTCTGTGCCTTTTTGTTTACATGAAAAAATATTTTTTTTTTACTAGAAAATTACTTTGAACCCCCAAACATTATATATTTTTTTAAAGCAGAGGCCCTATAGAATAAAATGGTGGATGTTGCAAATTTTTTTGTCACACGGTATTTGCGCACAGATTTTCCAAACGCAATTTTTGTGAAAAAAATACATTTTTTTTTAATTTATTGCACAAATACACTATATAATTCCAATTTTTTTGGTAAAATTTAAAAGATGATCTTATGCCGAGTTCATAGACACCTAACATGACATGCTTTAAAAATTGCGCATGCCTGCGCAGCGGCAAAAACATACGTACATTTTTAAAAACCTTTAAAAGTCTCTACAGGTTACCACGTTAGACTTACAGAGGAGGTCTACTGCAAGAATTACTGCACTCGATCTGGCGATCGCGGCGATACCTCACATGCATGCTGCAATTGCGGTTTACATATGACACTAGACCACCGCTTGTGTGCGCCATTGCGCGCAAGCACCGGGGGAAAGGGGGGGGGCTCAATTTTTTTTTTTTTTTTTTCTTTTTTCTTTTGCTTTTTTATGTTATTTTGACACCTTTCCTTTCATTTTTTTTTTTTTAAATCATTTTTATTGTTATCACAGTGAATTTAAATATCCCCCATGATAGCAATCTGTGGTGACAGGTACTCTTTTTTAAAAAAATTGGGGTCTTTTAGACTCTAGATCTCTCCTCTGACCTTAACGCATCTGACCACACCAAAATTGGTGTGATAAAATACTTTCCCAATTTCCCAATGGCCCTGCTTATTTCTGGCGAAACAGAAGTCATGAAATGCTCGTAGCCTCCGGCATCTTAGGCCATAGAGATGATTGGAGCCATTCTCATCTCCAATTAGCTCTATGGTTAGACAATTGAACCACCGGCTGCACTCTCGGGTTAACCGGTGGGACAGGAGAGCCCGAGAAAAACCACGGAAGGCTGCGGAAGGCGGCGGTGGGGGGGGGGAGGCCCCTCCCACTGCATGTAAAAGCAGTCTAGCGGCCAATTACCTGCTAGGATTGCTTTTACATGTAAGCCGACCGCTGGCTGTAAAAAACGATACCAAGATGATGCCTAAATCTGCAGGCATCATCCTGGTATAACCACTCAAAGTCCAGCAACGTACCAGTACATTGCTGGTCCTTGTTTGGCATATAGGTTTTTTTTTTTTTCATGCAGCCTGTGGGCTGAACGGAAAAAAAGAGAACCTATCAGAAATCAGCACAGGAATAATGCGTAGTATTACTCATCATTAACCGCCCAAACAACCACCCACTGAATTTAATGATGGGTATACACGACACTATCCACGTATACCAAAATAGGATTTTAACTGCAGTGCTGAAATCAGAAAATCACCACAGCTGCTATCAGCAAAGGTATCCATATATGCTGAGCGCAAACACTGTTTGTGTCAGAATATATAAAATCAATGCGTGGTAGCCGACGAGTACCTGCTAGAGAAACAGGTCACAAAAGAATGAAAAAACAAAGGACATTAAAAAAAAGTACAGTAGGAAGAGTAGGACATATAAAATGACTGACACAACAAAAGTTTTTGGATTCTCATCATTAACCGCCCAAACAACCACCCACTGAATTTAATGATGGGTATACACGGCGCTATCCACGTATACCAAAATAGGATTTTAACTGCAGTGCTGAAATCAGAAAATCACCACAGCTGCTATCAGCAAAGGTATCCATATATGCTGAGCGCAAACACTGTTTGTGTCAGAATATATAAAATCAATGCGTGGTAGCCGACGAGGGACCTGCAAGAGAAACAGGTCACAAAAGAATGAAAAAACAAAGGACATTAAAAAAAAGTACAGTAGGAAGAGTAGGACATATAAAATGACTGACACAACAAAAGTTTTTGGATTCTCATCATTAACCGCCCAAACAACCACCCACTGAATTTAATGATGGGTATACACGGCGCTATCCACGTATACCAAAATAGGATTTTAACTGCAGTGCTGAAATCAGAAAATCACCACAGCTGCTATCAGCAAAGGTATCCATATATGCTGAGCGCAAACGCTGTTTGTGTCAGAATATATAAAATCAATGCGTGGTAGCCGACGAGGGACCTGCAAGAGAAACAGGTCACAAAAGAATGAAAAAACAAACTAAGGACATTGAAAAAAGTACAGTAGGAAGGAGAAGGACATATAAAATTACTGACACAACAGTTTTTGGATCCTTTTATTTTTCTAACTGTTTCTTGATTTGGGACTGCGATCTTCTGCGATCTTCTCTTCCAGCTTGGGTCTCTCAAAATGTCGATGGACATCCAACATCTTTCGAGACCCTGTGTTTATGTGCCCTACACTGTGTCGTGCTGTACCCTACGCTAATACTCCACTAGTGTATGGTAGCGCTCGAAACATTCCCCGATGCAGAGACCAGGTTGGTCAGGACATTTGGGACAATAATAACGGGTGTCACGCCTAAATCCGCGCCTGCTACAGACACGACATCTTTTTTGGGGGTATCTTTGGGTAGGGGTACTCGGGAGGACATAAGGAAAATGCCTCTCATGCAGCCGGCTCACTGCATCTGGAAGGGGAAGTTGGGCAGGCATGCCTCCTGGGTACAGGTAGGCAAGGATGATCTCTTCCTGGAATTCCCGGAAAGATCCAGTTCGTCCTGACGCCCTGTATAGGACAAAGGCGTTCAGCATAGCCAATTGGTAAAGGTAAACAGACACTTTTTTGTACCAGCGTCTGGCTTTACGGGCAACTAAATACGGCGCCAAAAGCTGGTCGTTAAGGTCCACCCCTCCCATGTTAAGGTTATATTCGTGGACACAGAGGGGTTTCTCCACAACGCCAGTTGCCGTAGTGATTTGGATCGTCGTGTCTGCGTGAAGGGAGGACAGAACATAAACATCCCGTGTATCCTTCCACTTCACCGCAAGCAATTTGTCCGTTTTCAAGCAGGCTCTCGCCCCCCGACTAAGACGGGAATTTACAAGCCGTTGGGGGAAGCCCCGGCGATTAGGTCGCACGGTGCCACATGCGCCAATTTGTAAATCGAGAAGGTGACTAAATAGTGGCACGCTTGTATAAAAGTTGTCCACGTACAAATGGTACCCCTTTCCGGATAAGGGTGACACCAAGTCCCAAACGATCTTACCGCTGCTCCCTATGTAGTCTGGGCAGTTGGGGGGCTCCACACAGCTATCTTTTCCCTCATAGACCCGGAAACTAACTGTATAGCCTGTGGCCCTGTCACACAATTTATACAGTTTGACCCCGTACTTGGCACGCTTGCTGGGGAGGTACTGTTTCATAGCAAGGCGGCCAGTAAATTTAATCAGGGACTCGTCAACGCAGACAACTTGTTCGGGGGTAAACAAGGCTGCAAACCGCTGATTGAAGTGGTCTATGAGGGGCCGAATTTTGTGGAGCCGATCGTATTCAGGGTCTCCCCGAGGACGACAGATTTCATTGTCGCTGAAATGCATGAATCGCAGAATTTGCTCGTATCTCCCCCTGGACATGGAGGCAGAGTACATGCGCATATGGTGAACTGGGCTAGTGGACCAATATAGCCGCAATTCACTCTGTTTAGTTATGCCCATGTGGAGGGAAAGGCCCAGAAAGATCTTAAATTCGGAAACCGTTATAGGTTTCCAGCCGAATTGTCTGGCAAGGTGTGAATTTGGGTTGGCGGCGATGAACTGTTGTGCATACAAATTTGATTGATCCACAATCGATCTGTAAAGATCTTCCGTGAAGAACAGCTCATAAAAGTTTAGGGGCGTAAAACCAGCTGTCTCCACGTGGATTCCAGGTTGGGCGGTGAATGGGGGAAGTACTGGCGCTGTAGTATCGGTGGGTTGCCAATTAGGATATGCCAGCGCATCAGGGAGGGCACTATGGGCTCTACGGGCCTGTCTACGAATACGCGGTGGCTGCGGGCCACTACTTGTGCTAGCCACCGCACCAGCTTCAACTGCACTTAGGGGACTCGCCACGTCACCAGGTCTTACTGCAGTGCTGGTTGTACTAGGTCCAGGTTGTACTAGGCCGCTGGCGCTTGCCAGGTCGCCAGAAAAATGAGCGGCACTAGTACCCACACTCTGCTCCATACGAGCACCCTGCGATTCCTGCATCTCAACAACTTCAGAATGGGGTCGGGTACGCCTGGGTCTAACAGGGACCCATCTGTCGTCGGAGCTATCTGTCAGGGAGCCGCTGCCGTCATCAGGTTCATATACTGACACTAATTCGGTCATTGTAGCTTCCCCTTCGCTATCAGATGACTCGGTCAGCATATAACTGAGAAGCTCTTCATCCCTGTACGAACGTTTGGTCATTTTGGCAACTAAATTTACTCGTACAGTGATGCGACTCACAGGTAATAAAAGCACCTGGTTGTCGAAGATTATTTCAAGCGCTACAAAAAAAACTGCTAATGCTAGCAGGGATCAGGCCTGACTCTGCTAACACAGCGGTTTTGTGTCTTGTGTTTTTTTGCAAGTGACAGTAATCTATTGATTACTACACTTGCCTGGGTGAAAGGGTTAAACGCAGGTGCTGGCCGGAATCAGTACTGATCGTGCAAACACCGCGTTTTGGGAACCCTAAACTATGGGGGCGCTAGTATAGTTCTGATCAGATCAGATATTGATCTGTTCAAACACTATACTAGAAAGGGAAGTGTAGGTGCGTGCGTGCGTGCGTGTGTGGCAATCAAGGGGTTACTTCTAAACTATGCGCTGGGGATCTGGGGGGGGTGGCGGGGACCCTAAACCTCCTTTGGGAAAGAAACTAGCTAGCTAGCGCAACCTCAAGTCACAATGACACCAATACAAAATACAGTAAAAACAGTATATTATGTGTGTATTAGTGCTAATGTGACAGAGGGTGTAGGGGTTAACGGGATGTGATCAGGGGGGGATCAGGGGTTTAAATCTTTATTGGAAGGGGCTGGCGGGTATCCTAAGGATAAAAGGAACGGTGGCAAGCGCTAAACCTGGTCACAAGTCACACTTATACAGGTATATAGAAAATGCTATATACTGTATACAGTGTGTGTTATGGCAGGGGGTGTAGGGGTGATCAGGGGGGGATCAGGGGATTAAATCTTTATTGGGCGGGTGGCGGGGACCCTAAACCTCCTTGGGACACAAACTTAGTCGCCTGCGCTAATTCTGATCACAATCACACTAATACAAAAATACAAAAACACTGTATATTACGTTTGTATTAGTGCTGATGTGACAGAGGGTGTAGGGGTTAACTAGCGGTGATCAGGAGGGGATCAGGGGGGATCAGGGGCTTAAATCTTTATTAGGGGGGGGTGGTGGGTAATTCAAGTGGAAAAAGGGGGGTCGCAAGCGCTAGACCTGACCACAAATCACACTTATACGGGTATATAGCAAAATGCTATATACTGTATACGGTGTGTGTTATGGCAGGGGGTGTAGGGGTGATCAGGGGGGGGTCAGGGGCTTAAATCTTTATTGGGCGGGTGGCGGGGACCCTAAACCTTCTTGGGACAGAAACTTAGTCGCCTGCGCTAATTCTGATCACAATCACACTAATACAAAAATACAATAACACCGTATATTGCGTTTGTATTAGTGCTGATGTGACAGAGGGTGTAGGGGTTAACTAGCGGTGATCAGGGGGGGGTCAGGGGAGATCAGGGGCTCAAATCTTTATTAGGGGGGGGTGGGGGGTAATTCAAGTGGAAAAGGGGGGGTCGCAAGTGTTACACCTGTTCACAAATCACACTTATACAGGTATATAGGTATATGCTATATGCTGTATATAGTGTGTGTTGTGTCAGGTGCTGTAGGGGTTAATCGGGGGGGCGATCGGGGGTGAAATGTGCCTATCTAACTGTGTGTGGGTGTGCTTGGTGCAGTACTCACAGTAAGATGTGCTCTCCTCTCACGCTGGATCCAAAAAGACCGTTGTGGGGGGAGGGCACATCTCCTCTAAGCCTGTGTTTACATTTCACAGGCTTAGAGGGAGATCTGATTGGGCAGGACCGATCAACAGGTCCAGACCAAAAATGATTGGCCTGGACCTGATGACTGATCGGTTCTGAACCCAATCGAGCCATCGGTGTCGGCGGGCACGCGCGGGAGCGCGCACAGGACCGGCAGGAAGTAGCGACGTAGACCTACGTCACTCTGCCTGGCCGGGGCCGACTGCCGCAGTAAATATACTGTGCGCAGTCGGCAAGTGGTTAATAATAAGTTCTTACAAAAATTATATTTTCTCTTACGTCCTCTGACAGTCGCATCTGGAGCTACAGATGACGCCCTAGGAGGGCGAAACGCGTCTAGCGATTGGCTGAGCGTACCTGGTCACGAACTACGTCACTTCCGGCCGGTGGAGCGCACGCTGCAAGAGCAGCTAACCACTGCCCCGTGCTCTGTCTTTTTATGCTTTTGAGTTTGTAAGTAGGTTTCTTTATTCAACAAACGTATAGCCTTGATATACTTCACCATGGATGGCATTTTGTTTTCATGAGGGCACTCTGGATCCAAGGATGTCTATGTAAAGGATCTCTCCTACTAATTATCATTTAAAAGGCTGCATCCCTAAGGAGCTTTGGATACACCAAGAGATTATAATTTACCTACTGCCTAATCTATAGCGACCTGTGGTAAGTAGGGAACCACGAGGGGGAGCACCAGCACTTTAATTCAAGCGAGTGGAGCACAGCAGCACTTTTTGTATATGCACTCTATGGACACAATTTCTTTCCATCTATATATATTTATCTATTTATTGGACATAATTTATCCCACCAGAACACAAAGGACTTTGTTTTGTTGGTTATCATTGGCATTGATCAACTGGATTTTTTTTAGCATATTTGCACATACAGTGCTTTGCGAAAGTATTCGGCCCCCTTGAACTTCGCGACCTTTTGCCACATTTCAGGCTTCAAACATAAAGATATAAAACTGTCATTTTTTTGAAGAATCAACAACAAGTGGGACACAATCATGAAGTGGAACGAAATTTATTGGATATTTCAAACTTTAACAAATAAAAAACTGAAAAACCTAAGTTAGACTTACCGGTGACGGTATTTCTAAGAGCCTTTCAGGACAGCACCTGGAGAGAGCGCAGCTCTACCCACTTTAACAGGAAACACTGCAAGTTTAAAAGCTCCACCTCTTCCACCGTGCCTCAGTTATAGGGTATCCTCCGACATGCTGGAAAACATAATGAAACATAACAACCACCACAAGTTAATATTGTCAATACAATAACACAGAAAGAAAACCAGGGAGGGTAGTTGCTGCTGTCCTGAAAGGCTCTTAGAAATACCGTCACCGGTAAGTCTAACTAAGGTTTTCTCCAATCGCCTTTCAGAACAGCACCTGGAGAGGATAAGCGAGTAACTTACACTTGGGGTGGGACTACAGCTTGCCGAACCTTTCTGCCAAAAGCCTGATCCGCTGCTGACAACAGGTCCAACCTGTAGTGTCTAAGGAAGGTCGAGAAGCTAGACCAGGTAGCTGCTTTGCATATCTGCTCAGGCGAAGCACCAGCCCTTTCAGCCCCTGAGGTTGCCACTGACCTAGTGGAATGTGCCACAACACCTTCTGGAGGTTCTTCCCCCTGCGCCAAATAAGCTTGCTCAATAGCCCATCTAAGCCATCTTCCTAGAGTACTTTTGGATGCTTTTTTAGTCCCTTACGAGGACCCAAAAAGAGCACAAATAAAGCATTTGTTTTCCTGAATTCCTTGGTTACATAAAGGAAACGAAGAAGACATCTTCTTACATCCAGTGTATGGAAAGCCTCCTCTTGTGTGTTAGAAGGCGTCGAGGAAAAAGTTGGGAGCACAATTTCCTGGGTACGGTGAAAATTGGAGACAACCTTTGGAAGAAAAGCTGGATCTGTACGGAGTACTACTCGATCCGGAAATACTGACAAAAAAGGATCCGCAACTGAAAGGGCCTGAATTTCACTTATTCTTCTGGCCGAGGTGATAGCTATCAAAAAGATTGTTTTCAGAACTAAATTCATCAAAGGAACTTCTTCTAAAGGTTCAAACGGAAACTTGGTTAACCCCTGTAAAACGATGGACAGATCCCATCTAGGGAACATCTTGAGGGCTACTGGTCTATTGCCAGTCTAAAATCTTATAATTAAAGTCTCTTGAGATAATGTTCTCTCAAAAAAAACTGAAAGAGCCGCCACTTAGGTTTTAAGGGTGCTGGCTGCCAGGCCCAACTCCATTCCCTCATTGAAATTGAAATGAAATTCAAAAGTTCATACTTCTTAGTGGAACACCATGAATTATACTTTTTCCAGATCTTCATATAAATGTCCCTGGTTACCTGCTTCCTGCTGGAAAGAAGGGTAGCAATGAGTTTCTCAGAAAGACCCCTGGATCTTAAGAGGTCTTCCTCAGAAACCACGCTGTCAACTGAAGTCGATCTGATTCCGGATGATTCAGGGTCCCCTGAATCAGAAGATCACTTCTGGACGGAAGCTTCCAAGGTGGTTTTGAAGCCAGATTTAGCAATAGAGCAAACCAAGGCCTTTTTGGGCAAAAGGGCGTGATCAGAATTAGGTCTGTGGTCTCTTCTTTGAATTTCCTGAGAACCAGTGGTATTAGCTGGAAAGGAGGGAATGCATAACACAGAGGGAAGTCCCAATGATGAGCGAGAGCAGCCAGCCCCCAAGCCTGATCCTCCCTGTGAAGGGAAAAGAATCTCACAACCTTGGTGTTTTGTTGGCTGGCGAACAGATCTATGTGGGGAAACCCCCAAGCTTCTGTAATCATCGTAAAAACCTCCTGATTCAGACTCCATTCTGCCTTCACCACTTTCCTTCTGCTTAGCAGATCTGCCAGGAGATTCTGCAATCCTTTTAGGTGAATCGCTGTTAGAGAGGCCACATTTTGCTCTGCCCAGGAAAGCAGCTGCATCGCCAAATCGGAGAGATTTCTGCTCCTTGTTCCCCCTTGTTTTGAAACATAAGCCACTGCTGTTATGTTGTCCGAAAGGATCTGGACATGTTGACCCCTGATCACTTCCTGAAACTCCTGAGGACCCAGAAATATAGCCTTCAACTCACTCCAGTTGGATGACCTTCTGGTTTCCGGTTTGGACCAAGTCCCCTGTACTGTCAGACCGTCTAGATGGGCTCCCCATCCCCAGGCACTGGCGTCTGTGGTCAGACGTTTGTTCCGGGGAAAGGACCACATCAGACCCTTCTCCAGATTCCTGGTATCTCTCCACCACCAAAGAGCTCTTTTGGCTTTTTCGGTAATTTTGATGGGTTTGTCCAGAGGTTCCAGATGTGACCACTTCTGCAGGATATCCCTCTGAAAGAGACGGGAATGGAACTTTGCCCACTGAACAGCTGGGATGGACACGGTGAGTAGGCCCAGAGCCACCATAGCGGATCGGAGTGACACCTGGGCATTGGTCTGCATTTGAGCGACTCCAGCCGGTACCTTTAAGATTTTCTCTTGAGGCAGAAAAACCCTTTGAAGAACCGAGTCTAACGTGTACCCCAGAAACCTTATCCTCTGGGAAGGCACTAGATTGGACTTCTCTAAATTTAGAAGCCATCCCAGGCTCTCTATATGGACTCTTGTCTCTTGAAGGTGTGTCAAACACTGACTGTTGGAATCTGCAAAGATCAGGTCCAGGTATGGGACGATGGAGACCCCCCTCGGTCTCAGAGGCTGCAGGGCTTCTGCCATCACCTTGGTGAACACCCTTGAGGAGGAGGAAAGACCGAAGGCAAGGGCCCTGAATTTAAGATGCCAGACCGAATCCCCCAGATTGACCGCCAATCTCAGAAACTTCTGAAAGGATAGGTTTATCAGGACATGCAGATAGGCGTCCCTTAAGTCCAACAGAGCCATGAAGCATCCTGGGGACAGTAGCTTGGTTACAGAATAAATGGTGACCATCCTGAAATGTTTGTATCCGATTGATTTGTTTAAGATCTTTAGATTTAAAATCAACCGATACTTGCCCGAGGGCTTTTTCACCAGAAAAATGTGTGAATAGAACCCCCGACCCTCCTGACCCCTGGGGACTTGGGTGATGACCTCTTGAGAAATCAACTCTTTTAAAAGAGATATCATTGCAGAGGCTCTTTCCCGATCTCTTGGAAGTGGAGTCATCCATAACCTGCTTGGAGGGGTTCTTGAGAATTCGAGACTGTACCCCTGAGCCACAATGTTCTTTACAAATGGGCTGGAGGATACTTCTTCCCACTGTGGGAGAAACCTTAATCTCCCCCCCACTGAGGAATGTCACTTGTTTTTTGTAGACTGTTCAGGTGGTTTAAACAGTATACCCCCTCTTCCTCTTCGTGAGGACCACTTTGTTCTCTGGTCCTGATCTCTAGATCTTTGGGCTTGCTGAAGAGGACAAAAATTTTTCTTGGGAGGTGGTTTCTTCTTGGAAGGAAAAGCCTTTTTCCTATCCGCCGTTCTATCCAGGATAGCTTCCAAGTCCGGACCAAAGAGCAGGTCTCCTGAAAACGGTAAACCACAAAGTCTGGCCTTAGAGGCCGAGTCACCCGTCCAAGTTTTCAGCCAAATCGCACGCCTGGCTGAGTTCACCAGAGCCGACGACCTTGCTGCCATTTTAATTGATTTGGCTGAGGCATCAGCCATATACTTTACGGCCTTAATGAGCAGTGGAAAGGATTCAAGAAGGTCTTTTCTAGCCGTTCCAGCCTCCACATGTCCCCTAAGCTGATCTAACCAGCATTGTAAGTTTCTGGCTACCACTGTGGAAGCCATGGCCGGTCTAAGGCTGGATGTAGAGGAATCCCAAGCCTTTTTAAGGAGGGAGTCTGCCCTTTTGTGCATAGCATCCTTCAGAATCCCCATGTCTTCAAACGCCAGATCTGTTCGGCGTGAAACCTGAGAAAAAGCAGTGTCCACTTTGGGCTTCTTATTCCAGGGATGTGCTTCATCATCCTCAAAAGGAAACCTTATCTTTAGGGATTTAGAGAAAAAGGGGGCCCTCTCAGGATCCTTCAATTCACTTTTGATTGAATCCGTAAGGACCTTATGGACCAGAAAGACCCTATGTTTGGTTTGATCTAGACCCTGGTACATTTTGTCGTGTACTGACATCTGTACTTTTTCTTCCGGAATTTCCAAGGTAGTATACACCGCTTTAAGGAGTTCATCCACTTCTTCTAAAGCCAATTTATATCTGGAAGTTCTAGTCACTTCCTCTTCTTCATCAGAGTCTCTGAGGGAGAGTAAAGTACTAGCCCTTTCTTCCTCTGTGTCATAAGCTTCAGCCGGCTTAGAGGTGGATGCTTAGGAAATTGCCCATACATTTTGCTGTGCCTCTGTCTGGGAATCTGTCTGGGAGGCTGATCCCTTAGATTATAGGGAGCGGACAGAAGATAAAGTATCCTTAAGCTCTTGAACAGAGGAAAAAAGATCACTACTCTGCTGGGCTGTTTCTTCTTTTAACAAATCAGCTATGCATGTTTTGCAAAGTGGCTTATGCCAGGTATCCTTAAGAGGATTTTTGCAAGAAGGGCACTTCCTTGATGTTGCTGAAGCCCTAGCTTTAACTGTGGCTTTGACCTAAGAGAAAACACACCAGAAACCACCTATCAGTTAACTACCTAGCCATGCTGATCAATCTACAAACAGCCCCCCAGACAGTACAAAAAATCCTGCAAGACTGAGGACATACACCTTCGTCTGCAGGGCAGGCTCCAAAGGAGGAACAACCAATAACCTATAAGCCCAATAGTAGAGAAAAAAGAGGCACCCCTGTACCTCTCTTACCTGGGCTGGGCTGGTGCTGACGGCGCCTGCTTCCACCGACGCTGCGGTTCTGTCCTCCATTGCAGAGCCTGCAGCAAGCTGGGCAGATCCTCCCCGCATGAGGTATATTTAAAATGTCCGCTTCCCGCGTCCCCCTCTGGAGACCGGAAGCTGAAGCACCGACCTTCGACCTGCCGCCGCCCTCTGCGCTTCTAGTGGCTGGAACCAGCGCCACCACGCCCCCGCCGGAAGTCCCGCCTACCTAGCCTGACGTCTCCCGTCAGCCGGGACCAGGGACCGACATGCAGAAGAAGGAGAAACTTCCCGCCTGGGCTGCCTACCAGCCCGATCCACGCGGACCCCCGGCGCACAGGCGAGACCCTCCGGCGAGGCTCTGCTCCCCTGAGCTCAAAAGGACGGCCGCTCCGGAACAACCCCTTTGTCCTCAGGGAGGGGTGCTGGGATGGTCTTTAAAAAGATAGCCAAAATCGGGGTAAGTACACCCTGCTCCACCTGGAGAGAGCGCAGCCCCACACACTGGTTCCATGCAGTGTCTCCCCATGGAGGAGGAAACACAAAAACTGAGGCAGGTAGAAGAGGTGGAGCTTTTAAACTTGCAGTGTTTCCTGTTAAAGTGGGTGGAGCTGCGCTCTCTCCAGGGACTGTCCTGAAAGGCGATTGGAGAAAATTGGGCGTGCAAAATTATTCAGCCCCCTTAAGTTAATACTTTGTAGCGCCACCTTTTGCTGCGATTACAGCTGTAAGTCGCTTGGGGTATGTCTCTATCAGTTTTGCACATCGAGAGATTGAAATTTTTGCCCATTCCTCCTTGCAAAACAGCTCAAGCTCAGTGAGGTTGGATGGAGCGTTTGTGAACAGCAGTTTTCAGTTCTTTCCACAGATTCTCGAATGGATTCCGGTCTGGACTTTGACTTGGCCATTCTAACACCTGGATATGTTTATTTGTGAACCATTCCATTGTAGATTTTGCTTTATGTTTTGGATCATTGTCTTGTTGGAAGACAAATCTCTGTCCCAGTGTCATGTCTTTTGCAGACTCCATCCTGTTTTCTTCCAGAATGGTCCTGTATTTGGCTCCATCCATCTTCCCATCAATTTTAACCAACTTCCCTGTCCCTGCTGAAGAAAAGCAGGCCCAAACCATGATGCTGCCACCACCATGTTTGACAGTGGGGATGGTGTGTTCAGGGTGATGAGCTGTGTTGCTTTTACGCCAAACATAACGTTTTGCATTGTTGCCAAAAAGTTAGATTTTGGTTTCATCTGACAGAGCACCTTCTTCCACATGTTTGGTGTGTCTCCCAGGTGGATTGTGGCAAACTTTAAATGACATTTTTTATGGATATCTTTAAGAAATGGCTTTCTTCTTGCCACTCTTCCATAAAGGCCAGATTTGTGCAGTATACGACTGATTGTTGTCCTATGGACAGAGTCTCGCACCTCAGCTGTAGATCTCTGCAGTTCATCCAGAGTGATCATGGGCCTCTTGGCTGCATCTCTGATCAGTCTTCTCCTTGTATGAGCTGAAAGTTTAGAGGGACGGCCAGGTCTTCGTAGATTTGCAGCGGTCTGATACTCCTTCCATTTCAATATTATCGCTTGCACAGTGCTCCTTGGGATGTTTAAAGCTTGGGAAATATTTTTGATTCTTCACAAAAAATTACAGTTTTATATCTTTATGTTTGAAGCCTGAAATGTGGCAAAAGGTCGCAAAGTTCAAGGGGGCCGAATACTTTCGCAAGGCACTGTATTTTATTTGCACTATTGTGAAATATATTTATTTAGGTAGCAGCGCTGAATTATCTTGTATTGACCAGTGATCATGCCCAGCGCCAAACACTGATACACACCTTCCTGTAGTAAGGCCAAAACTCTCGCCACCAAAAAGGAGCAAGGATGAAACCCTTGTGACTCACACCAGGCAATACACGTCTTCCAGGTACAATGGCAAAGCTTCCTGGAGGCAGCCTTCCGAGCGCTCAGCAAGGCAGGAATGGCAGAAACAGTCTCACCTCGGTCTCAACACCTGGCTGTCAACAGCCACGCCATTAAGCAAGAGACCATGAAACAGGATGGAAGATCGGCCCTTGAGACAGCAGATCTTCTCTCAGAGGTAGCCGCTAGGGAGGCTCGACAAACACCTGTATGAGGTCTGCCTACGAAGACCGGCGAGACCAGTCTGGGGCCATCAAAACCACTCTTACCTGTTCCAACGCTAACTTGCGGAGGAACCTGGACAACAGTTGGACCGCGGAAAAGGCATAAACGAGCAGATACTTGTGCCAAGGCGTCTGCCAGAGGATCTCGAACTCTGGCCACGAACCTTTCCACCTTCTTGTGGAGACAAGACACGATTATAACCACGCCCGAAGTCCCCCACCGGGCGCACAGGAGCCAAAACACCTCTGGATGCAGGGACCATTCCCCCTGATCCAGGGACTGACGACTCAGATAATCCGCCTGCCAGTTCTCCACTCCAGGAATGTGAACAGCAGAGATAGCTGGAACGTGCACCTCGGCACAAGACAGAATCTCGGACACTTCCTTTGCCGCCCGGGCACTCCTGGTGCCCCCTGGGTGAATTATGCAAGCCACAGCCATGGCATAGGCCATCTGAACCTGAATCGGGCGACCACGCAGCCGAGTCGCCCAACGTAGCAAGCACAGTCCGAATGCTCGGAGCTCCAAAACATGCATCTGCAAGGAGGATTCCTCCGCCGACCACGTCCCCTGAAATCAAAAATTTCTCAAAGAAAAAAAACTGAGACAGGAGTCCCTGCTGGGAAGCCTAGTCCTACTCCTACAGCTAGGCAGCAAGAAACTGAAGAGCAGCACTGATTAGCTGAAGGGTAATGTCGAGAGGGACAGCCCCCTAGAGGTGTGTCATGGTTAAACTCTTTTTTGTCAAGTTTTTCACTACCTAGCATGATCCTGCAGAGATGGCGCATTAGCCAATGGTGAAGGCATACTTCACCATTGAACGGGCTGCGACTGTCAGAGGACGTAAGAGAAAAGGAAAAATTTTGCCAGGACCAGAGATCCCAGCAAGACACTAGGTCCTTACTCCTGACTAGCCAGAAAAAAAACTGAGTAACTATAGCAGAGAGGGGGTGTATACCCCCTTGGACCGCCCATAGGCGTAGCCAGATTCTTTTTCTGCCTAGTGTCCTACTCCTGTAGGGGGCAGTATAACCCAATGGTTATGAAGATCAGGAGCTGTGTACGTCAATGAACGAAAGAGAAAAGTGCACTTATTATTAATATTTTTTTTTTTACTGGCACCTACAGAGCATTGCACCCACAATCGGCAGATCGTGGGTACAATGTCAGGCTCCTACAGAGTCTTTGTCCAGCTTTGTGCCTGTATCCCAATACGGGCTTTCAGTTACACAGCTAGAGGAAGAATTAATGAACTACGAGCATGATGGGTAACTCGCTCATAGCCGATTCAAACACCACAAGTGGTAGACGGTACTTGTAGTTTTTTAAATTGGATCATGCTTTGCTTGCGTTTTTTGCTTTCCTCTGGATCAACTGTGGGTATAGGATTGTTTATATGGGATTGTATGTCCCTCCCCCCACTTTATTGGTTTAACTTGATGGACGTATGTCTTTTTTCAACCCGACTAACTATGTAACTGTTTTTTCATTCACAGAGCTCTGTAAATGAATGACACGGCTGTGTGTTCGTTGTCCCGCACAGCAGCGGCATAGTTATCAAAAAGTAACGTAACAGTGAGTGTGGGAAGAAGATCCCCTGCCCACTGTCAAAAAGCAGGGAGTGCTGGTGGTGGGAGGCAAGTGTATAGAAACATGTTACATGTGACACCGTAAATCTGGGTGTAACATGTCCCTAAAAGTGAACTTATCCTTTCATGCATTCTCTGCATTAAAGGATACTTTCACCTTTAGTAACATGTTTTTAGGGTGTAACATGTAACATGTTACCAAAGAGAACCTGCCTGCACCCCTATGATCCCCTGCTGTGACAGTGGGCATGGGATCTCCTCCCTGCACCTGCTGACGCAATTTAAAAATTGGCCCATATGGCCGTGTCATTTATTCAGAGAGATCCACCGCAACATACAGCGTGTAGTTCTCAATAGCAAGGGCGCTGATGAGCATTCTCTCTAGTAACCGTCTGCCTGTATGGGAGGGTACGACCAGACAGCTATACTGAGATTCTGCAGGAGTTGATCAAGGGTGCAATACTCTGCAGGCTCCAGAAAAAATAAATGCACAACTTTTTACCTGCAAAAATATATGCATTTATGATTATTTTTTAAAGGTGAACTTAGCTTTTAAAGTTGGTCAGGAGCCACCAACTCTTGCTGCTGTCAATCAAATCTTGTAAGGAGGGAGCAAATGCAGGGCTGAGCCACGCTCTGTGTATCAATATACGTACACAGCCACGGACACGGGCCTGCATGAGTGCCTCATCGCAAGCAGCTTGCTATGGGGGCATTCGGAAGGGAGGAGGTTCTATGTCCGCCAGTAGGGGACAACAAGAACGGAGGTTTAAGTCTGCTCTGTGCTAAACCATTGCGCAGAGCAGATAAGTATAACATATTTGTTATTAAAAAAAGATGCTAACTTTACAATCGCTTTAGCAAGGGCTGCAGCAGCCAGCACACGTCATTAGAGAGAACTTCTTATTACTGTGCAAAAGGACAAAACTGAATTTTTGTAAAATCTTACCATAAAATTCCTTTTTCCGAGTCCTCCGACAGTCGCCGCCCACTCATACAGTCTTCACCAATGGGGTATTGACTTCCTCTCCACAGGAGTAACTAGGCACAAGACTTGTTAAAAAACAAAGCATTTTACATAGACACACCCATGGGGGCTGTCCCACTGGTCCAATACCGCCCTGCAATCAGCCATCCCAACTCAGTTTGGTAGCAAGCAGTTAAGTGTATAAGAACCCCAATAGAGGGGCGGGGGCGGCGACTGTCGGAGGACTCAGAGAAAGGAATTTTACGGTAAGATTTTACAAAAATTCAGTTTTCTTACGCCCTCCGACAGTCGCCGCCCACTCATACAGGTCTTCACCAATGGGGATGTCCCAAAGCAGTGTAGACATGAGGAGTGGGCAACGCAACTGTCAGAAAGGCAACGCAGTACCCACAACAGAGAAAGGAACCTTATGTGAGCAGAAAGGTAACCCTCTGGGTAACAAAAAAACGCTCAACAGGAGCAACAACCCAGGAAAGCAAATAACCAAGGGGGTAAACAACCCCAACAGCCAGGGACCCAAAATAAAACCAAAGGAGGCATCCGCCGATTCCAGAACATCAATTTTGTAAAATTTTGAAAAGGTGTGTACCGACAACCAAGTCGCAGCCTTGCACACTTGGGCCACCGAAGCCTGATGTCGGAAAGCCCAGGACACACTCACCGCTCTGGTAGAGTACACCCTGACAGGGAACGGAGGTACCGTTCCTTCAACAAATAGGCCTGCACAATTGTCTGTCTGATCCATTTTGAAATGGTCGTCGCAGACGCAGCCATACCCTTCCGAGGTCCCACAGGAAGGACAAAGAGAGAATCCGATTTCAGAAAGGATTCAGTCGACAAAAGGTAAACCCTGATCGCCCTGACAACATCCAAGGAATGCAAAGCAACCTCCTTAGGATGCTTAGGCTTCGCACAGAGCGAAGGCAAAACAATGTCCTCATTAAGGTGAAAATCAGAAACCACCTTTGGAAGAAAGGACGGGTTAGGTCGCAAGACCACCTTATCCCTATGAACCTCCAGGTAAGGGGAGCGGCAAGACAAAGCCGCCAACTCCGACACTCTTCGAGCAGAAGTGATCGCCACAAGAAAGGCAACCTTTCTAGACAGCAGAGGCAACAAGATTTCCCTGATGTTTTCAAACAGGGAACGTTGCAATACGGACAGGACCAAGTTCAAGTCCCATGGAGGTAATGGCTCCCTCCAAGGAGGGACCAAGTGACGCACACCTTGAATGAAGGTGCGAATCAAAGAATCAGACGCCACAGGGCGCTGGAAAAGGACTGCCAGTGCAGATACCTGGCCCTTAATCGTGGCCAATGCAAGGCGATGGTCCACAGCAGTCTGAAGGAAAGTCAGCACTCTCGCCACCGAGTATGAACAAGGAGAGAAGCCCCTGGACTCACACCAGGCAAAATAAGCTTTCCATGTACGGTAATAAATCTTACCAGATGATGCTTTTCTAGCCTTGATTAAGGTAGGAATGACCTCTGAGGAGAGACCCCTGTCCCTCAGGACCTGGCTTTCAACAGCCATGCCGTTAAAGCCAGCGACTGTAAAGCAGGATGGAAGATCGGTCCCTGAGACAGTAGATCTTCCCGCATTGGCAGCCGCCATGGAGGCTCGACGGCCAGGTGAATGATGTCCGCGTACCGGGACCGGCGTGGCCAGTCCGGCGCCACCAGAATCACCAATGTTGGTTCCGAGGCCAACCTGCGAAGGAACCTGGACAACAACTGAATCGGAGGAAAGGCATACATCAGATGATGCCGATGCCAAGGCACCACCAACGCATTCGCGGCGTCTGCCATGGATCACGTGTTCTTGCCACGAACCTTTCCACCTTGCGGTTTAGCCGAGACGCGAACAGATCCACATCCGGGGATCCCCATTTCGCACACAGCATTTGAAACACCTCCGGGTGTAGGGACCATTCCCCCTGATCCAGGGTCTGGCGGCTCAGGTAATCGGCCTGCCAATTCTCTACACCTGGAATGTTAACTGCCGATATTGCCAGGACATGAGTCTCGGCCCAAGACAGAATACTGGTCACTTCCTGGGCCGCCCGGGCACTCTTGGTGCCCCCTTGGTGATTGATGTAAGCCACCGCAGTGGCATTGTCCGTCTGCACCCCGTACAGGGCGGCCCTGAAGACAGTCCGACCAATGGAGCAGGCACAGCCTGATCGCTCTCAATTCCAATAGGTTTATGGGGAAGGAGGATTCCTCCACCGACCAAGTGTCCTGGGCAGACAGGTTGCCCAGGACTCCACCCCAGCCCGACAGGCTGGCATCCACTGCAACAGCCGGAAGGACTTTCCGTCCGCCACCGCCGGGGACTGAAGCCACCACAGAAGATCCACTCTGGTTTGGTGACAGAGACACTCTCAGATCCAAGGACTGCGGGAGTCTGTCCCATCTGTTCAGGATCTCCGCTTGGAGGGACCTTGTGTGAAACTGTGCGAACGGTATCGCCTCGAAGGTTGACACCATCAACCCCAGGGCCGGCATACAGGTCCTGAGGGACGAGGATTCGTTGTCCCGGAGGGCTCTGACCTCGTTCTGTAGGGTCCGGAGCTTGTCCTCCGGCAAAAACACCTTCGCCTGAGCAGAGTCCAGAACCATTCCCAAATATGGGAGACGAACCGAAGGAGACAAGGTCGACTTCTGTACGTTGATGGTCCATCCGAACTCCTGAAGCGTCTGCACCGTAATGGACAGATCGCGCAGCAGGCTCTGGCTGGCACTCGATCTTAACAGGAGATCATCCAGATAACCTAAGACCCCAATGCCCTGAGCCTGCAACAGGCCCAGAACTGGAGCAAGCACTTTTGTAAACACCCTTGGAGCCGAAGCGAGACTGAAAGGTAACGCCACAAACTGATAGTGTTCCTCCGTGATGGCGAATCGGAGATACCTCTGATGACCCTCGAAAATGGGGATGTGTAGATACGCATCCTTCAGGTCGATAGAGGCCAGGAACTCGCCTGGACTCAGGAAGGCTACCACCGAGTGGAGCGATTCCATGCGGAACTTCCGAACGCGTACAAAGCAGTTCAGAGCTTTCAAGTCCAGAATAGGACGCATCTTGCCCTCCTTTCTGGGCACAGTGAACAGATTCGAGTAGAACCCCTGAAACCTGTCCCGATGAGGCACCGGGGCGACCACCCCCTGGGCGAGAAGATCTTGCACCGCCTGATGCAGGTCCTGTAACCGCCCTGGAGTCAAATGAAGATTTGAGGCAAAGAATCTGTCCGCCGGCCGCAAAAGGAATTCGATCTTGTAACCCAATTGAATGATTTCCTGAACCCACCTGTCCGGAATTCGGAGCAGCCAAGGTTGGAGGAAACCACGCAAACGTCCCCCTGCCCCTGAAACGGATGAGGACGCCCCATCAGGCAGAGGCGGACTGGGCCGCCGCACCGACCTGGCCGGATTTCGGCTTGCCTGCCCAGGGCTTTCATTGGCGACCTTCGCCCTTGAAGGGTTTCCCCTTGTTCTGTGCCTTAAAGGCACGAAAGGACCCCTGATTTGGTTTAAAGGAGGGGCCCCGCTTACCGCGGAAAAAACATACCTTTTGTATTCTGGGGCAGAAGAGTGCTCTTGCCCCCAGTGACCCCTTTAACCAATTCATCCAGGGATTCCCCAAACAGGCGAGACCCCGCATAGGGGATGTCAGCCACCGTTTCTCTGGAAGTCTGGTCAGCCGACCAGCTTTTCAACCATATCAGGCGACGGTTAATCACCGTGAAGCTGGACAGGCGCGCAGCTAATGGGGCATCATTCAAGGCCGCATCACACAAATACATGACTCCTTGATGGATCTGGTCCACCATCGCCACGGTAGTAGGAGCGGAATCAGCCATGAGGGTGCGTCTTAGCAACTTGGTCCAGTCCGCCACAGCCTGAGCCGCCATGACAGAGGCGAAAATAGGCTTTAGCAGGGAACCCGCCACCATATAGGCATGGCGGGCAAGGGATTCCATTCTCCTAATCGTAGGATCCCTAAACACCGGAGAATATTCGGTGGGTACCAGAGTGGCCTTGTTCAATCTGGCCACAGTGTGGTCCACTTGAGGGACCACACACCGGCGCAAATCCGTAGGAGACGCAAAGGGATAAAGGAGTTGAAACCTTTTTGGCACCACAAGGTGCATTTTAAATGACGCCATTGATCATTCACAGTAGCGTGAAACCCAGCGGGGCAAGGGAATACCTGTGCCGCCTTGCGGGTCCTGTGTGTACCAAAAGAGGACACAATGCCCGGAGGATTGGGCTCATACTCTAAATGTAGTGTTTCTTTAATGGCAAGAATCATCACATCCATAGCTGCACGGTCCTCGGCCGTCCCAGGGGGGGAATCGTCCACCCCTGCCACCTCCGCCTCCCCCTCAGACTGAGAAGAGTGAGACCCTTCAAGGGGCACGGCACCCATGGCAACCATATCAGATTCAGAATCAGAAGACAAGGACAAGCGAGGCCTTTTTCTGGCAGCACGTTCAGACATCAGAATCTCCACTTTGGACACCAAAGTGGCCACTGCAGCAGACAAAGTAGACAGAGCAGAGGATTCAGAGGAACCTGAATCCCCCACCAGGGCTGTGGGAAATTTGCTGTTCTGAGACTTCGTGTTAAAAACAAAAATCTTTTTTTTTTTTTGTAAAGGTACTGGCCCTTTAAGCGCGCAGCGGACCCCCGCAGCACACCGCTACAATGACTGCGAAAACACAGACCCTTAATCAGGATAAACTGATAGCCAGAAGGAGTGCACAAGTAAAAAGAGAGCAGACAGACCCCCACAAGTGTTACCACTGCAGCTGAATTCTCCAGAGGAAAAGGAGGAAGTGATGTCACCGCAGGAGGCTGAACTGAGGCTGCAGGCTAAGAAAAAAATGGTTGCCAATAGAAAGTAATGGGAGGCTTCGGTAAAATGGCCGCCGACACAACGAACGATTTGCCATACACAAGATGGCGCCGCAAGGCGCCAAAAACACACCACATACATGCTGTATAAGCGCCCATAGTGAAGTCAGACATGCTGCCCACACCTAAAATGGTGGATCGGCGGTTTTTCACCCCGCAGTGGTCGCCACACGTGTTTGTACCTCCAAAAGCACCCTAAAGTGACACAGGAGAGGGACCCCCAGAAACCCACACAGCGCACCGGCCGTGAGAGAAAACTCCCGCAGGTACCGGGATCAGGGAGCCCAAAAACGCACAGACATGAGGGGATAACACAGACACACAGGACTGCCAGCCCCAGACAGAGGACCCACACAGAATGTACTTACCTGTACTCGATGGCGTGGGGTGCCTCACATTGCACGGGAAACCGCCCACCCACAGATGGCAGGGGTGCCGTCAGCCAAAAAACACAGGACGCTAACAGTACACGAAGAACCATGAATGAGACGTCCGAGTGAGGTAGCCACCTCACAGGCTGCATCCCTGAGGACAGGGATGGGTCGTTTGCGAGGCCAGGGCGAATGCATAGCCTGTTAAACGCTCGATGGCGGGCTGGGATTTTATCCGGCCCTCTGTCCTGGAGAACCAGGACGACCAGTCCGACTCCCAGCTCCGCAAACGCCGTCTTTATCCGAAGATCCAACTAACGCTGACAAAACAAACAGCTAGTAATGCAAAGAAAAAACTGAATTTTTGTAAAATCTTACCTGTAAAATTCCTTTCTCTGAGTCCTCCGACAGTCGCCGCCTCTTCATATTCGTCACTAATGGGGTTATTGACCTTTGCTCCGTAGGAGTAGCTAGGCAACAGAATATATTAATATCAAAGCTTTTAGCATATCCCACCCCCAGGGGGTGGTCCCCTCAGTCAATACCTCCCTGCTTCCTGCATTTCCAACTCAGTTTCAGTAGCATAGCAGTAGAGTACATAAACAAACCCCAAAAGAGGGGCGGGGGCGGCGACTGTCGGAGGACTCAGAGAAAGGAATTTTACAGGTAAGATTTTACAAAAATTCAGTTTTCTCTTACGTCCTCCGACAGTCTCCGCCTCTTCATATTCGTCACTAATGGGGACGTCCCATAGCAGTGTAGACATGAGGGGTGGGAAAAAAGTAGCCGCGCCTAAAGCAACGCAGTACCCACATCAGAGAAAGGAACCTTACCAAAGTAAGAGAACCAACTGGGCAACAGGAAAAAACGTGCTCAACAGGAGCAACAACCCAGGAAAGAACAAGTAACCTAGGGGTAAAAACACCCCAACAGCCAAGGGCCCAAAACAAGGGACCCTAAGGCACTGCCGCACTAAGAACTTTACGGCCAAAGGAAGCATCTGCCGAAGCCTGAACATCCACCTTGTAGAATTTTGACAAGGTGTGAATGGACGACCAAGTCGCCGCCTTACACACCTGGGCCACAGAAGCCTGATGACGATAGGCCCAAGACGTACTCAGAGACCTGGTAGAGTGCGCCTTCACAGGGAAAGGAGGAACCTTCCCCCTCAAAGCATAGGCTTGCACAATGGTCTGTCTGATCCATTTGGCGATGGTCGCAGCCGACGCCGCCATGCCCTTCCGAGGTCCCTCAGGAAGGACAAAGAGAGAATCCGACTTGCGAAAGGATTTAGTTGATGACAGGTAAACCCTGATTGCCCTAACAACATCCAGGGAATGCAACGCCACCTCCTTCGGATGCTTAGGCTTCGCGCAAAGCGAAGGCAGGACAATATCCTCATTGAGGTGAAATTCCGAGATCCTCTTCGGAAGAAAAGACAGGTTAGGTCGCAAGACCACCTTATACAAGTGAATCACCAAATACGGAGATTTGCAGGACAAGGCCGCCAGCTCCGACACTCTGCGAGCCGAAGTTATAGCCACCAAAAAAGCAACCTTCTTGGACAACAGAGACAACGAGATCTCCCTGATCTTTTCAAAAGGAGCATGTTGCAACGCGGACAGAACAAGGTTCAAGTCCCATGGAGGTAAAGGGTCCCTCCTAGGAGGGACCAGATGTCGCACCCCTTGAACAAAGGTGCTAACCAAAGAGTTAGACGCCACAGGGCGTTGAAAGAGAACGGCCAGTGCAGAAATCTGACCCTTAATCGCGGCCAACGCCAACTGCTGGTCCACGCCCGTTTGAAGGAAAGCCAACACTCTCGACACCGAGTACGAGCGAGGGGAATATCCCCTGGACTCACACCAGGCAAAGGAGGCTTTCCAAGTACGGTAGTAAATTTTTCCTGAGGAGGCTTTTCTAGCCTTGATCAAAGTGGGAATGACCTCAGGGGAGAGACCCCTATCCTTCAGGACCTGGCTTTCAACAGCCAGGCCGTTAAAGCCAGCGTCTGTAAAGCAGGATGGAATATCGGTCCTTGAGACAGGAGATCTTCCCGAAACGGCAGACGCCACGGAGCGTCGACCGCCAGATTCACGAGGTCTGCGTACCAAGACCGGCGAGGCCAGTCCGGTGCCACCAGAATCACGGTGTGCGGTTCCGAGGCTAACCTGCGAAGGAGCCTGGGCAGCAGCTGAATCGGTGGAAAGGCATACATCAGACGATACGGATGCCAGGGCGCCACTAACGCGTCTGAGGCGTCTGCCCGAGGATCGCGCGTTCTTGCCACAAATCTTTCCACCTTGTTGTTTAGACGAGACGCGAACAGATCCACATCTGGGGACCCCCACTTCGCGCACAACATCTGGAAGACATCCGGGTGGAGGGACCATTCTCCCTGATCCAGGGTCTGGCGGCTCAGAAAATCCGCCTGCCAGTTCTCCACCCCCGGAATGTGAACTGCAGATATCGCCGGGACGTGCGTCTCGGCCCAAGACAGAATGTCGGCTACTTCCTGAGCCGCTCGGGCACTCCTGGTGCCCCCTTGGTGGTTGATGTAGGCCACCGCTGTGGCATTGTCCGTCTGTACCCGAACCGGACGGCCCTGAAGCCTGTCCGTCCAACGCAGAAGACAGATTTATCGCTCGCAATTCCAGAATGTTGATCGGAAGGGAGGATTCCTCCACCGACCAAGTTCCCTGGGCGGACAGAACGCCCAGAACACCACCCCAGCCCGACAGGCTGGCATCCGTGGTGATCACCGTCCATGACAAAGGACGAAAGGACTTGCCCCCCGACACCGCCGGGGACTGGAGCCACCACAAAAGACCCCTGCGGGTGAGGTGGCTCAACGACAGCCGCAGATCCAGAGATTGCGGACGCCCGTCCCACTTGGCCAGGACCTCCGCCTGAAGATCCCGCGTGTGAAACTGGGCGAAGGGAATCGCCTTGAAAGCCGAGACCATCAATCCCAGACACCTCATACACGTCCGGAGGGACGAGCACTGATTGTCCCGGAGGGACCTGACTTCGCACTGAAGTGTCCGAAGTTTGTTTTCCGGCAGGAAGACCTTCGCTTGAACAGAGTCCAGTATCATCCCCAGGTAAGGAAGACGAACCGACGGACACAACGTTGATTTCGGAAAATTTATCGTCCAACCGAATTCCTGCAGAGTCTGCATCGTGATGGACAGGTCGTTCACCAGGCCCTGACTGGTCGCGGACCGAATCAGGATATCGTCCAGATAACCCAGGACAGAAATGCCCTGGGCTCTCAACAGAGCCAGAACCGGCGCAAGCACCTTGGTGAAAACCCGCGGAGCCAAAGCGAGACCAAAGGGTAATGCCACGAATTGGTAATGATCCTCCGCAATGGCGAATCGAAGGTACCTCTGATGACCCTCGAAAATGGGGATGTGAAGGTATACATCCTTCAAATCGATGGAGGCCATGAATTCCCCCGGAACCAGGGCAGCCACCACTGATCGCAGGGATTCCATGCGGAACTTGCGAACCCACACAAAGCGGTCCAGAGCTTTCAAGTCCAGAATCGGACGTACCTTGCCCTCCTTTCTGGGCACAGTGAACAGATTGGAATAGAACCCCCGAAACCTGTCCCGATGAGGCACCGGGACCACCACTCCCTGGGCCCGCAGGTCCCGCACCGCCAGGTGCAGATCCTGCAATCGCTCCGGAGTCAGCTGAAGGTTTGAGGGGAAAAATCTGCCCACCGGCCGAGAGAGAAACTCGATCTTGTAACCAGATCGAACGATTTCCTGAACCCACCTGTCCCGAATGCGGTCCAGCCAGGGTTGAAGAAAACCGAGCAAACGTCCCCCCACCCCAGAACCGGGTGAGGGCGTCCCTTCAGGCCGTATTGTAATGGGCAGCAGACCCGGACTGGCCGGACTTCTGCTTACCCGCCCACGGCTTCCGCGTGATCCACTTGAGGCGGCACACACCAACGCTCATCAGTGGCGGGTGTAAATGGATAACGCAGTTTGAACCTACTCGGAACAGCAAAAGGCTTCTTTAAATTGCGCCATTGCTCATCAACAGCGCGCTGAAATTCCGTAGAGCAAGGAAAAACCTGCGATGTTTTGCGCTTTCTTTGCGTCCCATAAGAGGACATCAAAACAGGAGGACATGGTTCATCCTGCAAATGCAGCGTTTGCTTGATAGAAGCAACCAACTCATCCATGAGTGCAAGCTCTTCAGACGAGCCAGGGGGAGAATTATCAACCCCTTCCACCTCAGCCTCCCCCTCAGACCCCACAAGGTCTAGAGATGAGTGAGACCCTGAGAAGGGCACTCCAGCCATAGCAGCCCCATCTTCCTCTGAATCAGAGGAAATAGACACTCTGGGCCGTTTTGTGGATCGATCAGCCACCAGCATCTGCACCTGAGCAGCTAAGTTTGCCACAATAGTGGCCAGATCAGCCCCCTCGGGGGAAGCAGCAGCCCCTTGGCCCCCCACCAAGGTGGGAGGAAACTTGCAATCCTAAGAATCCATGCCCCAACAAGATAAGGAGGAAAGGGGTACTGCCCCTTTAAGATCGCGGCAAGCGTAGCCCCCCGCACTCACTGGACACACCGACCCCCACAGGGACAAGAAACTGGGCAAGGAATACAGGAAAAAAGGGAAGATAAAAACCTGGAGAGATCACACAGGCTGCTGCCACCGATCGCTGTCCCGGAGCAAAAGGAAGTGATGCAAGACTGACCGCCCCTATGAAGCCTATGCAAGGCTACACAAACATGGCCGCTCGGCTGAGGATTCACTGGGCAAATAGAAAATGGCGCCGACATGTGGCCTAATCGATCGCCGCCAAAATGGCAGCGTTTGGCGCCAAAATGCCGTGCATTACCACACAGGACCGGCCACCATGATTCTGCCGCAAAAAAATGGCGGGTCGCCGCACGGCATGCCCAAAATCTGACTGCTTTATTCTTACACCCAGCAGAGTGGGAGAGCCCCCCCCTCCACAGCCCACACACAGGCAGCAAGTCCACACAGGAACTGACAGGGAGCACAGCATCCACACAGACATGCAGGGTCACACAGTCCCAGACTGACACCCAAATAGACAGGTCCCCACATAGAGTTACACTTACCAGTCTGGATGGCGTGGGGAGCCTGCTCCAGCGACCAAACCGCTGCACTGAAGACAGGGCGTGTCGCAAGCATGACGCAGCGGAACTGCGGTGCGAAACCGCAATGGCGTCCAGTGAGGTAGCCACCTCACCGATAGCATCCCTGCAGCGAACAGGGATGGGTCGTTCAATGTACCAGGGTAAAACCTAAGCTGAACGCTCAATGGCAGGCTGGGAAGCCCCTGGCCCTGAGCCCTGGGATCCAGGGTGGCCAGACTGAGACCCAGCTCCGCACGATCATCTTCATCCGAAGAAGCTAACTAATGCTGAAAATCAACAGCTAAGTAAAAGAAAGAGAGAAAAGACTCAAAATAAAATCAAAAAGAGAATAGAGGCTGAGACAGAGAGCCCCAGCACAGGAACAGCCAACCTACTCCTAAGCTAGGCATTAGAAACTGAGTTGGAAATGCAGGAAGCAGGGAGGTATTGACTGAGGGGACTACCCCCTGGGGGTGGGATATGCTAAAAGCTTTGATATTAATATATTCTGTTGCCTAGCTACTCCTACGGAGCAAAGGTCAATAACCCAATTAGTGACGAATATGAAGAGGTGGCGACTGTCGGAGGACGTAAGAGAAAAACACATTTGCAGTAAATAAAATCATAAAATAGAAGAAGGCTGGGACTGTAGCCCCAGCACAGGGAAGCCCATCTTACTCCTTAACTAGGCAGAAGACAAACTTGAGTTGGGATGACTGATTGCAGGGGGGTATTGGACCAGTGGGACAGCCCCCATGGGTGTGTCTATGTAAAATGCTTTGTTTTTTTTAACAAGTCTTGTGCCTAGTTACTCCTGTGGAGAGGAAGTCAATACCCCATTGGTGAAGACTGTATGAGTGGGCGGCGACTGTCGGAGGACGTAAGAGAAATATAGTTTTTGCCCAGACTTCAACTTTAAGTATGATCCCTTTATTTATTTTGTATTAAATACCATCTGCATTATATGATTTCAGCCCCAGCAATACTCAGTATATTTACAGTACAACAGGTTTTACCTCAATTATGTCCATTATTGTGTATCCTTTGTTTCAGCTTTTTTTTTTTTCCCCAACAGTATTTTTACCCATTACCCACAGCTTCAAATCCAACCACACTTTCTGACCTGCAGTATGGGCTCTATAGAGGTCTACTCCTGGCCATTACTGCAATTTATAGAATGCAGATCAGAGTGCCAGAACTAGACTTTTGAGTATCAATAACACTATTTGTGTCCACAGTGGTGTATCCTCAATGGTTGTAATTGGTGTCGGGCACATGGGTCCCAAGGAGTGTGGGGCTCACTGTGCCCAGACACTGCACAAGTGTGGGTAAATGGTTCTGTTTCCTTGCTGTAGCTGTGATTGTCCTTTGCAGCTGCAGCAAAGATCCATACAGCGCTGGTGTATGAGGGGGGGGGGGGTGGATCAGGTGCTATACAATTGCTGGGGTCGGGTCTCTGTTTCCAGAAATAGCAGGAGTGTGATTGCCTACTGGTGTAGACAGACGTTAGCCCTGCCTACTAGACGCAAGGAAAGAAGAAGGGTGCTTGTGCTGCATCTAGGGAGAATGATATGGAGCTGTGGGGGATGGGGGCTGGCTGTACTGTGGAAAAGTCTCCCGCCACTTATTTCCGACCCCCTGAGCACTGCGTCACTTACTACTGAACCCTGAACATTTTATCATGACCCCTGCACTGTTGCACTTGTTATTGTTGAACTGTAATGAAAACAGCAATGGCTACACCAGCTGCACCAATGGAAAATAAAGCCCAAGAAAAAAAAAATTCTATTGCTTTAAGCAAAGGTCATCAAAGTGGTTGTAAACCCTTACATATACCCAGTGAAGTGACTGGCATCAGGTGATATGCAGAGATGAAACAAATCTTCCTATATAAAAGTTGTACCCGTTTATCCGCAGTCTTCCCTACATCCGTTCGAAGTGCAGCACTTATAAAGCTTGTGTGAGCATTCAGAAAAAAGGGGGTGGAGAGCTGAAGTTACACAATACACAGAAACAGAGTGGAGGCTGTCGATAAGCTGGAAATTCCTCCCCATCAACATTTTTCCCTTGGTGACAGGAAAACTTGCTAATAGCAGGTGGACAAGGCAGAAGACAGTACACACTATAGGGGTATATGCTTAGTTCATATTTTATGTCTGAGGTTTACAACCACTTTTTAAGTATTTTATTTTAAGTAATTTTAAGTAATAAATATGGATGTGATAATGACCTGGATGTATATTGAACTACAATGAGGAAGAATGACAAATAACTTAGAAAATTTGATCATACTATACCTCAGATGGAAATTGCATGACAAATTTTGATGGTAGGTCAGCATTTCGCAAATTCTCCCACTCCTAAAAGGTAATAGCAGCAAGGTTAAATCTGTGAAGTGGATTTTGACATGAGCACCAGTTAACAACTGAGGAAATCTACAGTTTTGTCCAAAGTCTAGTTGTTCTAAATTTTGGTAAATTTCAGTGTGCATATTTCAAGCTCAAATGTTCACCCTATTTGGCAATTGTTGGTGGGATAGTCAATGGTCATTTAAGAGCTCTACATTTTATTCTTTTACCATAAAACTATAGTGAATGTATACCAAACTTGATGAATTTAAGTCAAGTTTATGGTCTTTCCAAAAATCAAGCAAGCATACCAGTGGTATTACTTGCAGCTTCGCGATACAACCTCTGCATAGTGGAACAGAATTATTTAGACACAGTATTAGCCTATTTTCTTTTACTGTGTTTTAACAGCATGATACATTTCTAACCTAAGCCTAAACATATACAATACAGACATAAAAAATATTGCAGAATTGAAGATTAAGAGTTAAGAGTATCCTCCATAGTTGCACATACAGAATTTACATACAGTAAGCCTTTATATGATTAGACATACATTTTTTGGTTGGGCTAGTGGTCGGCTTCATCATTTTGTTTGAACCAGTTTACAGGATGTTGACGTTCAGATGCAATATATAAATATTGGCAGGGATATTTATGAGCTGGAAGCCAGACATGCTTACATAGTTACATAGTTAGTGAGGTTGAAAAAAGACATCCGTCCATCCAGTTCAACCTATGATGTGTGTGTGTGTGTTTGCTGTTAACCGTACATTGTATACCCCTGTATGTTGTGGTCTTTAAGGTGCCCATCTAATAGTTTTTTGAAACTATCAATGCTCCCTGCTGATACGACTGCTTGTGGAAGAGAATTCCACATCCTTACCGCTCTTACAGTGAAGAACCCCTTACGCACTTTAAGGTTAAACCGCCTTTCCTCTAGTTTTAGTGAGTGGCCACGTGTCTTATTGTATCTCCTTTCACTGAATAGTTTGTTCCTTATGCTAGGGTCACCAGTACAGTATTTGTACATTGATATCATATCCCCCTCAATCGTCTCTTTTCCAGAGAGAAAAAGTTCAGTGCTTGTAGTCTTTCCTCATAGCTGATGTCCTCCATTCCCCTAATTATTTTTGTTGCCCTTCTCTGGACTCTTTCCAGTTCCAGCACATCCTTCCTGAGGACCGGTGCCCAGAACTGGACAGCATACTCCAGATGTGGCCGGTCAAGCGTCTTGTACAGTGGGAGAATAATCTCTTTATTTCTGGAGTGAATCCCCTTTTTTATGCATCCCAGTATTCTGTTGGCTTTGCTTGCAGCGGCTTGGCATTGCATGCCACTGCCAAGCCTGTTGTCTACCAGTACCCCCAGGTCCTTTTCCATCCTAGACTCACCCAGAGGTTCCCCCCTAGTGAGTAGCTTGTTTTCTGGTTTCTGGCCCCCAAGTGCATTACTTTACATTTTTCAACATTAAACCTCATCTGTCATGTAGTTGCCCACCCCATTATTTTGTTCAGGTCCGCTTGTAAGGTTTCCACATCCTGCATAGAAGATATTGGCATGCTTAGTTTAGTATCATCCGCAAATACTGAGATTGTACTAGATATCCCCTCCTCTAGATCATTTATGAATAAATTAAACAGGATTGGTCCCAGGACAGAACCCTGGGGGACCCCACTTTCCACACCCGCCCAATCCGAGTACTCCCCATTAATCACCACCTTCTGGACTCTCCCATGGAGCCAATTCTCTATCCAGGTACTCACCTTATGGTCCATACCTACCTTCCTTAGTTTGTACAGTAAGCATTGTGGGGAACAGTGTCAAAGGCCTTTGCAAAGTCCAGATACACCACATCCACAGGCTTTCCTTCATCTAGGTGGCAGCTCACTTCATCGTAGAAGGTTAATAGATTGGTTTGGCAAGAACGATTTTTCATGAATCCATCCTGATTACTACTAATAATACCGTTTTCATTACTAAAGTCTTGTATGTGGTCCCTTAACATCCCCTCCAAAATCTTGCAGACTACAGATGTTAGGCTGACCGGCCTATAGTTACCCGGGATATATCTCGGCCCCTTTTTAAATATTGGTACCATGTTGTCTTTTTTCCAATCAGCTGGCACAATACCCATCTGTAAACTATCGTTAAAGATCAAGAATAATGGTCTGGCAATCACCTGGCTGAGCTCTTTAAGAACCCTCGGGTGCAAGCCATCCGGTCCCGGTGATTTATTTATGTTAAGTTTCTCTAGTTTAGTTCTAAAGGCCCGAACACACGTACCGATTGTCGGCCGAAACTGTTCGGCCGCCGAACGATCGGCCGATTTTCGGCTTGTTAGTATGATGCTTCCGACAGCGCACTTTCGGCCGAACAGAATCTGTCGTGCAAGCATTAAAATTTTTGTATGCCGACACCAGAACGGCCGATTGTTCGCCAGTCAGTACAGAATTCGGCCGACAGACAGCAGATTTCCAAGACTGGGCATGCTCAGAAAAGAAAAAAGACAAGGAAAGTTAACCATCACATGACATCACTTCTGCAGTCGGCTGTTGTTGGCCGACAAAATTCGTGTGCAGTCTTTTGCACTTTTCAACAGACAAGACAGCCCTCGGACAAAAGACGGCCGATCGTTCGGCCGACGATCGGTATGTGTGTACGGGGCTTTAGTCTATCTTCTGTTAGCCATGGCGGCACTTCCTGAGGTGTGTTGTTTAGTTTGGCCTTACAAGCTGGGTTAGTGTAGCCCTCCGATTCTTTTGTGAAGACTGAAGAGAAGAAATTATTTAACACTTCCGCCTTTTCTCTGTCCTCAGTGGCCATATTTCCTTTGTCATCTTTTATGGGGCCAATGTGTTCTGGCCTAGCTTTCTTACTGTTTATATACTTGGGGTTCTTTTTACTCTCCTCCGCTATATGTCTCTCGTGTTCTATTTTAGCCGCCCTGATTTCGTCTTTACATTTCTTATTGCACTCTTTGTAATGCCTAAATGCTGCCAATGACCCCTCAGCCTTGTATTTTTTGAAGGCCTTTTCTTTAGCACTAATATGCATTTTTATGTTGGAGTTTAGCCACCCAGGGTTTAGTTTTGCTCTTTTAAATTTATTTCCCTTTGGAATGCACTGGCCAATCCCCTTGATAAGTATGCTCTTGAAGCACTCCCATTTTTCCTCCGTGTTCTTTGTTCCCAGGGTTCTATCCCATTTGATATTTTCTAGCAGCGAGCGCAGTTTTGGGAAATTGGCTCTTTTGAAATTCAGTGTCCTTACATTACCCTTGTGTTTCCTATGACTGTAATTAATACTGAAACTTATTGACCTATGGTCACTGTTTCCTAAGTTGCCCCGTATTTCTATATCCGTGATCAGGTCCTAATTGTTGGTAATCAGTGGGTCAAGTACCGCATTGTTTCTTGTCGGAGCATTCACCATCTGACCCATGAAATTGTCCTGCAAAACATTTAGGAACTGCCGAGCCTTGGCTGAGTGTGCGATTCCTTCTGCCCAGTCTATATCTGGATAATTAAAGTCCCCCATTATAATGACATTTCCCATCCTTGCTGCCAATCCTATCTGTAAAATGAGGTCCGCCTCCCCCTCCTCCCTCTGGTTGGGGGGCCTGTAGCATACGCCCAATATTACCTTCCCCACCATGCCTTCCCTTTGAAGCTCTACCCATAGGGATTCTGCCTCATCCTTAGCTCCATTATTAATATCATCCCTTATATTTATCTGTACACTGTTCTTAATATACAGACATACTCCTCCCCCTTTTTTACCTTCTCTATCTCTGCGATAAAGGGAATACCCCTGAATGGTCGCCATCCAGTCATGGGAGCTGTCAAACCAAGTCTCTGTTATCCCCATAAAATCTAAGTCCTCCTCAAGCTCCAGCTCTCCCATCTTGTTGGCCAGGCTTCTGGCATTGGTATACAAACCTCTTAAATTTTATCCGGTTACATATATCCTCATTTGATGTTTTTAGGCTGCTCTCTTGATTTTTCCCCATACCCACCCTGGGTTTAGGAGCTCCGAACACCCTACCGCTAATGCCCCCATTTATGCCCTCTGAATCTTGCTTTCCACTGGCTAACTCTACATCTGTGCCCTCCCCCCGTCACCTAGTTTAAAAGCCCCTCTAACTTTTCGGCCATCCTTTCACCCAGTACGACTGCACCCTCCCCATTTAGGTACAATCCGTCCCTGCCAAAGAGCCGGTGGCCGACTGAGAAGTCGGCCCAGTTCTCCAGGAACCCGAAACCCTCCTTACTACACCAGCTCCTCAGCCACTTGTTAACTTTTCCTAGTATTTCTGAAAATACTACCTTGGAGGTCCTACTCCTCAACTTAGCTCCTAAGTCCCTGAAATCATTTAGGACTCTCCATCTTCCTCTGCCTATGTCATTGGTACCCACGTGTACCATGACAGCTGGGTCTTCCCCAGCCCCACCCAATAATCTGTCCACCGGATGCGCGATGTGCCGAACCCAAGCGCCCGGCAAACAACGGTCTGTGTGACAGATTACACTGTCTGTCCTTCTAATAATTGAGTCCCCTACCATCAGCACCTGTCTTTCCTTTCCCTTTCTCCCGGCTTAAAGGACAACAGCACCTTTTTATTAAAAATACACTAGCAAACGTTTGTACATTCAATAAATGGACTAAATACTGCAGTGTGCATCAGATGCAATGGAGGTGAATGCCAGAGTGAAGGTTGGATACAGTGACAGCGAGTATCGTAATATAGCGTGGTATGATTTCTACAATGCACATCAGGTTTAGTGGCAGAAACTACCAGAGTATTAATCAGGTGCAGTGGTGGCAACTGCCAGAGTGTGTGTTGGGTAAAGTGGTGGCACCACACGGTCAAGGGCTGTAATCCTATTCCTGTGACTTGAACCCTATTTGCTGCTGCTTGTCCAGGTTGCCAACAAGTCCTGGAGCACTCTTGCTTTAAAGCAAAGACAAACTCAAGTTTGGTAGTGTGAATAGTGCGCCTACCCACAACCACTTCCTTGGATATAAAAAAAAATGCCTGTGCAGTAACAAATGCTCAGAGGTGCTTGTCAACAACTTGCAGACAAACACCTTGTTGCACCACTTGGCATGAAAAAATGGGATTTTTGACTTACCGTAAAATCCATTTCTCTGATGTTCATTGACGGACACAGCTCCTTATCTTCTTGACCATTAAGTTATACTGTCCCTACAGGAGTAGGACACAGTGGCGTCACTGGGGTTGGTGTCACCTGGTGCGGTAAACATGGTGACACCATGTTGTCCTGCAGCTACTCCTAGCACAAATCACCCCAAACCCCTCTCCTAACATAAATCTCCTCAACCCCCCCCCCTCGCACAAATCCCCCCAATCCCCTCTCCTGGCGGCACAAATCCCCCCAATCCCCTCTCCCAGCACAAACCCCTCCTGCCTCAAAAATCTCCCCAATCCCCTCTCCTAGCAAAAATATTCCCTCCTAGCACAAATCCCCCAATCCCCTCTTATAGCACAATTCCCTCCTCCTGCACAAACTTCCCATCTCAGCACCAATGAGTGTTACCCCCCCTTCATTGTGTGAAGTTCCCCTGGCCTTTGAGCTCCCCCACCCCCAACTTACAGGTAGGATACCGGGTAGAGGTGCGGGTTGTGCTGTGCTCTCTCACTGCTGTCAGTGGAGCGCTCTTCCATACAGCAGATGACACAGGATCGGATGACCGCTCATCTCTCGACAGCAGGGAATGAAGCAAACATCAGTAGATGCAAGAGCGATCCTGTGTCATATGCTTTATGGAGGATCGCTCTTCTGAGAGGGAGGGGAGAACACAGCCCACAATCCTGGCTCTCTGATCTCTGTCCTCTCCTTTGCAGACTTAACTGCTCCAGGCTGCTTTCCCCTTGTCTCGTCCGTGAGTGCAGAGATAGGGGGGAAGGCACTCAGCGGCCAGGTACAGCATCTATTAAAAGACCGGCCTCTGGGGGTACAACTAAAATCAGCACCCCCTCTAGATCCAATGATGGTGTCAACCCTCTGGCAGGTGTAACCAGGTGCGGTCTTCACCCCCTGCGCCCCCATAGTGACACCACTGGTAGGACACTAGGCAGGAAAAAGCTGAACTACGCCTATGTGGCAATCCCAAGAGGTATACTCCCACTCTCAGCTATAGGCACTTAGTTTTGTTACAAGCCGTGTCAGAAGAAAGCCAACCCCACAGAGGGGTGGGTGCTGTGTCCGTCAATGACCTTGCAAACCTGCATCACTGACGCCTGATGACAGAAGGCCCAGGAAGCACTAAGTGCCTGAGTAGAGTGCGCCTTAACAGGGAAAGGAGGAACCTGACCCCTAATGGAAAAGGCTTGAATCACTGTCTATCTGATCCATCTAGAAATGGTCGCAGCAGAAGCAGCCAACTCTTTTTGAGGTCCTTCAGTGAGTACAAATAGTGAGTCTGACTTCCTAAAAGAATCCGTAGCTTCCAGGTACACCGACTGCCCGAACCACATCCAGAGAATGCAAGGCAATTTCCTTAGGATGTTTAGGCCTGGGACATAGGGAAGGAAACACAATGTCTTCATTCAAATGGAAATCAGGGATGACCTCTGGAAGGAACAACAGGCAGTGAGGAAGAACCACCTTATCTCTGTGAACCACCAGGTAAGGTGAACGACAAGACAATGCTGCCAGCTCCGACACCCTGCGTGCAGAAGAAATAGCCACCAAAAAGGTCACGTTCTGGGACAATGTAAGAAGTGGAACCTCACAAACACTTTCGAAAGGAGGTTTCTGAAGAACTGACAGCACCAAATTGAGGTCCCACAGCGGCAATGGAGACCGCACTGGAGAAGCCAAATGTCGAACTCCCTGGAGAAAGGCATGCACCAAGGAATGTGTGGCCAATGGACGTTAAAAGAAAACCCCCAAGGCCGAAAACCTGGCACTTGATAGTACTCCAGGCCAGAAGTTGCTTAACCACTTTAAGAACGCAAGGATTTGTCCCCTTAATGACCAGGCCATATTTTGCGATTCGGCACTGCGTTAATTTAACCGACAATTGCGTGGTGGTGTGATGCTGTACCTAAATAAAATTGAGGTCCTTTTTTTCCCCAAAAATAGAGCTTTTTTTTTGGTGGTATTTGATCACCTGTGCGATTTTAATTTTTTTGCGCTATAAACAAAAAAAGAGCGACAATTTTGAAAAAAAAAATAATTTTTTTAAAATTCGGCTTTATAACATTCCCAAAAAAAATAAATAAATAAAAATCAACTTTTTTTTTAACATTTCAGGCCAATTTGTTTTCTGCTACATATTTTTGGTAAAAAAAAAAAAAAAAACACGCAATAAGCGTATTTTGATTGGTTTGCGCAAAAGTTATTGCGTCTACTAACTACGGGAAAGATTTAAGTCATTGTTATTGTTTTTTTTTTTTTATACTAGTAATGGCGGTGATCTGCGAATTTTGTGGGCCTGCAACATTGCGGCGGACAGATCGGACCCCTAACTGACATTTTTGACAGATTTGGGGGGGACCAGTGACATTACTACAGTAATCAGTGCTAAAAATATGCACTGTTACTATAATAATGCCATTGGTAGGGAAGGGGTTAACCCTGGGGGTGGTCAAGGGGTAAATGTGAGCCTAGGGGAGTGATTCTAACTGTCGGGGGGGCATGGCTTCTGAAATGACCATAGAGACATGTGATCCTTCCAGGGGAGAAGAACAGTCAGCTGTGTTTACAACAGCTGACCATCCTTTTCTCTCAGCGGCGGAATGATCGCGGGTGTCAGGCGGCAATCTGAGCCCGCTGCATCGGCTTGCCCACTGATGAGCCCCCTAGCCTCCTGCTCGCGACCAACGTATACCTATGTCGGTTTGCCCAGGAGCAGCTGCTTGCCGCAGTATAACTGCGGCGGACGGTTGTAAAGCGGTTAACCACCCGTTTGAGGAAAGCCAATATCCGAGCCACCGAAAAGGAGCGAGGGTGAACCCCAAGAGACTCACAACCACGCAATGTACGTCTTCCAAGTACGATGGTAGATCTTCTACCTTTTAAAAGCGTAGGAATCACGATTCAGACAAACCTCTATCCTTCAGCACCTCTCTTTCAACAGCCAAGCCGTTAAAGCCACCGACTGTAAAGCAGGATGTAAGATTTGCTCTTGGGACAGCAGATCTTCCCTGAGAGGAAGTCTCCAAGGAGCATCAGCTGCTAGCTGTAGCAGGTTGGCATACCAAGACCGGCGAGGCCAGTCTGGAGCCACCAGAATGACAGGAATCCCTTCCACCTCGATTCTGTTTAGGAGTTTTGGCAGAGGTTTGAGGGTGGGGGGGGGGGGGGGGTAAGGGCGTAAATCAGACAATATTGACTCCAAAGGGCCACTAAGGCCTCTGTGGCGTTAGCTAGAGGATCCTGAGACTGTGCCTCAAAGCTCTGTATCTTCCTGTTGAGATGAGAGGCCAACAGGTCCACCTCGGGAGTACCCCATCAGAGACACAACTGATGAAACACCTCCGGATGAAGCGACCATTCCCCCTGGTCCAATGCCTATCAATTGAGGTAATCCGCTTGCTGATTTTACACCCTTGGAATGTGTACAGCAGAGAGGGCTGGAATGAATCATTCTGCCCACCTTAGAATACCGGCTACTTCCCGGTGATTGACATAGGACACGGTCGTGGCATTGTCCGATTGAATGTGTACCGGACACCCCTGAAGACGAATTGCCCAATGATCCAGACAAAGTCTGATCGCCCGGAGTTCCAGGACATTGATCGCCAGTCTGGACACTGGAAGAGTCCAGACCCTCTGAGAAAAATCTGTGCCGAGGACACCTCCCCACCCGGACAGGCTGGCACCTGTGGTGACAACCATCCAGTAGAGGGGGGAGAAAGGATTTTCCTTGTTGAAGTGCCAGAGAACGAAGCCACCAGATCAGGAACCCTCTCATACCCCGGCTCAACAGAATCAGATTGTCTAGAGACTGAGAATTCTTGTCAAATTTCACCAGGATCTGCTTTTGCAGAGGTCTTGTGTGGAACTGTGTAAACGGGACCGACTCGAAGGTAGACACCATCAGGCCAGAACCCGCATGCAAGCCCGGAGGGATGACCGTCTGCTGGACAGTGGCTGGAAGCTGAATTGCCTCCTGCAATTTCTGGAGTTTTTTTTAGAGGAAGAAACACTCTGGCTGAGGCCGAGTCTAGAGTCAGACCCAGATAGTTCAGTCGTGTAGGAGGAACCAGAACAGACTTCTGAAGATTCTGAATCCAACCAAACTCCCTCAGAGTTCGCAGAGTAATCTATAAGTTGTCCATCAGAGCAGTCAGAGACTTCGCTCGCAGAAGATGATCGTACAGGTACCCCAATACCTCGATCCACCACTGACGCAACAATGCTAGTACCAGGGCCAACACTTTTGTGAAGGCTCGAGGAGCAAAGGCGAGACCAAAGGGTAACGACACAGACTGATAATGCTCCTCGCCCACGGCAAAGTGAAAGTAGGCATTCTTGATGTCGATAGAAATGAGAAAATCCCCCTGATATAGGGACACCACTACCGTGCGAATGGACTCTATTCTGAACTTCTGTACTCGCACTAAGTTAAACACCTTGAAGTCCAGAATTGGATGCACCTTGCTTTCCTTCCTGGAAACCGTAAACAGGTTTGAACCCCTGAAAACGTTCCGAAGTCGGAACCAGGACAATCACCCCTTGAAGTAACAAGTCTTGCACTGCCCCAAAGAGACCCCGTAAGCGATATGGGGACAAGCGCAGTTTGGAAGGGAAGATTCTGGAGGATAAGACTGAAACTCGATCTTGTTGCCAGACCGAATGACTTTGTGGACCCACTTGTCCTGTATCAGGGAGGTCCACAGATCCGGAAACCAACAAAGACGTCCCCCCCACCCCAGACACGGGTGAGGGCGCCCCTTCATGCAGAGGAAGACTTGTCCGCAGGTCTGGAAGAGCCCACTCATGGCTTGTCAGACCAGTTCCTCTTGGAACCCCCGGTGGAGGCCCTGAAGAGCTTAGATACCTTATCTTGAGATTCTTAGGGAAGAAAAGGCCTCTTCTGAGCCAAGAAGAATGGCACCATCTACAACGGGGCTCCTTGAAAGCCTGCAGAAGGAGAGTACTCTCTCCCCCTGTGAGGCCCTTAATGATGTCACCCAAGGAAGCTTCAAAAAGGCAATCCCCCCAAAAATGGGAGATCAGATAAGGCCTTCTTATAAGTCTGGTTCGCAGACCAGAATTTCAGCCAGATAATATGCCTAAGGACCACTGCTGAGACAGACAGTCTAGAAATCAAAAGGAGCCGCATTCAAAGAGGCATCACAGACAATCTGTAGCCATTGGACCAATTTATCCGCCAGCTCTGCAAAGGATGAGGGAAGCTGTTCCCCCTCCAGGTCCTGGCGTAAAAGTTTAGCTCACTTGGTCAGAGTTTGCGACACCAGGGCAATAGTAAATATCAGCCTAAGCGACGAACCAGCCACAGTGAACATATGACCGGCCAGATCCTCCAACCTCCTATCAGCCAGATCTTTAAAAGGCCGGGGACTTCTCAACCGGAATTAAAGTGGAGTTCCACCCTATTTTTATACTTACCTCCATCTTCTCGCTCCGGGTCACCTGAAAAAGAAATGGATAATCGCATATTTTTTTTTTTTTTACTTACCTCGTAGCGAAGAAAAAATACTTACCTTACTTCCTTCTTCCTCGGCCGCGGCCCGTCGTCACTTCCTGGCTCTGCAATGATTCCTGGGAGCTGAACGTCATAGCTCCCAGGAATCATTGCGCCTGCACCGGCCCCGACGTCAGTTCCGGGCCGCGCGCGTCATCACCTTCTAAACAGCTTCTGGGCATGCCCAGAAGCTAAAGAGGGATGACGCGCGCGACCCGGAAGTGACGTCGGGGCCGGCGCAGAGCATCGTGGGACCAAAGAAGGCGGAAGAAGACGCCGAAGGTGATCTCGCTGGCTTCAAGCTGCCCACATCTGAGATGGCAGCGCTGGACAAGATGTTTGCAAGGTAAGTATTTGTCCTAACAGGTAAGTGCAACCCGGGACAGATCAGAGGCTAGCCATTGTGGAATGTACTAGCCCTGACTGTCCCGGGGGTATTAAAAAAAAAAAAAAAAAATCCAGGGTGGAACTCCGCTTTAAGGTGGCTTTATTTATCCTGGAAACCGGCGAGTCCACTACAGGTGGGACCATCCATTTTTTAAGCAGGGAATCCTCATAAGGATACCGCATTGCAAAACACTTAGGAACCACAAAAGTGCGTTTTTGACAACCCCACTGTTTTGTAATAATATTATCAAAGTAAGCGGGAAAGGGGAACACCCTCGCTGCCTTGGAGGGCCTGTGGGTGCCAAAAGGGACCGGCATCTCCGACGCAGCATCAGCCGCATCCTCCATCTTTAAAGTTTAATGAACTGACACAATCAGTGCATCCACCAGTGCCTTTTGCGAGGAGCAAGAGGAGTAGAGGAATCATCCTCACTATCTGAGCACGCAGGGTGCGTGGACGCAGATGCAGACCCAGAAGGGTAACTCGCATCCGCGGCGGCCGAATCAGATCTAGGATCTGATGAGACAGATGAAGCAGGTGATGGCGGGGGATGCTTTCTGCTAGCCTGTTTTCCCAAGACCAAATCCACCTTGGACACTAAGGAGTCCAGGACTGTCCGTCAGTGCAGTCAGGGATCGTTGGGACCCAGAGGGCCCCAGCCTCTGCGAGGGGATATGGCGGGGAAATTTGCTCCAGAGACTCCATTAGTGAAGAGGAGTAACCACACACAAAAAAAAAAAAAAGTGTATAACACTGCTAGGGACACCCCCACTGAGCTGGCGGCACCACAGGGCCCAGCACAAAGCACTACTGCTGCTATAGCAGAGAGAGGGAGAGAGAACCCCAGAAAGAGACTTACCACCATTGATCAGGCACTCTCAGCCCCAAGCAAACTGCACACAATGCGGAGATCAGGAAGAGAAAGATCCAAGAGTTAGCATTAGGGGATGAGGAGGGGCTCCCACCGCCAAAATCCCTGCCCATATAGCTTCAAAAGCACGTCCGCCGCTTTTTTCAATGAGAAAAACCACAAGAAAATGGCCACCGAGGCTACACAAACATGGCCGCCGATCAACAGCACAAAAGGCTACAAGAAAATGGCGGCACCATGTGGCCCCTGGGGGCCCCCAGGAGCTCAGAAAATTATCCCAGCAGAAAGGGGGCCATGGCAGGAGCCCCCATCAGGTATAGCCCCCATCTAAAGGTTGACTGTCCAGTCGCCTGCAGTGCGCTCCCCCCACCCCCATTGCCAGCTTGACACCCCAGACTGACCTAAAAGGTATGGTCACACCATGGGAGGGGAGGGGTGGTGGGCAGATGGGGGGGTAACAAGCATGCAGAAGACCACCGAGAAAAAAAGGGGGGAGCGCTGCATCGGAAGGAGGGGAACCCAGGTGTCCAACCATCCCATGTCTATCCCAAAACCCTCCAAGGGTAGAGGGGGGACAGCTACTTACCATACCAAGAACAAGGTGGGCACCACTCCTGATAGACCAGCGCTCCATCGGAATAGGGGGCTGTCGGCCAGGAGGAACGCTGCAACTCAGGTCCAGGCCAGGTCGTAAGTGCCCTCGCGAGATGTTTAACTCGCAGGGCCAGCCCCCGTCCAGTGGAGCTGAGGCCTGCATGCGCTCACTAGCCAGACTGGGGGGACCCTCTGGATCTAGATTATCCAGTTCATCGCCCGGTCTGGCAGTTGAAAAAGTTCCATTTAAAAAGGAAAAAAATTGCCAGGACCAGAGATCCCAGCAAGGAACTAGGTCCTTACTCCTGACTAAGCAGAAAAAAAACAGAGTGCCTATAGCTGAGAGTGGGAGTATACCCCCTAGGACTGCCCCATAAGCATAATCAAGCTTTTTTTCTGCCTAGTGTCTTATTCCTGTAGGGGCAGTATAACCCAATGGTCAAGAAGATAAAGAGCTGTGTCAGTCAATGAATAAAAGGGAATATTTCACTTCAAAACCCCTGAGCTCATTTGCTGGACAAGCTTCATCTCTAAGAGCCCTCCCTGCTAAGCCCTATAAAACTGTAGGAAAGCCAAAACTGGCAATTATCACCTGCGCACAAGAATTAAGGGGAAAGCAGTCCAGTCAATTGTATGGGGGCAAGGAACCTGTGCATGTACTTTAGCAGGTGGCCTCTCATGTCTTCATATTTGTAGCTGCTACCTTCAAAACTTTTATTCAGAAGGATAAAAGCAGTGTTATGGCAGCTAGAACCAATGCATGCACTGTAGCATGGCAGATCACCACAATGCACTGGTTAATGCTGCCCATATTGAGGAGTGCTCTTTCCTCCCTACTAAGCATGCACACTCTTGATGGTGATATCAGCAAATATGCTGTGGAATTCCATGGAAGCCTGATAGCAATGTGAAAGGATGCTTGAGGAAGCATACTTTTTTTCTCTTCATGCCCCTTAAATCTGCACTACTGCAACTTTTAGTACTGCAAAAGTGCAGGTTAATGCTGCAGTATTGCTGGTGATAACCCTCTGCTGTACTGCCTGCTCCACAGCCCACCCATGCCTCCATTTTTACAAAACTAGACGCCCATTACATACAAGTCCAGAGGATGAAAAATCAAACTTTTTTTTCCTTTTTCAATAACTTTTATTTTAATTTTTACAAAATGTACAAAACCAAGTACAAACTTTTTCAGAGTCAATTCCATAGCAAGTGGGCTTGAACAAGTAGGCTTAACAAAAAAAAAAATGTAGACCACATAGGGTCCCATAACTGTATATTAGAGCAGCACGATTCTGGGTAAAATGAGAATCACAATTTTTTGCTTAGAATAAAGATCATGATTCTCGGCTTAACATCATCTTTTACATTATACAAAAAAATTGGGCTAACTTTACATTTTTTTTTTTTTTTTAATTAAAGTGTATTTTTCCACCCAAAAAATGCGTTTGAATACAGTGTGACATAAAAGATTGCAAAGATCGCCATTTTATTCTCTAGGGTCTCTGCTAAAGAAGGAAAAAATATATAATATATATATATATATATATATATATATATATATATATATATATATATCTTAGAAATTTTGTAAGAACTTACCGTTAAATTCTTTTCTCTGAGTCCTCTGACAGTCGCCGCCCGTTCAGTCAGCCTTCATTAGTGGGTAATGGCGCCCTCTGCAGGAGCAAGCTAGGCAGTTTTAAATGGTTTAAAAAAAAACTTTTTACACTTAGGCACACCTCCAGGGGGCCGCACTTTGCCATTATCCTGATCCAGTTACCACTGTCCCTCAGTTTGTAGCAAGCAGTACCGGAAGGCAATAACCCCAAGATCAAAGAACCAGAGGGGCGGGGGCGGTGACTGTCAGAGGACTCAGAGAAAAGAATTTTACGGTAAGTTCTTACAAAAATTTTATTTTCTCTTACGTCCTCTGACAGCCTTCACTAGTGGGATGTCCAAAAGCAGTGCAGGTGTGAGGGGTGGGAAGACGAAACCTACTAAAAAGGTAACGTATCAACCAGGCCAGAAAAAACAACTGAGTCAACAGGGCAACAAAGCTCAAAACAGGAGCTAACCCAGAACAAAAAACACCCCAGGAAGAGACAGAAAAAAACACGTCTCTTCAAACAACCGCCGCACTCAAAACCTTGCATCCAAAAAAAGCATCCGAGGATACCAGCACATAGTTCTGTAGAATTTTGTGAAAGTGTGCACAGACGACCACCTGAGCCACAGAAGCCTGATGGCGAAAAGCCCAAGGGGCACTGACAGCTCTAGTAGAATGTGCTTTACAGGGAAAGGAGGAACCTGACCCTTGATTGAACAGGCCTGAACAATCGTCTGTCTGATCCACTTAGAAATGGTTGCCGCGGACGCAGCCAAACCCTTCCGAGGTCCCTCAGGAAGGACAAACAGAGAATCAGACTTCCTAAAAGATCACATCCAAGGAATGCAAGGCAAATTCTTTGGGATGCTTGGGCTTCGCACAAAGCGAAGGTAACACCACATTGGGGAGAAAAGACTGATTGGGTCGCAAGACCACTTTATCCCTATGAACCACCAGATAAGGCAAACGGCAAGACAGAGCCGCCAATTCAGACACTCTGCGAGCAGATGTGATAGCAACCAGAAGAGCAACTTTCTGGGACAACACAGGCAGAGCAATGTTTTCAAAGGGAGGCCGTTGTAACACGGATAACACCAAATTCAGGTCCCAGGGAGGCAAAGGAGCCTTCCTCGGGGGAGCCAGATGCAGCACCCCTTGGATAAAGGTGCGAATCAAGGAATTAGTCGCCAAGGGACTCTGGAACAGAATGGCTAAGGCCGATAACTGACCCTTTATCGTGGTCAGCGCCAAACGCTGATCCACACCTTCCTGCCAGAAGGCCAAAGTCCTTGCCACCGAAAAGGAGCGGGGTTGAAACCCTTGCGACTCACACCAGGCAATATACGCCTTCCAGGTGCGATATACAATTGTTCTAGAGGTAGCTTTCCAAGCCTTCAATAAGGTAGGAATGACAGCATTCGGAAGACCCCTATCTCTCAACACCTGGCTTTCAACAGCCACGCCGTCAAAGCCAGAGACTGTAAAGCAGGATGGAAGATCGGCCCTTGAGACAGAAGATAGTCTCTCAGCGGAAGCCGCCAGAGGCTCAACGACCATCTGTACGATTTCAGCGTACCAAGACCGACGCGGCCAGTCCGGGGCTACCAGAATGACCTGCATCCATTCCAACGTCAACCTGCGGAGGAAACTGGATAACAGTAGAACTGGAGGGAAGGCATAAATCAGCCGATATCGATGCCAAGGCACAACTAACGCATGTGTGGCGTTCGCCAGAGGATCGCAGGTTCTGGCCACGAATCTTCCCACCTTGTTGTTGAGGCAGAACGCGAACAGGTCCACGTCTGGAGACCCTCCCCGGGCACACAGGAGGTGAAACACGTCCGGATGCATGGATCATTCCCCCTGGTCCAGGGTCTGGCGACTCAGATAGTCCGCCTGCAGTGAAGCCAGCACTGGAGCCAAAACTTAGGTGAATACCCTGGGAGCCGAAGCGAGACCTAAGGGCAACGCCACAAACTGGTAATGCTCCTCTGCCACTGCGAAGCGGAGATATCTCTGATGATCCTCGTAGATAGGGATGTGAAGATACGCATCCTTCAAGTCAATGGAGGCCAGGAAGTCCCCTGGACTTAATGACGCCACCACTGGCCTTATGGATTCCATCCAGAACTTTTGTACCCCCACAAAGCGGTTCAGAGACTTCAGGTCCAGAATCTGACGCACCTCTTTTCTTGGCACTGTGGACAGGTTGGAATAAAAACCGCAAAACCTGTCTCGTGAAGGAACTGGCACAATGACTCCTTGGGCGAACCGATCTTGTACCACCCCCATGAGATCTCTGAAACAATCGGGAGTCAAATGGAGATTTGATGGCAAGAACCTGTCTGCGGGGCCAGATCAAAACTCGATCCTGTACCCTGAACGAATCAGTTCGTGAACCCACCTGTCCTGAATTCTGGACCAGGGATTTTGGGATTTTGAAAACAACGCAGATGTCCCCCCGCCCCTGATGCGGGTGAGGGCGTCCCTTCAGGAAGAGGTGGACCGGGCTGCAGAACCGGCCTGACCAGCCTTTGGCTTACCCGACCACGGCTTCTTGTGACTTCCTGAGGGCTTGAAGGATTTTCCCTTATTCTGTGCCCCGAAGGCACGAAAGGATCCACGCTGAGCTTTAAAAGACGGGCCCCGCCTAGCGCGGGTGGACTTTCCCTTAGAGGCTTGATGCTTGGGGCAAAAGGGTACTCTTAACCCCCATAAGCCCCTTGATCAACTTATCGAGAGTGTCCCCAAAAAGACGACTTCCCACATAAGGGACATCAGACACAGTCTTTTTGGAAGTGTGATAGACCGACCAGCTTTTCAGCCAAATAATGCGGCGGACCGCGACCCTGACCGCAGACAGCCGTGCGACTAACGGAGCCTCGTCCAAGGCTGCATCACACAGGTACATCCCCGGCCTGGGTCATTTGATCCACCATGTCAAGGGCAGTCGGAGAGGCTGATTCCACCACCAAGGTGCTCCGAAGCACCTTGGACCATGCCGAGACAGCCTGAGAGACCATCACCGAGGCAAACACAGGTTTGAGCAGGGAGCCCGCCACCACATACATGTGGCGGGAAAGTGCCTCCACACGCCTATCTGCTGGATTCTTGAAAACTGGAGAGTCCTCCACCGGCATCAAGGTGGATTCATTTAGCCTAGAAACAGTGTGGTCCACCTTAGGTGACATTGTCCAAAGTTCGTCTACAGCCTCCGCAAAGGGATAGCGGTAGTTAAATCGCTTAGGCACCACCAGCATGTTTGATTCGAAGCCATTGGTCGTTCACTATCTCGTGAAATTCCTCGGGTCAGGGGAAAACCTGACCTGACTTCTGGGCCTTTCGGAACCCGAAGGCAGCCCGCTTACTTGACTGAGATGGCTCATCGCCAAGATTCAAAGTCTCGTTAATGGAACGAATAAGTGCATCCATTACCGCGCTTTCCCGTGCCACCGAGGAAGACTCCCCTTCCTCCCCCTCGGAAAGTGAGGACAGGGACCCCTCCGGGGGGACGTTGTCCGTGGCAACCAAATCAGGCTCCGAGTCAGAGGACCAGGAGGGCATAGGCCGTTTTTGAGAAGTGCGTTCAGACATCAGCAGATCCAATTTGGATGCCAAAGTTGCAAGAGCAGCAGATAATGAGGCCATGGAAGAGGATTCAGGTGTCCCTAAAGCACCAACCAGGTCTGTGGGGAATCTGCTATCCTGGGACTCCTTTTTTGCAATAAAATTTTTTTGGAGAACTGGCCCTTTAAATTGGCGGTTCCCGCGGACCCCCACCGCAACACTGCACCGCTAGCGGAGACCCTCAGAAACAGCTACAGGTACCAGAAGAAAACGGATTTCAGGACAAAAACCAAGAAAAACTGATAAAATCCCCCCACAGAGTCCCAGTGTACTTGCCACGCTGCTGCAGTGTGAGAGAGAAAGAGAGAGAGGAGGAAGTGACCTCACACACTAGAGGCCTATGCCCGCCCGGAGCCACAGAAAAATGGTGCCTGCCTGAGATACGAGAGGAAGCACTGGGAAAATGGCCGCCGCCCTTACTAGGTGTTCGCCCTCATCCAAGATGGCGCCCAAACCGGCGCCAGAATGAAGTAAAATGGCTGCTGCCCACACTTTAAATGGCGGCCGTGCAAGCGGCGCTGACTACGTGAAAAAACACCCATGTTGGCCCCCACAGAGCACCCATGTAGGGAGCCCCCACACCCTCCAGACATGGCAGTATACCTGCAGAGCGCCCCCAACAGGGGCAGGGAGGAAAGGGGCCGCACCACACGGCCAGGAAGGGATACCACAGAAGCCACCATGTACTGCCATCCCTTAAGAGTGGGCCCACGGAACACCCCCACAGACAATAGCCCCCACAGGGGATCCAGGGGTAGTATCACTCACCAATCCAGCGGACCCGGGCACCGCTCTGATACGAACACCTCCCACCCAGAGCGGGGGTGCCGTCAGTCAGGAAGGATGCTAGCAGCTTACGGGCGTTCCAGAGTTGAGACATCCCAGCGAAGAAGACTCCGCAGGCTTGTACCCATCCCAAGGGGCACTGTTGTTGCGAGGCCAGGGCGCACCAATGACCTGCGACGCTTGTTGGCAGGCTGGGACTCCATAAGGATCTATATTATCCAGTGCAAGGCCCAGCTCTGCTGTCGCTTGTAGTCCTCCAGGAAGTCCCTGACTAACTAGCGATAGTGAGTGAAAATAAAAAAGCTATTTGCAAAGAAAAAACATTATTTAAAGAAAAAAGAGAAAGAAACTGAGACACTAGGTCCCAGTGTGGTAAACCTAGCCTACTCCTGACCCTAGGCAGCATAAAACTGAGGGACAGTGGTAACTGGATCAGGATAATGGCTAAGGGATGGCCCCCTGGAGGTGTGCCCAAGTGTAAAAAGTTTTTTTAATAACATGTAAAACTGCCTAGCTTGCTCCTGCAGAGGGCGCCATCACCCAGTAGTGAAGGCTGACTGAAAAGGCGGCGACTGTCAGAGGACGTAAAAGAAATAATATATATACACACACACACACACAAATACAACAGTGTACATTTGCTGTCTCCTCAAAATAACTCAACACACAGCCATTTATGTCTAAACCGCTGGCAACAAAAGTGAGTATACCCCTAAGTGGAAATGTCCAAATTGGGCCCAAAGTGTCAATATTTTGTGTGGCCACCATTATTTTCCAGCACTGCCTTAACCCTCTTGGGCATGGAGTTCACTAGAGCTTCACAGGATGCCACTGGGGTCCTCTTCCACTCATCCATGATGACATCACAGAGATTGTGGATGTTAGAGACCTTGCACTGCTCCACCTACCATTTGAGGCTGCCCCACAGATGCTCAATAGGGTTTAGGTTTAGAGACATGCTTGGCCAGTCCATCACCCTTACCCTCAGCTACTTTAGCAAGGCAGTGGTCATCTTGGAGGTGTGTTTGGGGTCGTTATGTTGGAACACTGCCCTGCGGCCCATTGTCCAAAGGGAGGGGATCATGCTCTGCTTCAGTATGTCACAGTTTATGTTGGCATTCATGGTTCCCTCAATGAAATTTAGCTCCCCAGTGCCGGCAGCACTCATGCAGCCCCAGACCATGACACTCCCACCACCATGCTTGACTGTAGGCAAGACACACTTGTCTTTGTACTCCTCACCTGGTTGCCACCACACACACTTGACACCATCTAAACCAAATAAGTTTATCTTGGTCTCATCAGACCACAGGACATGGTTCCAGTAATCCATGTCCTTAGTCTGTTTGTCTTCAGCAAACTGTTTGCGGGCTTTCTTGTGCATCATCGTTAGAGAGGCTTCCTTCTGGGACAACAGTCATGCAGAGCAATTTGATGCAGTATGCAGAGTATGGTCTGACCACTGACAGGCTGACCCCCCCCCCCCCCCACCCCTTCAGCCTCTTTAGCAATGCTGGCAGCACTCATACATTTATTTCCCAAAAACAACCTCTGGATGTGACGCTGAGCAAGTGCACTCAACTACTTGGTCGACCATGGCGAGGCCTGTTCTTAGTGGAACCTGTCCTGTTAAACTGCTGTATGGTCTTGGCCACCATGCTGCAGCTCAGTTTCAGTGTCTTGGCAATCTTCTTATAGCCTTGGCAATCTTCTTATTGTATAGCAACAATTTTATTTTTTAGATCCTCAGAGAGTTCTTTGCCATGAGGTGCAAAGTTGAACTTCCAGTGACCAGTATGACAGAGTGAGAGCATTGACACCAAAATTAACACACCTGCTCCCAATTGACACCTGAGATCTTCTAACACACATCACATCACACTGGGGAGAAAAAATGGCTTATTGGGCCCAATTTGGATATTTTCACGTAGGGGTGTACTCACTTTGTTGCCAGTGGTTTCAGCAGCAATGGCTGTGTTGAGGTATTTTGAGGGGACAGCAAACTTACACTGTTATACAAGCCGTACACACACTACTTTACATTGTAGCAAAGTATAATTTCTTCAGTGTTGCCACATGAAGAGATATAATAAAATATTTACAAAAATGTGAGGTGTGTACTCACTTTTGTGAGATACTGTATAATATATATATCTATCTATATCTATATATATATATATATATATATATATATATATATATATATACATATATATATATATACATATATATATATATATATATATATATATATATATATATATATATATATATATATATAGATAGATAGATAGATATATTAGGTTTGGGGGTTCCAAGTAATTTTCTAACAAAAAAAATTAGATTTTTGACTTACCGTAAAATCCTTTTCTCTGAAGTTCATTGACAGACGCAGCTCCATATTCTTCTTAATCATTGGGTTATGCAGGAGTAGGACACTAGGAAGGGAAACGTTTTTACCACACCTTTGGAGCAGTCCCTGGGGGTATAAACCCACTCACTCTGCTATAGGCATTCAGTTTTGTTGCAAGCAGTGTCAGAAGAAAAAAACCCCAATCCAACTCATATAGAGGGGCGGGTGCTGCGTCTGTCAAACTTCAGAAAAAATAATTTTACGGTAAGTCAAAAATCTAGTTTTCTCTATTGTTCATTGACAGTAGCAGCTCCATATTCTTCTTAACCATTGGGATGTTGCCAAAACAGTATTAAAATGAGGGGTGGGAAAACAATAACGTAATTCCCAAAGGCTAAACTTAGCCAACCAGGTAACATGGAGCTCAGGCAGGAACAACTGGAGCTCACCTAGAAACAACATACACCCTCAAAGAGACTAAATTCTCTTTTAAACAGTAGCCTGCAAAACCTTGTGGCCAAAGGAAGCATCCGAGGATGCCAACACATTTACTTTGTAGAATTTTGTGAACGTGTGGACAGACGAACAACTTGCCGCCTTGCAAATTTGTATTACTCACGCCTGATGGCGAAAAGCCCAAGAAGCACTCCACGCCCTAGGAGAATGCACCTTCACAGGGAAAGGTGGAACCTGACCCTTAAGTGAATAAGCCTGTACAACCGTCTGCCTGATCCATCCTGATATGTTTGCAGCAAGCGCAGCCAATCCCTTCCAAGGTCCGTTCATAAGGAAAAAAAGTCTGATTTCCTGAAAGACTCAGTAGCCGCCAGGTAAACCCTAATTGCCCGAACCACATCCAAAGAATACAAACCAATTTCTTTAGGATGCTTGGGCTTAGGACAAAGTGAAGGCAGCACAATCGCTTCATTCAAATGAAAATTTAGAGACCAACTTAGGAAGAAAAGACTGATTTGGTCGAAGTACTATATCTCTGTGGACCACCAGATAGGGTAAACGGCAGGACAGTGCCGCCAATGCAGACACTCGGCACGTGGAGATCATAGCCACCAAAAAGGCTATCTTCTGTGACAGTGTAAGCAGAGGAATCTCCCTAATGTTTTTAAAGGGAGGTTTCTGAAGGACTGACAGTACCAAGTTAAGATCCCACAGAGGTAATGGGGACCGTATCGGAGGAGCCATATGGCGAACTCCCTGGATAAAGGTGCGAATCAAAGAATGTGTAGCTAAAGGACATTGGAAAAAAACCCCGCCAATGCCGACACCTGGCCCTTAATGGTACCCAAAGCCAACCGCTGCTCAACCCCTCTCTGGAAGAAGGCCAATATCCTATCCACTAAAAATGAGCGTGGATGCACCTTAATCGAATCACACCATGCGATATAACTTTTCCATGTACGAGGATAAATCTTCCTAGAGGTAGATTTGCTAGCCTTCAACAGTGTAGGAATCACTGAGTCAGAAAGACCCCTATCTTTCCATACCTGGCTTTCACCAGCCACGCAGTGGTGTATTTAGGTTTTGTGCTGCCATAGGCCTGACTAAACTTGTGCACCCCCTAATTTAAATATGACCCACCTCTTCCTGTAAAGGCCACACCCCTTCCTGTTTCTGACCCATTCTGTCATCTGTAAACCACAGACCACAACCACAGTGTATCAGTGCCCATCAGCGTAGCCTCACTTCCCATAAGTTCAGCCTCATCAATGCAGCCTTATCAGTGCCGCCTCTCATTACTGTCCATCAGTACAGCCCCATCAGTGGCCACCAGTGCAGCCTATCAGTGCCCATTAGTTCAGCCTAAGATATTTGGATTTGTGTTTGCTGCCACTGATTTGTAATTATATGAATATTTCACTAGGACGTCCAGAGTCATTATACAAATAAGTGAAATAATCAATGGCAAACGCAAGTCCAAATATCTTATAAGATTGGAGTAATCTTACTAACCCAGTGACATATTGCGAATGGACATATGAGGTGAGCAGGATCAAAATATTATTGCCATCATATACGTACAATTAAAACATTTAATTGTAAATGATGCAATTCAGTATGCTCACTCAAGGACAAGGATGTTTAAAGAAATTAAATTCTATTATTGACATGATGTCTGCCATACCTAGGGGCGGAGGAGGGTAGGCGGAGCATTAGGCTGCAGTGCCACACTTATTAGCATTGGAGGCCGTCAAGCCAGTTGTATTAAGTGTGTTTTGCGGCCTGCAGTCTGTCGTATTGTCCTCCCCCGCCGGTATTATGATACCGGCAGATAGTAGTGTGAGTGCTTTATGTGGGTGCCACACTGATTTGCCTCCTGGACCCTGCCCTCTGGCCCAATTCGCCCCATAAGACTGGCACTATACTAAAAGTGTAGGGCAAGCCGGTGGGGACCCTTTTCGTGTGGGAGCCAGGAGGAGGCTTTTTTTTTTTTGTGTGGGGTGCAGCTTTTTTGCTGCCCCCCCTGAAAAGTGCCGCCCTAGGCCTGGGCCTTGTTGGCCTAAGCCAAGATACAGCACTGCAGCCACGCCGATAAAGTTAGCGACTGTAAAGCAGAATGGAAGATCTGTTCTTGAGACAGCAGATCTTCCCTGAGAGGAAGTCTCCAAGGAACATCAGTGACCAACCTTACCAGATTGCCATACAAAGACCGGCGAGGCCAGTCTGGAGCCACCAGAATGACTGGAATCTCTTCCACCTCTACTCTGCGCAGAAGCCTCGGCAGAAGTTTTTGCGGAGGAAACTCATAGATCAGCTGATACTGACAAAGGAGCCACCAGTGCGTCTGTGGCGTCGGCCAGAGGATCCTGAGACCTGGCCACAAACCTCTGTACCTCCTTGTTGAGCCAAGAGGCTAACAGGTCCACATCGGGTATCCCCCACCGGACACACAGCAGGTGAAACACCTCAGGGTGAAGGGACCATTCCCCCTGATCCAACACCTGACGACTCAAATAATCCGCGTGCCAATTTTCCACTCAGGGGGATATGCACGGCGGAGAGGGCTAAAACAAAGTTTTCTGCCCATTTTAGGATTTCCGACACCTCCCAGGCCGCCAGGACACGCTTGGTGCCCCTTGGTGATTGACATAACCCACTGCCATGGCATTGTCTGATTGAATCCGAACTGGACATCCTTGTAGACGATTTGTCCATTGACTCAAGCAAAGCTTTATCGCTCTGAGTTCCAGAATATTGATCAGTATTCTGCGCTCTTCCAGAGTCAAGGTCCCCTGAACACATCTTTCCAAGCACTCCACCCCAACCAGGGCTGGCATCTGTGGTTACCACCATCCAATACAAGGGAAGGAAGGAGTTGCACTGATGCAGAGCCAAGGAATGAAGCCACCACAATAGAGCACTTGTGTTTTGACTCAGCCAAATCAGATTCTCCAAAGATTTTGGATCCTTGTTCTACTTGACAAGAATTTTTCTTTGCAGAGGTCTCGTGTGGAACTGAGCAAACAGAACCGCCTCAAAAGGTAGACACCATCAGGCTTAGTGCTCACATGCAAGTCTGCAGAGAGGACAGATTGCTGGATAAACGGCAAGCGAATCGCCCTCTGCAACTTTTGCAGCTTTTCCAGAGGGAAAAACGTCCTCGCTGAGGCTGAGTCCAGAGTCCGTCCCATATAATGGAACAGAGCAAATGGAACCGCCTCAAAAGGTGGAGACCATCAGGCCCAGCACTTGCATGTAAGTCCTGAGAGACGACCGGCGATTGGATAACAGGAGCCAAATTGCATGCTGCAATTTCAACAGTTGTTGTACCTGGAAGAAACACCAGGGCTAAGGCTGAATCCAGAGTGCGACCCTGGTAGTCCAGCTTGTTGGACGAGGTCAAGACTTACTTTTGAAAATTCTTTTGCACCGTGATGTCCAGATCTTCCTTCAGAACAGACGAAGACTCTGCTCTCAGAAGATCATCCAGGTACCCCAGCACCGAGATCCCCTGCTGCCTGAGTAAGGCGAACACTGGGGCCAACACTTTTGTGAACACCCGAAGAGCTACCAAAGGGTAACACCGCTAATTGATAGTGCTCCTCGCTTAAGGCAAACCGAAGAAAATGCTGATGCTTGACATACTGTATATTGGAATATGAAGGTAAGTGTCCTTGATATCGATAGAGGCCAGAAAATCCCCTTGATGAAGGGAAGCCACAACCGTGAATGGGTGAACCTTGCCCTCCTTCCTGGGAACCGTAAATAGGTTTGAATAAAACCCCTGAAAACATTCCGACTCTGGTACTGGTACAATGACTCCTTGGGACAGTAGATCCTGAACCGCCCCGAGAAGGCTCTAAAGCCGATCCGGGGACAGGAGCAGGTTGGAAGGGAAGAACATTGCTGGAGGCAAGGACCGACATTCGATCTTGTAACCGGACCGGATCAACTCATGGACCCATTTGTCTTGAACGAATGAGGTCCACGGGTCCGGAAAGAAGCGAAGACGTGATTGTAGAAGAAAAAACAAAAGGAAAAAAGTTCAGTTTAAAAAAGGAAAAAATGCCAGGACCAGAGATTCCAACAAGGAGCTCCTTACTCCTGATTAGACGGAAAAAAAATGATATCCTATAGCAGGAAGTGGGAGTATACCCCCTGGGACTGCCCTATAGGTGTAGTCAAACTTTGTTAACTCTTTTTCAGCTAGTTTCCAATTTCTAAGGAAAGCAGCATAACCCATCGGTCAAAGATGATAAGAAGCTGTGTCCGTCTATAAAACGAAAGAAATATTGTTTTGTTTTTTCCAGAATTGTCGCTCTTTTTTTTTTTTGTTTATAGCGCAACAAATAAAAATCACAGATGTGATCTAATACCACTAAAAGAAAGCTCTATTTGTGGGGGGAAAAAAGATCACTTTTATTTGGGTACAGCGTTGCACGATCGCGCAAGTGTCAAAGTAACACAGTGCTGTATTGCAAAAAATGGCCTGATCATTAAAGGGATAAATCCTTCCGGTCCAGAAATTAATTAAAAATTCATACTTTACAATCACTTAAAACACATTTTGCATTAAACACGTTATTTTCAAGTACATGGTCTTGGAAGATGAGGAACTGTTTCAGAGTGGATTCTTTGGACTCTCATCAACTGTAGCCTTTACAGCGTCTCCCACACTGACATATAACTGCTGTCAGAGCTTGCACACAATGCTTCAATTTCCTCCGGGGAATATGTAGAGAGCCTTTCCACCTGCATATTCTCCTACAGTAGCTCTGCTCTCCATATTTCATCAATCACATCATTAGGGGCACAGGAATTGCCCCTAACGACATCATGACTGACAAAACATGCACATAGTCTGGCAGCAACTGTCAGTGTGGGAGACACTGTAAAGGCTGCCCAGCTGAAGTTGATGAGAGAGGAGACTGCAATAGATGAGCTTGATTACCTTTGAATACATGTGAGTGCAAAAATTTTATCAAATGCGTTTTACATTACTTTAAAAATGGAGAGCACTATGTATTTCGATTGTTTCTATTGTCTATTGTTTCATTTTAGCCCGACATCTGGATTGAGAACGATTATGTGGAGTGTTTGCTACTGTGTATCAGCGGGTACAACTTTTCTCACTTTGACCCTTGCTATAGCTCTCAGCCTAAAACTTTGTTAACATGCTGTGTTAGACCAGTTTGAATGAACATAAATGTTGCAAAAAAAATAAAACCTACTTTTTGCTTAGCGTGATAAGTGCTGAACTTCCAGAACAGTTCAATCAGTATTAATCCCAAAGCAAAGATATCTACTTCATTTTCATAAGTGTCGTCTTCCTGCAAAACCAACCACATATTGGTACTTAAAAGGAGAAAAAAACAAACAAACAAAAAACAAACAGTATGTACCCATCATCAGATTATACAGTCCAGTTAAATGAAAAACTAGTGAAAGAAAAAAATAAATAAATGTACAGATATATGAACACACAAAAAATGAATGAGTGTACAATATTTTAGATATACACATACACACTGTATATACGCTGTGCAAAAGTTTTTAGCAGGTGTGAAAAAATGCTATAAATTAGGAATGCTTTCAGAAATACAAGTGTTAATTTATTTTAAACAATTAAAAAAAATGGAAAGTAAATGAACAGAAGAGAAATCCAAATCAAATCAACGTGTGATTTGACCACCCTTTGCAGGGAACTCAGCAGGTAGGTTGTTCCAAACATCTTGGGGAACAACAGATCTTTTGTGGATGTAGGCTGCCTCAAATCCTTCTGTCTCTTCATGTAAATCCCAGACAAACTTGATTTTGAGATCATTGCTCTGTGGGGGCCTAACTATCACTTCCAGGACTGCTGTACACTGAAGATAGTTCCTAATCACATTGGCTGTATGTTTGGGATTGTTGTCCTGCTGCAAAAAAAATGTGGGGCCAATCCCACGCCTCCCTGATGGTACAGCATGATGGATAAGTACCTGCCTGTATTTCTCAGCATTGGGGACACCACTGATCCTGACACCAAATCCCCAACTTCATTTGAATAAACACAGCTCCAAACTTGCAAGTAACCTCCACCATGCTTCAATGTTGCCTGCAGACACTCATTGCATCACTCTCCAGAACAAACGGCATTCTGCTACAGCCAAATATCTCATATTTTGACTCATATATAGTTACATAGTTACATAGTAGGTGAGGTTGAATAAAGACAATAGTCCATCTAGTTCAACCTGTGTAGGTGTGTGTGGCTGTAATCATCTCACATACCCCTGAATGTTCTGATCCTTGAGATGTAAGTCTAAGAGTCTTTTGAAAGCCACCATACTACCCGCAGAAACCACCTCTTGTGGTAGAGAATTCCACAATCTTGTAGCCCTAACAGTAAAGAACCCCCCACGTTGCCTGAGGTTAAAACGCTTCTCCTCTAATCGCATTGTATGCCCTCGAGTCCTCATGCAATCCCTTCGAATGAACAGCTTTTTTTCTAAGCTGGGATCCCCATTAAGATATTTATAAATTGCTATCATGTCCCCCCTCAGGCGTCTCTTCTCCAGGGAGAATAAATCGAGCGATTGTAGACGCTCGTCATAGTCAAGGTCCTCCAATCCCCTAATTAGTTTAGTTGCCCTTCTCTGGACTCTCTCCAGCTCCAACACATCCCTCCTGAGCACTGGCGACCAGAACTGGACGGAATACTCCAGATGCGGTCGGACCAGAGTTTTATAAAGTGGAAGGATTATAGTCTTATCTCTGGAATGCATCCCTTTCTTTATGCATGCTAATGTTCTGCTGGCTTTGGCAGCTGCCGCTTGACATTGCATGCTGTTGCCTAATCTATCATCAACCAAGACTCCCAGATCCTTCTCCATTTTTGATTCCCCCAAGGGTTCCCCTCCTAACGTGTATTGTGTTTTTATGTTTTTAGTACCCAAGTGCAAAACCTTACACTTCTCCACGTTAAACCTCATTTGCCATGTCGTTACCCACTCTGTAATTTTGTCCAGGTTATTGCCCTGGCCAATTTTGTGTCATCTGCAAAAACGGATATCGAACTACTGATCCCGACCTCAATGTTGTTGATGAATAATTTGAACAAGGTTGGTCCCAAGACTGAGCCTTGGGGGAACCCGCTTACCACCTCAGACCAGTCTGAGTATGCGCTGTTTATTACTACCCTTTGGACACGCCTTTTAAGCCAGTTCCGTATCCAAGAGCAAACCCTGCTATCAATACCTGCAGACCTTATTTTATAAATTAAGCATTCTCCTCGTAGAATGTTAAGAGATTGGTTTGACAAGAACGCCCATTTGTAAACCCGTGCTGATTACTGCTGATGATGTTGTTGTCTTTAGCAAACTCTACGATATAGTCCCTTATCATCCCCTCCAGAAGTTTACATACTGCTGATGTCAAACTGACAGGCCTATAATTTCCCAGGATATGCCTCTGGCCCTTTTTGAATAATGGAATCACGTTAGCTTTCTTCCAATCCCCTGGTACATCTCCTGTCCTAATACTGTCAGCAAAGATCAGGAACAGTGGTCTCGATATAACTTTACTGAGTTCCTTGAGTACTCTCGGATGTACGCCATCCGGGCCTGGTGATTTGTTTGTGTTAAGTTTATCCAGCCTTTCCCTGATTTCACCCTCTGTTAGCCATAGTGGCAAGTCCTGTGTATTACTACTAGCCATACAGTCATGGTCCGTGTACCCCTCCGTTTCCTGTGTAAAGACTGACGAGAAAAAAGCATTCAGCACAGTTGCTTTTTCAGTGTCCTCTGTAACCATCCTCCCATCATTGTTAATTATGTGTGCAATATGCTCTGCCTTAGTTTTTTTGCTGTTGATATATTTAAAGAATTTCTTTGGGTTTTTTTTACTATCCTCTGCTATTTGTCTCTCAAAGATGATTTTAGCCATCTTGATTTCTTGTTTACTTTTCTTATTTGCCTCCTTGTATTGCTCGAAAGCCGATACTGTGCCCTCTGATTTATACTTCTTGAAGGCCAATTTTTTTCCCCTAATAAGTTTTTTGACGCTACGGTTTAGCCAGCCAGGTTTGGCTTTGTCTCTTCTAAATTTATTTCCCATAGGAATGCACTGCAAGATGCCTTTGCTTAATATGTTCCTAAAGCATTCCCATTTTTCCTCTGTGGTCAGGGATCCCAGGGTTTGGTCCCAGTTTACCCTTTCCATCAATGAGTACAATTTTGGAAAGTTTGCCCTTCTGAAGTTTAGGGTTCTTATATTCCCCACTTGCCTTGTTATATTGTTATTTACACTAAATGTGATCATCCTGTGATCGCTAGAGCCCAGGTTGTCCTGGAATCCTACCTCCGAGATTAGGTCTGGGTCATTAGTGAGCAATAGATCCAGGACTGCGTTTTCTCTGGTAGGGGAATCCACCTACTGTGACATGTAATTATCCTGTAAGGTTTCCGTGAATAGACGGGCCTTCTGTGAGTGTGCAGTCCCCTCTTCCCAGTCAATGTTGGGATAATTGAAGTCCCCCAATATGATGACTGATCCCAACTTTGTCACTTTACCCATTAGTGCTAAAAATTCCAGCTCTACCTCCTCCCCTTGGTTAGGTGGCCTATAGCAAACCCCCACAATTACTTTCCCCTTTTCTCCTTCCTTATGGAGTTCAACCCACACAGATTCTAAATCCATGCTCATCCCATCCGTAATGTCACTCCTTTCTATCACCTTTATATTGTTCTTGACATAGAGACATACCCCTCCCCCTCTTTTTCCTACCCTGTCCTTCCGGTACACCGAATACCCTTGGATATTGGCCAGCCAGTCATCAATCTAGAGCACCTGCTGCCATTTTCCTGTGCCCCAGTTCCTATGTTTTTGTGCATAGTTGAGTCGTTTAGCCTTGTTTCCATGTAGGAGTTATTGTTTTGTGGCAGAAATTTTGTCATGACGACAGCTTCTGGTGAGACATCTCCAGACAGTAGATATATGTGCCTGGGTCCAACTAGTTTCCACCAGTTCTGGCTGATGGCACTGCTGGATGTCTTCCCATGTCAAAGGGAAGTAATGATGATGGTGTGTCATCTTCTGCATGGTTTCCTTGGCTAAACAAACGAATTTGAATGGCACATCTTGAAACTCCACTTTGCTTTAAAATCCTTGCCTGGCATAGACCTTACTGATAAAAAAAACCTTGCGTTTCATTGCTTTGCTCAGTCTTGCCATGGTTTATGACATGTGACATGAAACGTCTTCCACAACCTCACCTTAGTAGCAGTTTGGCTATTGCTCAGTCTGTTTGAAGCCTCCTATTAAACCTAAAAACGAAATTGATGATCAAGGGGTGTGGCCGGAAGCCGACCTGTATGGCAGCTTTGAGGAGGCGCGCTACCTCCTGCCCAACTGGCCGGTAGCTGAATATACATCAAAGTACCTCCCTGACCCCCTACTGCACCAGCTCAGCACCTACCTAGCTCAGCACCAAAGCCTCAAAGGGCCCCAAGAATTTGGGGCCCCATTTCCATAACCTATCCACTCACCCACAATATCGCCAGTTCAGGGGTCCCACGTGGTAGTCACCTCATCACCCTACCACACCTGGTATGAACCGTGGGATCCTCCACTGTTGCCCCCGGCACAGACCCCTCACCAAAATTCAACTGTGACATCCCCAGCATTGGCCCTCTTGCTGCCTCCTCCACCAGCAGTGGCAGCTCCCCTGCCACAGACTGTAATCCTCTGGCACTCTTACTTACAAGTTATTTTACCTAAGGAAGACTTTCAGCAGCTTATTGAGAATGTTAAATCGACCTGCCGCACTGAAATTTAAGCCTTGCAGTCAGTCAGGAAACTAAACTTGCCATTAACTGCACTCAAATGCAAAATGTTGACCATCGGCTTTTCCTTCATGACATGCAACGCCATATTGAGGTTTTAGATAACAGGGAGCGCAGGAAAAATATATGGGTCCGAGGGGTGCAAGAATCTGAGGGTCGTGAAGACCTAAAATCTACTCTGCAAACAGGGTTTAATAACCTGCAGGAAAAGCCCCCTACTCACCATGTTGAGATGGACAGAGCCCAACGCACCTTGTGCCCTAAAGAGTCTTCATCTAAGCTGAGAGATGTCATTTGTAGGTTTCATTTCTACCCCTTGACAGAGGACAACATGTGGAAGGTGCGTGCCACCCATAAAGTGCTTTATGAGGGGGACCCCATGTAACTATATCCTGAGCTGTCCTGGATCACTCTTCAAAAGTGCAGACTCCTTCAACCTTTATTGATCACTCTGCAATACGCAGATAGCACCTATCATTGGGGTTATTCCTTTAGGCCTCCTGCAAAACGTCAGGATAAAACATCTGTTCAGCGCTACCCAGATCTTCCTGCGTTTTGTGATACCTTGGAAATTCCTGTCCCGCAGCTTCCTAAATGGGACCTTGTTGCCACGCCTCCTCCACCACCTGCTCTCTGGCAAAAAGTGACCCTAACTAAATGCACCCGGGCCTGACTCTCCTCAAAAAGATCTCGGCATAAAGTCGGGTGAACGGATTGATATGTTATCATGCATCTATTGAATATACAGTTGTGCTCATAAGTTTACATACCTTGGCAGAATTTATGATAGCTTGTCCATTTTTCCAAGAATATGAATGATAACACAAAAACTTTTCTTTCACTCATGGTTAGGGTTTGGCTGAAGCCATTTATTATCCACTGTGTTTACTCTTTTTAAAATCATAATGACAGCAGAAACTACTCAAATGGCCCTGATCAAAAGTTTACATACCCTGGTGATTTTGGCCTGATAACATGCACACAAGTTGACACAAAGGGGTTTGAATGGCTATTAAAAGGTAACCATCCTCACCTGTGATTGGTTTGCTTGTAATTAGTGTGTGTGTGTATAAAAGGTCAATGAGTTTCTGGACTCCTGACAGACCCTTGCATCTTTCATCCAGTGCTGGACGTTTCTGGATTTAGAGTCATGGGGAAAGCAAAAGAATTGTCAAAGGATCTGCTGGAAAAGGTAGTTGAACTGTATAAAACAGGAAAGGGATATAAAAAGATATCCAAAGAATTGAGAATGCCAATCAGCAGCGTTCAAACTGTAATCAAGAAGTGGAAAATAAAGGGGTTCTTTTGAAACCAAACCACGGTCAGTTAGACCAACTCGAATTTCAGCCACAACTGCCAGGACAATTTTTTGGGATTCAAAGAAAAACCCACAAATAACTTCAGGTGAAATACAGGATTCTCTGAAAACATGTGGTGTGGCTGTTTCAAGATGCACAATAAGGAGGCACTTGAAGAAAGATGAACTGCATGGTCGAGTCGCCAGAAGAAAGCCATTACTATGCAAAAGCCACAAAGTATCCTACTTACAATACGCCAAACAGCACAGAGACAAGCCTCAAACCTTCTGGCACAAAGTCTTTTGGAGTGATGAGACCAAAATTGAGCTTTTTTGCCACAACCATAAACGCTACATTTGGAGAGTCAACAAGGCCTATGATGAAAGGTACATCATTCCTACTGTGAAACATGGAGATGGATCGCTGATGCTTTGGGGATGTGTGAGCTACAAAGGCACAGGACATTTGGTCAGAATTGATGACAAGATGAATGCAGGATGTTATCAAAAAATACTGGAGGAAAATTTGCATTCATCAGCCCAGAAGCTGGCCATGGGATGTATTTCGACATTCCAACATTACAATGATCCTAAACACAAGGCCAAGTTGACCCGTCACTGGCTACAGCAAGATAAAGTGAAAGTTCTGGAGTGGCCATGTCAGTCTCCTGACCATAATATCATTGAGCCGCTCTGGGGAGATAGTAAGCGTGCAATTCATGCAAGACAGCCCAAGAATTTACAGGAACTGGAGGCTTTTTGCCAGGAAGAATGGGCAGCTTTACCATCTGAGAAGATAAAGAACCTAATCCACAAATACCACAAAAGACTTCAAGCCGTCATTGATGTTAAAGCGGGCAATAGACGGTATTAAGAACTGGGGTATGTTAACTTTTGATCAGGGTCATCTGGGTAGTTTCTGTTGTCATTATGATTTAAAAAGAGTAAACACAGTTGATTGATAATAAATGGCTTCAGCCAAGCACTAACCATGAGTGAAAGAAAAGTTTTTGTGTTATCATTGGTATTCTCTGAAAAATGGCCAGCAAATTATAAATTCTGCCAGGGTATGTAAACTTATAAGCACAACTGTATCATACTTGATACTTTCTTATGTTATGTTGCCCTGTTTCTGCTATTGTTACATTATATTTGTCCCCCTGATTATACTCTGTGAGAGATAGTGCTATTCTCTGTCCCCTCTGAAACCGGTTACATTTACAGTCCCCCTTTAATACTAGATATATGTGGGCTCCTTCCTATGGAGGTCCAAGGAATGTCTGCTCTCTAATTTATGTCCCCCACCCTATTGGTGTTTGATAGTTCCTGTTCAATTTTACTTTATGTCCTCTTACCTTTTGTACTGGTACGGCGGACAAATAATAGAATTTTTGTAAGAACTTACCGTAAAATTCGTTTCTCCGAGTCCTCTGACAGTCCCTGCCTGTTCAGTTAGCCTTCACGAGGGGGTAATGCGCCTCTCTGCAGGAGTAGGCTAGGCAGTGAAAAGGTTAACAAACAAAAGCTTTTACACATAACACACCTCTAGGGGGCTGTTCCTCCGCTATTACCCATTAGCCACTTGGAGCTGCTCTTCAGTTTTGTAGCAAGCAGTACCTGAAGACTATCAACCCCAAAAAGAAGAGGGGCAGGGGCAGCGACTGTCAAAAGAATTTTACGGTAAGTTCTTACAAAAATTCTATTTTCTCTTACGTCCTCTTGACAGTCGCCGCCAGCTAGCCTTCACGAGTGGGATGTCCCAAAGCAGTGCAGGTGTGAGGAGTGGGAAGATGCAACCAAGAAAAGGCAATGTGCAACCAGGCCAGAGTCGAAAAAACTGAGCCAACAGGGCAACAAAGGCTCAACAGGAGCCAACCCTGGACAAATACACCCCAAGAAGAGACAGAAACACACATCTCTGCAAAACAACCGCTAAGCACAAAACTCCGCGGCCAAAGGAAGCATCCTAGGATGCCAGTACATCAAATCAGTATAATTTTGTGTAAGTGCGCACAGACGACCAAAACGCCGCTACGCACACTTAAGCCACAGGAAGCCTGATGGCAGAAAGACTAAGAAGCAATGATGGCTCTAGTAAAACGTGCCCTCACAGGAAAAAGGGGGGCACTGGAGCCTATAGTGAAGAGGCCCAAAACCAAAGTCCGTTCGATCCAAACCGGAAGAAAACTGCAGCAGATGCAGCCGAACGCTTCCAAGGGCCCTGGGAAGGACAAACAGGGGATCAGAGTTCCCAAAAGACTCCGCGGCAGACAGGCAAAAACCTGACCGCCCGGACCACATGCAAGGAACACAGGACAAAGTCCTTGGGACGCTTGAGCTCTGCCCAAGGCGGAAGCAACGGAAGAAACAATGATGAGGCAGAAAGCAGACACCACCGCAGGAAGAAAAGACTGAGTGGGTCGCCGGAACACATTATCCCTATAAACGACCAAAGAAGGCGACCGGCAAGACCGAGCCGCCAATACCGACACTCTGCAAACAGAGGTGACAGCCACCAGAAAGGCAACTTTCTGGAACAACACAGGCAGAGCGGATTCTCTGATGTCCTCAAAGGGAGGCCGTTGTAAGAAAAAACGAACAAAAAACCAAAGTCAGTCCCCATGGAAGCAAGGGAGCCTTCTGCGGGGGAGCCAGACGACGCTCCCCTTGAGTAAAGGAGCGAATCAAGGAATTAGTCGCCATGGGGCGCTGGAAGAAAACCAGTAAAGGCCAACTGACCCACGACCATGCCCAGTGCCAAGCGCTGATCCACACCTTCCTGCAGGAAGGCCAATCCCTCGTTACCAAAAAGGAGCATGGATGAAACCCTTGCGACCAGGCAATATACACCCTCCAGGTAGGATGGTAAATGTTCCTGGAATTAGCTGTCAGAGCCTTCAGTAAGGCAGGAACAACAGCATCCGAGAGACCCTATCCTCTTGAAAACTTGGCTTTTTTAATATCCGTGCCATCAAAGCCAGAGACTGTACAACAGGACAAGATATCGGCCCCGGACAGTAGAATGTCTCACAGCGGAAGCCCCCAGGGCGGCTCGACAACCATCCGCCCAAGGTCTGCGTACCAAGACCGACAAGGCCAGTCTGGGGCCACCAGAGATACTTGAACCTGTTCCAACGCCATCGGCGGAGGAACCTGGACAGCAGTCGTATAGGAGGGAAGCACGATACTGGTGCCAGGGCACCACCAACGCGTCCGTGGCGACTGCCAGAGGACCGCGGGTTCTGGCCACGAACCTTCCCACCTCCATGTTGAGACGGGATGCGAACAAAACTACCGGGCACACAGGAGGCGAAACACCTCCGGATGCATAGAAACATAGAATGTGTCGGCAGATAAGAACCATTTGGCCCATCTAGTCTGCCCAATATATCTGAATCCTATGAATAATCCCTGGCCCTATCTTATATGAAGGATAGCCTTATGCCTATCCCATGCATGCTTAAACTCCTTCACTGTATTTGCAGCTACCACTTCTGCAGGAAGGTTATTCCATGCATCCACTACTCTCTCAGTGAAGTAATACTTCCTCATATTACTTTTAAACCTTTGCCCCTCTAATTTAAAACTGTGTCCTCTTGTGGTACTTTTTCTTCTTTTAAATATGCTCTCCTCCTTTACCGAGTTGATTCCCTTTACGTATTTAAAAATTTCTATCATATCCCTCTTCTTTCTTCCAAGCTATACATGTTAAGGTCCTTTAACCTTTCCTGGTAAGTTTTTTCCTGCAATCCATGTACTAGTTTAGTAGCTCTTCTCTGAACTCTCTCTAGAGTATCTATATCCTTCTGGAGATATGGCCTCCAGTACTGCGCACAATACTCCAAGTGAGGTCTCACCAGTGTTCTGTACAGCGGCATAAGCACTTCTCTCTTTCTACTGCTTATACCTCTCCCTATACATCCAAGCATTCTGCTAGCATTTCGTGCTGCTCTATTACATTGTCTTCCCACCTTTAAGTCTTCTGAAATAATTACTCCTAAATCCCTTTCCTCAGATACTGAGGTCAGGACTGTGTCAAATATTCTATATTCTGCCCTTGGGTTTTTACGCCCCAGGTGCATTATCTTGCACTTATCCACATTAAATTTCAGTTGCCAGAGTTCTGACCATTCTTCTAGTTTTCCTAAATCCTTTTCCATTTGGCATTTCCCTCCAGGAACATCAACCCTGTTCCATATCTTTGTGTCATCAGCAGGGACCATTCCACCTGGTCCACGGACTGGCGACAAAGACAGTCCACCTGCCAGTGCACCACTCCCGGAACGTGAACAGCCAAAATGCTGGAAACCGCAACTCGACCCAAGACAGGACCTCGGCCACCGCCTGGGCAGCCCGGGCACCCTCAGTGCCCCCTTTGCCGAATGACGCAAGCCACTGCCGTGGCATTGTCCGAGTGAAACACGAATCGGGTATCTCCGAATCTGAGTCGTCCAAGGGAACAAGAAGAACTTGATCGCTCGGAGCTCCAAGAAGATATCGGCAAGGAGGATCCCTCCGCCGACCACTTTCCCTGGGCACAAAGCGTGCACAGAACTCCACCCCAGCCCGACAGGCTGGCATCCGTGGTAAACACTGTCCCCAGCATAGGCAGAAAAGATTTGCCTTGCACCAGAGCGGGTGACAGGAGCCACCCCGAAAAGTCCACCCTCGTGAGGGGGCTCGAAGATATCCTCTTGTCCAACGACTGAGGATTTTGTCCCCCCTGGTAAGAACCTCTGCTGACAAAGATCTAGTTGGGAACTGAACAAACAGAATGGCTTCGAAAGCCGAAACCAGCAGACCCAGGGACCGCTCGCAGGCCCGTAGAGGGGAGAGATAGTTGTCCCTGAAGGACCCAATCCCGCCCCGCAGGGTCAGAAAGTTTCCTACCCTGGGAGAAAAAACTGTGCGTAAGCAGAGTCCAGGACCAACCCCAGGCAACCGAGACAAACTGACGGGGTTCAGTGCCGACACCTGAAAGTTGATGGTCCACCCAAACTCCTGGAGCGCCTGAAATGCGACATGTAGATCCCTTGACAAGAGTGGCACACGAGCCCGCCCACAACAGGAGGCCGTCCAGAAAACCGATGACCATAGTCCCCTTCACGCGCAGCAAAGCCAGAAATGGAGCCAAAACTTGGTGACTACCCTGGGAGTCGAAGCGAGACCAAAGGGTAATGCCACAATAGAAAATGCTCCTCTGCCACTGCGAAGCGGAGATACCGCCATACATAGGGATGTGCCGACACACACCCTTTTAGTTGATGGAGACCAGAAGCCCCCTGAAATCAACAATGCCCCCACCGACCGGGTGTATGCCATCCGGAACCTCTGCACCCGCACGAAGCAGTTCAGAGACTTGAGGTCCAGAAACGGACACACTTCTCCCTCTTACCTGGGAACCGTGAACTGGTTGGAATATAACCAATGAAACCTGTCCCGCTGAAGGACTGGCACAATGACTCCTAGGGTGAAAAGCTCTCGCACTGCCTCCCACGAGATCATGTAATCGATCGGGAAACAGATTGAGATTTGAAGGAAGAAAACTTGTGTGTGGGGCGAGAATGAAACTCGAGCTTGCACCCTGAATGAAGCAGTTCATGAACCCACCCATCCTTAATTAGGGACAACCACGGTTCCGGAAAAGTAACGCAGACAGCCCCCCACCCCCAAAAAGGGTGAGGGCATCCCTCAGGTGGAGGAGGACCGGGCAGCCGAACCGGCTTGACCAGTCATGGGCTTCCCAGACCATGGCTTCCTGCGACCGCCTGAGGCCTTAAAGAAGTTACCTCTTTCCCGCGCCCCTAAGGCACGAAGGGACCCCCGAAGTGAAGGAAGGACCCCGCCTGGCGTGGGGACATTTCACCTTTAGAGGTGTGGGGCCAAAGGGTACCCACACCACCCGTAAGACCTGCGAGCAACGCATCTAAGGCATTCCCAGGAAGCGGAATACCCATAAAAAGGGACATAAGACAGATTTTAAGGAAGCGTGGTCAGACGACCAACATTCAGCCACAAAAAAGCAGTGGATTGCGACCCCAACCTCAGGAACCGAGCGATCAGAGGAGTCTCGCTCCAAGGCCGCAGCACAAAGGTACATCACGGCCTGGGCCATGTGAGTCACCAGGTCAAGGGCAGTCAGAGAGACCGCCTGAGCCACAAAGGTGCGCCTAAGCACCCTGCACTATTCTGTGACAGCTTGAGAAAACCATCACTGAAGCGAACCTAGGTTCGAGCAGGGAGCATGCCACCAAACACATGTGGCGGGAGAGCAGCTCCACGCACCTATCCGCTGGATCCGTGAACACCGGGGAGTCCTCCACGGGCACCCACGTGGATGCATTTAACCCAGAAACAGTGCGGTCCACCTTTGGTGACACCGTCCAACAATTACGCACAGCATCCGCAAAGGAAAACCGGTAATTAAACCGCTTAGGCACCGCCAGCATATGCGTGATGCGACGCCATAGGTCGTTCACGGTTACGTGAAAACTCCTCGGGGCAGGGAAAAAACCTGATCCGACTCCTGGGCGTTTTGCGGGACCTGAAGGAAACCCGTCAACCTGACTGAGTGTGCTCAGAAGCAATATTTCAAGTCTCCCTGATGGAGCCAAGAAGTGCAACCACTATAGCACGTTCCCGCGCCGCAGTGGAGGAGGACCCCTCAAGGGGGACATTGTCCGTGGCAACCAAGGCAGGCTCTGAGTCAGAAAAAACAGAGGGCATCAGACGTTTTTGGAGTAGTGCGTTCAGAGAGCAGCAGACCATCCTGGACGCCAAAGTCACCAGTGCAGCAGATAAGGAGGCCATGGAAGAGGATTCAGGGGTTCTTGAAGGAGTGTGGGGAGTTTGCTATCCTGGGAATCCATATTGCATTAAAAAAATTATTTAGGACACCGGCCCGTTAAATCGGCGATTCCCGCAGTACACACCGCAAATCTACACCGCCGATGGAGACCCCTTTAAAAAATGCTAAAGCAACAGAGAAAGCCGTTTTGCAGGAAAAAAAAACCCTAAAAACCACCAAAATTCAGCCCCACAGTGACACAGTATACACTATCACCTCACGCACGCTGCTGTAGTGAAGGGAGAATCAACAAGTCATGCCCTGAGTCACAATACAATGAGTGCCAATTGAAAGTAAATAGGAGGAAGCACTCACAAAATGGCCGCCGCCTTCACTAGGTGGCCGCCCACAACAAAGATGGCACCCGAACCGGTGCCCACAGCGAGAAAAATGGCTGCTGCCCATACAATGAGGCCAGATAGCCTGCCCTCACCCAAAATGGCGGCCGAATGAACGGCACCAAATTAGCACAAACCCAGGGACCTGGCCACCACGGGGACACCTCAGAGCGGGGGGCAGGGAGGTAGGGGCCACCCAAAACGGCCAGGGAGGGGGATACAACAGAGACCATGTTTTTTCTGCCTTCCCCTAGGAGTGGACCGACGACCCCCATATACAGTAACTGTCCAAGGGACACGGGGGTAGTATCACTCCACATTCCATGGATTGCGGGCTCCGCTCCCACACGGAACACATCCCACCCTGAATAGGGGTGCTGGAAGCCAGGAAGGGATGCTAGCAACACAGGGCATTTTCGGAGTTGAGACATCCCGGCGAAGATGGATTCTCCGCAGGCTCACCCCTGTCCTCAGGGGCACTGTCGTTGCGAGGCCTGGGCGCACCAATGACCTGCGACGCTTATTGGCAGGCTGGATTTCCATAAGGATCTAGATTATCCAGTGCGAGGCCCAGCTTTGCTGTCGCTTGTAGTCCTCCAGGGATCCTTCTAACTATCGATAATAAGTGAGGAAAGAAATAAAAAGAAAAAACTTTTTGCAAAGAAAAGAGAAAAAAACTGAGACGTAGGTCCCAGCAGGTAAGCCTAAGTCTCACCAGAAAACTTCAGAGCAGCTCCTAGTGGCTGATGGGTAATAACTGAGGAACATCCCCCTAGAGGTGTTTAATGTGTAAAAGCTTTTGTTTGTTAACCTGTTCACTGCCTAGCCTACTCCTGCAGAGAGGCGCATTACCCACTCGTGAAGGCTAACTGAACAGGCGGCGACTGTCAAGAGGACATAAGAGAAAGGAACTTTATTGGTTTTGGACCAAGTGAGTTTGTTTAATGTCATTATCCTCATTTTAGTTCTTTTTTTTGTTAATTTTCTTTACTCGCTTTCTTTTGGTGGTATTTGAATTTTTTGCGCTATAAACAGAAAAAAAAAATCTGACCAATCTCACCATATATGTAAATATATATATATATATATATATATATATATATATATATATATATATATATATATAATATTTTTTACTTTTTTCTATAAAACATATCGAATAAAAAAAATCAAATAAAAGTAGGCTACTGTGCCCTTAACTAGAGTTCCTGTCTGCGGTGGGCTCACTGTACAAACACATCTACCCATGACCGCGAACATCCCCCAGATCAATATATAAACAAATATAGCAATAAAAATTGGATATTTGTTAGACGGACACAGCACTCCATAAATCATAACTACTGGGTTATATTGCCTCCCCCAGGAGTAGGACTGTATTTCCTTCCTATGTCTTTATTGTACTCTAGCTTATAACGTGTTGAGACCTTAAACTACGCATCCTCTTAATGCCTACTTACTAGTAATTCTTACCAGATTTTAACCTTCATGGCTCTTTGGTTCATTTGGATACTCTAAGTGGTATGTATGGATTACCTATATAATTTAATATAAATTACTCCCATATGTATCTATAATTTACAGAATTGATCTCTTAATCTATATAGGTGAACTCCTAAAGTCTAAGTCTTTTGACCCCCGAAGAAGGATTTTTACCCGAAACGCGTAGGTAAGGGTCCTTCCTTACAATATACACCCCTGAGTTCCTTCCAACTTTTTATGAGCCGTGATCTGTATGTAATTATATATATATATATATATATATGTTTTTGGTCTGTGTGTCTTTACCAAGTTTTAATGTACAATTAATAAAGTAATTTTTATGTTTTCGAAAAATATTATCATTGTTTTCTTTGGGTGTCCAGTTGCCTACACAGTCCCACCTCCATTGGGGGATTCCCTCTTTTCCTACATAACAGGGACGATGGCTACTGGCGCCTAGGTACTAAGCGATGGGACACCATAAACACTGTACAAACCCCAGATCAATATATAAAAACATATTAGCAATAAAAATGGGATATTTGTTTGACGGACACAGCACTCCATAAATCCCAACTACTGGGTTATATTGCCTCCTCCAGGAGTAGGACTAGGCAGAACAAAAAACATTGGGGTATGTCCGTGGGCCGTCCTAAGCTTGGTATATAACCAATGACAAATACAAGCTGCGCTATAAAATGATCAATAATAAAGTGTAAATGAATATCTAAATAAACAAGTAAAAGAAAGAGTTGCTCTCAACGACGACCCTGATATTGGTGCCACATCCCATACAAATATAGCAAAGAGGTTGGTTCCCCTAGTGGTGGGACTTTACAAGCACTCCAAATGAGTTTACAATATTATACAAAGAAAATGTATTGAAAAAATTGAATTAAAAAGAAGCAAAAAATAATGACAATACATAAAATGCAGGTGACATGAGTACTGGTAGAAGTGGTAGAAGGAACCCAACGCGTTTTAAAGTAAACAACTTCTTCTTCAGGGGTAATTCTGACTTACAGTGTATTTCTATGGTGAATAACAATAGACAGGTAATTAATACATCCAATTGTTATAAGAAGTAAAGAATATACAGGTAGCATACTAATTAATTATTAATATCATACACTTACATCAACTCCGTTGTATAGCGTTTACACTGTTTGCAAATATTAAAAACAAACCGAGCTCTGAGAGCCTGTGTGGTGGGTCAGGGTGAGAATGTGCGTCCAAAAAGAGGAATAGGTATCCCAGTAGTTCAACCAAAACGTAAATCCTCAGATGGGGCCTGTTGGACAGCTGAAGTCCAATATTAGGGAGCCCTAATATAGAAGTAAAAATTGAAAGCTAACCGATACATAAAAAATAAAATAAAAAACAGGAGAAATAATAATAAGAAAGTATATACAAAAAAAAAAAAGGGGGGGGGGTAATAAAAGTATCTATATGTGGTATACAGAAAAATATATCTAGATATATTTAGATATCTAGATATAAGGCAGTAGCAAATATACTAGAGTTGCTGTGGGCTGAAAAAAAAAAAATATATATATATATATATATATATAAAAATATGGAAAAAAAAAAGACAAAAAAAAAAGGGAGTAAAATCATTTTCAGCACAAAGTTGGTAAATTTATTGCAGGGTAATAGTAATAAAAAGAAACCCATAAAGTAAGGATTCGATTTACCTTTTGATGTTATGGACACCATGACAGCAGCTCACGAGAGGCAGTGAGCTAATGACGGTTAATGCGTGTATTTTAAATGTTACCTGAAGTGCACAGCTATTCTCCTACTAATTGCTGACAACTAGGTCAGCTGGGCTCCAATCAGGGCTTCCTGGGTCGCGGGAGCTCGGCGCCGTCTCGGTCATCCGCGCATGCGCTGATGGAGGATGACGTAATAGGGCAGCTACCAGCTTCTGCATCCCACTGAACGGAAGCAGAGATATTTGAGCATGCGTAGAGTGCCAAAGCACTCAAGGATGTTATGGGACACTCCAGTAGGGGCAAACGTTCAAAATGAACGATGCCCTTTCCGTGTCGGGCTGACATTATTAAATGCAAAAAAAAAAAAAAATGCAAAAAATAAAGAAATGAGTTAGAGGTAATACAAAACAACCTCTATGTTGATAATGGTAGCATATAATGTTGTATACACCCTGAATCAACACTGAACAGAGGAACAACAGCACGGCAGTACTAGCAATAAAGGAAGGGTGGTGAAAAGCTACAACATAAACAAACAAAAATGATATATCCAATAATTGAAAAGAAGCACGTATAGTATACTACATCATAGCAAGGTAGTCCGAAAAATCAATCAGTAATATTGGAAAAAAAAAAAGTTTAAGCATCAAGAAGAGGAACAAGAAGCAAACAAGAACAAATGAAGAAATTTATTTATTTCTCCATACCCCCTGACACAAAACCCTCAAGGAATGGTTGGAAGGAGATCATTTCATTGAGACCAGGGGGTTGTGTGGCTTTGCAGAAATGGATCCATTTTAGTTCCATTTGCAGGAGCTTTTTGTTCCAGCCTCCCCCTCTAGGATTAAGATGGATCCTATCCAAGATTAAAAACATGATGTTGGGAAATTTTCCAGCATGTATGAGAGTGGTGTGTCGACCTAGGGGGAGTTCTGGATTGCATGTCTTCATGCTTCTAATATGTTGGTAAGCTCTTTTCAAGAACTCTAGTTTAGTTTTCCCTACGTAGAAACAACCACAATCGCAGAGGAGGAGGTAGATGACACCAAAGGTGCGACAATTCGCAAAGTGTTTGGCAACACATTTTTGACCGTTGGGAAGTGTTGGATGTTTATTTATCTACATGTATCTGCAATAGTTGCAGCTGCCGCACATAAATGTGCCCTTGTATTTGCAAGGGTCTGTTGCATTGTCACCAAGATGGGATCCATGGCCAGAAGGTGCCAGTATCTATTAACGATTTTCTTAATCGAAAGATTTTGTTCAGAGAATTTTGTAATAATCCTCAAAGTTTTGTCATCCTTACGAGGGAGAGGATACAAGGGTTGATGTCTGTCCTTGTCACAGGCTTTTCTGTAAGCTTTATTAAGAGTGGATTTGGAGTATCCCCTCTGCAGAAGCCTGTCAGCAGGGCCGTATGAAACGTTTACATCACGAGGAACCCCTCCCGGGACAAACTATTAAAAAATCAAACACAGGCAAAGCCAATAAGGTAGGACCCTCCCTATTTAAAGCCCATACACAACATCTTGGAGAGACCTCCCCTCACCTCTCTAGTTCACCCACCACTGTTGCACTAGGCCAAATTGATATTGGCCCTTCACACACTTCATCCTCTACAATTGATCTCACTGATTCAACTTTTTTAGAGTTACTTCACCTAAACGTACAGAAATTGACTCCAAACTCGCAAATTGACTCCAAACTCGCAATAACACAACCACTTTCTGTTCCCCTTAATTCCCCACCTATCAAATTCCAACTGGAGCATGCTCAACCAGATTTATCCATCATTAACTTATCTAGTCACAAACTCTCTGAGGAGGAGGTTTCTGTACTCTCTAAAGGCCTTTGTTTTTGCCCTAGTGAAAAACTTGATAAATTTGAATTTTTGAAAGACTTGCATCTATTTGCCCGCAAATTAAACTTCAAGGTCATGTTCCACAAAGAAGGGGACATTGAAAAATCCAACACTGACAAAGATCCATTCTTGGACACTCTGACCTCACTCCTCGAAGAAAACGAGGATTTGATTGATCGCGCTGATCTACCTAAATTATTAGCGGACATTGACCAAGAGGATTCCCCTGCGAAAAATAAAACTTGGTCTCTAGCCAAAAAAATCTGACAAATTTCCAAGCAAAAACCTTAATCCCAACATTACAACTTTTGTAAAATTGATAACTAAAGAGTTTGGAAAATATTAAAGTTTACCCATCATTAGCACCCAATTTTACAACTAAACAAAGGAAGGCCATTGAAGATATAGCTGACAATCATTCCATTGTCATCAACCCAGCAGACAAAGGTGGGAATGTCGTCCTGATGGACTCCAAGATGTACATTGATATGTTCCTTTAAAATTCTCAGTAATCAATACTGGTACAGACGTATTACTGCAGATATAGTACTTAAATATCATCAAGAGTTTTATGAACTTATAGATTTGGCCTATCTCAATGGCACAGTATCTAAACGTACGTGGGAGTTCATCAGGACGACAATCCCCATTACCCCTACCTTTTATTCACTCCCCAAAATCCACAAACAGTCATCCAACCCGCCAGTACGGAAAATGCCAGCAAGCTAGTCGATGAGTATCTAAGACCTCATGTATTATCATTACCCTTCTATGTTCGAGATACGATTAATTTGTTACAAATTACTGAAGATACAGTTTCTAGTCCGGAATCTCTAGTTGTCACAATTGACGTTGAAGCACTATATAGCTCCATTCCACACGATAGGGGCATTGCAGCGGTAAAACATACCCTATTTCAACAGAGTAGGCATGATCAAGTTTATAGTGAATTCATCCTGTCCCTTTTGGAGTTCATTCTTTCCCACAACATATTTACCTTCAATGGTTCCCACTACCTCCAGGTACAGGGGCTAGCGATGGTCACGTGTTGTGCCCCATCCTATGCCAACCTGTACCAGGGGAAGTGGGAACAGTATTTCCTCTCTGAGGAATCCTTTTCAATGTATACGGACCAAATTTCAATGTGGCACTGATACATTGATGACATATTTGTATTATGGGAGGGCCCTCTGGATCTGCCTAACAGATGTTTGGAAAGAATGAACAAGAATGAATTCAATCTATCATGCACTATGAATGGAAATGTGAACCGCGTGTCCTTTTTGGACATTGAGGTTTACAAGGGTGAGGATGGCACCTTCCGCAGCAGCCTGTTTAGCAAGCCCATGGCAGGCAATACAATCTGCATGCTTCTAGTTTTCATCCCAAATTATTAGTGCAATCAATACCATACAGTCAGTACCTACGTATCAAACGTAATTGCACTGACACTACCACTTTTGAAACCGCTGCCGTGGAGCTACGAGACAGGCTTCTGCGGAGGGGATACTCCAAATCCACTCTTAAAAAAGCTTACAGAAAAGCCTGTGAAAAGGACAGACAGAAACTCTTGTATCCTCTCCCTCGTAAGGATGACAAAACTGAGGATTATTACAAAATTCTCTGAACAACATCTTTTGATTAAGAAAATCATTAATAGATACTGGCACCTTCTGGCCATGGATCCCATCTTGGGATGCCATGTTTCCAAAATCCCCCCTTTTCCCTTTCAGGAAAGTACCAGCATTACAAGACAGACTAGTACGGAGTGAGTTTCGAGGTGACAATGCAACAGACCCTTGCAAATACAAGGGCACATTTATGTGCGGCAGCTGCAACTATTGTAGATACATGTAGATAAAAAAACATCCAACACTTCCCAACGGTCAAAAAATTTGTTGCCAAACACTTTGCGAATTGTTGCACCTTTGGTGTCATCTACCTCCTCCTCTGCGATTGTGGTTGTTTCTACGTAGGGAAAACTAAACTAGAGTTCTTGAAAAGAGCTTACCAACATATTAGAAGCATGAAGACATGCAATCCAGAACTCCCCCTAGGTCGACAAACCACTCTCGTACATGCTGGAAAATTCCCCAACATCAAATTTTTAATCTTGGATAGGATCCATCCTAATCCTAGAGGGGGAGACTGGAACAAAAGGCTCCTGCAAATGGAACTAAGATGGATCCATTTCTGCAAAGCCACACAACTCCCTGGTCTCAATGAAATGATCTCCTTCCAACCATTCCCTGAGGGTTTTGGGTCAGGGGGTATGGAGAAATAAATCGATTTCTTCATTTGTTCTTGTCTGCTTCTTGATGCTTCAACTTTTGACTCATTTATGGTTTCTTTAAATGTTGAGAAATGTGTATATATTTTTTTTTTTTTTTTCCAATATTACTGATTGATTTCTCTGACTACCTTGCTATGATGTAGTATACTATACATGCTTATTTTCAATTATCGGATATATTATTTTTGTTTGTTTATGTTGTAGCTTTTAAGTAAAAGGAGAAAATCCTGCGCTATGGAGATGTAAGGGGGTGAAGGGGCTGCGGCCTCCCTAAAATATAGCAAATGCTATATCTGAATAATGAGTGTATAAAGGGGTAGGGAATTGGCGCTGCCCAATAGGGATAAAGTGATGGCTTTAATCTTAGTAAATATCACAAATAAATAGATGGTACATAAATACTTAAAAAATCTTGAAAATAATATATGTATCAAATCACTTTGCACCTTTGAGTGTTTACACCTGATAGGTGAACACTGCAAACCTATTTGTACCCAACAATCACTTTGCACTTTAGTATGTAAATTTAGGAGGTGACCACTATACACCCATCACAATATTTATATGAATTAATAAATAATATAGACTTTTATTGTTTATTTATCCATCTATTATCTATTCACTATTGTCACTTTGCAAAATATTTTAAATTTATTATTGTGTTTTTATGTGTGTGGATACATTTTATTAGTTTTATACTTTACCTTTCACACAATACCACATCACCTTTATTGCACTTTATATCACTAGTCACTTTATATTTGTTCATTGAAACTGTGGTCATTAATGTTTTATAGATTTGATACATATATTATTTCCAAGATTTTTTAAGTATTTATGTACCATCTATTTATTCGTGATATTTAATAAGATTGAAGCCATTACTTTATCCCTATTGGGCAGCGCAAATTCCCTACCCCTTTATACACTCACTATGTTGTAGCTTTTCACCACCCTTCCTTTATTGCTAGTACTGCCGTGCTGTGGTTCCTCTAATAGTGTTGGTTCAGGGTATATACAACATTATATGCTACCATTATCAACATAGAGGTTGTTTTGTATTACTTTTCTTTACATTTCTTTATTTTTTGCATTTAATAAATGTCCTTAATCATTGCAGATCCCAGTTTCCCGACGTCTCTTCCCCCGGTGGGTCTTTTCCCTTTTGGTCAGCCCGGCACGGAAAGGGCATCGTTCTTTTTGAACATTTGCCCCTACAGGAGTGTCCCATAACATCCTTGAGTGCTTCGGCACTCTACCATGCTCCAATATCTCTCTCCGCAATGACACGCACGGCGGGAGAGCTTCCGTGTCGGTGGGATTTTTTTTTTCCTTTTCCACAATATATTATGCTATGTTGGGCTTCAGCCCACAGCAACTCTCCCAATTATACATATATTTGCTACTGCCTTATATCTAGATATATTTTTCTATATACCACATATAGATACTTTTATTACCCCCCCTTTTTTTTTGTATATACTTTCTTATTATTATTTCTCCTGTTTTTTATTTTATTTTTTATGTATATGTTAGCTTTCAATTTTTACTTCTATATTAGGGCTCCCTAATATTGGACTTCACCTGTCCAACAGGCCCTATCTGAGGATTTACGTTTTGGTTGAACTACTGGGATACCTATTCCTCTTTTTGGACGCACATTCTCACCCTGACCCACCACGCAGGCTCTCAGAGCTCGGTTTGTTTTTAATATTTGCAAACAGTGTAAACGATATACAACGCAGTTGATGTAAGTGTATGATATTAAGAATTAATGAGTATGCTACCTGTATATTCTTTACTTCTTATAACAATTGGATGTACTAATTACCTGTCTATTGTTATTCACTATAGAAAGATACTGTGAGTCAGAATTACACCTGAAGAAGTTGTTTACTTCGAAACGCCCTGGGTTCCTTCTACCACAGTACTCATGTCACCTGCATTTTATGTATTGTCATTACTGTTTGCTTCATTTTAATTCAATTTTTTCAATAAATTTCTTTGTATAATATTATTTGTAAACTCATTTGGAGTGCTTGTAAAGTCCCACCACTAGGGGAACCAACCTCTTTGCTAAATAAACAAGTAAATTGTGAATATTAATCACCAAAGTGAGTAATGAATGACCAATCTTGGTAAGCAGACTTACATGCGGTGGTGGATTGGTGCACAGGTGGTGGAGGACATTATATCCTGTGTGTCTGTTATGTGCTCAAGAACTATCATCCAATAATTTTTACTTATATAATTTATCCCCCATCCACAATTTGAGACTTTTTGGTCACATCATATGTGGTTGTTCAACTCCATTATTTCAATTTTTGATTCATCAAGTGTTAAATAGGATTGGTCATTCATTACTCACTTTATTTACTTGTTTATTTAGATATTCATTTGCACTTTATTATTGATCATTTTATAGCGGAGCTTGTACTGTTAAAATTTTATTTGTGGCATCTCACTGGAAGTTGCAGCTTTTTTCTATTTTATCACTAGCGCAGTTATAGTTATACTATTTGCCATTGGTATTTAACCCCCCTCTCTGCTCTAGGTAATCAGTTTAGTAGCAAGCAGTATTAGAAGTATCAGAACTCCATAGAGGGGTGGGTGCTGTGTGCATCGATGAACTCTGAGAAATGGATTTTACGGTGGGTACAAAAATCCCATTTTCTCTTTCATTCATCGACGGACACAACGCTCCATAAATCATAAATACTGGGATGTCCAAAAGCAGTGCAAAAAGGAAAATAAGGGGTGGGGAAAATAACCCAAGGCTAAACATAAGTGACCCTAACCAGGACACAGGAGCCCCCCGTTCTGAAAAAAAAAGTTTAAAGAAAAACACCCCTGAAGAAGGAACAACCCTTAAACAGCAGCCTGCAAACCTTTACGGCCAAAAGAAGCATCCACAGATGCCAAAGTACCTACCTTAGAAGAATCTTGTGAAGGTATGCACCGAAGACCAAGTGACTGCCCTTGCAAACTTGCGATACTGATGCCTGATGACAAAAGGCCAAAGAAGCACTCAGCACCCGAGTAGAATGCGCCGTGACATGGAAAGGTGGAACCTGACCTTTAATGGAGTAGACCTGAGTCACCGCCTGTCTGATCCATCTGGAGATTGTAGCCTAAGAAGCGGCCAGCCCTTATGTTGGTCCGCCCGTAACCACAAAAAGCGAGTCTAAACTCCGAAAGGACTTACTAGCTGTCAGATACACCCAAATCGCACAAACTACTTCCGAGGTATGCAAAGCAAATTCCTTGGGATGAGCCAACTTGGGACACATGGAAGACAACATGATGTCCTCCTTCAAATGGATCTCAGAGACAACTTTGGGCAGGAATGATTAACAAGGACAAAACTACTTTGGCCCTATGGACTACCAAATAGGGACTGCGACAGGATAATGCTGGCAATTCCGATACCCCTGCGGTCCGAAGTAATGCCACCAAGAATGTCATCTTCTGGGATAATGTAGACAAGGTCATTTCCCAAATATTTTCAAATGGAGGTTTCTGGAGAATCTAAAGCACTACATTTAAATCCCATGGCAGCAAAAGAGAGCGTACATGTCGAACCCCCTGAATAAAGGTACAAACTAAAGAGTGCATGGCTAGGGGTCACTGAAAGAAGATTGTCAAGGCAGACACCTGGCCCTTGATGGTACTCAAGGCCAAGTTCTGATCCATGCCCCGTTGAAGAAAGGTTAAGATCTGAGCCACAGAAAAGAATTGAGGATGAGCGCCAATCTACTCAAACCAAGAAATGTACGCTTTCCACGTACGATGGTATAGCTTGCTGGAAGATGACTTCCTCACCACCACCATAGTAGGGATCACTGATTCAGACAAGCCTCTATCCCTCAGTACCTGGCTTTCAATAGCTAAGCCATTAAAACCAGCAACTGTAAAGCAGGATGGTAGATTAGCCCTTGGGACAACTAGTCTTCTCTGAGAGGAAGCCCCCAAGGGACAATTACAGCCACCAGGATGATTGGAAGATCTTCGCTCTTGATTCCTCGCAGGAACTGCGGAAGAAGCCTGAGCCGAGGATACTGGCCTTACCGTGGCCCTTGTACACCTGCGGCATCTGCCAGAGGAACCCGGTGATCTTGCTACCAACTTCGGTATCCACCTGTGGAGCCGAACCTGCTAAAAAAGCTGCATGTAGGACTATGCAAACAGAACTGTCTTGAAGGTGGATACCACCAGATTCAGAACCTGTGTGAAAATCAGTAGAGAGAAATATCTGTGTGACAGCAGCTGGTAAATCACAGCCTGTGTTTCCTGAAATTTGTCCAGAGGAAGGACCACCCTGGTCAGAATTATTATCAGACCTATTGTAATTCAATTCCTTGGAAAAGGGATAGGGGGGACCTTAGGTAGTTCGGACATTACCTGAACCTTTGCATGAACTAAATCTGCACAAGGAGACTCAGGACCTAAAAAACCTGAAAAGAAAAAACTTTGCCCCCCTTTCTGGGTACCCCCAAAAGAAACATTTAGTGGATCTCCTTGACGCTCACAAAAGAAGTAAACGGGGCAGGAAACAAGCGAAGATGTCCCCCCACCCCAATAATGGGTGAGGGCAGACCTTCATGCTGAAGGGGTCTTGTCTGCTGGTCCGGAGAAGCTAGCTCCAGGCTTACCAGACCAAGGTTGCTTGGAACCCCCTGGGTATGATGTAAAATATCTATTTTCCTTCTTCTACATCCCAGAAGCACAAAAGAATTTTCTATGGGCTGAGAAGGAGGGCCCCCGTCTGCGACGAGGCTCCTTCCCTTTCCTTGACTGCGGCAGGAAGGTACTTTTCCCTCCCGTAATACCATTAATGATGTCATCCAGGGTAGCCCCGAACAGGCCATTGGCTTGAAAGGGCAGATCAATGAGAGCTTTCTTAGAGGCTTGGTCTGTGGACCAATTCTTAAGCCACAGCACGCGCCTAATCATCACCGCTGAAACAGAAAGTTTGGACAGCACAGGAGCTGTATCTAAAGCTGCATCACAAATAAACTGCAGCCCATGTGGACCAACTGATCCGCTAAATCAACATAAGCAGCAGAAACCTGCTCACTCCCCAGGCCCTGGTGCAAAAGCTTAGTTCATTCAGTTAGGGTCTGAGACACCAGGGCTGAGGCAAAGACTGGCCGTAATGCCGAACCAGCCATAGTAAACCTGCTGCGCACCACAGCCTAAGCTTTCCTGTCAGCCGGGTCCTTAAAAGGACAGGGATTCCTCTACTGGGATCATGGCTGCTTTATTCAACCCGAAAACAGGAGGGTTCATCACTGGTGAACTAGTCCACTTTTTTGAAAGTGACTCTATAAAAGGGTAATGTACAGCAAAATGTTTGGGGACCACAAAGGGTCATTTTGGTTGTTTTCATTTCTTACAGGAAAAACAGTCAAAATAAGGCACATAAGGAAACACCTTTGGAGTACGAGTTGACTTATGCGTGACACAGCCACGTCCTTGGCTACATCAGCCGCATCCTCCATCTCACGCACTGCGATAAGTACGTCTACCAGCGCTTTTTCGCTCCCTGCTGCGACGATGGAGGAATCATCCTCGCTATCGGATGGATCTGGGGGTGTGATATTAAGCCCCCCCCCCCCTCTGGATGAGCCGTGTCCACGGCGGCATCAGGCTCAGAATCAGATGAAACAGACTGAGCAGGGGAAGGCGGGGGACGGTTTCTCCTGGGCCTTTGCTCACACGCCACTTCCACCTGGGACACTAAGGAATGCACCACCTCCGTCAGTGCAACCATGGGAAGCTGGGGTTCCGTGGGACTTCCACCTTAATGTCAGTAGGGGAGATGTGACCCTGAGGCACCATAAGGAAAGGAAGACCTTGCAGTACAAAAATGATCTTTTGGCACCACTACAGGATCCCCTTAAGGCTCAGGGTACCTACCTTTCTTCTGCTGAGAATTGGAACTCAGCATCATCATGGATGCCATTCCTGTTCATATGTCCCGGGCACAGAAAGAGGAAACTTAGGAGGAAGAAGAAGAGGAAGAGGAGGAGCTTCGGCATCCCCACAAGGCTTCGGTCGTCTCCAGCTTCTCCCGGACTAAAGGAAAATGGCCCATATGGGTCATTCTACACAAACTTGGCCGCCGGTCAGAGACCAGCTAGACTAAGGGAAAATGGCCCCCGTGACATCATCAAGCTACATAAACATGGCCTCCAGCCGGAGACGAGCAAGACTAAGGGAAAACGCCACCCCGTGACATCATTGGGTTACACATACATGGCTGACAGCCAGAGACCAGCCAGACTAAGGCAAAATGGACACCATCAGCTACAAATGCTAAAGCATGCTGCCAGGATCTTCCCTTCGGTCTCTGTAATGCTGCAATGCTGCACCCTCTGCAAGGGACCCCCCACCCCTGAACGTAGGACATACGTTTAGGGGGAGACTCCGCACTGGGACCCTCTGCAAACAGTGGGGCATGCATCTAGGGGTCTCCTACACTGGGGCCTCTCCAGATTACCAGGGCAGAATACACTATCCCAGGACCCTTACAGAATTGGGATAGCTGGGAGACCCCAGGGGTCTCCGCGGCATCCTCTGCCCTGTGACAACCACCAGACTCCAAGTCTAAACAGGGGGGAAAGGGAGTGGGGGAAGCCCAGTTTACTGAGGGATTTTAATGATGGAAGAAGGGAAACCTGCAGGCAGGTCAGAAGAAAAAAAAAAAAACGCCAAAAAGCGGAGAGGGGGGACTGTATTTACCCCTTCCATGGTGTGGGTAACGCTCCAGACAGAATCCTCGCCACCAAAGTAGGGGAGCTGTCGGTCAAGGGACTGCTGCGACTCAGACCCAAGCCCGGTCATATGTGCATTAACTCGCGGGTCAGCCTCTGTTCGTGAGGCTATATCACGGCCGACCTAGCGCATAACTGCGGTCACTGGCTGGGCTGGGGGGACCACTGGATCTGGATTATCCAGTCCATCGCCCAGCCCGGCAGTTGATTGTAGATCTCCCAAGAGAAAAAATAAAAAAGATGTATAAGGAAGGAGAAAATAAATTACTAGGACCAGAGATCCCAGCTGGGAGAGCCTAGGTACTTAGTCCTGACTAGACAGATTAAAACTGATTACCTAGAGCAGAGATGGGTGTTCTATACCAAGCTGAGGAAGGCCCATGGGCCTAGCTAGGTGTTTTTTGTTCTGCCTAGTCCTACTCCTGGTGGAGGCAATATAACCTAGTAGTTATGATTTATGGAGCGCTGTGTCCATCGATGAACGAAAGAGAAAAGTGTCCTTTCTATAAAACAATGATAGTTGGAGGCATTTTTGAGGTCCTATAACTTAGAACAGTGGTTCTCAACTCCGGTCCTCGGGACCCACCAACAGGCCAGGTTTGCAAGATAACTAAATTACATCACAGGTGATCTCATTTGCTGCTCAGTGATTGCAGTATTCTAGTCTGCATCCCCCAAGGTAATACTTAAAATCTGGCCTGTTAGTGGGTCCCGAGGACCGGAATTGAGAACCACTGACTTAGAAAGCAAATTGGCTCTGGTGAGATTGCACTTCGGTTATGTGGTGGAGGCAAGACACCACTTGTGACACTTGAGACATTCAATTATCTGCACCTGGATTGGATATTTTAAAGAAAGGAAACTTTTTCTTGCGATTAATTAACTTATTACTATTAGCTTGAAATGTGCAGAAACTGCGTTAATTCCAATGTTATCTCTAGCTGCTCATACTACAATGGACATGGCATTGCCATACACAGATAATCAAAGAAAGTGCAGCGCTAAACCAAATCTCAAAATGGATAATAAATAATCTGAACATAATAAACTGAACAAAAAATGTGAAGAAATATATAGAACAATAATAATAATAATAATAATAAAATGACAGTGCAGTCCAAGGGAATAAAGTCTGCAGAATAGAAAACATATCCCAGTGCAGTGAAGAATCGCAGTACAGGGTCGTGCCACCTTCTGTGCTCCAATCCTCAATGTGAAAACCTTCTACCACTTGTAAAAATGACTGCTTTCCAGAACATATGGACTCAGTTACCCATACAGGTACTGGGTCAACCACTTTTTGAATATGTCCAGGAGTGGTACTAGAAGACTCCAAACGTTTTCACATGTAACAACGCGATAAATCCGCTCCACATAGATTGGTGTCAAAACAGTGCATTGGACCATAAAGATAAAGAAACAGTTTTACACTATGTGGAATCTATCTCCAAAATGTATTTAAAAAAAGTAAAAAACTTACATCATTCCCCCAAAAAAACAGGCATTTGTAATATCATCCAGTAAAAAAGATCATTCAGGCCATTGCACATGATCTTCTAAACTGGATGATGTTACAAGTGCCTGTTTATTGGGAACAATGTAAGTTTTCTACTTTTTTAAAATACATTTTGGAGATACAGTTTTTTTTTTTTTTTTATATTTCTTTATTACATTTTCCAGGTAAAAAACTATTTACAACACTCCAATCGCTGGAGAATTTTTTCATATACATTTTACACATATTACCTTTTATCCCTTTTTTTCCCCCCTCCCTTCCTTATCCCTCCCCCCCCCCCCCCGTCTCTTCTTATCATTCGACTCCTATTATTTCTCTGTATTCCCTTGTGTCCTTAAACTCTTGCCACTCATCCCAAATCTCCTCTTCATTCCCCTGTTCCTCCTCCTCCCAGGTCCTCAGCTGCTCCAACTTTCTTATTTTCTCTACTTTTAACAGCCAATCTTTCCTGGAGGGGGCCTCTTCTTTTTGCCAATTAAAGGGAATCAAGCTCTTAGCTGAGTTTAATAAGTGAGGGAGTAATGTTTTTTTATATTGCTTCACTGACATATGGGTTCCATGAAACATGCATTTCCAAGGATCCAAGGGAATATCTATTTTAGTAATTTTACTTATTAATTCTATAACTTCACTCCAGAATACTTTAATTTTTGGGCACTCCCACCATATATGGGCTATAGTCCCTACCATCTGACATCCCCTCCAGCAAAGTCTTGAACTCTCCATCTGAATTCTTCCCATCTTATCAGGAGTGTTGTACCACCTTGTGATCAATTTCTAGTTCATCTCCTCCGTGTTGGTGTCTATCGCGGATTTATGTACTAATTGAAGGCTCTTATCCCACTGTTTGTTGTTACTACACGGGCCGAGGTCTCTTTCCCATTTTTCTTTTAATGATATTCCTCTCTCTTTTGTTATTGTTAAGAGTATTTTATACACATTCGAAATATTATTTATTATCTTATCCTTAAGACATAATTGCTCAAAAGGGCGGAGGTCGTTTATATCTCTCAATGGCTGCGGTAGTGACAATGTGAAGTGCTTTAGTTGGATATACCTCCACTCATTTATCTTCCAGTTTTCTTTCCTTTGTTTCAGCTCCGCCAAGGTTATAATTTTCCCCTTTTCTACTATATCCCCTAATTGTGCTTCTCCTTCTTCTATCCATTTACCTAATTCCTTCTCTTCCCCTGGTGCAAAAAATTTTGTGCCCTGTAACGGGATCAGTGGTGAATTGTGTTTCCAATTTTCTTTTTTATGTATATTATCCCAAACCTTAATAGCATGTCTTGTGATTATATGCGTGTTAGTGTCCAGATTTCTGAACCTCTCAGGTATCCATATAACTTTTGCTAGGTGTGTACCACTCATCGTGCTTTCTATTACCACCCAATTTCTATCATTTTTTTTTGTCCATTCTATCACCCTTGTGAGTATTGCTGCAAAATAATAATTTTTAAAGTCGGGTAGGGCTAGTCCCCCTTGTCCCTTACCTTTACATAGTGTAGTGTACTTTACCCTTGGCTTTTTGTATTTCCAAATAAAGCGGGATATTAATCTTTTAAGTGTTTTAAAAAATACTTGAGGTAATGAAATCGGAATCATCTGGAATTTATATATAATTTTGGGCAGGATTATCATTTTTATCGTATTTATTCTCCCTATCCAGGAAAAGATTCTCGGGGATAATCTATTTAATTCTGATCTTACTTCATTCAGAAGTTCTAGAAAATTTGTTTTGTAGAGTTTTTCTGGAGTTGGGGTTAATTTTATCCCTAAATATTTAATCTCATCTTTTCTCCAGTTGAACTGAAATTCTTTTTTTAACATCTCCTCTTCTTGTTTAGGGATATTAATATTTAATATTTCTGATTTTTTTTGATTAATTTTTAAATTGGATAGTTCTCCATATTGTTTCATTTTTTTAATTATGTTGGGCAAAGTGATCCTCGGATTACTTATGTAAAGCAGGATATCATCTGCAAAGGCAGATACCTTATGCTCCACTTGTCCCACCTTTATGCCCCCGATGTCCACACTATTTCTAATAGTTGCCAGTAGTGATTCCAAAGATAAGACAAATAACATCGGAGACAAGGGACATCCTTGTCTTGTTCCATTGAGCATTTTAAACGAGTCTGACAAAGTTCCATTGACCTTTACCTTTGCAGTTGGTTGAGTATACAAAGGTTTGATCCAGGCCAACATTTTAGGTTTTATTCCCAACTCCACTAGGGTGTTTATCATGAACTCCCAGTCTACCCTGTCAAATGCTTTTTCCGCATCTATTGACAGGAGTAGACTGGGAGCTCTGCTTTTTACCATATGGTCTATCAACAGTATAGTTTTTATCCCATTGTCCCGTCCCTGTCTCCCCCCCGGGATGAATCCTACTTGATCATTGTGTATCCACTCCCCCCATTAGGTTCTTCATTCTAGTGGCCAACATTTTTGTGAATAATTTAGTATCAACATTAAGTAGGGAGATGGGTCTAAAACTAGAACATAGTAACGGGTCTTTTCCCTCTTTCCGTATAACTGTGATTGATGCTGACAGGGCCTCTCTACTCATCTCGTACTGAGTCCCTATTCCGTTTATATATTCTTTAAATCTTGGGATTAAAATTTCCTTAAATTTTTTATAATAACCTATGGTAAACCCATCCGGTCCTGGGCTTTTACCTAGGCTCGTTTCTTTAATGGCTCTCTCTATTTCTTGTTCTGAGATTGGTCTTTCTAAGAATGTTAACTTTTCCTCATCTATCTTTGTCAGTCCTGCGTCTACAAGGTATTTTTTGATTTTCTCCCTCCTTTCTGTTTCATTCCCCTGTATCTCACCTTTCTTTACTGCATAAAGATTAGCATAGTAGTTTTGGAATTCTTTGGCTATTCCTGTCGTTGTTTGAATTATTTCCCCATTTTTATTTTTAATTTTATCTACAAAATTTTTTCCTTTCTTCTTTTTCAGGATTTTTGCTAGATTTTTCCCAACCTTATTACTTTCAATGTATTTTTCTTTTATGCATCTTTTCATTTCCTGCTTTATTTCCTGTTCTAGCAGATCTTTCAATTCTTCTCTCTTCACCTCAAGTAAATTATTTATTAATATATCTTTTGTATTTTTATGTTTTTGCTCTAATTGATGTACTTCTGTCATTAGCCTAATCTTATCTTTTATTCTTTCTTTTTTCCTTTGGGTCCCCTTTGAGATAAATATGCCCCTCATATAAGCCTTATGAGCTTCCCATACTATGTCTTTTGGTGCATCTTTTGTATCGTTTATTTGAAAATAGAATTCCAACTCTTTCACTATTTCTTTTTCCCACTTTTTATCTCCAAAAATCTCCTCATTTATTTTCCAAGCATCCATCCTAGGTCGCTCTTTCGCCATTTTTATTTTTACCATAATGGGGGTATGGTCCGACCAAGTCTTGACCCCAATCTCTGCCTCGCTTACCCTTTCGATCCACCTATGTTCGATTAGTATATAATCCAATCTTGAGTATGTTCCATGTACACTTGAGTAACATGTATAATCTCTATCTTTCAGATGGAGAATTCTCCAAATATCTGCCAGTTGATTTGTAAATAATTTTTCCTTTATTTTCTTTGCCTGTACTTTATTTATCCGTAGGGTTTTTGATGTGGTATCTACTTTAGGGTCAAGGCAGAGATTGAGGTCCCCTGCCAGTATGACTCCTCCTTTTTTAAACTCCATTAATTTTCCCAGTACTTTACCTAAGAAGTCTACTTGTCTCTCATTAGGGCTATATATATTTACTAGGGTCGAATCTTCATCTCCTATTTTTCCTCTTAAAAAGAGGTATCTTCCCTCTGGGTCTACCTTTCTCGACTCTAGAACAAATCCAAGGCCCCTGGAAATGCCAATGGCTACTCCCTTGGACTTCCTCCCGGGTGAGTCTGCGTAATACCAGGTAGGATGGCTCTTAGAATACAATCTGATATTAGATGCATGAGATAAATGAGTCTCCTGTAAGAATGTCAAATCTGCTTTCAAATAACTAATTTCTTTTAAAAATGTTTTCCTTTTTTCTGGAGAGTTTAAACCTCGGACATTGTAAGATAATATGTTAACTATAACCATTGTTTCTTAATCTTCATTACTATCTTTCTCTATCATCTCTTTAACTCTAAAGTGGCCATAAAAACTGTTCAACCAACACCAGGGATCCCTAAGAGATGGCATTAATCCCTCTGATTTTTCTTGTCTTGTGGGTTCTCTTAATTCTTGTATTTTCTTATAGGAGACGTTTTGATCTATTGACTTCTTTTTCCCTCTTTCTTCCCCTTTCCTCTTCCCACCCCTACCCTCCCCTCCCCCAACTATTCCCGGTCCCTCCATCAGGGTTGTCGATTCTCCTTCCTCCCTTTCCAATCGACTTGTGGCTGAGGTCGAGCTCTGCTAGTGGTCACCGTTCCCTCCCATCTTCCCTACCATAGGGTCTAATGGTGACGGCCCGCTGATCTCCATAGGGCCACCCGTTTTTTATTCTTACTTGCTCCTCCTCCCCTCCTCCCGCCAGCCCTCCCCCCCCTCCCCCAATTCCCCCGGTCCCCCCAGTCCTTTTTCATCCTTTTGTTTTCATCTTTTTCTTCTGTTTCCACTGATTCAATTCTCCTTCATCAACTTCTTCCTCTGGGCACTCCTGGTCGGTCCAGCCTGGAATATCCATAAGTGGGATTTTTACTGCTTCACAAAAGTCTTTGGTTTCCTCTGGGTATCTAAGGAGTACTGTCCTCCCATCTCTTCTCACTCCTAGGCCTGCTGGGAAGTTCCAAAAGTATTGTATATCTTTTTTCTTTAATATTTCTACCATTGTCTAAGAATGCGTTTTCTGTTAATTGTCTCTTTTGCCAGGTCTGGGAAAATCTGAATGTCCTCCCCGTCATATTTTAATTCCGATCTACTTCTCATTTTCCCCCAGATCTGGGCCCTTGTCTCGTATTTATGGAATCTTACAATCACATCTCTTGTTTTCTCTTTTGGTAGATTGGTTGGTTTACGCAACCTATGAATTCTCTCAAACTCAATTTTATCTATGGTCGCCTTTCCCAGCAGAGGGTTAAATAACTTCTCCAGGGTTTCTTCTAAATTTTCTGTTGGCTCTTTCTCTGGTAATCCTCTTATTCTCAGATTTTTTCTTCGATTTCTATTCTCCTGGTCTTCGATTTTGTATAACATATTTCTCTGCTCCATTTTCATTTTTCTCATTTGTTCTTTTAGATTTTTTAGTTCTTTTCCTTGGGACTCCACCTTTTCTTCTGTTTCTTCTACTCTGCCCAGAATATGCCCAAAGTCGACGTGTAATGTAGCCATCTCGGCTTTGATGGATCTTTCAAGGCTGGCAAACATTTCCCGCATTTCTGATTTTGATGGTGGATAATCTTTTTCATTGAATTCATCTTCTCTATTCATGTCTCCATCCTCTATTGTTATACTGCTTTCTCTTGACACTTGTAGGCTTTCTTCTCCACTTACTCCTATATGCTTTTGATTCTTAGTTTTCTTGGTTCCCTCTGTATTTTGTTTGGGTCTAACAACCGGTTGATCCTCTGGCTGTGTGTTTTGACCTTTTCCCTCAGGTGTCATGTATTTTTTAATTGTTCCTGGGCTTGCTGTGGTTTTTGGAGGCTTCCCTGCCACTTCCTTTGCCGGTTTACCTCTCATTGTGGATTCGGCTCTGGGGAATAAGCCCTCAGTATAGCTTCCTCTTATGTCTCTATTTTCAGTATGAACTAAATATCATATACATTTATTCAGTGATTCAAGTAAGGGAGGTCCCACACTTTTTGCACGACAGTCTCACTAGTTCTTAAGCTATACACTCACGCATGATAATATAGCTGTGCTACCAGGGGAAACTGTTGTTGAAGTCAAACGTATGAAAATTTTGGTGGTTTCCCCTCTCACTTAAGTACTCAGATTCCCGCACATTTCTCAATGCGTGTAAATAAGATCTGGGGGGTTTCCGCCCTCACCCAAGTGAGTAGAGTCCCGCACTTTTTCCAGAACCGTTCAACTAGCTCTTAAGCATACACTTGTAAATAAATACTGTAGCAGTGCTTTCTAGGAAAGCTGATATTTGAGATTGGTCATATAAGGATTCTGGGGGGTTTCCCCTCTCATTCAAACAGGCAGAGTCCCGAACCTTTTCAACACAAACCTACCTTCTCTTAGACCTTATACTCATAGATGACAATATGTCTTTGCTTTCAGATAGGGCCGGTATATTATATCCAATAAAGGAGGATTCTGGGGGGTTTCCCCCCTTCCTAAGTAAGCAGAGTCCCACACATTTTTTCCAAACAGTCCCGACAATTCTTAAGCTATACACTCATGAAAGATAATCTAGCAGTACTTCCAAGGAGGGCTGATATTGAAATTCTGTGCAATAAAGTCCTGGGGGGTTTCCCCTCTACCATAAGAAAGCAGTGTCCCGCACAATTTTCAGAACCATCCCTCTGACTCATTAAACTATAAACTCATAAATGAAAATATACAGATGCTTTCACGAGGGGCTGGGAATGAGATCTAGTGTAGTGCAATTCTATAGGGGTTTCCCCTCATACTTTGGTAAACAGATTCCCGCACATTTTTTCTCAACAGTCTCGTTAACTCTTAAGCTATATACCCCTGGGTGATAATTTAGCAGTGCTTCAAGAAAGGCTGATTTTAGGATCCAACGCAGGGGGGTTCTAGGGGATTTCCCCTCTCGCTTAAGTAAGCATAGTCCCGCACTTTCTTCAGATTAGTCCCTCTGTTCTATTAAGCTGCATACTCATAGATGATAAGACAGTGCTTTTTAAGAAGAGCTGATGTTGAGAAATAAACGTACAACCTCTCTGGGGGGTTTCCCTCGCACTCAAGCAAGCAGGGTCCCACACCACTTTTCCATCACAGTCACATTAGCTCTTAAGTTATATAAGTAAGCAGAGTCCCACACATTTTTTCCAAACAGTCCCGACAATTCTTAAGCTATACACTCATGAAAGATAATTCAGCAGTACTTTCAAGGAGGGCTGATATTGAGATCATGTGAAAAAAAATCCTGGGGGGTTTCCCCTCTACCATAAGTAAGCAGCGTCCCGCACAATTTTCAGAACCATCCCTCTGACTCATCAAACTATAAACTCATAGATGAAAATATACTGATACTTTCACGAAGGGCTAGAAATGAAATCAAATGTAGTGCAATTCTATAGGGGTTTCCCCTCATACTTTGGTAAACAGAGTCCCGCACATTTTTTCTCAACAGTCTCATTGACTCTTAAGCTATATACTCCTGGGTGATAATTTAACAGTGCTTCAAGGAAGGCTGATTTTATGATCCAACGCAGGGGGGTTCTAGGGGATTTCCCCTCTCGCTTAAGTAAGCATAGTCCCGCACTTTTTTCAGATTAGTCCCTCTGTTCTATTAAGCTGCATACTTATAGATGATAATAAGACAGTGCTTTTCAAGAAGATCTGATGTTGAGAAATAAACGTACAACCTCTCTGGGGGTTTCCCTCGCACTCAAGCAAGCAAGGTCCCACACCACTTTTCCATCACAGTCACATTAGCTCTTAAGTTATACACTCCAAAATGATGATAGTATTTTTAAGAAAGACTGTTTTGATATCGTTCATATGAAAATTCTGGGGGGTTTCCCCTCTCACCAGTCCCCTTCGGCTAATCTGTGGCGTTCCTTGTAGAGTGGTATGGTGGGGATGATTACGATGTCCAATGTTGCTGGGTCTCTCCAAGCTGGATCTCTCTGCGGTGTTCACTCCAATCAGACCTTCTCTCCTGATCCTGGACGCCGGCTCTCCCAGCGTCTCAGCAGCCCCTGCGCTCGGCGGCCACCTCTCCAATACACAGCCGATTCCAGTCTCCAGGAGGGACCCAGGGTGCTCGTCCTCCCTCCTCCAAGCCTCAGGGAGGGTCGGCAACCAGGACCGGGTCGGGGCCTCCGGGTAGCGGGGAGGGGGGTAGCGGGATCCAGCTAGGCAGGCATCGAGGCTAGGTGAGAGAGGATTCCCTCACATCTCTCTGGGCGGTGGCTCAGAGACTCAGCAGGCCGTCGGGATCAGCTCCATTAGCAGGCTCCTCCCTCCATAGCCCCTGAGCTGCAAAGCCTGGAGATACAGTTTTACACTATGTGGAACCTTTCTTTATCTTTATGGTCCAACGCACAATCTATGGAGTGGATTAATCGCGTGGAAACGTTTGGAGTCTTCTAATACCACTCCTGGACACATTCAAAACATGGTTGACCCAGTACCTGTATGGGTAACTAAGTCAATATGTTCTGGTAAGCAGTCATTTTTACAAGTGGTGGAAGGTTTTCACATTGAGGATTTTAGCACAGAAGGTGGCACGACCCTGTTCTGCGATTATTCACTGCACTGGGATATATGCTTTCTACTCTGCGGTCTTTATTCCCTTGGATTGCACTGTCATTTTATTATTGTTAGTATATAGTTACATAGTTACATAGTAGGTGAGGTTGAATAAAGACAATAGTCCATCCAGTTCAACCTGTGTAGGTTTCTTCACTTTTTTTGTTCAGTTTAATATGGGATGTTCATGTTGTGATTTGGTTTAGTGCTGCACTTTCTTTGATTATCAACTAATCACTAGGGTTGAGCGAACACGGACTGTATTGTTCGGGATCGTACCGGACTTTTGGGTGTTCGGTACCCGGATCCGAACATTTTACTGTATATTCGGGATACAGTCCATTGTTCGGTAATTTAATTTCATGTTTTGGCGCGGTTTTAATGTTTTGGCTCGGTTCTAATGGCGCGGTTTCAACAGCTGCAGGGCAGCCAATCAACAAGAGTTTAACTAGTGTGCCCTTAGAAGCCATCACAGCCATGCCTACTAATGGCATGGCTGTGATTGGCCAGTGCAGCATGTGACCCAGCCTCTATATAAGCTGGAGTCACGTAGCGCCGCACGTCACTCTGCTCTAACTACTGTAGGGTCAGGTTCCTGCTGCTGCTGATATGAGGGAGAGATAGGAGATTATTGTAGGGGCAGGCTGGACACTGCTTTCAGGGAAAGAATAGGAGAATCTTCTTTAATCAAACAGCGATCTACATCGATTTTATTGTGTGGGGTTGCAGTGCACAATCTTTTTGCCCTGACCTGAGCCCAGTGAGGAAGAGGGAAAAAAAAATAACTTTTATCAGTCTGTTAGGTGGGCAGCGTGTGGCGTGTAGCAGCCATGTAATGCAAGCTCAGTGTATATGTGTCTGCTTAATCTGGATTTTAAAAAAACAAAAACCTTTTTTCCTTCATATTTTACTGTGACATACAGGGTTTAGACACTGCTGTTCTAATCTGCTATTCAAAAATCAACAATTTAAGGGGAAAAAAAATATTTTTCAGGTTTTCATTCAAATGGGTTTTTTTACTCAATAGTGGAATAGAACAACAACAGTATCCAACCTGTTAGGCGTGCGGTGTATAGCGGCCATGTAATGCAAGCTCAGTGCATGTGTGTCTGCTTAACTACTTGCCGACTGCCTAACGACGATTTACATCGGCAGTCAGCCCCTCACAGGCAAAGGCATGGGACAACTAAGGAAACAGTGACCATAGGTCAATTCGTTTCAGTATTAATTATAGTAATAGTAAAACACAAGGGCAATATAAGGACAATGAATTTCAAAAGAGCCAATTTCCCAAAACTGCGCTCTCTGCTAGAAAATATCAAATGGGATAGAACCCTTGGAACAAAAGGACACGGAGGAAGAATGGGAGTGCTTCAAAAGCATACGTAACAAAGGGATTGACCAGTGTATTCCGAAGGGAAATACAATTAAAAGAGCAAAACTAAACCCTGGGTGGCTAAACTCCAACATAAAAATGCATATTAATGCTAAAGGAAAGGCCTTCAAAAAATACAAGACTGAGGGGTCATTGGGAGCATTCGAGTATTACAAAGAGTGTAATAAGAAATGTAAAGACGAAATCAGGGCGGCTAAAATAGAACACGAGAGACATATAGCGGAAGAGAGTAAAAAGAACCCCAAGAAGTTCTTTAAGTATATAAACAGTAAGAAAGCGAGGCCAGAACACATTGGCCCCATAAAAGACGATAAGGGAGTTTTGGCCACAGAGGACAGGGAAAAGGCGGTAGTGTTAAATAATTTCTTCTCTTCAGTCTTCACAAAAGAATTGGGGGGCTACACTAACCCAGCTTGTAAGGCCAAACTAAACAACACACCAGGAAATACCACCATGGCTAACAGAAGATAGACTTAGAACTAAACTAGAGAAACTTAACATAAATAAATCACCGGGACCGGATGGCTTGCACCCGAGGGTTCTTAAAGAGCTCAGCCAGGTAATTGCCAGACCGTTATTCTGGATCTTTAAGGATAGTTTACAGACAGGTATGGTGCCAGCTGATTGGAAAAAAGCCAACGTGGTACCAATATTTAAAAAGGGGCAGAGATATATCCCGGGTAACTATAGGCCGGTCAGCCTAACATCAGTAGTCTGCAAGATTTTGGAGGGGATGTTAAGGGACCACATACAAGACTTTAGTAATGAAAACTGTATTATTAGTAGTAATCAGCATGGATTCATGAAAAATCGTTCTTGCCAAACCAATCTATTAACCTTCTATGATGAAGTGAGCTGCCACCTAGATAAAGGTAAGCCTGTGGATGTGGTGTACCTGGACTTCGCAAAGGCCTTTGACACCGTTCCCCACAAACGCTTACTGTTCAAACTAAGGAAGGTAGGTATGGACCATAAGGTGAGTACCTGGATAGAGAACTGGCTCCAGGGGCGGTTACAAAGGGTGGTGATTAATGGGGGGTACTCAGATTGGGCAGATGTGGAAAGCGGGATCCCCCAGGGTTCTGTCCTGGGGCCAATCCTGTTTAATTTATTCATAAATGATCTAGAGGAGGGGATATTGAGTAAAATCTCAGTATTTGCGCATGATACTAAACTAAGCAGGCCAATATCTTCTGGGCAGGATGTAGAAACCTTACAAGCGGAACTGAACAAAATTATGGGGTGGGCAACTACATGGCAGATGAGGTTTAATGTTGAAAAATGTAAAGTAATGCACCTGGGTGCCAGAAACCAGAAAGCAGGGGGGGGAACCTCTGGGTCAGTCTAGGATGGAAAAGGACCTGGGGGTACTGGTATACAACAGGCTTGGCAGTGGCATGCAATGCCAAGCCGCTGCAAGCAAAGCCAACAGAATACTGGGATGTATAAAAAAGGGGATTCACTCCAGAAATAAAGAGATTATTCTCCCACTCTACAAGACTCTGGTCTGGCCACATCTGGAGTATGCTGTCCAGTTCTGGGCACCGGTCCTCAGGAAGGATGTGCTGGAACTGGAGAAAGTCCAGAGAAGGGCAACAAAAATAATTAGGGAAATGGAGGGCATCAGCTATGAGGAAAGACTACAAGCACTGAACTTATTCTCTCTAGAGAAGAGACGATTGAGGGGGGATATGATATCAATGTACAAATATTGTACTGGCAACCCTAGCATATGGAAAAACCTATTCAGAGAAAGGGAATACCATAAGACACGTGGCCACTCACTAAAACTAGAGGAAAGGCGGTTTAACCTTAAAATACGCAGGGGGTTCTTCACTGTGAGAGCAGTAAGGATGTGGAATTATCTTCCGCAAACAGTGGTATCAGCAGAGTGCATTGATAGTTTCAAAAAACTATTAGATGGGCACCTTAAAGACCTCAACAGAGGGGTATACAATGTACAGTTAACAGCAAACACACACATCATAGGTTGAACTGGATGGTCTGGTGTCTTTTTTCAACCTCACTAACTATGTAACTATGTAAGGTCTACGTCGCTAGCCTGTGAGGCTCTAGGGAGCGAGCACGCGCCGCCGGAGGCCCCCCCCCCCCGCGCGCATGTGCACTCGCGATGGTCTGTTACAGCGGGAGAAAGGCAGGCGGCTAATGTAAACACAGCCGTCTGTCATTCTCCCCTGTGTAAGAATTGAGATCATACGGTTCTGCTATGTAGGACCGTTGATCTCTGTTCTTACACCTCAAGCCACATCCAATCACAGTTAGAAGCACGCGAAATTGGGAGGGGATTTCAACGTGCCACTGATACCTGCAGCAGATACCTCCTCCGGGACTTCGGCACTCACACCCGGAATGAGTAGACGGATATTGAAGGCATTTTATAAATCTCAACTGATTGACGTGTGGAGTCTACAACACCCCTCTGAAAAAGAATACACGTTTTACTCAATATCACATAAGAATTATTCTAGAATTGATTTTTTGTAATACCCCATGCTCAGCTACAGGCAGTGAAAAAAAAAGATATTGATAGTATCACCTGGTCAGACCACGCACCCATAACAATAATGTATAGTTTGACATCGAACCCCTTACAGAAAAGGCGTTGCTGGAGACTGAATGAGAGTTTATTACAAAAAGAAGAAATATTAAAGGAAGTAACGCAAGAGTTGAAAGCCTTCTTCGAGATAAATGATCAAGCTCACTGCCGCATGGGGACCCTCTGGGAAGCTCATAAGACAGTAATGAGAGGAGTTTTTATCAAGCATGGAACACGTATTAAAAGGGAAAGGAATGAACAACTGTCACAACTGCTGGACAGACTTAGATTGTTGGAAACAGAACACAAGCAATTACCATCAGGGATAGTAATGGCAGACCTGACAAAAATTAGAAAGCAGATTACGGATTTGTTACAATACATGGCCAAGGCAGCCATACAAAAGGTGTCGTAAATTAAATTATGAAGCAGGAAACAAATGTGGATAACTACTTGCCAGGTCTGTTCAGGGGCAGAAATTGAGATCATACATACCTCATATCGTATCAGTAGAAGGGATTAAGAAAACCTTGCCAATACAAATAACAGAGGAATTTGGGAAATATTATGCCTCATAATATAACTTAAAAGGGGAGCCACCCACACAACAAGATATTGAAAGGTATTTAAATCAATCACATTTACCCAAACTATCAGAGGAAGATCGGGAATCTTTGGAAGTTGAGATCACTATAGGAGGAGATACAGCAAGCAATAAAATCAATGAAGCCCGGGAAAGCACCAGGACCAGATGGCCTAACAACACAATATTATCAGTCATTGTTTCACACCTTAGGTCCATATCTGGTAAAATTGTATAATGCAACAGAACTAGAAGGGACATTAACTAGAGATACACTCACTGCACATATCTCATTAATATTAAAGGAGGGTAAGGATCCATCTTGTAGCAGCTATAGACCAATATCTTTGTTAAATGTGGATTTAAAGATATTTAACAAAATATTGGCAAATAGATTGGCAAGATTATTGCCAAATTTAGTACATCTGGATCAGGTGGGCTTTATGACATCAAGAGAAGCAAGAGACAACACCACAAGAATTCTTAACCTGATACGAATAGTAAATGAAAAGAAGACCCCTTGCGTCATGTTGAGCACGGACGCAGAGAAGGCGTTCGACCGGGTTGGATGGCCTTTTCTGTTTTCTGTGCTCAAGTACATCGGGCTGGGAAACTCAATGTTAGATAAGATAACAAGAGTGTATACAAACCCAACAGCCAGGGTGAAAGCTAATGGGATATTATCAGACACATTCCCAATAAGAAATGGCACAAGGCAGGGGTGTCCATTGTCACCCCTCCTTTTTGCCTTGACATTGGAACCCTTCCTTTGTAGAGTCCGCCTGAATCAAGATATTGAAGGAGTAAGGATAAAGGAAAAGCAATATAAGATAGCCGCTTATGCGGACGACTTGCTATTTTCCTCGTCTAACCCAGGTATCTCACTGCCGAATTTGATACAAGAATTTAAAAGATATGGTGCCATGTCAAATTTAAAAATTTACTTTGGGAAGTCAGAGGCAATGGGAGTGGGTATATCTTCAGCCCAAATACACTTACTGAAAAATAGTTTGGGCTTTAAGTGGAATGAAACGGCAGTGTGATACTTGGGGACATATATTATACCGGCGAAACGGACACAGGTTTATGATCTCAATTTCTTGCCCTTGATAGCAATGACCAAGAGACTTTTAGAACAATGGCATGGAGGGATGCAGTCATGGTTTGGTAAATGCAATCTATTGAAGATGACAGTATTGCCAAAATTTTTGTATCTTTTTCGAGCGCTTCCGGTTAGGATACCGAGCGGATTTTTTAAGGTGATACACTCCTTATTTGTAAAGTATATTTGGTCTCATAAAAGACCACGTATAGCACGTGGAATTCTGACCCTACCAAAAAAAAAAAGGGAGGTTTAGCATTTCCAGATATAAGGGCATATTATCAAGCTACCCATGTAAGTAGAATTTTGGACTGGTGGCACCACTCTGAGTCTAAACTTTGGGTAAAAATTGAACAAGCGCAAACGGAGGTAAGCCATATGGTGTTACCAGTATTTACCTAAAAACTTGAAACATCATTTAATAATTGGAAATACATTATGTATTTGTACGCAATTAAACATATATTCTAAATTGATAACGGATAAATCTCCTCTATTTCCAATATTAAGCAATCCCCAGTTTCCCCCGGGTTTAGATAATAGACAGTTCACAAAACTGAGGGAAAAAGAACAGGAACAGGCTTCATTATTCCTAATACAAAAAAGTTGCCCTCAGTGACCAAATTGATTGATGAAGATGGACCATACAATATGCCTTTTTGGCAAGCAATCCAATTACATCATTACCTGGCCTCAATACCGAATCCAGAGGACTTCGGTAGAACACTAACGAGATTTGAACAATTTTGTGTAAGACCAGAGAATTTTTTGCATACATTCTCAATTGCATATGGTCTACTGACAAACCCAAAAGTTCAACCGGAATTACCTTGGGTGAGAAAGTGGGGGATAGACCTGAAGTGTGATTTGACAAATGAACAGATCCAGAGGATATTGAGGTTTGCCTTTAAGCCATCTAGATGTACTAAAACCCAGGAGATGAATTATAAGCTTATAACGAGATGGTATATTGCGCCCAAGAAATTACATAGCTGGTATCCAGGTGAAACAAATTTATGCTGGAGATGTGGAAAAGAAGTAGGCATGCTGTATCATATCTTCTGGACCTGTGCTAAGATAAAATCATACTGGGCGGGAGTGAAATCCATAGTTCAGAAATTTATGGAATATGAAATAGAAGAGAATGCGATCTTCTTTTTGTTACATGTGTCGGATATACCAGCAAGTAGCTATGAAAGATCCGTCATCCCTCATTTAGTAAATGCGGCAAAGGCATGCATTCCAGGTTTTTGGAAAAAAACACAACCTCCCTCGGTATCTGATTGGATACATAGGATAGAGGATAATAGGAGATTGGAAGAATTAATTGCTACGTCACAAAATAGACAGGAAAAATATAAAAAAACACGGGAAGTATGGAATCACTTTATTATCTCTGATGAAGGGAAACCATTTATAGCAGGATAAAATAGGGAAAAATAAGGTATAGGGAGGGAGGTAGCCTCTCCACCGCTGGCCGCAAAGTAGTACTAGAATTTTTTTTTTTTTTTTTTTGTGGGGGGAGGGAAGGAAGGAAGGGGGAGCCGAGGGCGAAGAAAGGAAAAAAAAAGAAGGAATGTAAGGAAAATGTATAAAGAGATGCGATATTATATATTAAGCTGGAAATGTATTTGATATCAAAAATGTTATGTATAATTTTTTAAACTCCTGAATAAAAAGATATTTAAAAAAAAAAAAAAAAGAAGCACGCCCCTAGGGACACACTTAACCCCTCCCTCTCAAAAAAAGTTAACCCCTTCACTGCCAGTGTCATTTTTACAGTAACAGTGCATATGTATAGCACTGATTACTGTAGTAATGTCACTGGTAACCCCAAAAGTGTCAAAAATATCAGTCAATTGTAAAAAAAAAAAAAAAATCGCAGATCGCCGCCATTACTCGTTAAAAAAAAAAACCAACAAAAATGACAAAAATCTTTCCCTTAGTAAAAGCAATAACTTTTTCGCAAACCAATCAAAATACGCTTTTTGCGATTTTTTTTACCAAACATATGTAGCATAAAACAAATTGGCCTAAAATGTTAAAACATTTTGATTTTTACATTTTTTGGGGGGGGGGGGGGAATTTCATATAAAAAAATGTGAAAAATATTGTTATTTTTGCAAAATTGACGCTCCTTTTTTGTTTATAGCGCATGATCAAAAAATCGCACAGGTGATCAAATACCACCAAAAGAAAGCTCTGTTTGTGGGAAAAAAGGACGTCAAATTCGTTTAGGTACAGCGTCACACTACCGCGCAATTGTCCGTTAAAGTCAAGCAGTGCCGAATCGCAAAATAGGCCCTGGTCAGGAAGGGGGTAAAATCTTCCAAGGCTTAAGTGGTTAATATAGATTTAAAAAAAAAAAAACTTTTTCCTTCATATTTTACTGTGACATACAGTGTTTAGACACTGTTCTAATCTGTTATTCAAAAATCACCAAAGGGAAAAATAAAAAAATGTAATTTATACGTTACTGTGAGATACACCCTTTGGATACTGTTGTTCTATTCCGCTATTCAATAAACACCCATTTAGGGGGAAAAAATTAAATTGAGGCCTAGTCTGCATATTTTACTGTGAGATACACCCGTTGGATACTGTTGTTCTATTTCACTTCTTAATAAAAACCCATTTAGGAAAAAAAAAAAAAATGCGGCCTATTCTGCATATTTTACTGTGAGATACACCCGTTGGATACTGTTCTATTCCGCTTTTCAATAAACACCCATTTAGGGGAAAGAAAGATATTACATTGCGGCTTAGTCTGCATCTGTACGTGTGAGATACACCCTTTTAGATACTGTTGTTCTATTCTGCTATTCAATAAACACCCATTTAGGGGAAAATTAATAATTTTGCAGCGTTTGCTGATTATTTTACTGTGAGATACACCCTTTAAATTTGTTTGGCGCATCTCTTTCCACCACCGAGGATTGCAGGGCGCTTCAGTTTGACTCCTGTTGCTAACTCCTCCTACTCCGCTTCCTCATCCTCATCCACTAGCGCCTCTGCATCCGGAGCAGTGATAATTTCAAAGGCTTTCAGGGAAGTCATTCACAAGTGGCTCCGAGGGTGGGTTCCAGCCAGGTACACAATTGTCCAGCAAGGGCACAGTTCTGGAGGATGACGAGGTGGAGGATGAGGAGATGGAGGAGGAGGAACCATGTTCACAGCAGGGTGGCACCCAGATAACTGATAAAAACAGATACCACACTTGATCTTAGCAAAAGGTCGAGAAGCAATGCTGGTGGCATTCCCACCTGACAGCGGGGCACAGTGGAAGCACAAGGCGAAGGAGAAGGAGGCGAGGGAGGAGGTCGCCAACGCAGCCACGGCACCGCCAGCATCTAAGAAGGCAGGGTTAGCATGTATGAAATGTGGAAAAGCTTTGTCGGCACGCCACAACAACCGGGACCACCAGCTGTTTTTTTTTTTTTTTTAAGCCCGTGGTGTGTGAACTCACTCAGACTATCACCCGATGGGTGCATAAAAAAGTGCACACCAAAGCCGGGGCCGGGGGTATATGAGGGGCGGTTAGTGACTTGGTTCGCCCCGCATCCCTGAGCTCCCGCGTCCGCCCCTTCAAAGGCGGATGTTTTGATCGGGTGATGGACATATCGGGCTTAGCCTGGTGTGCCCCCATCCGGTCACCAGATGGCGCCCGCACCGGAGTTGACATATAGAGGCCGGTCATGGCCGCGTCACTTCCGGTGGGACCGGACTATTTAAAGACCGATGCTGGCGCAGCGGAAACAGGTCACGACCACCTGATGCTGCAGCGTGGTGAACGTACAGACAGGCTTTCCTGCCTGAGGTAAGTATTCCTTTGTATATGTACTTATGCTACTCTGGGATCTCCCTTATTCACGATATATGCTCAATCTTTATATACATTTTCACCTGTACTTTCAATGGGGATTACTTTACATCACCTTGTTTGGCTATTCACTTGACTGGCAATCTCTGGGTCGCTCTCTTCGCATGTCCCTCACTTTCCATTCACTTTTACCGCTACTTCACCGGCACGCTTTCATGTCATCGGACATGGGACTTTAATTTTTTTCCCCTTCTCTCCTTGGTACTCATCCTGGCTTTTCTTACCGATTCATCACATAATGCACCTGGACTCTTTCTGGATCTCTCTCCATACACTCTTTCACCATATTATCGCTTCACTTCCTAGGTTGACTATTTGCTATGGCCGGTCCTTTTCCTGGTCATATTAATATTCACCCTTTACCTCTTTTGGGCACATATAAGGTCGTCTGTATGACCACCACTTATCTCCATGAGCAATTATGTAACCCAGTTATTACATTTTCTTTTTCTTCTTCCCCCTCTTTGCAGAGGCTGGGACTTTTTTACTGATTAATACTTGGATCAGATACATCTGCCAACCGCACTCTGTCTTGGACCGATCCAGTATCGGCTGGCCTATCCAGGCGCTTCTTGCTCGGTGTCCCCCGGAGACCCCAAGGATGGTCTAGTATCTCCTGGGTATACATGACCTACAATGCAATACAGTTGAACGTTTGCTTCCAACATTTTTATGTTGGTAAGTGTTAAGCACTTTAATATGTCTACATTTTGAAACTTGTTCTTATGTATGCTATGTTCATAAATTAATATGTTCTCTCTTTTTGCCAATGTATAGAATTGTTATAAGAGGTGAAAAGCCATGTGGTCCCTGATGAAGCCAGTGAATTAGCGAAACATGTAGGACCCCACTGACCCTGTATACCTCTCTTTTTTCTGCAAGATACGATATCTTTGATGTTGTATTGTATACGGAACTATTTTCAGACTGTATTTGTTTGTACTATTTTATGTCTAATGCAATAAATATGTTTTAAACAAAAGTTGTTTTGATCTGTCTGTGCCAACCTTATTCACCCTAAAAGTCCCACATTTTGGGTGGCTCACTGTCTGCTCAGTCAGATCAGTGAACAAGCCTCCACTTTTTGTGCACACCAAAAAAGTGAAACACAAAGTGCACAGGGTGTACACATGGTCTCTGACCCTGATCCCCCGGGGCGCAAGGCTCCTGACAGGGACTGGGGTACTTACACTGGCTAACCTGGCCGAAACCAGGCAGACCCGTTCTTTAGGAGGTCTGCTGAAACAGACCAACCCAAGTACTAGGTGGGGCTCTCCCGAAGAGAAACCCCATGAGAGAGGGCGAACCAAGCCAGAAGGCACATATCCACCCCCTCCCAAGACTTTCAGGGACAGGGCCAAAGACCTACACCCTACTAATCACGCTGTGCAAAATAAAGTGTACCTCCACAATAAAAAACACAAAACGTGAGACACACAACACATAAAAGTGGGGAAAGGGATAGTGAAGAAGTGCAAGGTTAGTGCCACGTTGCAATACTATGGAAGGCCCTTCGGCCAGGAATAAAAAATTCCTCTGGTCCCGACTCCTGACCAAAAGGCCCGGCCCTAGAGGCAGGTGTGAAAAATGTGTGTAGGAAGTGCAGTGTCGTTGGTGCCATACTCAGTGTTGCCATCCACCGTGAATTATGGTACCCCTGGACTGCCACTCCAGGGGCACCACACCCTGCAGCCAGTGTATTACCTGAACATATATTTAGCATGGCTGGGGCGTTATCACAGACAAGCGCAGCCGCCTGTCCAGAGCCAATGTGGACAAGCTCACGTTCATTAAAATGAACCAGGCATGGATCCCACAGGACTTGTCCGTACCTTGTGCAGAATAGACATGTATACCGGCCTTACCCAGCCATTGTTGTATTTTTGATCTTTCTCACTCTTTTGGGGTGTACCCTAATTTTAAAAGAAATTTTAAATTAAAAACAAAAACCAATGTTGGCTTCCTCGTCCTCCTCCACCGCTGCTTCCACCTACACCGCCACATCCACCGCCACCTCAACCTCCTACTCCATATGGGCCTCTTCCTCCTCGATCAAGATGATTCTTTTTTATTTTTATGTTTTTTATGTTATTTTAATTTATTTCCCTATCCACATTTGTTGGCAGCAAAATCTTCTTAAGAGCATGGCAAGTGCTCTGCAATTTGCAGCCCTCTAGCCCTTTCCATGTTTTTTTTAGAGCCATTTTAGTGCTCAAAAGTTCGGGTCACCATTGACTTCAATGGGGTTCGGGATCGGGGTAAAGTTTGGGTTAAGTTCGGGTCACGAACCCGGACTTTTTTTTTTCACGTTCGGCTGAACCCGCCGAACCCGGACATTCAGGTGTTCGCTCAACTCTACTTATCACTATTGTATGCACTTTATAGAATTGTTTACGTTCAAGATTATGTTTTGTCGTTTGTATTGGATTGCACTTACAGTGCTGCAATATTTTTAATGACATTTATATAAGTGTTTGTCAATCTGCACTGATTACATGCCACTGTTAACAGACCAATTTAGCAGACCTCACAATTTTTTCTCATATAAAAATATATACACTGTGTAAAATAAGTATTGAGCAGGTCACCATTTTTCTAGGTAAATATATTTCTAAAGGTGCTATTTGACATTAAATTTTCACCACGCGTTGGTAGCAACCTATGCAATCCATACAAAGAAACCAAAACAAATAAGTTCAGAAATTAAGTTATGTGAAATAAAATGGACAGAGGGAAAAAAAGTATTGAATACGCTAACTGAAATTTATTTAATACTTCGTACAAAATACTTTGTTGGCAATGACAGCTTCGAAATGCCTCCTGTATGGAGAAACTAGTCACATGCATTGCTCAGGTGTGATTTTTGACATAGTCTTCAAATCTTGAAGGCTCTGTGGGCCTCTTCTATGAACTCTGATCTTTAGTTCTTTCCCATGATTTTCAATTGGATTCAGCTCAGGTGATTGGAAAGGCCATTCTAGCAGCTTTATTTTCTTTGAAGCCAATTGAGAGTTTCCTTGGCTTTGTGTTTAGGATCATTGTCTTGCTGAAATATCCACCCTTCCTTTCATCTTCATCCTCCTGTAGAGGGCAGCAGATTTTTATCAAGAATGTCTTGGTACATTTTTCCATTCATCCTTCCTTCAACCATATGAAGTTTTCCAGTACTGTATACTAAAAAACAGCCCCACACCATGATGTTCCCACCTCCAAACTTTCTTGTTGGTATGGTTTTTTCGGGGTGATGTGCAGTGTCATTTGACTTGCTGACATGTGTGTGTGTAATATGTCATCCAAATAGTTGTGCAGCAAACTTTCAACAAGCTTCAACATGCTTTTTTCTTCAGCAATGGAACCTTGCGTGGTAAGTGTGCATACAGGCCATGGTGGCTGACTGCATTTTACAATTGTACCTGTTAATTCCAGATCTTTCTGATGCTCTCCACAAGCGTTCCTTGGCTCTTGGAAAACTCTTCTGATAATTCTTTCCACTCCTCTGTCAGAAATCTTGCAAGGAGCACCTAGTTTTGGCCGGTTTATGGTGAAATGATGTTCTTTCCACTTCCGCATTATGGCCCCAACAGTGCTCACAGCTTGGAATGGCAGCAAGGATAGGAAATGTCAATATAATTGGCGATTTTAATTATCCAGATATAGACTAGGCAGAAGGAACCACGCATTCATCTAAGGCTTGTCATTTCCTAAATGTTTTGCAGGACAATTTCATGGGTCGGAGGGTGAACGCACCGACAAGAAATAATGAGTTACTAGACCTACTGATTACTAACAATACAGACCTGATCATGGATCTAGAAAAACAGGGCAACAACAGTGACTATAGGTCAATTAATTTCATTATAAATCATAGAAATCGGAAACACTAGAGTAAAACAAGGACACTGAATTTCAAAAGAGCCAACTTCCCTAAATTGCGCTCTTTGTTAAGATATAAAATGGATAAAATCCTAGGAACAAAGAACACGGAGGAAAAAATTAGAGTGCTTTAAGAACATACTAAATAAAAAAAGGTATTGGCCAGTGCATTTCAAAAAGGAATAAGTTTAAAAGAGCTAAAATAAACTCTGGGTGGCTAAATTCCAACGTAAGGGAGGGTGGCAGCAGGCGGGGCTCCAAAATGGCTGCTTAGACTGGGAGCTCTTGTCGCGGAACCATGAACCAGACGTACAACAACAGATAAGTGAAAATAAGAAGGCTTTATTGAAAATCAAGCTGTAAAGCAAAAGTCCAAACGGATGGCGAAACCGAGGCAGAGTCCTTGCGAAGCCAGAGGTCAGGAACCAGGAGGGTAGTCAGACGAAGCCAGGATCAGGAACCAGCAGGGTAGTCAGACGAAGCCAGGATCAGGAACCAGCAGGGTAGTCAGACGAAGCTAGGATCAGGGACCAGAAGCAGCAGCAGTCTTAGAAGCATGTGAACACAGGAGGACCAAGCAAGGAACTGAAGCCACAGACCTCCTATATATATGAGCTAGGCATCCAGCTCCTCCCAGTGGGAAGGAGGAGCCGCAGGGTGGGAGGCTACAAGAAACCCAGAAACCAAGATGGCCGCCAGCACATGTCAAACGAAGGAGAACAGCAAGAAGGTAAGACCATGACAGTACCTCCCCCTCAAGGGCCCCTCCTCCGCGGAGTAAAGAACGGTTTCTGAGGGAAGCGTGCGTGGAAGGCTCGGAGCAAGGCAGGAGCATGGACATCTGCGGAGGGAACCCAGGAACGCTCCTCTGGACCATAACCACGCCAATGAACCAAAAACTGCACCCGACCGCGGACCAGGCGTGAGTCCAGGATATTGCTCACCTCATACTCCTCACGATTGCCCACTTGGACCGGACGAGGCCGAGGAACCGAGGAAGTGAAACGATTACACACCAGTGGCTTCAACAGGGAGACATGAAACACGTTGGAGATCCGCATGCCAGGAGGAAGCGCAAGGGCATAGGCTACCGGGTTTACCCTGCGAAGCACTCGGAAGGGACCAACAAAGCGAGGCGCCAGCTTGGGAGTGGGCACTCGAAGGTTGAGGTTGCGGGTGGACAACCATACACGGTCTCCGGCCTGGTAGGAAGGAGCAGGCGCTCTTCTGCGATCAGCCTGGAGTCTCTGGCGCTGCGCAGAGACCTCAAGGGACTTCTGGATCTGTACCCAAGAAGCACGTAGGACGGAAAGGTGATCCTCCACAGCCGGAATATCCTGGGGAGAGAATACCTCCGGTAACACGGCAGGTTGGAACCCATAATTGGCCATGAAGGGAGACGTCCCAGAGGAAGAGTTCACCGCCGTGTTCCTGGCAAACTCAGCCCAAGGCAGGAGGTCAACCCAATTGTCTTGGTGATCGGAGACATAGCAACGAAGGAATTGCTCCAAGGCCTGATTGGATCGTTCTGCGGCCCCATTGGACTGAGGGTGGTAGGCCGAGGAGAAGGAGAGATGAATCCCCAACTGGGAGCAAAAGGCGCGCCAGAACCTGGACACAAACTGACTCCCCCGATCCGACACAATCTCCTTGGGCAAACCGTGCAACCGGAAGACCTCCCTGGCAAAAATCGTGGCCAACTCCTGTGCAGAGGGTATCCTCTTGAAAGGAACACAGTGGCACATTTTGGAAAATCGATCCACAATCATGAGAATGACCGTATGGCCTCGGGATGCAGGGAGGACCACAATGAAATCCATCCCCAGGTGTGACCATGGGCGCTCCCCGGTGGCTATGGGTTGCAGAAGGCCCAACGGAAGGTGCCGAGGGGACTTACTCTGGGCACAAACGGAGCATGCCGCTACATATGCGGCGATGTCGGAACGTAGGGAAGGCCACCAGAACAGACGTGAAACAGCCCAGGACAGCTGATTCTTTCCAGGATGCCCCGCGGTCTTGGAGTTATGGTAGGTTCGCAACAACCGAGTGCGCAACTCCTCAGGCACAAAACATCTGCCGTTGGGTCTCCCAGAGGGAGCACCAGATTGAGCCGCCAAAATCTGCTCACCCAGGGGAGAGGTCAGGCTGGTGCGAATGGCGGCCAGGATCTGATTCGGAGGTATGACCGAAGTCGGAATCGACTCCTCCCTGGACAGGTCGGAGTACTGCCGTGATAAGGCATCCGCCCTGATGTTCTTGGAACCGGGTAGGTAGGAGACCACGTAATTAAAACGTGACAAGAACAGAGCCCATCTGGCCTGACGTGGTGTCAATCTCTTGGCCTCAGAAAGGTAGGTCAGATTCTTGTGGTCCGTCAGGATGAGGACCGGAACCACCGAACCCTCGAGCAAGTGCCTCCATTCTTTAAGGGCCTGCACGATGGCCAATAACTCCCCGTCACCAATCTGATAGTTGCACTCCGCGGAAGACAGTTTCCGGGAGTAAAACCCACAAGGAAGCAGAGGACCCTCTGGTGTTCTACGCTGAGACAGAAGGGCGCCTACTCCCGTCTCAGACGCGTCCACCTCGAGGACAAAGGGCAACCCAGGGTTGGGATGCGACAGAATCGGAGCCGACACAAAGGCGGACTTTAGAGCCTCAAAAGCTCGGATGGCCTCGAGCGGCCAGACCTGGGAATTACTGCCCTTCCTGGTCAGATCCGTGAGAGGCTTGGCTAGCATGGAAAAGTCCCTGATGAACTTCCGATAATAATTGGCGAAGCCCAAAAAGCGCTGCAGGGAGCAAAGGCCACTGGGCTGGGGCCACTGTAAGACAGCCGAAACCTTCTCAGGATCCATGGAGAACCCCTCAGCGGAAATGATGTAACCTAAGAAGGTTACCTGGGATCGGTGAAATTCGCATTTCTCAAGCTTACCGAACAGCTTGTTCTCTCGTAACCGTTGCAACACTCGTCTGACATCCAGAATGTGGGTCTCCATGGATTCAGAATATACCAAGATGTCCTCCAAATAGACCACCACACACTGCTGCAACAGGTCACGGAAAACATCGTTAATGAATTCCTGAAAGACTGCGGGCGCATTGCACAACCCAAAGGGCATAACCAAGGATTCATAATGACCGGTCCTGGTGTTAAACGCGGTCTTCCACTCATCGCCCGCCTTGATCCTTACGAGGTTATATGCCGCCCTCAGGTCGAGTTTGGTAAAGACCGTGGCCCCTTTAAGGCGATCGAACAGCTCGGAAATCAAGGGTATCGGGTAAGCGTTCTTGATCGTGATGCGATTGAGACCCCTGTAATCGATGCAAGGCCTCAACTCACCGCCCCTCTTTCACAAAGAAAAATCCAGCCCCTGCCGGGGATGAGGATTTGCGAATGTGTCCGCGTGAAAGCGCCTCCTTCACGTACTCCTCCATGGCCTCATTCTCCGCTACCGACAGTGGATAGACCTTGCCACGAGGAGGAACGGCACCAGGTTGTAACTCGATGGCACAATCGTATGGGCGGTGCGGAGGTAGGGCAACCGCGCGCACCTTATCGAATACATCCCGGTACTCCTCGTATTCAGGAGGCAACAGAGAGTCCGAGGAAGTACACAGCAACTTGACAGGCCCATGGATGCAACTAGCCCCACACTGCGGTGACCACGAGAGGATCTCGGCCGATCTCCAATCGAAAGTCGGATTATGCCTCTGGAGCCAGGGGTACCCCAAGACCACCGAGTAGTGTGGAGACGAAATAACCTGGAAGCAGACCGACTCTCTGTGAACGGCACCAATGGCTATCCCCACTGGAAGGGTCTCATGAGTCACGTGTGGCGGCAGAAGGGGTCTGCCGTCTATCGCCTCAAGAGCCAGTGGAGAACCTCGGGCCTGCAGAGGAATGGAATTGGCGGCAGTGAACACACTATCAATGAACAAACCACCAGCACCAGAGTCCACCAACGCCTGGGTCGTCACTGAGCCCCCGACCCAGGAGAGGACAACAGTGATCAGTGGTTTGTCAACACGGGAAACCGGGGACGAGGAGACTCCACCCAAGATCTGCCCCCGACAGGATCTCAGGTGCAAGCGTTTCCCGGACGGTTCGGACATGCCAACCGAAAATGCCCATCGAGACCACAGTACATGCATCGACCCTCGCGTCTTCGGAGTACCCTCTCCCCCTCGGACAGGCGAGCAAAGCCCAGCTGCATGGGTTCACCCCCAGCCAAGTCATCCCCAGGAGGCGTGGGAGGAGAGGGAGGCACGGGTGGGACAGCAAAGGTAGGCGCCAATCTGTTAGGAGGCCTCCGCAGACTCTCCTTAAAGGAAGGTCTCTCCCTGAGTCTGGTGTCAATCAAAATCAAGAAAGAAATAAGAGACTCGAGCTCCACTGGTAGGTCCTTAGCTGCAACCTCATCCTTCAAGGCATCCGAGAGACCATGAGAGAAAGCAGCGACCAGAGCCTCATTATTCCAGCCCACCTCTGCTGCCAGGGTACGAAACTCAATGGCGTATTCAGCTATGGATCGTGAACCCTGTCTGATGGACATAAGGAGCTTCGCAGCAGAGGCAGCACGAGCCGGCACATCGAATACCCTCCGAAGAGAAGCAACAAAACCGGAAAACTCGGCAACCACCGGATTGTTGTTCTCCCATAAAGGGCTGGCCCAGGCCAAGGCCTTGTCCGAGAGAAGCGAAATTAAGAAGCCCACCTTTGATCTCTCAGTAGGAAAGGCATGTGGCAGCAACTCGAAATAAATGCCCACCTGGTTAAGGAAACCTCGGCACTGAGTTGGCTCTCCCCCAAAGCGCTGTGGAAGGTGGGCAGAACCGGTCATACCCCGAAACACCGCAGGCGCAACAACAGGTGTCGGGGTAGACTCTGGCGCAACAACCGGAGCGGCAGTAGGAGCGGACCCAGGAGCGACAACCGACCCATCGGCAACGGGAGCGAAATGAGCCGTGCGTTCAAGCAGGGTTTGCAACGCCACGGCGAACCGACCCAACAGGTGATCCTGCTGATCAAGTCTGGCAACCAGCGTGGGTAGCGAGGATGGCCCTGTACCGTCAGAATTCTTGGCTTGGTCCTAATGTCACGGAACCATGAACCAGACGTACAACAACAGATAAGTGAAAATAAGAAGGCTTTATTGAAAATCAAGCTGTAAAGCAAAAGTCCAAACGGATGGCGAGACCGAGGCAGAGTCCTTGCGAAGCCAGAGGTCAGGAACCAGGAGGGTAGTCAGACGAAGCCAGGATCAGGAACCAGCAGGGTAGTCAGACGAAGCCAGGATCAGGAACCAGCAGGGTAGTCAGACGAAGCCAGGATCAGGGACCAGAAGCAGCAGCAGTCTTAGAAGCATGTGAACACAGGAGGACCAAGCAAGGAACTGAAGCCACAGACCTCCTATATATATGAGCTAGGCATCCAGCTCCTCCCAGTGGGAAGGAGGAGCCGCAGGGTGGGAGGCTACAAGAAACCCAGAAACCAAGATGGCCGCCAGCACATGTCAAACGAAGGAGAACAGCAAGAAGGTAAGACCATGACAGCTCTGCACTGATTCGGCTGCATCGCGCCCCATCCAGCAGCATCCGCAGCCATCCTGCTCCGCAAAGTGGACCGGCATCTCGCCCTCATCCCCGGACAACTCCCGGACCCCGCAGGCATCAGTATTTCCACCCGGATCGGCCCGGGAAGCTCTTTCAGTTTTGAGGCCTACCCGCCCTGATCCGACAGCATCGTGTTTAGCACACCATCCAGCGGGATCAGCAGCCATCCTGAGCAGCAACGTATCCCTGCACCTCTCTCTCATCCCCGGACACCTCCCGGACCCCGCAGGTACCATTATTACAGCCCGGATCGGCCCGGACAGTACTTTCTAGTTTGAGGCCTACCCGCCCAAGATGGCGGCCGCTCCACAGCCCCCCCGGCCATCCGATTCTCAGCAGGGCTCCCCCCATATATCTTGGACCCACAGCTGCTCCCTACTGCCCAGGGACCCCCAGGGGACATTTTCTCCTCACCCCATCCATCCCCAGCATCCACGGAATCACTAATAGGGCACACACTGGATGATCTCCTGCTATCCCCTATGGAGGCCTGCAATCCCCATGGCTCCCCACAGGGATCCTGTCACCTCAGCTCAACTTGACATAGCCACTCTAATTGGCTCTCTAAACTGCTGGATAGGGGGCTTTCTGTCACTGCTGCAAAAATTACAGGAGACATAAAGGCTGATTTACATAATCTAGGATCCAAGATTGAATCCAAACTTGATCAAACGGTCGCCAGGACCACCCAAAATACTGATCTTATTCAAACTCTGCATGATCAGCTTAACTCTGCAATGTCAAAGATTGATGATCTGGAGAACAGAACACGTCGCTATAACTTTCGGATAAGGGGGATCCCTTAAAAATTCACTGATACCACAGAGATAGTGCATTCTCTCATCAAAAACCTGATTCCAGAAATACCTCAGCATAAGCTGGAACTAGATAGAGCTCACAGGGCCCTCGGTCCCCCCAGATCAGATGGACTTCCCAGAGTTGGCCACATAAAGGACGATGAAGGGAATCTGGCTACAAAGGACAGAGAGAAGGTGAAGGTGCCAAATCAATTCTTCTCCTCAGTCTTCACAAAAGAATTGGGGGTATGCAGTAACCTAGACTGTAATGTTAAAGTTAATAACACATTACAGGAAACCTGGTGAACAGAAGACAGACTCAGAACTAGACTTGAAAAACTTAACAAATAAGTCACCGTGATCAGATGGCTTACACCCGAGGGTCCTTCGAGAACTCAGCCAGGTGATAGCCAGACCATTGTTCCTAATTTTTATGGAAAGTCTACTGACTGGAACAGTACCAGCTGATTGGAAAAAAGCCAACGTGGTACCAATATTTAAAAAAGGGCCGAGATATATCCCTGGGAACTACAGGCCGGTTAGCCCAACATCAATAGTCTGTAAGATATTGGAGGGGATGATAAGGGACTATATACACAGGACTTTAGTAATGAAAATGGCATCATTCGTAGTAATCAGCATGGATTCATGAAAAATCGCTTGCCAGACCAATCTAATAACCTTCTATGAAGAAGTGAGCTGCCATCTAGATAAAGGAAGGCCTGTGGATGTGGTATATCTGTATTTTGCAAATGCATTTGATACAGTTCCCCACAAAGTTTACTGTACAAACTAAGGTAAGTAGGTATGGACCATAGAGGGAGTACCTGGATATAAAGCTGGCTTCAGGGGCGAGTCCAAAGGGTGGTGATAAATGCAGACTATTCGGAATGGTCTGGTGTGGAAAGTGGGGTCCCCAAAGGATCTGTCCTGTGACTAATTCTATTTAATTTATTCATAAATGACCTAGAGGATGGGATAAACAGCTCAATCTTTGTGGATGATAATTAAGCAGGGGAATAAATTATATGCAGGATGTGGAAACCTTACGAGAAAACCTGAAAAAAATAATGAGGTGGTTATCTACATGGCAAATGAGGAAAAATGTTGAAAAATGTTAGGTAATGCATTTGGGTGCCAGAAATACGAATGCAGGTTACTCACTAGGGGGAGAGCGTTTGGGGGAATCTAACATTAAAAAGGATCTGGGGGTCCTAGTAGATGACAAGCTCAGCAATGTTATGCAATGTCAAGCTGCTGCAAGCAAAGCCAACAGAATACTGGCATGTATAAAAAAAGGGGTTTACTCCAGAGATAAAATGAATATTCTCCCACTCTACAAGACTCTGGTCCGGCTGGATCTCGAGTATGCCGTCCAGTTCTTGGCACCAGTCCTCAGGATGTGATGGAACTGGAAAAAGTCCAGAGAAGGGCAACAAAGCTAATAAAGGGACTGGAGGATCTCAGCTATGAGGAAAGACTACAAGCATTGAACTTATTCTCTCTGGAGAAGAGACGCTTGAGGGGGGATATATCAATGTACAAATACCATACTGGTGACCCTAGAATAGGGAAAAAACTATTCAGCAAAAGGGAATATAAAAGGACTCTTAAATTGCGTAAAGGGTTCTATACCCTCAGAGCAGTAAGGATGTGGAATTCTCTTCCACAAGCAGTGGTGTCAACAGGGAGCATCAAACTATTTAGATGGGCACCTTAACGACCACAACATACAGGGGTATACAATGTACTATTGACAAACAATTATACGCACACTTCTTATAGGTTGAACTGGATAGACTGGTTTCTTTTTTCAACCTCACTATGTAATATATATTGGATGGCACATCAATACGTGCCATTGCCAGAAGGTTTGCTGTCTCTCCCAGCACAGTCTCAAGAGAATAGAGGAGATTCCAGGAGACAGGCAGTTATTCTAGGGGACAAACATTCACCCATACTGCTGTTTTAGCAAATTGGCTGGTTAAGCCCAGATCCCCTCAACATATCCCACCTTATTGAAATTTGCTGATTAAGCAAAACGGCTGGTTAAGCCACAATCCCTCCAAGCACTACTATTCCGTGCACAGCCCCGCGGGGCTAGGTTTCCTTGGAGGCTCATAGCCAGGAAATGAGACTTACTTCTTAGGGAGCAGGCCCGTGCTGTCTGTCACTACATCAGACAATGATGCTTTATCCTGTTTTATTTCTGTGATGCACTGACGAAACTTTATGACATTACGCCATACCAATAGATTCAGTATATTTTTCTCAGTTGCCACTCCACACTCTATTGGCATCCCTATGTACTTTCCCTCCACGGGCTCACTATAGTTCCCTCCTGGCCACAGCACTGTCGCTCGGGCTTTCAGAGTGATTTCTAGGTCGTGTATTCTCGACTAATCACTCTAAGCCCGTCAACAACAGTGCATACTGGGACTGGGTGGGTGGGGACCTCAATGTGTTTTCTTGCTGTCTGTATCATCCTGATCCCCTAGGGGTCCACGGAGTCAATTAGTTCACCTGATGAGCTTCCACACCTCTTTTACTGATAAGCATTACTTGTTTATATTTATTATATATATATTTTTTTCATGTGTGTATATCTTCACCAATAAAGCTTTTTTGTCTGCACCTATATCCCTGTGAGCCCCTCATTGCAACCATTCACGGAGGGAAATTCTTGTCCCTCCATCTCCTAACCTTTTTTGTCCCCATATCTCAGGTTGCGCTGGGTTCCCGGTCCCAATTGACCGTGTGGTACGTACCCGACTGTATTCTCGCCGACCCACCCAGTCTGGCTTGAGAATACCACCCTAGCTACTCAGTTTTTTATTTATATTTTTTCAGTTATTCTAGGAGAGCTGGACAGGGTTGCAGAAGGTCCTTAACCCGTCAGCAGGACCGGTATCTGCTCCTTTGTGCAAGTAGGAACAGGATGAGCACTGCCAGAGCCCTAAAAAATGAAGTCCAGCAGGCCACTGGTGTGAATGTCTCTAACCAATCAGAAAAAGACTTTGTGAGGATGGCCTGAGGGCCCGATTATCTTCTAGTGGGCTCTGGGCTCACTGCCCGGCACCCTGGAGCTCAATTGGCATTTGCCATTGAAAGCCAAAATTGGCAGCTCCACCACTGGTGCCCTATGCTTTTCACAGATGAGAGCAGGTTCACCCTGAGCACATGTGACAGATGTGAAAGGGTCTAGAGAAGCTGCAAAGAATGTTATGCTGCCTGTAACATTGCTCAGCATGACTGGTTTAGTGGTGGGTCAGTGATGGTTTGGGGAGGCATATCCATGGAGGGACACACAGACCTCTACAGGCTAGACAACGGCACCCTGACTGCCATTAGATGTTGGGATGAAATCCTTGTACCTATTGTCAGACCCTACACTGGTGCAGTAGGTCCTGGGTTCCTCCTGGTGAACAATGCCCAGCCTCATGTGGCAAGAGTATGCAGCCGGTTCCTGGAGGATGAAGACATTGATACTAGTGAATGGCCCCCACACTCGCCTGAATCCCATAGAATACCTCAGGACATTATGTTTCCGTCTATCCGACGCCGCCAGGTTTCACCTCAGTCTGTTCAGGAGCTCAGAGATTCCCTGGTCCAGATCTGGGAAGAAATTTCCCAGGACACCCTTTATCGTCTCATTAGGAGCATGTCCCAATGTTTTCAGGCATACATACAAGCATGTGGGGGCCATACAAACTGCTGAGTACCATTTTAAGTTGCTGTAATGAAATTTCAGCAAAATGGACTAGCCTGCTGCATCATTTTTTACTTTAATTTTCGGGGGCCTTTGAATGCAGCCCTCTGTAGGCTGATAATTTTCAATTTGGTTAAACAATGTGGCATATTTTCATTCCTAACACATTACCAAGTCCATATCAGTATAGATATCCAGCATGATATTTTTCCCCATTGAGATCTGATGTGTTTTCAAAGCGTTTCTTAAATTTTTTTGAGCAGTGTATATAACTGTTCTGTCCCCACATGAAGGCGAATGAAGGTATAACTGGTAATAGCTGTGTGACTTCCTACCTTCGTATCCAAGCAGTGGGGCAGACCGGACCGGCAGATGCTCAGGTTAGATGAATCCAGACTTAGGCATGAAGATGAAATCAAACGTGGGTTTATTCAATCCAGATACAGCAATAAACGGTGATACAATACTGTCCTGTAGTAGTGGTATCAATACTGTCCTGTTGGTGTCTATCCTGAGGCTAACTGCTGGTCAAAAACTGATGCCTTTTCACAAGTCCAAAAATGTGAAGTTTTCAGTCACACAGTCACAAGGAACTGAAAATGGCTGCTGATGTGACAAGACACACAGTCTGAAAAACCACGCCCATGATGTCAAAAAACTTTACTGACAAGAAAGAACAAAGGCGTGCGGCTTGCAAATTCTGGCCAGCAGATGGCAGCAGTACAACAATGCATAGAAACAACATTGGGAAAGTAAAGCCTCGTACACACGCACCGATTGTCGGCCGACCGATCGCCGTCTTTTGTCTAGTGTTGTTGTGTTGGTTGAAATGTGCTCTAGACTTCACACAAATTTTGTCGGCCAACAACCACCAACTGCAGAAGTGATGTCATGTTCTGGTCTACTTTTCGTGTGTTTTTTCTTCTCTGAGCATGCCCAGTCTTAATTATCACATTTTTGTCAGCCGAAATCTGTACTGACTGAGGAACAATCGGCCGTTCTGCTGACGGCCAACAAAAATTTTATAGCATGCACACCAGATTTTGTTCGGCCGAAAAGTCGCAGTCGGTTGTCGGAAGCATCATACTAACAAGCCGACAATCGGCCGATAGGACGTTGGCCGAAAATTTACGGCCAACAATCTTTGCGTGTGTATGGGGCTTAAGATGATAATGCAATGTACAAAATAACTATGAGAACAGCACAATAACCATGCACAGGGGATGATTTACTAAAACTGGAGATTGCAAAATCTGGTGCAGTTATGCATGGTAAACAATTAGTTTTTTTTTTTTCCAAATTTAAAATTTTATTGTGAAAAGCAGATTACAAGTATACATAAAGAAATGTAACAGGAAAGATAGAAGGAATTCCAATAATCGTGTGGTACACTTGTACAGAGTCGATAGTCAAAATTATTCACCAAAGTTATGGACTCTGCAATTATTGACTACAGCAGGAGCCAAAAACACCATTAAAACCAAGTGAAGTTACTCCCTAGCGTTAACTTGCTAGTATGGGTCGATAAATTCTGGGGAATTATTCCCAAACCATAGGGGGTCTCCAGAGGAGTAGGAAAAGATAATAACATGCAATGCTGCTTAAATAGAACATGTACCTGAATCCACATAGAAGACCACCAGAAAAAGAGACAAGGAGGGAAGGGGAAAAAGAGAAAACAAAAAAAGGGGGGGGTGTGGTTAGGGAGGGTATTGAAGCAGGAGGATCGGAGCGAAAAAGGTAGGTGCCAAGGCAGCCAACTCACACTGAGTCACGGGGAATCCATTACTCACCAGGAGCCACCCCATTGAGAGCCCTTCTCTTCTCGGAAAGAACAAACATGTTCGACAATGTTCAGGTACGCACATAGGCTTCTCGATTCTGTCGAGCGGTCAGAATCAGGTCTTCCATCTTGTTAAGTTCCTCCACCTTCCCCATCCACATGCCAATTGCTGGGGGCTTGGATTGTTTGCAGGTGGTAGGAATGCAAGACTTGGCTGCATTCAGGAGGTGTCAGAGTATAGATTTCTTGTATACTTTGGCGGGTATCATGAAGGCGTGTAGTAGGAAAAACGCTGGGTCTTCAGGGATCTTGTATTCAGTAAATTTTTGAATAATCAAACAGACCTCTTTCCAGAAATTTCCCAACCTTGAACAGGACCAAAAGACATGTATTAATGTCCCATGCTTCTCTCCGCATCGCCAGCACAATGCGGAGGTAGACGGGAAGAATTTGTGTAGGAGAGCAGATGTGCGATGCCACCTGGTAAGAATCTTGAAGTTGGTCTCTTGTACCCTCATACATTGTGAGGATTTCAAGGCAAAGTGAATAACATTGGAATGTAGTGTCTTCGAAAATGTTCTGCCTAGATCGGATTCCCATTTTGCCAGATACGGAGGTTAAAATTCATCATGGGGGGTTACAAAGAGGTTATACATTGCCGAATAAGGATGTGGTAACGTGCCACCCTGAGAACAGTACTCTTCAAGTGTGGTCAGACTGCAGCAGAACTTGTCAGACGCCGGAAGGGTCTGTAGGAAGTGATGTAGTTGGGAGCCTCTCCAGAAATCAAGGCCGAAAGGGCCATTTTGGTCCATCAGGTTCTGCAAGGATGGCCAGGACCCAGCTGTCATGAAAGGAGAGGCTTGATAGCAACCCCAATTAAATCATTGAGCTAAAAGGCTCCATACCGAGACCTGGAGCGAATCTGGGATTACCCAAAATAGGCGACAAACGAGACTCCGTGGAAGACCATCCACCTGTCGAGATGAGTTGAGAGCAGATGCGGGCCATAGTCCCTATAAGAGGGTGCTTTTTTAAAGAGGAAGTAAACCCTCCTCTACAACTTGTACCTATAGGTAAGCCTATAATAAGGCTTTCCTATAGGTACTGTAAATATCTCCCAAACATGTACCGTTTAGGAGATATTTACCTTAGATGCATCCAGTGACGTCACTGGCGCAGGCGCTCTGAAGGAACGGCCGATGGTGCCGTTTCTTCAAAGCCCCGTGCCGTGACTGTCGGCTCCCGCACGCGTGCGCGGGAGTGACATCACCGCGGCTCCGGCCAATCAGATGGCCGGATGCCACGATCCCGGAAGACGGGCGACTGGACATGTCGCCTGTCATCCAGGTAAGCGGGCGGCACGGCGGGGGCTCGTTGTAAGGTAAGTATTTCATAATGAGCTAGTATGCGATGCATACTAGCTCATTATGCGTTTCTCTTGCAGGGTCAAAAAGAAAAAGAAAAAAAAAAAAAGGGTTTACAACCTCTTTAAGAAGTGGAATAAGGTTCTCAAAACACCAGGGAGCCCTACGAGCAAGATTCGACTCCGGTCCTGTTCTAAGCCAGGCAAGGGTTTAACCCCCTCCATGTTGGCACCAATCGATGAGACGACCTATATGTGCAGCTTGGTAATATTTGTAAAGATCAGGAGATGCAAGACCTCCAAACTGTTTCGGGAGAGATAAAGATCTACTTATCCTGGGGTGTTTATGAGCCCAAACAAAGTGGATGAAAAGGGCCAGAGTCTGCATAAAATATTTCCTAGGAATAGCTATAGTAGGTAGAGCCTGGAAGAGCTAAAGGAACTTGGGAAGGATGCTCCTCCTGATAATGTTACATCTTTCGAACCATGAATACAGTCCTGAATTCCACTTATCTAGAAGAGCCTGCACCTGACATAATGGGGGGGGGGGGGAGTTGAGCTCAAAGGTTTGGGAGAGGTCAGCAGGGATATAGGTCCCAATGTACTTCACTACACGGTCCGTCCATTTAAATTTAAAGTGAAGCTGTAAGGACTTAAGCAAGGAAGAGGGGATATTCAGGCCCATAGCTCCAGATTTAGAGGTTAATTTTGAGGTAAGAGAAGGATCCGTATAATTTCCAGTTCTTTGAGTAGATTTGGAAGAGAGCTCAACGGGTTGGTCAGAGAGAAGAGTAGATCGTCCACATATGCGGAGATCTTGTGGTGTAACTTGCCAACACAAAGCCCCTGAATATCTGTGTTCAGTCGCAACAGTGCATAGGAAGGGCTCTAAAGAAAGAGCAAAGAGGAGAGGCGACAGTGGGCAGTCCTGCCTAGTCCCGTTAACCGCGAAGGGGGATGATAGAACGCCATTCACCTTCATCTGTGCCGTAAATGCTCAAAATCCAACTAAGCATATTGGTCTCCAGGGCCTGTATGTCTTAGGACTGAAAACCTGAATCACCAATTAACTCCATCAAACGCTTTCTCCGCGTCTGTTCCTAAGAATACACATGGGGTGCGGGACTTGCAGGCTACGTGTATTAAGTTAAGGACTTTAATGGTATTCTCTCACTTCTCGTGTCGGGACGAATCCCACTTGATCCAAATGTACCAGAGGGTAGATGTCATTGAAGATGGAAAGCAAGAATTTTAGTAAAAATCTGCATTTAGTAGTGAAATCAGCCTATAACTGCCGCATTGCATGGGGTCCTTCCCCTCTTTGGGGATAATAAAAATGGTAGATTTTAAAGACTCTGAAAGGATGCAGAGTCTCCTATGGTATTTAGCATATTAACCAAGAATGGTCCCAGTGCAGGAGATAGAAGCTTGTAATATTGTATAGTAAAGCAGTCTGGGCCCGGGGCTTTACCCACCTTGGCCCTGCCCACTGATGTCTGCAGTTCCTCCAATGTGATAGGTGTTTTCACTTCTGGTCGTATTGGGGACGGAAGACTTGGCATTCTAGATGAAGCCAAGTACTCGTTTATTCTAGGTTGGGAGGGAGATTCCAGAGTTAGGTTGTAAAGTGAAGCATACAAGTCACAAAACGTCTGGGCAATTTGTCGCCTTCTCCCCTTTCGTACCTGATATTTGCGGAACATATGTGGTTGAATGGCGATCACGTAATGATCTAACAAGAAACCTGCCACACTTGTTGCCGAATCAAAGAAGTGCTTTTTGCCCTACTGCAATGTAGCTTTAGCTTTGTATAAAAGAATGTCAGAGACCTTGCTAGGAAGGTTCAAAAGTTCACCTTCAGGCTACATGTACACGGGACGTCTGAAAAAGTCCTTTGAACGCTGGAACTTGACAGCTACAGAACGACGTTTAAAAACTCCCGTTGTGACGCGTTTTCATGCCGTGTTTAGCGGCGTTTGCGTTCAGTGGTGTTTTTTGCAAAACACATCTGGAGACCCTCCCAAATACCCACAATGCAACAGAAATATATGTTTTTCAGCCATTTGCATGTGAGAGAAGAGTCAGAAGAGTGAGCAGTGGCAGAGAGAGCAGTGTGTTTGTAGAAAGCTGAATTTTTTTGGGGTGTTTCCACGATGGATCTGAACATGAGCATGTGTGAGGAAATGCTCCTGATGTTGCTGAGGCTCCAAAGACGTAGGAAATTGCGTGAGAGGAGCAGAGTTCACCGCTACTGGACTCATACATTGATGGCTCAACGCACGTCTACGGGATATTTTGTTAATATCCATGTCCAGCTGCGTCATTATCCCGATAAATTCTTTAATTTTACGAGGATGTCTATTGGCACGTTTGATGATCTCCGGGAAAGGCTGCGACCCCGTCTACCTAACATGAGTAAGAGCGTGTCACCAGAGGAACGTCTCTTGGTGACTCTCAGGTATGTGTATATATTTTGCTCTCTCTCTCTCCATTTCTCGCTCTCTCCATCAACTATATATATGCTGTATATGTAAATGCTGTATATGTAATGATTATTTTTTTTCTAATTTAAAGGTTTCTGGCAACAGGCCAATCATTTACATCCCTACACCATTACTTCATGATGGGGGTTGCAACAGTTGCAAAAGTGGCACGTGAAACCTGCTTTGCAATGTGGGAGGAGCTACATGGAGATGTAATGCCAGTGCCAACAGAAGAGATGTGGGAAGAAGTAATTGCTGAATTTTGGACCAAAACAGACTTTGCAAATTGCATGGGAGCTCTGGACGGAAAGCACGTTAAGAGTTAAGAAGCCACCCAAATCTGGTTCACTATATTTTAATTATAAAAAATATTTTTCTATTATACTCCTGGGAATGGTGGATGCTCATTCACGCTTCATATGTGTGGATGTTGGAGCCTATGGGTGTCAGGGGGATTCGAGAATTTTTTGCGAATCTGCCCTGGGGCCTTGCCTATATGAAGGCCGTTTTGGGATTCCTGGATGGAAGCCTCTTCCACGTACAACAGAGCCTAGCCTTCCATTGTTCATTGTAGCTGATGAGGCGTTTGGCCTTGCTGAAAACGTAATGAGGCCCTATAGTGGACATGGACTTAGTCATACTGAAAACATTTTTAACTATAGACTCTGCCTTGCAAGACGAGTTGTTGAGTGCGCATTTGGAATATGTGCAGCTAAGTGGAGGGTACTCCTATCTGCAATGCAATTGGATGTGGAAAACGCAATTAAAGTAGTTCTCGCTTGCTGTGTTCTATATAACTTTGTCATTGACAAAGAGAGAGGATCCACTGAGCCTGCGCCTCCAAACCCTGCCCAAAGCATTCAGTTCCAGGACCTGCGCTCGACTGCTCGAGTTATAGCAATTAGAAATCACTTTGCTGATTATTTTGTTTCTCCCAATGGTAGCTTGCCCTGGCAGGATGCACATATCTAGTTGGGTATCTCTTTTCTATTTTTCAGAATCGTTATGTTTGAATTTTAATAAAAGTAATATAGTTTGAACTTGAATAGTTAGGTTTGTGTGAACACTACTTTACAAATAAAGGATGGTTTTGGCTCGATAATTCTGAGGGGGGGGGGGTGCGATTGGGGGGGGGGGGTTGTCGTCAAACCAACAACAACCCAAACCCAAAATTTTCAGAGTTGGGTCACCCTGGCATGGAAGAGTCAGGTTACCCTGACATGGCAGCTGCAAACTCAGGTCACCCTGACATGGCAGAATGGGGTCATCCAGCTGCCATGCAGGGGTGACCTGACTCTGCCATGCCAGGGTGACCCCACTCTGCCATGTCAAGGTGACCGGAATTTAGGGTGACCTGACTCTGCCATGCCAGGGTGACCCCACTCTGCCATGTCAGGGTGACCGGAGTTTAGGGTGACCGTGTATATATATATATATATATTATATATACATACACAGTGGGTACGGAAAGTATTCAGACCCCCTTACATTTTTCACTCTTTGTTATATTGCAGCCATTTGCTAAAATCATATAGGTTCATTCTTCTTCCTCATGAATGTACACATAGCACCCCATACTGACAGAAAAACACAGAATTGTTGACATTGTTGCAGATTTATTCAAAAAGAAAAACTGAAATTGAAATATCACATGGTCCTAAGTATTCAGACCCTTTGCTGTGACACTCATATTTAACTCAGGTGCTTTCCATTTCTTCTGATCATCCTTGAGATGGTTCTACACCTTCATTTGAGTGCAGCTGTGTTTGATTATACTGATTGGACTTGATTAGGAAAGCCACACACCTGTCTATATAAGACCTTCCAGATCACAATGCATGTCAGAGCAAATGAGAATCATGAGGTCAAAAGGAACTGCCTGAAGAGCTCAGAGACAGAATTGTGGCAAGGCACAGATCTGGCCAAGGTTACAAAAAGATTTCTGCTGCACTTAAAGGTTCCTAAGAGCACAGTGGCCTCCATAATCCTCAAATGGAAGACGTTTGGGACGACCAGAACCCTTCCTAGAGCTGGCCGTCCGGCCAAACTGAGCAATCGGGGGAGAAGAGCCTTGGTGAGAGAGGTAAAGAACCCAAAGATCACTGTGGCTGAGCTCCAGATATGCAGTCAGGAGATGGGAGAAAGTTGTAGAAAGTCAACCATCACTGCAGCCCTCCACCAGTCGGGGCTTTATGGCAGAGTGGCCCGACGGAAGCCTCTCCTCAGTGTAAGACACATGAAAGCCCGCATGGAGTTTGCTAAAAAAACACCTGAAGGACTCCAAGATGGTGAGAAGTAAGATTCTCTGGTCTGATGAGACCAAAATAGAACTTTTTGGCCTTAATTCTAAGCGGTATGTGTGGAGAAAACCAGGCACTGCTAATCACCTGTCCAATACAGTCCCAACAGTAAAGAATGGTGGTGGCAGCATCATGCTGTGGGGGTGTTTTTCAGCTGCAGGGACAGGACGACTGGTTGCAATCGAGGGAAAGATGAATGCGGCCAAGTACAGGGATATCCTGGACAAAAACTTTCTCCAGAGTGCTCTGGACCTCAGACTGGGCCGAAGGTTTACCTTCCAACAAGACAATGACCCTAAGCACACAGCTAAAATAACGAAGGAGTGGCTTCACAACAACTCCGTGACTGTTCTTGAATGGCCCAGCCAGAGCCCTGACTTAAACCCAATTGAGCATCTCTGGAGAGACCTAAAAATGGCTGTCCACCAACGTTTACCATCCAACCTGACAGAACTGGAGAGGATCTGCAAGGAGGAATGGCAGAGGATCCCCAAATCCAGGTGTGAAAGACTTGTTGCATCTTTCCCAAAAAGACTCCTGGCTGTATTAGATCAAAAGGGGGCTTCTACTAAATACTGAGCAAAAGGTCTGAATACTTAGGACCATGTGATATTTCAGTTTTTCTTTTTTAATAAATCTGCAACAATGTCAACAATTCTGTGTTTTTCTGTCAGTTTGGGGTGCTATGTGTACATTCATGAGGAAGAAGAATGAACTTAAATGATTTTAGCAAATGGCTGCAATATAACAAAGAGTGGAAAATTTAAGCGGGTCTGAATACTTTCCGTACCCACTGTATATATACACACACAATATATATATATATATATATATATATATATATATATATATATATACAGTGGGTACGGAAACTACTTTACTTTCCGTACCCACTGTGTATATATATATATATATATATATATATATATATATATATATATATATATATATATATATATATATATATATATATATATATATATATATATATATACATACATACATACATACACACACACACACACACACAATATATACTAGACATTAAGCCCGTTAAATTAACGGGCGCTAGAACATATGGCTGACTGAGCGGCTCTCGCTTATCTCTTTTTTTTTTCTAACAACACGAGAGCCGCATGACGTAGCCAGACCAGAGCCAGAGCTGACCGAGCGGCTCTCGCGTGCGAACGCGTACCCTGGCCAATTTGTTTTCTGCTACCTATGTTTGGTAAAAAAAAAATCACAATAAGCGTATTTTGATTGGTTTGCGCAAAAGTTATTGCGTTTACTAACTAAGGGAAAGATTTGTCATTTTTGGTGTTTTTTTTTTTTTTTTAACGCGTAATGGTGGCGATCTGCGATTTTTTTTGCGGGACTGCGACATTGCGGCGGACAGATTGGACCCTTGACTGACATTTTTGACACTTTTGGGGGTACCAGTGACATTACTGCAGTAATCAGTGCTATATATATGCACTGTTACTGTAAAAATGACACTGGCAGGGAAGGGGTTCATTTTATTGGAGGGAGGGGTTAATGTATGCCTGGTGCTTACTAACGTGTGCGTGGGGAGGTGACTGAGTCAGGGACAGATCGCATGTTCAGCTATGCTGAACCATGCTATCTGTCCCTGCCTGTCACTTAGGAGATTCCCCGACGATCGGGGAAGAGCAGCGGCGATCGCGGCCGCTCCTCCCCTGGCCTGACTCCCCTTGTGACTGAAAACAGTGGAAGCGCCTCCGGTGGCGCGCGAGCGCCGCCTACAGGGGGAGGAGTCCAGCGACGTAGGTCTACGTCGCTGGACGATAACGAGCCACATTGCTGCAGTAACAGCAATGTGAGCAGACGTCAAGTGGTTAAAGTGCAGAGAGCATCATGAAGAACAAGGAACACACCAGGCAGGTCCGAGATACTGTTGTGGAGAAGTTTAAAGCCGGATTTGGATACAAAAAGATTTCCCAAGCTTTATACATCCCAAGGAGCACTGTGCAATTGATAATATTGAAATGGAAGGAGTATCAGACCACTGCAAATCTACGAAGACCTGGCCATCCCTCAAAACTTTCAGCTCATACAAGGAGAAGACTGATTAGAGATGCAGCCAAGAGGCCCACGATCACTCTGGATGAACTGCAAAGATCTACAGCTGAGGTGGGAGACTCTGTCCATAGGACAACAATCAGTCGTATACTGCACAAATCTGGCCTTTATGGAAGAGTGGCAAGAAGAAAGCCATTTCTTAAAGATATCCATAAAAAGTGTTGTTTAAAGTTTGCCACGAGCCACCTGGAAGACACACCAAACATGTGGAAGAAGGTGCTCTGGTCAGATGAAACCAAAATCGAACTTTTTGGCAACAACGCAAAACGTTATGTTTGGCGTAAAAGCAACACAGCTCATCACCCTGAACACACCATCCCCACTGTCAAACATGGTGGTGGCAGCATCATGGTTTGGGCCTGCTTTTCTTCAGCAGGGACAGGGAAGATGGTTAAAATTGATGGGAAGATGGATGGAGCCAAATACAGGACCATTCTGGAAGAAAACCTGATTGAGTCTGCAAAAGACCTGAGACTGGGACGGAGATTTGTCTTCCAACAAGACAATGATCCAAAACATAAAGCAAAAACTACAATGGAATGGTTCACAAATAAACATATCCAGGTGTTAGAATGGCCAAGTCAAAGTCCAGACCTGAATCCAATCGAGAATCTGTGGAAAGAACTGAAAACTGCTGTTCACAAACGCTCTCCATCAAACCTCACTGAGCTCGAGCTGTTTTGCAAGGAGGAATGGGCAAAAATTTCAGTCTCTCAATGTGCAAAACTGATAGAGACATACCCCAAGGAAATTACAGCTGTAATCGCAGCAAAAGATCGCGCTACAAAGTATTAACTTAAGGGGGCTGAATAATTTTGCACGCCCAATTTTTCAGTTTTTTGTTTGTTAAAAAAGTTTGAAATATCCAATAAATTTTGTTTCACTTCATGATTGTGTCCCACTTGTTGTTGATTCTTCACAAAAAATTACAGTTTTATATCTTTATGTTTGAAGCCTAAAATGTGGCAAAAGGTCGAAAAGTTCAAGGGGGCCGAATACTTTCGCAAGGCACTGTATATACACACACACACACACTATATATATATATATATATATATATATGTAGGCCTCCTGAAAACGCAAGTGCTGAACGCGGGTGAAAGTGTTCGGCTGCGTTCGGTCGCGTTTTTGTGTTTGAAACGCCGGGAAACACACGTTCGAACGCAAATAATTGCTTTCCAAAAAACGACACTGAACTCAACTGCCTGCAAATGACTGTAAACGACCATGTGTACATGGACAGATAAGATAACATAGAGGTGGGTTCAGGGGCTTCTGAAAAAACGCCCAACTGCTCCTAAAGTTGCAGTGTACATGAGCCCTCAGTGTCAGGAGTCGGGATAGGTTTGTGTAATGCTTCTCTAAGTGCTGTAGGTCGGCCAGAAGACATGACAACTTTGCTTCTCTCTTCCTCTTGACTCTGGCGCCGTGCTTAATCAGGACTCCCTGTATCACTGACTTGTGTGCCTCCCCGACTTCAGCTGGATCACAATCAGGTGCATTATGTGTCTGAAAATACCAAGTAATCTCCTGCAAAACATCAGCAAGAATGACAGGGTCCTGAAAGAGGCTCTCATTTAACTTCAAAGTCGCGGTCTTGTAATGTTGGGAACCAGAGAGGTTATATCTTAGGACAATTGGTGCATGGTCTGACCAGTTATCGAGCCAATAGATGAATCAACCACCAAGCGTAACTGAGTATGCAGGAGGAAAATGTAATTTTAGTGGGAATATATTTTATGCGGAGCAGAATAAAAGGTGTAGTCTCTCTCCCGTGAGTGGAATAGCCTTCATACATCTACAAGTTGTGCTCTATGAAGGGATTTCGAGGGGAGTTTACGTGGCCCCGGGAGGATCGAAGAAGACCCTGAAGAAGTGTCTACGCTAGGTATTAGAGGATCATTAAAGTCCCCCCATAAGATCAACTGGCCCTCAGTAAAATCCAGGAGCTTGTCAAGAGTGTTTCTAAGGAAGAGGTCCTGCTGTACATTAGGGGCATAAATAGTGGCCAAAGTAACTTTGGTGCCGCCAATTTGTTTAAAAATAGAAAACGTCCCCCCAGCGTCTACGAGAGTATTCAAAAACTTCCAGGGTACCTTAGCAGAAATCAAGATAGAGACCTCCCTTTGATTTAGCCAAGGTATTAGCGGCGTGGTAGGTCAAAGGGTAGTACTGATTTCTAAGGAGGGGAAAGCCGTCACCCCTGAAATGCGTCTCCTGGATAAATGCTACATCAGCTCCCAATCATTTAAGATCATGTAGTAGCATGCATCTTTTCTCAGGTGTTTTGAGTCCCCTGGAGCGAAACCAAACATAAGGAATCCATCCTGCGCCCAACACTAGGGGGAAAAAAAGTGGTGGGGGAGGGAGGGGAAGGAGAGAAAAGGGGGGAGAAAATGCTATAAAGGAGGAGAATAGAGATAAGGAGATGGGGAGAAGAAAGGACTGGAAGTTGAGATAAAGGAGAGGAAAAGAGGAAAAAAAAAACTAGGGTTGTGAAGGAAGGAGGGAGGAATAAGAAAAGAAGGTGGGCATAAAATTATTTCAGGTGGGGTACAACTAAAACAGCCAACCAGGGGAGGGTAGCTAGTGGAAAGCCACTAAAGCACTTAGGTAAGGAAGGGAGAGGAGAAAAAAAAAAGGAAACAAGGCCACAAGGCCACTTGAGTGCAGGTCTAAGGAGGGGAAGTGGTCAGACACAGCCAAAGGGTGGAGCCATTATATACGGACAGTGGATCGTCAGCAGGTATTAGGTCACCTGTGTAACAACGTACTTCAAAAACATAGTCGAACATAACAGTAAACAATGTGTAAAGGAAATGATCCATCGGTTCTAGCTTGGTACCCCGGGAGTCCGAGTAAAGTGGGCACCCGGAAAATCTTCATATATGTCTTTACCATAATTAACAGTCTAGACTATTCAGCCATTTGAAAATCTATCTCAATCACCCCAACAACATCACATTGTAAAGTTCCCCCAAATGTATCATCTATTATTTAAACAAAAACAGCTATGGAGAAAAACTCTGGATTGTGTACCTCCCCCCAGGGAATCCAACGGCGCAGAAGCAGAAAAATGGCCGTCAGCACAGAAGGTACAGAACACCACGGATCTGCTGGGTTCTTTGATGCATGTCACCCCATTCCCCATATAAGGCAATTTGCCCCACACAGGGTCACATTGAGTGCAGCTACACCATGCCCCAACTCCATCAACCGACCCCCCGGGGGAAACCACAAGCCAGAGGTGAGCATCTGAAATGGATGCAATAGGCCACAGCCTCTACCAACAAAGCAGATTCGTCCAATCATAATTCTCCTTCTCTCTTCCTCCCCTTCCCCCCGACGACAAAGAATATTTTAGGCAAGTTGACTTCCAGCGCCAGATCCTTCAAAAAGGGAGGGGCCACACCAGACCACTAAGGGAAGCCCAAACATTGTGTGTCTGGGGCAAGGGCGGAGAAAAAGAGGGAAAAAAAAGGGGGGGGTATGAGGTGAAAAAACTCCCCTGGTCGACCTGAGTCTCATCATAGCTGGGACTGGTATTGACATTTAGTGTTCAAATTGCATTTGAGTAGTCTACCAACTCATTTACCCCAGCAATGCCAGGGGGAAGAAGAGGAAAAAAAAATTAAGGAGCAAAGCCCTTCAATGAAGAGTCTGAGAAGAACACATTGGGTCCACCAGGGAACATGCAAGCCATGATGATAGTATCAGGCAATGGAGGTCAAGAACCTTCAATATCGTGTCTTTCACCGTTCGAGAGTCCACGATAAATCCGGTAATGCAAAAAGAATAAACAAGCTTATAACCCGATCAAAGTTCAGTTACCGCCAGGAGTCCGGATTCCCAGGAACCATCCGAAGTAGGCGCTCTGGAACGACGACGCTGCCTGGGCTGGCATTAGGGAAACCTTGTGCGGGATGAAGCCAGGCCCCAATCTGCCCGGCATCCTCGGTAATAGCTGCAGCCAGTTGGGTACTGGGATGGGGTCCACCTCCAAGAATGTAAAAAGGTCTGGCAGGTCAGTTTGTGAGAGAAAGTGAATGAAGCAGGGCCCTTCCGGATCGTGACATATATGGGGTAACCCCAGCGATAAGCTGTTGGACCTGGTCCAGCACAGGGCGGATAAGAGCTCTACGTTGTAGAGTGGCTCGAGAGATATCTGGTAGTATTTTAATTTGTGAACCATCAAAATCTATCTAGCCAGCTTCCCAAGCTTTGCAGAGGATGCTTTCTTTATGGGAGTAGTGATGGAGGCGGCAGATTACATCTCCAGGCTGGCGTTGGTCAGGGAATTTGGGACCTAGGGCCCTATCCAACTACATGTTGGCAGGCGGTGTGGCATTCAAAACCCGATGGAAGATCGTAAAAATAGTGTCCCGCAGATCCTCGTTGCCCGTAGCTTCAGGGAGTCCACAGAGCCGCAGGTAATTTCGATGGCTCCTACCTTCTAAGTCCTCCAGCTGGAGTTGTAGGGCAATCGCTGCTTCCATCTGGGAGTCTCCGGATGCCTCCTAATCAGCCACCTTTTGTGCAAGGGATGCAGCCGCCTACTCCCCGGCCGCCAGATGGACCCCCCCAACCCCTGCACCTCCCCACAAACCTTTTGTATGGTGCTTTGGTTGGCATCCACCACCTGCTGAATAAGGGCTTCAATGTCTTCCTTCGTGGGAAGACCCTGTAGGAGGGTCCGGAGGTCGGCTTCCTCTAGCCCGGCTGGTATGCAGTCTGGTTCTGATGGAGAGGATTGCTCGCTCGAGGCCAATGCTGCTAGTATGCCGGAGTAGGTGTCCGAGCACCCAGAGGATGCCGGAGAGACCGAAGGCGCCTGTGAGTCCGAAGCCGCGGCCGAGCAGCCATCTCGGTGTTTGTGCTGGGTTGCGTGAGCCCGAGAAAAAAATGTGGTATCTCCGTTCGGGTTACCAGTCTCGGGAGGGCCATGGTGTGTCTTTGTCTTGCCATTCTTTACCGCCGACATGCCACTGTATTTAAGTGATAAAAACGTTTAAAGTCTACTGAGGCACCGGGAGCTCCAGTATAGCACGTCCTCACTCAGCCAGGTCCAAGCCATGCCCCAACAGTTAGATTCTAACTTCAGCTTGTTCAATTAAGCTTTGACAAAAAAAAAAAAAACTGGAAATTGATTGGCTTCTATGCAGATCTGCACCAGATTTTGCACTCTCCAGTTTTAGTAAATCAACTCCACAGTATAAAACATAAGTCGACTTTAAAGGGGTTGATTTACTAAAACTGGAGAGTGTCCAGTGCTCAGAATGCCCAGGTGCTGTGAAAACAACTTCCTCGGTCAATTAGGCTTGGAGGTTCCCCTGAACTTCCAATTTCCTAAGCCTCACTATTAGGCTTTAATTCTGATGGGTAGACTTACTGCTTTAATCCACTTCTGAGATACCCGTGTACATTTTGACTTGCTAAGTGCTAGGTAGACCTAGGCCACCCGCACATGAGTTCTGAAGGACCCAGTGACTGCCACGGAGATCTGCATAATAGGAGAGAGGGGAAAGTGGTGTGTTCTTTCATACCTAAAGTATTGGATTGTTCTTGGGCAGGGTTACAGTAGGTTGTTGTGGAGAATGGGCAATGTAAGCACTGGTTATGTATGTACTATATAATAAAGTGAATTTGTTACTCTGCCCTGTAAAGATACAATTCAGGTTCACATGACCCCCAAAGATTGCGAGAGCATCAAAGCCTGGGAACGGTTGGTTATTGGATGAGGTTCTCCAACATATTGGCCAAGATCATTATCTTTTCTCATTAGTTATTTCCTTTTGCTAAACTTTGATATAAATGCTACCTTTTTTTTTTTTACCCGTGCTGACAAAATATCTAAAACTGTCCATGTCCCAAATAACTGCAAAGCAACTTTCTTCTAACTTTTTTATGCTCCATACTACAATGTATAATGAGGAATAACTTCCCTTTCTTGGGAATCCATTATACTCTATATGTATGCTGTATGCTGGAAAAAAAAAGGTTCTAACAGGTTTCTAGATATCTGTGGCCAGTCCTAAAGAACTATATCATTGTTGAACACTTGTCAGCAACTCTTCCACAATTAAGTCTCTGGGTTGGATTATCTAGAAACATACAGGCATGTTAGGAAAAAAGAACTGTGCCAGCTGTACAGTGACATGCTTACCTGTTCTGGAGCCATGTAACGTTCGGTTCCCCTTCCAGCTGTCCTGAGTAATCGGTCTCTCTCCAGTTTTTCACTTACTGGGGTAACCAGACCAAAATCCGCTATCTTTACTACCATATCTTCTGCAAACAAAATATTTGGAGGCTGTAAAATAGAAGAGATAAATATTATTTTACACTGCAGACAATGACATACTATGCACTTCAAAGGGCCCATAGGCAATCTCCAAATCTACAGACAATAGAGAAGCAATTGTAAAACTAAAGTGCTTCTTTACAGCATTTGAGCCAGGCCAAAAGAGAATGGGTTTTAGATGAATGGGGTTATGCATGCACGTTTAGTTGTTCATTCTAAATGAGAAGAGACAGGTAATAGATTTGTCAAGGAGTCTTACAAGGAAAAAACAGTCTCTGTAACAATTCATAATTGCGATTTTGTTTATATTATTCATGTACAGTGGGTTTAGAAAATAATCACCCCCTTTAAAATAATCATATTTTGTTGCTTTGCAGCCTGAAGTGCAGACAGACACATTTTGTTTTATCCATCTTTATTTACTCAACTGCAACTTATAAGATCCAACACCAACATGTCAGAAAATAATTCAAGAACAGAATTGAGTTGGAAAAATAATCACCCACTTGTGTCAGTATTTTGTTGAACCACCTTTTGCTGTAATAACAGCCTTTAGTCTGTTGGGATATGTCTACCAACCTTGCAAATCTTTGCAAGATTTGCCCACTCTTCTTTGCAGAACTGCTCAACTTGAGGTAAATTTGATGGCGATTGTTTCTGGACTGCAGTCTTCAAGTAATTAACCACTTAAGCCCCGGAAGATTTTACCCCCTTCCTGACCAGGCCCTATTTTGCGATTCGGTACTGCGTGACTTTAATGGACAATTGCGCGGTCATGCGACACTGTACCCAAATGAAATTGACGTCCTTTTTTTCCCACAAACAGAGCTTTCTTTTGGTGGTATTTGATCACCTGTGCGATTTTTACTTTTTGAGCTATAAACAAAAAAAAGCGTAAATTTTTTAAAAATAACAATATTTTTCACATTTTTTTTATATGAAATTCCCCCCAAAAAATGAAAGAATCAAATTTTTTTAACATTTTTGGCCAATTTGTTTTCTGCTACATATGTTTGGTAAAAAAAAAATTGCAATAAGCATATTTTGATTGTTTTGCCCAAAAGTTGTTGCGTTTACTAAGGGAAAGATTTCTGTCATTTTTGGTGTTTTGTTTTTTTTAACGAGTAATGGCGGCGATCTGTGATTTTTTTTGCGGGACTGCGACATTGCGGCGGACAGATCGGACCCTTGACTGACATTTTTGACACTTTTGGGGTTACCAGTGACATTACTACAGTAATCAGTGCTATACATATGCACTGTTACTGTAAAATTTACACTGGCATGGACGGGGTTAACTTTATTAGTGATCAAGGGGTTAAGTGTGTCCCTAGGGGCGTGCTAACTGTAAAGGGGTGTGGCTAGCGGTGTAACAACAGAGACATACGATCCTACATAGCAGGACCATATGATCTCTGTTCTTACACAGGGGAGAATGACAGGCGGCTGTGTTTACATCACCCGCCTGCTTTTCTCCCTCTCCACAGGGAGATCGCGAGTGACCGGCGGACATTGCGGACTGCTAAGGAAACGAGCGGAGGCGCGCGCTCGCCCCCTAGATCCTGACAGGCGAGCGACGTAGATCTACGTCGCTTTGCCTGTGAGGGGCTGACCGCCGCAGTAAATAGTCGTTCGGCGGTCGGCAAGTGGTTAACAGTGTGGGCTCTGACTAGTCCACGCAAGGACATTGACCTTTTTCTCCTCAACTACTGTGTGGTCATTTTTGCGGATTGCTTTGGTCATTGTCATGGTAAAAGGTAAACCCATTGTCCCCATTGACAACTTTCTGGCAGAGGGCAGCAGATTTTCCTCAGGAATTTGATGGTATTTTGCCCCATCCCTTTTTTTCTTCTATCCTGACAAGTGCTCCAGCCCTAGCTGCAGAGAAACCCTCTTATAATAGGATACCACCACCTACATGCTTTACCGTAAGAATGGTGTTATTTGGATGGTCAGCTGTACTGGATTTGCGCCAGACAAAAAAAGTATTCAATTTTAATCTAATCTGGCCATAACACCTTTTTCTGTGTGGCCTCAGAATGTTTAATGGGCATTTTGGCAAAGCTCAGTCATGACTGCACATGGCCTTTCTTGAGCAGTGGCATTTTTCTTGCAACCCTCCTACTCCCATACAAGCCATATTTGTGGAAAATTTGTGATACATGTACACAATGACCACTCATTGTCAAATTCCTGCAACTGCTTCCGAGGTGCTGTAGGCCTCTCGTTAGCCTTTCTGATCAGTTTCCTCCTGGCTCTTATATTCAGTTTGGAGCGACGTCCTGACCCAGGGAGGATCTGTGTTGTACCAAATACCTCCCACTTTTTAATAATAGACTTCAATGTGCTTCTAGGAATTGATAAAGCCTTTGATATTTTTTTTTTTTTTTTTTGCATTCATTTTCTGCCTGTCCACAACTTTATCTCAGAAATCTTTTGACAGTGCCTTGCCACCCACAGTTGATTGTTTGCTTCAGTTGCACTATCAGGGACTTGAAATGCTCCAGAAAAGCAATTTTTTTGCTGAGCCAATGAAAATGACCACAGCTGATAACAGTTGAAAGTGCCCATGTGCTCATTTCAGGCTGCTGCAGCGACAAAATGTGATTTTAAAGGGGGGAGGGGGGATCATTTTCTATACCCATGGTATATAACTGCAAAATCAAGGCCCGTTTTACTTAGTTAAGTTATAACATGCATAAAAGGTTTGAAATTCGAAACCCCATTAAATATAGGCCTGCCAGAACCAGCATGCAAACTGTTTTGGTCAAGTTTTTCTTAACACAAAAAAAAAAAAAAAAACGTACAAAAATACTATATCTGTGTAAATATATAGATCTTGCAAAACATGTATTACCAAGGTAACCATTTTGGAGTTTGACATATGGTTAAGTGATTACAATATGGAAAAAGTGTGATTTCTGTATATTTTTGTTGATAACATTACCCTGCTTTTGATTTCGCGTATACAGTGGTGTATGTCAGGACAACGTGGAGAATATATACAAATGAAGTGAACTGATGCCATCAAACAACTTTTGATTTTAATGCTTACCAGGCTAATTTTCTTCTGCAATTTTTTTAATGCCATCAACATAATAGAGAAGGACAAGGAAGTGTGCACACCAAAATTAGAAGCCTCGCTTTGTGTAGTTCAGTTCAAAACTTTTTTTTTTTTTAAAAGATAGGTTTAATTTTTTGAGTGGTAAAAAACAAGCAAGAATACAGCATAAGTAAAAATAACATCTAAGCCCCGGTTCACACTTCTGCGAGTGCCGGGTTCGCATGTAATGTCGGAGCGCACTGCTCCGACATTACATGTGATCAGTTGTGCGGTGCGAGTTTAGCCATACAGTTTGTATGGCTAAATTCGCATCGCACCCGGAGCAAAGACGCACAGGAGGCATTTTTGCAGCCGCATCAGGATCGGATCGCACAGCGTTTCACACTTGTGCGATCCGCTCCTGTGCGAACTGCACGATCGCACTGCGATATGCGATCAAACTGGGGGTGTCGTTAAGATTACATTGACACCCCCAGCGGATCGCATATGGCAGTGTGAACTGCTGGGGGTGCGTGTGCGATGCGGGAACAGGCTGCGAATTCGCAGCCTTCCCGCACTCGCATAAATGTGAACCGAGCCTTAAAGTAAAGTGCAAAACAATTATGTGCAAAACAATTATGACCATATAGGGACATCATTAGAGCAATGACAATACAGGAGCCACAGTTAGAGGTCTAGAAATCCCATTGCCCCATTTTTTATGAAACACTTTTGTTTTTTATCCCTGAGCTCAAAGGTAAGTTTATACAGAGGCAGGGAGTAATTAACAAGTCTCAGCCAATGGGCGATAGTGACCCCTTCCAAGATTGCAGTAGCGATTTCTTGGAATGAAAATCTAATATACGTAACAGTCTCTTAGAATGTGTAGGAAGCGTCAGGTGCCAGAAAATAGACCAAAAAAAAAAAAATCAGATTGTGAAAATGCACAATGTTGTAACTATGCTAATTTTCTTATGATCCTTATCTTTGTACTATATTGTATAACTTGGTATAAATAACTTTTTATATTGTTGTACATTCTTTTTCTATTCATCTTTTAATAAAATAAGATTGAAAAAAAAAAGCTCATACAAGATATTTTCTCAGCTGGTAACTTGCTCCCCTTTTCAAACCTTAGGGACAAGTTTAAGTTTCTGGGTTGGATGTTATTTCGGTATTTTCAATTACGTGCCACAAGAGTTCAGTTTCCCGCTCCCTCAAATCTAACTATGGACCCTATTGAGGAATTACTGGCCCAGGACTTACTATCCAAATCTTTATCCACTCTTTACTTAGATTTGCTTAGTACGGACTCCCCCAAGATGGAAAGACTATGGAATTTATGGAAAACGGATTTACCCAACCTTGACAGAGAAGACTAGGGAGGATTTCCTTGAGGACAGCGTTAGACTGTTAATTTCTGCAAGGGACAAGTAAATTCAGATAAAATTTCTGCACAGGGTCTATTACATGCCTCAGAGACTGCAAGGAATTTCCCTCTGAGATGGCCAGGGTGTACCCGCTGTGGGGAAGATGTGGGCACTGTTAAATTTCTAATAAACTGTATATATATATGTCTGTTTTAGGAATATGCCTTTGCTTTCATTGCCAGTGTGTATTATGTCACTTTGCTTGCTTCCATATTATGGACTATGTACCATTATCGTGCTTAAATAAAGGAACATTCTGTTTTGTTAGGAAAGATAAGAAAGCAGCTACTATCATGCGGGGTTTTACTAATGTGGCCCAGGGGTGTTTAAATCCAGGGAATAGAGTAAGGAGTGTGGTCAGGTCTGGCTAAGCAAGCAAGTAGATGACCAGCTTTATTGCCATGTTCAAAGCTTTTTTGGGTAGTATAAAGCATATTTTTATATTTTTAAGATCTAACAGGCAAAGCTCATATTGCGTTTATGTAACCATATGTCCCGTGTGCTAGGGTCAGGTGTAGTAACAATCAGATTCCGCCACTAGTATAGCATTTTCTAAATTATTCAGTACCCTGTTGGGCATTTTTAATTAGTGCACAAGTAATAGACATAAAATTGCCCCGCAGAGTAGACTTAAAAGCCTCCCACTCTGTAGAGGGATTGACAGTATCTAAGTTTGCATTTCAGTAATTCGCAATACCTTGCTCACATTCCTCCTGCACCATCTCATCCTCCAACCATTGCGAATTCACAAAGTGGGACTACGTCGTGGGGAGGGGGAGAGAGAGAGAGAGAGGGAGAGAGAGGGAGGGAGAGGGAGGGAGAGGGAGGGAGAGGGAGGGAGAGGGAGGGAGAGGGAGAATTTGCGAATTCACAAAGTGGGACTACGTCGTGGGGAGGGGGAGAGAGAGAGGGAGAGAGAGGGAGGGAGAGGGAGGGAGAGGGAGGGAGAGGGAGGGAGAGGGAGAGAGAGGGAGAGGGAGGGAGAGGGAGAGAGAGGGAGGGAGAGGGAGAGAGAGGGAGAGAGAGGGAGAGGGAGAGAGAGGGAGGGAGAGAGAGGGAGGGAGAGAGGGAGGGAGAGAGAGGGAGAGAGAGGGAGAGAGGGAGGGAGGAAGGGAGGGAGGGAGAGGGGGAGAGAGAGAGAGAGAGAGAGAGAGAGAGAGAGAGAGAGAGGGAGGGAGAGAGGGGGGGAGAGAGGGAGAGAGATGATCTGATATACTGAAAAAATTTCAAATAGTGCTGCGCTCGAAAAAATGGCAAAAAGTGCTAATAATTCAACAATAATCGCATCAAATATTAATAAATAATGTGAAGAAATAATCCATAAAGTACAAAAAAAAAAATACAAAGTGCTAGCATTATTAATATTAATCAATAATGTAAGATAATAAATAGTCCATAAAATGCAAAAAAGTGGAAGGTGCTAGCAATAAAATTATTATTATACCATGAAAAATATTACAATAATGTGCAAAAATAGTCCATAAAATCTCAGTGGGTGATACTTCAGTGCAAAAATCCAAAAAATGCAAAGTGCTCTGTGCTTCTCCACCACCCCTATGAATGAGCCTCTCATCTTAGTATCTAACCACTATTTCACCAGCAGGTCAGATAAAGCAGTTCCCCATGTGGGGATATATTCAATCAGGTGTAGATCTCTGGTTTAAATCTTTCAAATCCCTTTCATGGAAAACGATCCATATATAAGGTAGACATCTAGTACTCTCTGTCATTAAGGAATCCTATGCAGTATATTAAAAGCAATGTATACTCACAAAATAGGTACAAGCAGCTGTGCGGGCTTTACAGACATTCAATGGCTACTATGGCCACAGTTTGAAATAGACGAACAGGCTCCGCCCCTATACACATTACGTCGGTATTGACTTCTACAGTAGGGGTAGAGACTAGTGATTTGATAAACCCCTGGGTAAAAATAACACTTCAGAGACAAGAGGAATTAGAGGCTAAGGCAAAGGCCAAATCCATCGAGACATGGTGTGAAAGGAGTCGGAGTGACAGGAATACTGAAGAACATAAGGGATGCTTTCACCGCCATGTATCAGTAAGACCATACACTTGCAGTTAATTAATAAATGTGGGATAGGATTTACCACCACCACCCATCAAGCTGTCCATAGCAGGGTTCAAGACAGCTTTAAAGTCCCTGACAAAGTAGAGGGCCACAGGGTCGGAAAAGGTTTAGGAGGGATAATTTGGTTAGCAATTCCCATGAAGGGTGGGGGGGCATACAAGTTGACCAACGCAAGTATCACCGAGGCAATTTGTAAGGAAGTACAATACATCGCCCCTCCTGATTGGTTTTAATTTGTATAATATCAGCTGGGAGGAATTTACCTAACAATATAGAGACTCCTCTGGAGTAAAAAGGTATGAGTGGCATGAAATGATTTCGCAAGCCAATGGCGTTTAAGGGCTAATAATTTGGTGCCAGTTAGATGTATTTCTTGAAGACAGAGTATATGAGACTTATTACAGTACTTTATTATAATGGGCATATATACCTTTAAAAGAAAGGGTCTCCATAAACTGGAGGAAAATGTCCCCTCAAGGTGCAGTTGTGTGATAGATCGGAACATATGGGTTATCCATTGTCAGGTCATCTTGCCCACAGGAGGGAGCAAAATCAGGAAGCCATCACTGTAGGAGCAAATGTGGAGATTGGGTATGATCAAACATCAGTTACGTATGGGTGCAGATCCAAAATGATCTAGCCAAGCCATGGTTAAGGATCTGTTCAATTAGGGAGCGTGGGGGGCACCCGAGGGAGGACGTGGATGGTTGCGATGCGATGAGCTCAATGACAAAGGTGAATGACCGTGCTTTAATTCCAAAATCTTCTCGCAGCCATGAGTGAAGAAACCGTTCTGGGTGAAATCCCTCTGAGGCCTCAGAGAAGCCTACAATATGGAGATTGTTCTGATGGGAACTATTTTCCAGGTCACCAAGTTTAGCTTTGAGAGGCCCTTGTAGCTGTGCGTACTGTAGTAGATAGAGGGTGCAAAGAATATTCTGATTTTAACCATGGCTGCTGCTCGGGCGGGTGCCCACCCACAAGAGGAGTGTCACTGTGCCAGTTGGGAAGTGAAAGGATGCAGGATGCCTTGTAGGATGATCGAAGAGAACCAAAGCTGCTAGATTATACTGCCGCTAAGTTCGCAATCAAGCCAGCCATGCTCCCCCCAGTTTACAACTTGTGAATTACTCTATATCCAACTGTTAAACAATGCACAACTTTATGTTTATATTTTATTCATAACAAACATACAAAAATGTATTTAGATTAATGTTTAAAGATAGTTTAAGGCCCCGTTCACACTGGGGCGATCCGACTTGGGGGGGTGACCTCCGAGGTCACGGTGCGAGCAGCGCGCCGCGACCTCGGAGCGGCCGGCATGGACTTCATAACATTGAAGTCTATGACGGTTGCTCCGGGTCGCCCCAAAGAAGCTCCGGACCCTTTTTCTAAGTTGGAGCGACTTGTGTCGCTCCTATTAGAACGGGTCCGCAGCTTCCCTATGGAAGGCGACCTACGTCGCCTCACAGGTCGCCTTAGTGTGAACGGGGACTAAGAAAACTGCTTACAAGACAACTTTATGGGCAATAACTTACTTTTAGGTCTCTGTGAATTAAATTTTTTGAATGAATGTACTCCACTCCATCTACTATTTGTTGGAAAATATCAAGACTCTTGAGCTTATTAATTTTTTCCATCCTTTCAATCCAGTCTTCCAATGTTCCTTTTGCACACCATTCCATTTGTATGAACAGGCACTTTAGCTTCCTGTTCTGCCTACAAAACAAAACAACAAAAGGTTTATTATTTCTTAAGACAGGGTTTCTCAAAGAAAGGTATGCTTGAACAATTCTAAAAGTCTGTTTTTTAAACTGGTAGCCACATCACTACTGGGACCTGTTAATGACTGTAATGGAGATATTGACGTCTACAATAATTTTTACCTGAAATGAACATTATAGTGAACTTTTTAGGACTAAAGTTTCAGAACACTGCCTGGACATTCTGAGAACAGCTGACATCATAAAACAGCTCTGTTGTACTGTATCTAGAGGCAATAATTGTGCAGGGAGAGTGGGTTGTATAGTATCAAGAGTTGGTATCTTTGAAGGTCTGAAGGTTTTTCTTTTGTCCACGATGCTGCTTGGTATAAAGATGGTATCTACAAACAATGTAATGTTGTTTAAAACAATGAAGTCCCTTGTCTGGAGGGAATCACTTGGGGAGGGGGGAGGGGGGGGCTGTGAGGGGGACCTCTACCTGGTCAGCATTAAGTTAAAGGTGTGTTTTTTTTTCCATGTATTTCTTATTTTATCTAAAGGGGGTTGGGTAGAGAAGGTATATAAAAACAAGTCAAAGCTCTACATAAAACCCCTCCTCTTTGAACCCAGACTTCAGATGACCAGGAGGTCTGCGTAATGTATCACCTTTATTTCTCTTGTTTTTCTTTTCTGCCCTGAAATTTGTCCTAATATACAGATAGCATTTGTATTTCCATAGTACCATCATTCTTTTATATTGCATTACTCATTTACTTTGTGGTTGATTTTATTTAATGTTATTGGTGACTAGCTTCTCTTCTGTAATAAAATAGGATTTTTGTAAGATCTTACCATAAAAACGAATTTTTGTAAAATCTTACCTATAAAATTCCTCTCTCTGAGTCCTCCGACAGTCGCCGCCGCCTCTAAGTCATCACTGTTGGGTATTGGCTTCCGCTCCGCAGGAGTAGTAGGCATAAAGACTAGGCTAGGCAAAAGAACAAAGGCATTTGCATATACACACCCATGGGGGCTGTCCCATCTGGTCAATACCCCCTTGCAGTGACCACTCCCAACTCAGTTTGGTAGCATAGCAGTAGGTAATAAGAACACAACCCCAAAAGAGGGGCGGGGGCGGCGACTGTCGGAGGACTCAGAGAAAGGAATTTTACAGGTAAGATTTTACAAAAATTCTGTTTTCTCTTACGTCCTCCGACAGTCGCCGCCGCCTCTAAGTCATCACTGTTGGGATGTCCCAAAGCAGTATAGACATGAGGGGTGGGAGACGCAACCGTAGAAAAGGCAACGCAGTACCCACATCAGAGAAAGGAATCTTACATGCACCGTAAGAGAACCTTCTGGGCAACAGAAAAAACAATGCTCAAAAGGAGCAACAGCCCAGGAAAGCAAATACCAACAGCCAGGGACCCATAAAAAAACAAGGGTCCTTCATGGCACGGCCGCACTGAGAACCTTGCGGCCAAAGGAGGCATCAGCTGATGCCAGAACGTCTACTTTGTAGAACTTGGAAAAAGTGTGCACCGGCGACCAAGTCGCAGCCTTGCACACCTGGGCCACCGAGGCCCGATGCCAATAGGCCCAGGACGCACTCACAGATCTGGTAGAGTGCGCCTTAAAAAGGTAAGGGTGGAACCCGTTCCATCCAAGCTTAAGCCTGTGCAATGGTCTGTCTGAACCATTTGGCAATAGTTGCTGCAAATGCAGCCATGCCCTTCCGAGGTCCCTCAGGAAGGACAAAGAGTGAATCCGTCTTCCGAAAGGATTCCGTAGACGACAGGTAACCCTGATCGCCCTAACATCCAAGGAATGCAGAGCAACCTCCTTAGGATGCTTAGGCTTCGTACAAAGCGAAGGCAGGACAATGTCCTCATTAATGTGGAACTCAGAGACCACCTTAGGGAGAAAGGAGGGATGCGGACGCAAGACCACCTTATCCCGGTGAATCACCAAGTATGGAGAACGGCAAGATAACGCTGCCAGTTCCGACACCCTGCGAGCCGAAGTGATCGCCACCAAAAAGGCAACCTGCTTAGACAGCAGAGGCAACGATATATCCCGAATGTTTGCAAAAGGAGCACGCTGTAACACGGACAGAACCAAGTTCAAGTCCCATGGAGGTAAGGGCTCCTTCCTGGGAGGAGCCAAATGTCGCACACCTTGAATGAAGGTGCGAACCAGAGAATGAGACGCCACAGGGCGCTGGAAAAGAATAGCCAGTGCGGACACCTGGCCCTTGATCGTGGCCAGCGCCAGGCGCTGGTCCACCCCAGACTGGAGGAAGGCCAACACTCTCGACGCCGAGTACGAGCGAGGGGAGAACCCCCTGGACGCACACCAGGCGAAATAAGCCTTCCAGGTACGGTAATAATTTTACCAGAGGAGGTTTTCCTAGCCTTGACAAGGGTAGGGATGACCTCAGGGGGAGAGACCCCTGTCCCTCAGGACCCGGGTCTCAACAGCCAGGCCGTTAAAGCCAGCGACTGTAAAGCAGGATGGAAGATCGGACCCTGAGACAGGAGATCTTCCCACAGAGGCAGCCGCCACGGAGGCGCCACTGCCAGGTGAACAACGTCGGCGTACCAGGACCGGCGTGGCCAGTCCGGAGCCACCAGAATCACCAGGTGCGGTTCCGAGGCTAACCTGCGGAGGAACCTGGATAGCAACTGAATAGCAACTGAATAGAAGGAAAGGCATACATCAGACGATACTGATGCCAAGGGGCCACTAACACATCCGAGGCATCCGCCAGCGGATCGCGCGTTCTTGCCACGAACCTTTCCACCTTTCGGTTTAGCCGAGATGCGAACAGATCCACGTCCGGGGATCCCCACTTCGCACACAGCGACCATTCCCCCTGGTCCAGGGTCTGGCGGCTCAGATAGTCGGCCTGCCAATTCTCCACACCCGGAATGTGAACTGCTGAGAATGCCGGGACATGAGCCTCGGCCCAAGACAGAATGTCGGTCACCTCCCGGGCCACCCGGGCACTCCTGGTGCCCCCTTGTTGGGTAATGTAAGCCACCGCGGTAGCATTGTCTGTCTGTACCCGAACAGGACGGCCCCGAAGTCGGTCCGACCATTGGAAGAGACAGAGTTTTATCGCTCGCAATTCCAGCACAATTATCGGGAGGGAGGATTCCTCCTCCGACCAAACGCCCTGGGCAGACAGGTTGCCCAGGACTCCACCCCAGCCCGACAGGCTGGCATTCGTGGAAATCAGCGTCCACAACAACGGACGGAAGGACTTGCCATCCGACACCGTCGGGGGCTGGGGCCACCACAGAAGAGCCAATCTGGCCTGACGACTCAATGAGACCCTCAGATCCAGGGACTGAGGCAGTCTGTCCCACCTGACCAGGATCTCCGCCTGGAGAGCCCGCATGTGAAACTCAGCAAAGGGTATCGCCTCGAAGGCTGAAACCATCAACCCCAGGGACCGCATACAGGTGCTGAGTGACTAGGACGGATTGTCCCTGAGGGACCCGATCCCGTCCTGCAAGATCCGGAGCTTGTCCTCCGGCAAGAACAACTTTGCCTGAGTCCAGAATCATTCCCAGACAGGGAATAGGACGCACTTTGCCCCCCTTCCTGAGCACCGCGAACAGATTGGAATAAAATCCCCGAAACCTGTCCCGATGAGGCACTGGGACAATCACCCCCTGAGCAAGAAGGTCCTACATCGCTTGATGCAGGTCCTGCCGACGCCCAGGAGGCAAGCGAAGCTTCGAGGGAAAGAATCTGCCCGCCGGCCGGGAAAGGAATTCGATCTTGTACCCTGATCGAATGATTTCCTGAACCCACCTGTCTGAAATCCGGAGCAGCTAAGGTTGGAGGAAACCGCGCAAGCGTCCCCCCACCCCTGAAACGGGTGAGGGCGCCCCTTCAGGCAGAGTCGGACTGACCCGCCGAGCCGGCATTGCGTGACTCCTTCTTGCCCGCCCAGGGCTTCTTCAGGCTGCCCTGGGCCTTAAAGGGCTTGCCCTTGGATTGGTTCCGAAGGGCACGAAAAGACCCCTGAGTGGATCGAGACGTAGAACCCCGCTTGCCATGAAAGGACTTGTTCTTCGGGTTCTGGGGCAGCAAGGTGCTCTTGCCTCCTGTGACGCCTTTCACCAGGGTATCCAACGTCTCGCCAAAAAGGCGAGAACCAGCATATGGAAAATCAGCAACTGTTTTCCGCGAGGACTGGTCAGCCAACCAGCTCTTCAGCCATATCAGTCGCCGGTTAAGTACCGAGACACTAGACAGGCGTGCTACTAAAGGGGCCTCATTTAAGGCCGCATCACTCAGATACATGATTCCTTGGTGAATTTGATCCACCATATCCAGGCGGGCAGGCGGAACAGCGTCAGACACGAGGTTGCTCCTAAGCACCTTAGTCCAATCAGCCACCGCCTGAGCCACTAAAACGGACGCGAAAATGGGTCTGAGCAATGAGCCCGCCACCGTATAGGAATGTCGGGCTAGAGACTCGAACCGCCGGTCCGTGGGATCCCGGAAAACCGGGGTATCCTCGGAAAGGAACCAAGGTAGCCTTGTTTAACATGGCCACAGTGTGATGGAGGCAAGCACCATCGTGATTCCGTAGCCGGTGCAAAGGGATAAAGCAATTTGAACCAACTAGGCACCAGGAATGGACGTTTTAACGTGCGCCACATTTCATTAACAGTGTAATGAAACTCAGCTGGGCAGGGAAAAACCTGCGCCGACTTACGGGTCCTGTGCGTCCCAAATGAGGACACAATGCCCGGAGGACTGGGCTCATCCTCCAAATGTAGTGTTTCATTAATAGAAACAACTAATTCATCCATGGTCGCCCGCTCTTCAGGCACCCCCGGGGAGGAGGTATCAACCCCCTCCACCTCCGCCTCCCCCTCAGACCCCAGCGGGTCTAAGGATGAGCGAGGCCCTGAAAAGGGCACGCTCGCAGCAGCAGCCATATCACCATCTGAATCAGAGGAGAGAGGCAATCTGGGCCTCTTTTTAGCAGCACGTTCAGCCACCAGCATTTCCATATTTGACACCAAAGTCGCCACTACAGCGGCCAAATCAGGTCTCAGAGGGGCCACAGGAGAACTGGGGACCCCCACCAGAGCTGGGGGGAATTTGCTGTCCTGAGAATCCATTGCTCAAGGTGACAAAACAACAGTGCAAAAAAGTTTGTACTGCCCCTTTAAGATCGCTGCGGAGTGCGCAGCCCACCGCTACAGCTATAGTGACAAAAGACCCCCAAACACTAGAAGAAAAAACTGAGCCAGAAGCGACAATACAGAAAGATATTGAGAGCGATAACCTGCAGAGCCCCGCAGAGTGTTGCCACCGATGTCCTGCTTCCTGAAAGGAAGTGCGGCCAGAGTAGGCTGAACTCATAGGCTGCATGACTCAGGGAAAATGGCTGCCCCATAGGATTGCATGGAAGGCTCCGGCAAAATGGCCGCCGGACATGTGGTCGGAACGATCGTTCTGCTACCGCAAAATGGCGGCGGATGGTGCCAAAAACAGCATGTAGTATTGCCCATAGAGAAGCCAAATATGCCTGCCCTTTTTCCCCGCAGCGGCCGCCACACACACAGTCTGTACCCCCAAAAAGCACCGAAGTGACACAGGGAAGGGGACCCCCAAAAAATAAAAAGCACCGGAGTGCATGCACAAGCGATCCCCGCAGGGACCGTATCAGGGAGTCACACAGGCACAGACATGGGGGACACACAGCAACACAGGACTGCCACCCCAGACTGAGGTCCCACACAGAAGTACTTACCTGTACCAGATGGTGTGGGGAGCCTCTCAGAATGGAAAGCCGCTGTCCTCGTCTGACAGGGAGTGCCTTTAGCCAGGGACATGACACTGCAGCATCGCAGATGTGTCCTGTGAGGTAGCCACCTCACGGCTGCATCCCTGCTGCGAACAGGGATGGGTCGTTCATAGTGCCAGAACGAACCACGGCTGAACGCTCAATGGCGGGCTGGGGGTCCATCTGACCCTCTGCCCTGGAGAACCAGGGCGGTCAGTCCGAATCCCAACTCCACATGATCCATCTTCTTCCGAAGAGTCGACTAAGAACTAAAAGCTGACAAAATAAACAGCTAGTAAAGTGAGAAAAAACTGACATTTTCAAAGAAAATCAAATAAAACATTAGATAGGCTGAGACTGTAGCCCCAGCACAGGGAAGCCTAACTACTCCTGACGCTAGGCAGAATGAAACTGAGTTGGGAGTGGTCACTGCAGGGGGGTATTGACCAGATGGGACAGCCCCAATGGGTGTGTATATGCAAATGCCTTTGTTCTTTTGACAAAGTCTTTATGCCTAGCTACTCCTGCAGAGAGGAAGCCAATACCCAACAGTGATGACTTAGAGGCGGCGGCGACTGTCAGAGGACGTAAGAGAAATATATTTTTCTCTGATGTCAGTCGACAGACGCAGCCTCATCTCCATGAGCTGAGTGGGTTTATGCTCCTCCCATCAGAAGTAGTCTAGGCATAAAAAAAATTGAATACACACGCACAGGGGGCTGTCCCTCTCAGCATAAACCCCCACTGCATGACTCAGAACATCAGTTTATTTTAAAGCAGTGAGAACAAAGAACCAACCCCAAACAGAGGGACGGGTGCCGCGTCTGTCAACGGACATCAGAGAAAAAGATTTTACGGTAAGATCTTACAAAAATCTTATTTTCTCTATCGTCCGTCGACAGACGCAGCCTCATCTCCATGAGCTGAGTGGGATGTCCCAAAGCAGTAAAAGCATGAGGGGTGGGAAAACGCAACCAAACCGTAACGTCAACTCCAAAAGGCTAAACTTAGCCAACCGGGCAACATGGAGCTCACCCAGGTAAAAGACCCCTAAGAGAATAGCAAAAAATCATTCTCTCACGAAACAGCAGCCTGCCACCTTACAAACTTGTACAACGGAGGCCTGATGGCGAAACGCCCAAGAGGCACTCCGCAATCTAGTAGAATGCGCTTTCACAGGGAAAAGGAGCAACCTGACCCTTGATTGAATAAGCCTGAACAACCGTCTGCATGATCCATCTCGAAATGGTAACGGTGGACGCAGCCAAAACCTTTGCGAGGACCATCCGGAAGGACAAAGAGAGAGTCCGACTTTCTGAAGGGCCCAGTAACAGCCAGATAAACCCTTATCGCCCGAACCACAATCAGAGAGTTGAAGGCAACTTCCTTGATAGGTTTAGGCTTAGGACATAAGGAAGGCAACAGAATGTCTTCATTCAGGTGAAAATCCGACACCACCTTAGGAAGAAAGTTTCGGTTGGAGGACCACTTTATCCCTGTGGACCACCAAATAAGGTGAACAGCAGGACAACACCGCCAACTCAGAAACTCTTCGGGCAGAATTGATAGCCCCTAGGGAGGCAACCTTCTGCGACAAAGAAAGCAGAGAAATCCCCCTAATCTTCTCAAAAGCAGGCTTTTGAAGAACAGACAAAGCCAGATTAAGATCCCACGGAGGCAACAGGGATTGCCTTGGAGCGGCCAGATGACGCACCCCCTGAATGAAGGTGCGAATCAGATTATGCATAGCAAATGGACTTGGAAAATAAACAGCTAAGGCCGACACCTGGTCTTCGATAGTCCCCAACGCCAAGCGCTGTTCAAATCCTTTTTATAAAAAGGCAAAACCCGAGCTATAGAAAACAAGCGAGGGTGCAGCTGCAGCGATTCACACCATGAATGTACGATTTCCACATACGATAATAGATCTTCCTAGAGGTCGTTTTTCTGGCCTTTAAAAGGGTAGGAATCACTGAATCAGAGAGACCTCTATCCCTCAACACCTTGCTTTCAACAGCCAAGCCGTTAACGCCAGCGACCATAAAGCAGGATGGAAGATCGGTCCTTGAGATAGCAGATAGTCTCGCAGAGGAAGACGCCATGGAGGATCCACGACCATTTTAACCAGTTCTGCGAACCAAGACCGCCGAGGCCAGTCTGGAGCCACTAGAATGACTGGAATGCCTTCCATCACCACCCGGCTAAGAAACCTCGGCAGGAGAACGAGCGGAGGGAAGGCATAAATCAGACGATACCGACTCCAAGGAGCCACCAGAGTGTCTGTGGCGTCGGCCAGAGGATCCCGAGACCTGGCCACAAACCTCTGAACTTTCCTTTTGAGGCGAGACACAAACAGATTCACCTCTAGAGTCCCCCACCGGGCACACAGGAGATGAAACACCTCCGGATGCAGGGACCACTCCCCCTAATCCAACACCTGACAATGTAATTTGCTTGCCAATTCTCCACACCCGGGATGTGGACCACAGAAAGAGCCGGAACATTATGTTCTGCCCATAACAGAACTCTAATATTGGCCTTGAAGGAAATAAGTATGGTCACTCTATGTTTACCAGATATTCTGATCAACATTTTTCCATTAAAAGATCCTTAGGAGACACTGGAACATCCTAAAATAAGATAGGGTGTTAGGCCCAGCTTTGCCTGAGCGCCCTGTGGTTATCTTTAGAGGAGCCCTAGTCCTGAGACACAAGGTTGCACCTAATTGCATTGATCCACCAAAAACTCTCTTGTTTTTTCAATCTTTAACTGGTTTATTTCCATGCAGAAAGAGCAATATTTGTCAAAGTAATGCCCCATACACACGTGCAGATTATCTGCAGACTTTTGTCTGCAGACTTACCTTTTCTATGTAGTGCAAGGGCCTGCCGGATTGCATACAAATTGAAAGTGTTGAGGTTTGACCTCATATTATATGGTTTTGGTAAGTCTGCAGACAAAAGTCTGCAGATAATCTGCACGTGTGTATGGGGCATAACTCCTTCCACGGGAGGAGATAAACTACCTTTCAATCTACACATAAAAAGTATAAGATTGATACATTTATCACTTGAAGTTCCAAACATGTGGTTTATATGATTCAATGCAACGAAGAAATATCAGCGCAAGCAGAAAGGATAAAAATACAAATGATAAAAGCAGCTGACACCAAGGTAAAATAGATAAAACCCCAATGATAAGACAATAGAAAAAAGTGCAGCGCTAAAAATAGTAAAAACGTCAATGAATAAAATGAGTCCTTGATGGCACAATAAATATATTAATCACACAGGGGAAACAAAAGTCCAAGATAGGATTCCATATCTCCACAGCCTCAATAAACTCTCAGCATGGCAATGGCTCCCGACCAGGACAGCAACCTTATAGGATATCACTTTGTCTCAGGTACCCGTCACAATGTTTCTCCCATAAAGAATAGAGGGCAGATCATAGTGTATTATGTTTTAAACAGCCAGTTTATTTGTAATAAAAAGACAGCCTCTTACTTGATCAATGATAAAACGAGCAGTACGATAACAGCTGATTGCAGAGCGCCGCTCTGCCGACAGGCACTGCGGGTGACGTCACAATCTCCTCCCCCTTCCGCACACGTTACGTCCGTGGGCGGGACTTCTTCAGCGTGAAGAAGTCCCGCCCATGGACGTAACGCGTGCGGAAGGGGGAGGAGATTGTGACATCACCCGCAGTCCCTGTCGGCAGAGCGGCGCTCTGCAATCAGCTGTTATCGTACTGCTCGTTTTATCATTGATCAAGTAAGAGGCTGTCTTTTTATTACAAATAAACTGGCTGTTTAAAACGTAATACATCTGCCCTCTATTCTTTATGGGAGAAACATTGTGACGGGTACCTGAGACAAAGTGATATCCTATAAGGTTGCTGTCCTGGTCGGGAGCCATTGCCATGCTGAGAGTTTATTGAGGCTGTTTGTTCACAGCCTTCAGGTGAGAGGCTAGCATCACTGGTGAAGGATTGCACCGATTGTGAGCACTTTATCCTATGGAGCACTGAGCACTTTTATGGAATCCTATCTTGGACTTTTGTTTCCCCTGTGCGATTAATATATTTATTGTGCCATTCAAGGACTCATTTTATTCATTGACGTTTTTACTATTTTTAGCGCTGCACTTTTTTCTATTGTCTTATATGATTCAATGCCCTTGTTCTAAGCAGTACATTGGAAGACCTAAACCAGAATTACACTTGCGCCTCTCGGAGCATGTAAGTAATATCAAAACGCGGTTTCAGCGGGCATAATCTGTCTAAGCATTATGCCAGACATCATGATAGGAAACTGGCAGGTACTTCTTTTTTTGCTATAGTCACGCCATATTGGAGAGGCACTAATATGGCTAGAGCCATTTCCCGACTTGAAACCCTTTGGTCTTTTGATATGAGATCTTCTTATATTCCTTTTGGCCTTAATGGTGATTGGGATATTAATTGCTTTAATAAAAATTCTTAACTGTTTTTATTTTTATTATTTATATTTTTATTTTCACTTTAATTTTATTTTTTATTTTTATTGTTTTTTTAGGATTCGTTTTTTCCAGTCTGCATTTTTTGCTATGATGTAGATAGTGTTGGTTATTTCAATGTATCCTTTGTAACTTGCGGTGTTCTTGCGGATTTCTATTCCATTTCGGAATTTTTATAATGGATCGTTTTTAATGCGATCTTGTCAATATGATTTTCTATGATCCTATAGGGACTGTCATTTTTGATCCTCTATTTATATATATTTTTTTATCTTAATGGTACCGGCTCTATTTATATTCAGTTATGTGTGCCTTTGGTATCGTTCTAAGTTCATCTTTATTTATCTGATTTCTCTAGTAATTACTCCGGTGACAACTAGACGGCTGGAACGGGTTTCTTTTAAGTGTTCCTGCTTTCATTTCCATTTTGCACTGCACTAAGGGCTTTTTGCCAGAATTCAATATGGCGAATGTGCCTTATTTAAGGCAGTGCTCGTGATGCTGTGCTGTCCAGACCATCCCCCAGACGATGTCACATATGACGAAACATGTAGGGCGTGGTTCATGACAGTGACAACATCACGCTTCTCGATTCGCATTGGAGGATTGCCGTTTTCCTCTCTGAAGCCGGGATTTGGGAACCAACCCTGCAGGAACGCCGCAGCACATTACTTTTACACCTGTAATCGTCAGAATTGTTGTAAGTGCAACTTATTTTTTTAGCCCAATAAATGGTTTACCTCTTAATGCACTATGGGAGCACTTTTATCTTTTGCCTTTTATGATCTATGAGCCGGATGATGGCTGATCCTTTATGCATCATTGCCTTATGGATGGATGATCAGTCGACCTATGATTTAGTGGTCATTTTGATCTGGTAAGGGGATTACCTATATAACATAGGGGATGAAGCTACTTTCTGGTTTTCCAGTCACCCTCTGTCTCTATCTATATATGGTTCTTCTGGGAATGCTGGTGTCATTTACCTTTCCTCTCCTGGATTTGACCACTCTTCATGTATTAGTTTTATTATCTGTGATTAGTGCTGCACTATTTGTTTGTTAAAATAAAGAATTTTAAAAAAAAAAAAAAAAAAGAAAAAAAAAGAGCTGAACTGAGCGTCCACCAATCAAGCTAACAGAGGAAAAAAAAAAAAGTCTCGACTTACCTGTAAACTCCATCTCTTGGAGTACAGTACAGGATGCAGGAAGATTATTTATACACCGAGGGTTGTAGCAGTGTTTCCCAGGCCAGGTGAATAAGCAATAAAGAGTGGCATCAGCCTACCTGTCTTCACCAAACCACACACCCCGATGCATTTTGCCTCAGTCATCGGGGCTAAGCCCCAATGAGCCAGGCTAAATGCATCAGGATGTATGGTTTGGTGGAGATATTCAGGCTGAGAATGCTCTATAGTTTTTTCACCAGGGTTGATAAAGAGTAGCGGTGATCCTTTACTCTTCTCATTTACTATCTCTCTAGATTAGTATTAGGATAAGCCTGCACCCCAAGTTCTTGAACACGGTTATATGCTTTCATTTTGAGCAGCACCAAAATAAATAGAAAAGTTTGCAGTGGGTAAAATATCATGGTTGAGCTGCATTTTTACCATCCCCCAGTCACTCTTGCTTTAGCAGCAGAGGCATTGGCCAGGGTTCTACACATGCTGTGGTGTGGGCACAATGATTTGAGTCATGGCGGTAGCAGTAAATATCCCCAGTCACGTTCGACAGGCAGAAGTGCGATTCCCATTCAAGTGAAGGGGGAAACTGCCTCGTGCCTCGGTGCATGCCCTGCAGTTGCAGCATGGTGGGGAGGCATTTACAGGCTTAAAAAAGGTAGTGAGGAGGCAACATATAGCCTCCTCCCCACCTGTCAAATATCTCTGAAAAGTGATCTCAGCACAGATTTTAGAGGTGCAGCAATCCTTGCTGCTAGTGTGAACGAGCCCTCAAAAGCAGTCCCGCTAGCTTAGAAATGCAGTTTCACCAATACAGAGCATAGGGGTCAAGATTAAAAGCAACAAACTTACACACACACACTTTCACATGCATACATATACACACCCACATACTGTACATACACACATATACACGCATATATACAACCACATATTTGTAATGTACACACACCCTTTTCAAAAAACACAAATTTACTGTACCTGGATGAGCTAGGTACCTTCTCCTCTTCGCTAACTTTAACTTTCAAATTGACATTAGGCAACCGCACTGCCAGGTGTTTTCCTGTCCCAGCCAGGAAAACACACAGTGATAAATGGTAGCAGCTATAGCCGATGGCAAGAATCATATAAAAAATCCAACAGGCCAGTTGTACCTAAGTTGATCGAACCAGCCAAGATTCAAACCATCTATGGCGGGCTTTTGCGAGTCCTTAGTTTTGTAGCAAGCAATGCAGAGTAAACAAAGGAATGGAAGGGAGAGTGGCCTGTCCTGTACTCCAAGATATGGAACTTACAGGTAAGTGAAAAACCCTTTCATCTTATTCATACAGTACAGAACACAGGCAATGTCTTCTTATATTGGACATCCCGAAGCAATTTTTAAGAAGGGTGGTCAACATAACAAGGGTTAGAAGGTCAACTTCACAGCTAGGCTACATGTTCTTGATGCCAAAAAGCATGGGAAACTCTCACCAATCTGGTGGAATAGGCACGTAAAAAATTGCAGAAGGAAATTTATTTTGCAAAAGTAAGCTCTTGTGATCAGATTCTGTATCCATCGTGCAATGGTGGACTTTGCAGCAGGGTGTCTCTTGCAAGGTCTTGAGGACAGGGCAAATAGGAAATCAATCTGTCTGATTAAAAAAGTAGTCTTGAGGAATACTCTACTGGCTCAGACTGTCGGGGCAGTGTAGAGATATTTGCTGTAGATGCTTAGGAACAGGCAATAGGATAGTAGTACAATGCAGTTGTTTTAGTATTTAGTAAACTAAAATCTGCAGTACGTTTTAGTCGATAAAAAGCAAATGGGTTTAGTTAAATTGTAATGCATTTTTTAAGTATTTCTCTAGCATTTCTAAACGCATTATATACTCCTGGAGCAAAAAAGTCTAATATAGTGCCTTGCGAAAGTATTCGGCCCCCTTGAACTTTGCGACCTTTTGCCACATTTCAGGCTTCAAACAAAGATATAAAACTGTATTTTTTTGTGAAGAATCAACAAGTGGGACACAATCATGAAGTGGAACGAAATTTATTGGATATTTCAAACTTTTTTAACAAATAAAAAACTGAAAATTGGGCCTGCAAAATTATTCAGCCCCCTTAAGTTAATACTTTGTAGCGCCACCTTTTGCTGCGATTACAGCTGTAAGTCGCTTGGGGTATGTCTCTATCAGTTTTGCACATTGAGAGACTGAAATTTTTGCCCATTCCTCCTTGCAAAACAGCTCGAGCTCAGTGAGGTTGGATGGAGAGCGTTTGTGAACAGCAGTATTCAGTTCTTTCCACAGATTCTCGATTGGATTCAGGTCTGGACTTTGACTTGGCCATTCTAACACCTGGATATGTTTATTTGTGAACCATTCCATTGTAGATTTTGCTTTATGTTTTGGATCATTGTCTTGTTGGAAGACAAATCTCCGTCCCAATCTCAGGGTCTTTTGCAGACTCCATCAGGTTTTCTTCCAGAATGGTCTTGTATTTGGCTCCATCTTCCCATCAATTTTAACCATCTTCCCTGTCCCTGCTGAAGAAAAGCAGGCCCAAACCATGATGCTGCCACCACCATGTTTGACAGTGGGGATGGTGTGTTCAGGGTGATGAGCTGTGTTGCTTTTACGCCAAACATAACGTTTTGCATTGTTGCCAAAAAGTTTGATTTTGGTTTCATCTGACCAGAGCACCTTCTTCCGACACTTTTTATGGATATCTTTAAGAAATGGCTTTCTTCTTGCCACTCTTCCACAAAGGCCAGATTTTTGCAGTATACAACTGATTGTTGTCCTATGGACAGAGTCTCCCACCTCAGCTGTAGATCTCTGCAGTTCATCCAGAGTGATCATGGGCCTCTTGGCTGCATCTCTGATCAGTCTTATCCTTGTATGAGCTGAAAGTTTAGAGGGAAGGCCAGGTCTTTGTAGATTTGCAGTGGTCTGATACTCCTTCCATTTCAATATTATCACTTGCACAGTGCTCCTTGGGATGTTTAAAGCTTGGGAAATCTTTTTGTATCCAAATCCGGCTTTAAACTTCTCCACAACAGTATCTCGAACCTGCCTGGTGTGTTATTTGTTCTTCATGATGCTCTCTGCGCTTTAAACGGACCTCTGAGACTATCACAGTGCAGGTGCGTTTATACTGAGACTTGATTACACACAGGTGGATTCTATTTATCATCATTCATCATTTAGGTCAACATTCCTCACTGATCACTGATCCTCACTGAACTTCTGGAGAGAGTTTGCTGCACTGAAAGTAAAGGGGCTGAATAATTTTGCACGCCCAATTTTTTCGTTTTTTATTTAACAAAGTTTGAAATATCCAATAAATTTCGTTCCACTTCACGATTGTGTCCCACTTGTTGATTCTTCACAAAAAATTACAGTTTTATATCTTTATGTTTGAAGCCTGAAATGTGGCAAAAGGTCACAAAGTTCAAGGGGGCCGAATACTTTCGCAAGGCACTGTATGTTCTTATTTATGGTATTAAGGTTTGAACAAACTCACAGATACAGATTTAGCCACGTATAGACAAATAGTAAGGCTGGTTGCTTAAACTACTCTGTTGTTGCAAGGTACTCCCTGATTGTCCGACCCACAAACAGAGAGTGCAAGGCAATCTCCATAGGATGTTCAGGCTTAGAACACAGGGAAGGCAACACAATGTCTTCATTCAGCTGGAAACCAGAAACAACCTGACAAGGGTGAAGCACCACTTTTTCTCTGTGGACCACCAGGTAACGTGAACGTCAAGACCACACCGCCAGCTCCAACACCCTGCGTGTAGGAGCTGGTGGAGCATTGTCCCAGAAGTCGACCTTCTAGGACAATGTAGGCGGAGGAAGCTTGCGAATATTTCCAAAAGGCGGGTACTGGAGAACTAACAAATCGAGATCATACTGAGGCAACGGAGACTGTGCTGGGGGAGCCAAGTGGCGAATTCCATGAATAAAAAGGTACGAACCAAAGAATGCATAGCCAAAGGACGATAAACAAAGACTGCAAGGCAGAAAACCTGGCCCTTGACAGTACCCAAGCCCAGGCGCTGCTCAACCCCTTGTTGGAGGAATGCCAAAATCTGAGCCACCGAAATGGAACGGGGATGATTCCCAAGAGACTCACACCCCGCAATGTATGGGAAAATCTTCCTAGGAGGTAGATTTTCTAGCCTTTTACAACATGGGAATCACCGATTCAGACAACCCCCCCACCCTGCAACACCTGGCTTTCAACAGCTAAGCCATTAAAAGCCAGCGACTGTAAAGCAGGATGGAAGATTGGTCCCTGGAAGTCTCCAATGGGCATCGGCAACCAGCCATACCAGGTCGGCGTACCAAGACCGGAGCGGCCAGTCTGGAGCCACTAGGATGACCGGATCCCTTCTGCCTCGATCCTTCGCAGGAGACTTGGCAGAAGTTTCAGCGGAGAAAATGCGTATATCAGAAGATACTGGCCCCAAGGAGACACCAGTGCATTTGACGTTGGCCAGAGGATCCCGAGACCTTGCCACAATTCTCTGTACCTTCCTGTTGAGACTAAAGGCCAACAGGTCCACCTCAGGAATTCCCCACCGGAGGCACAGCTTAACCTTAGAATGCCGGCTACCTCCCGAGCCACCAGGACACTTCCTGTGCCCCATTGGTGATTGACATAGGCACTGTCTAATTGAAACCTTACCTGGCACTTCTGAAGGTGATTTGTCCAATGAGCCAGACAAATCTTATTGCCCGAAGTTCCAGTATATTGATTGGTAGCCTTGACTCCCCCAGGGTCAAGACCCCTTGAACACATCAATGTCCAAAATGCCTCCCTACCTGGACAGGCTGGCAACCACGGGGACCACTGTTCAGTACAGAGGCAGGAAGGATTAGCCCTGTTGAAGCGCCAGAGAGCAAAACCGCCATATCAGGGGCCCTCTCGAATCCTGGCTCAACAGGATCAGATTATCCAGAGACTGTGGAACCTTGCTCCACTTGGCAAGAATCTCCCTTTGCAGAGGCTCGAGTGAAACTGTGCAAACGGAACTGCCTTGAAGGTAGTCCTGACTAGGCAGAAAAAACTGAATGCCTATAGCAGGAAGTGAGAGTATACCCCCCCTGGGACTGCCCCGTAAGCGTGGTAAAGCTTTTTCCTGCCAATTGTCCTACTCCTGTAGGGGGCAGCATAACCCAATGGTCAAGAAGATTCTGGAGCTGTGTCCGTCAATGAGCGAAAGATATAGGATTTTCAGGTACGATCATAGATTTTTCTGGAAGCAACCTTTCTTGCTATTAGCAAAGTAGGAATCACAAACCAACCACAACCAGGCAATGACAACTGAGGTAATCTACTATCCAGTTGAAGTTTAAAAAAATCTACTATCCTGATGTACACTTTGGGATATGGGATATGTACCACAGACATCACTGTACAGTGAGTTTCTGCCCATCTAGTTTGATGTAGCCATGACATTGGCTGACTGTACCCTAATAGTGTGTTTTCTTAGACGTGACCAGGGACCGTGTTATTTGGACTTTAAGGGATTGGAACATTTCTTCCAAGCCTGAAAAACTTGTGCCTGCTGTGATAAACTTCCAATAATCGGGAAAGAGAGACTTCCCCGCTCTTAGGGCTGACGTGGTGATCAACCAAGATAGGGATTTCCATGATTTGCTGGACAAAAGCATGAATAAATTGGGAAAATTAGCCAGTTTTTTTCCAGGTTGACAAACTGTTCAGTTGCAGAGTTGTTAAATGGAAATGGCCAAATGGTATTGCCTTAAAAGGAGGCCAACATTAGACCTAGAACTCCCGTGGAAAAAAAATAAATAAATAAATCGAACTGTGGATGTCTCTTGGATCTCAATTTTTGAGCTTGTGCTCTTAGAGAAATAACTTTATTTTCAGGGGGAAAGACTTTTGCTTGTGATGTGTCCAGGACCAGACTTACATATTTTAGGCAAAGGAAAGGCTGAAGAGCAGATTTGTTTCAAATGATCAACTAGCCAATGGCCTGGGGCATCTGAATGGTCTTGTGGACATTTTATAATAGCTGGGAGAAGAGTGATTCAAAAGAAGGCCATCTATATAGCCTGTGTATAGGAGGCCCTGGGTTCAGAGAATGGCAAGTAGAGGTGTTGAACCTCTGTGAACACTCTGGGAACAGAGGATAGGCAGAGTGGCAGTGTTAAACTGAAAGTAATGGTCTACCACTGCTTAGCACAAAAGCATTGATGAGGTAGGAAATGGGAACATGTAGATAGGCATCTTGGATGTTCATGAATGCCATGTATTCCCCATGTCTCAGAGAAGTGATTAAGCTGGCCATACCAGTGCCTTGAAAAAGTATTCACACCCCTTGAAAATTTCCACATTGTCATGTAACAACTAAAAACTTAAATGTATTTTATTGGGATAGACCAACAAAGTTGCACACAATTGTGAAGTGAAAGGAAAATAACAAATCGCTTTTAAAACTTTTTACAAAGAAATACCTGAAAATTGTGTTGTGCATTTGTATTCAGCCCACTTTTCTCTAATATCCCTAACTAAAATCTAGTGGAACCAATCACCTTCAGCAGTCACCTAATTGGAAAATAGAGTCCACCTGTTTGTATTTTAATCTCAGTATAAATACGGCTGGTCTGTGAAGCCCTCAGTTTGTTAGAGAACCTTAGCAAACAAACAGCATCATGAAGGCCAAGGAACACACCAAATAGGTCAGGGATAAAGTTGTGGAAAAGTATAAACCAGGGTTAGGTTATAAAAAAATACCCCACGGTTTGAACATCTCTCAGAGCACTTTTCAATCCATCATCCAAAAAAGGAAAAAGTATGGCACAACTGTAAACCTACCAAGACATGGCGATTCACATAAACTGACAGGCTGGGCAAGGACAGCATTATTCAGAGAAGCAGCCAAGAGTCCTCAGGTGGGAGAGTCTGTCCATAGGACAACTATTAATCATGCACTCTACAAATCTGGCCTTTATGGCAGAGTGGCAAGACGAAAGCCATGGTTGAAAGAAAGCCATAAGTCCTACTTGCAGTTTGCAAGAAGCCATGTGGGGGACACCGCAAACAAGTGGAAGAAGGTTCTCTGGTCAGAGGAGACCAAAATATAACTTTTTCGCCTAAAAGCAAAATGCTATGCATGGAGGAAAACGAACACTACACATCACCCTAAACAAACCATCCCCACTTTGAAACATGGTGGTGGCAGCATCATGTTGATGGGATGCTTTTCTTCAGCAGGGACAGGGAAGCTGGTCATAGTAGTTGATGGGAAGACGGATGGAGCCAAATGCATCGCAACCTGGGACAAAAACCTGTTAGTCTGCAAAAGATTTGAGACTGGGGCAGAGGTTCACCTTTCAGCAGGAAAATGCCCCTAAACATACAGCCAGAGCTTTCATGGAATGGTTTAATTCAAAAGCATATTCATGTGTTAGAACGGCCCAGTCAAAGTCTAGACCTAACTTCAATTGAGAATCTGTGGCAAGACTTGAAAGTTGCTGTTCACAGACGCTCTCCATCCAATCTGACAGACCTGGAGTTATTTTGCAAAGAAGAATTGGCAAAATGTCTCTAGATGTGCAAAGCTGGTAGAGACATACCCAAAAAGACTCTCAGCTGTAATTGCAGCAAAAAGTGGTTCTACAAAGTATTGATTTGGGGGGGCTCAATACAAATGCTCGCCACCACACTTTATAGATATTTGTAAAAAAAAATTGAAAACCATTTATCATTTTCCTTCCAGTTCACAATTATTTGCCACTTTGTGTTGGTCTATCACATAAAATCCCAATAAAATACATTTATGTTTTTGGTTGTAACATGACAAAATGTGAACAATGTCAAGGAAAATTTATAGCGTAAAGCCAGCCTTACTGACTTTGTAAATGCAAAAATTTGGAATTTGAAGAAATCCGTTGAGAGATTTTAATCCAGAATAGGATGAATACCACCATTGGGCTTTGATACCGTAAACAGGATTGAATAGAATCCTTTGAATCTGCCTTGTGGTGGTACGGGCACATCAAAAGAAAAAAGCGATAAGGCGGCAGAATTCTGAACTCTCTTGCACACTTTTGAAACCATTGAATGATCCCACAGGTTTGGGACATCTGTGACCCAGATAAAGGCAACCTCTAGGACAGGGATGCTCAAACTACGGCCCTCCAGCTGTTGCGGAACTACACATCCCATGAGGCATTGTAAAACTCTGACATTCACAGACATGACTAGGCATGATGGGAATTGTAGTTCCAGAACAGCTGGCGGGCCATAGTTTGAAGATAGAAAAATAATGTATCAGCGCTGCTCAGTGTGCTATATTTTAAGATATAATAATGGGTATCTCAACCACACTATAAATAATCTGTGCTAATAAATAAAGTGATGTACTGGTGTTAAATTAATACATAAATAACCAACATAAATCCATATCAGTTCACTATCTCAAAGCATAAAAATGTGATGCATCAAATACAATATATAATATTAAAGTGTCCAGTGATCAATAAATATATAAAAAAATGCCAAACTCATAAATAACTATAAGAAAAGTTCATAAATATTCCAAGGTGTTAGGTGCCAGTCTCTGTGCAAAAATTATAAATCCACACAAAAGTGCTCAGTGCTTGCTTAGTGAGGATGAGACATCCAAAGTGCCGATGCTTTCAAAGTATGAGTAGGTGCTCCCCTCTCGGTCCCCTACTCACCAGACAATAGTGCTATGTAAGCCTTAAGGATTACTCCTCACTGGTTTAGGAACAGCAGTAGCCATCAAACAACGATACGTATACCGGAGCACTCTCCAACTAGCACCATCCAGGATTAATATCCGTGCACGGTCATCATGAAAAAAGAATAGCTATCATCGTGCAGTAATTCCAAACGTTTTATTTCACACGCTTAAAAAGAAATACACTTACAATGTGACGATCATAAGTCAGCCTTCACATTTCCTGCGGGACGCCATACAATGGCCGTGCGTTCCACCCGCATGAACCGGAAAGCCGGAAGTTGCGTAGTACGCAAGTCAGACGGCTTGACGCGTTTCGCTCCGCCAATCAGAGCATTATCAAAAGCGAATGCGTCATGCTCACGTACTACTATTTATTTATCCCTCACACACTCATTATTGCAATCACCTGGATAGACCGGAAGTAGTTTCCCGCCATCTTAAGACTCCCATTTGCACTTGCTTTATGTTAACCGCCATCTTGGTGCACCTATGTTATTATTCCTATTAGTGAGGCGGAAGCATAATGTGCGGACTCAAATATTATAATAATGTAATGTAAATTAATATATATATTATCAGCATTATGTTATATAATCATTATTACTAATATTTAACCATATGGCTACTAATATCGTCGGCTCTGGTGTCTCCACGCAAACTGTCTAAATGAGTATCTGATAGATCAATGCAAAGACATCATATAAATACATCAATAATATATAAATATACTCTTATGATGTACAAAATCAATCAATATAAATAAACAACCAAGTATACACCGCTAACAATTAAAAAAGTTAATATATGCCTACTTCAATAATTACAGTCACTAAAATATATATTTACCTAAAATATAATTAAAAATATAAATATGGTAACTAGTTAAAAATTATTTATAAAACACTCTTTACTATTCTGTCTTTTAAAACTGGTGGTCTCCTGTAGATGAATTTAGGTTTGCCTGGCAAAATTGCTTTATATACAGGGTCTCTTAAGATTCCCCAATGTTTCTTAATACTCTTTTCCACCTGCCGATATTGCTGATTAAACCTAAATTCATCTACAGACCACCAGTTTTAAAAGACAGAATAGTAAAGAGTATCCCCAACCCACCAAAAAAATTGGTAACTTTTTTGGATCAAACAGGTTTTTACAAATGTGGTAGGTGTGTGGCCTGCAAAACTTGTTATAGAGAGAAGAGGAGAAGTATTAAAAGTTTAAATTCATGGACTACAAAAAAGAATTATGAAATATCCCAATTTCTTGTAGGAGCACACACGTCACCTACCTATTACAGTGTGAATGCGGCCTGCAATACGTGGGTCGCACAACCAGAGAATTAAGAGTAAGGTTGAGGGAACATATAAATAATATAAAGAAGGGCTTTCGCAAGCACAGCTTGTCAAATCATTTTAGAATGTTCCATAATAAAGACCCCACGAAAATGATTTTTTGTGGCATAGACAAAATTAGCCCCCATTGGAGAGGGACACACATGAAGAGGGCAGTATCCCAAAATGAAACATGGTGGATACAGCAGCTCAAAAGCATGGTGCCTGCGGGTCTTAATGTAGAGTTGGATATTAATTGTTTTATAAATAATTTTTAACTAGTTACCATATTTATATTTTTAATTCTATTTTAGGTAAATATATATTTTAGTGACTGTAATTATTGAAGTAGGCATATATTAACTTTTATAATTGTTAGCGTGTATAGTTGGTTGTTTATTTATATTGATTGATTTTGTACATCATAAGAGTATATTTATATATTATTGATGTATTTATATGATGTCTTTGCATTGATCTATCAGATACTTATTTAGACAGTTTGCGTGGAGACACCAGAGCCGACGATATTAGTAGCCATATGGTTAAATATTAGTAATAATGATTATATAACATAATGCTGATAATATATATGAATTTACATTACATTATTATAATATTTGAGTCCGCACATTATGCTTCCGCCTCACTAATAGGAATAATAACATAGGTGCACCAAGATGGCGGTTAACATAAAGCAAGTGCAAATGGGAGTCTTAAGATGGCGGGAAACTACTTCCGGACTCTCCAGGTGACTGCAATAATGAGTGTGTGAGGGATAAATAAATAGTAGTACGTGAGCATGACGCATTCGCTTTTGATAATGCTCTGATTGGCGGAGCGAAACGCGTCAAGCCGTCTGACTTACGTACTACGCAACTTCCGGCTTCCGGTTCATGCGGGTGGAACGCACGCCCATTGTCTGGCGTCCCGCAGGAAATGTGAAGGCTGACTTATGATCGTCACATTGTAAGTGTATTTCTTTTAAGCGTGTGAAATAAAAAGTTTGGAATTACTGCACAATGATAGCTATTCTTTTTTCATGATAACCGTGCACGGATATTAATCCTGGATGGTGCTAGTTGGAGAGTGCTCCGGTATACGCATCGTTGTTTGATGGCTACTGCTGTTCCTAAACCAGTGAGGAGTAATCCTTAAGGCTTACATAGCACTATTGTCTGGTGAGTAGGGGACCGAGAGGGGAGCACCTACTCACACTTTGAAAGCATCGGCACTTTGGATGTCTCATCCTCACTAAGCAAGCACTGAGCACTTTTGTGTGGATTTATAATTTTTGCACAGAGACTGGCACCTAACACCTTGGAATATTTATGAACTTTTCTTATAGTTATTTATGAGTTTGGCATTTTTTTTATATATTTATTGATCACTGAAGCACTGGACACTTTAATATTATATATTGTATTTGATGCATCACATTTTTATGCTTTGAGATATTAAACCGATATGGATTTATGTTGGTTATTTATGTATTAATTTAACACCAGTACATCACTTTATTTATTAGCACAGATTATTTATAGTGTGGTTGAGATACCCATTATTATATCTTAAAATATAGCACACTGAGCAGCGCTGATACATTATTTTTCTATTTTTGATTTTAAAGGCACCCCCTTTTTTTATTAGCAGCAGCCATTATATTTATTACATATAGATTTTTTATCCTACGCGCTGGCACTTTATATCTATTACCATAGTTTGAATACCCTTGCTCTAGGAGATGTCCCCACACTTAGGAATGAGGGCATCTCTTGGTTGTAAAGAAGGCTTAGGGGAAAGCTTTCTGGCCTTTCTGGGCTACGCCTTCTGGCGAATGGAGGTGCTGAATTTAGGTTTTGAAGTTGAAGCCTGGTTAGAGTTGACAGATTGTTCTGCATTTAGAGAAGCTAGGGTCTCCTGAGGGGACTTTGGGACCTTCCACTGTGGAAACAAAACTTTCCCACCTGTGACTTCTTTGATGAATTGGTCAAATGCCTTGCCAAACAAACATCTTCCTTGGAAGGACACGTGTGAGGTGTTTTTTGCAGGCAGCTTCAACTGTCTAAACTTTAAGCCACATGTGAATAGAGATTATAGAAATTCTGGAAATTTTTTTTATGACATGTCTTAGGGCATCTACACAAAAAAGCATAGCAGAAGGCAATTGCTGTAATTGCTCGGTAACAACAAGGTCCTGGAATACAGGGCCATGTTGGTTGTTCATTATCCAAGTCCAGTTAGCTGCAGTTTGACATAATGAAATTGCAGCAAAAGCTGGTTGCAGGGCAGGGCCTGCAAGAATAGAGCGCTTTGAGAAGCATATCAAATTTCCTATCTACAGAATCTTTGAAAGGAGGAACTTCAAGGAGGTACAGTGAGGTTTGTTTAGCACAAAGACGGCAGGATCAACCACAGGAATAGCCCACTTCTTTTTCCACTGCATACAGTTAAACAAAACATTTTGAGAGGAGTAAAAAGACTTTATCTTAAAGTTTAATCTCATCCATATGTTTGAATTTCTGGATCTAGATATGTACCTATGAATGTAAGTGTATGTTATATAATGTACTCCTTTCATGGACTTTTTATATTTTCCATATATTTAATATACTGAATGTAAATAGCCAATGTATCTCTTGTACTATATATACAGATATATGTTATAGAGAAGCTTTGGACTACTACTCCCCCTGAGGAAGACTAATCCAAGTCAAAACGCTTAATCTAATCCAAGTCTGGGGTCCCATATTCAGTTCCTTGTTACATATGTATGTATGTTATCTTTTGAACCTTGCCTGTCTTTGGTTCTCTATCAGGCACATTGAGGATTTTTCATGATTTGTTGTTTTATACTTGCAAGACATTTTCACTTTTTGGATTTGTGAATTTATGTAATAAAATATATATTTTTTTTATTTGTATCCTTTGCTTCACTATCATTATATTATATATCTATATATATTCTTATACAATGTACACTTAAGCATCCTAAACATCCCATTCCCCGTTTTTTCTTGGAGGTAGCCCCTAGCCGGGAATAGCCTTCCATGTTTTGTTGTAACAATTTAGGGATGGATGCCACCTTAACCTAGCTTTACAAACCCATTATTTAACTGAGCTTTCAAGCTGGTATATATACACTGTATTTATGAATGGCGACCCAAAACTCTAAAATTATGATATTAACATGTAATGTCCGGTCTGGGAAAAAGCGTCAAGAGGAAGGCAATATTTAGTTATTTTAGGAAGCTACGCCCTTCTTTAATATGCATACAGGAGACCCACTTACTTAGCACTACTATCCCGCTGCTGCGGTCTAGAGCTTATCCTCTGCAATACCACTCCACTTTCTCCTCCTATTCTAGGGAAGTGAGTGTTTTGGGGTCAAAGGAGGTAACATTTGTCTGTTTACAGCATTAGTTAGATGAATATGGGCGATATGTATTTTTACTATGCAAAATTAACAGATTTATGTGTATATTGGCATCGGTGTATATCCCTTCACCCTTCTCTCATGAGGTCCTGCAGCTGTTGGCGCAATTTATGGCTCCATTCCCAAATACGCCAATATTGGCCATGGGAGATTATAATAATTACCTTGACCAGGCCTTCGATAAATTCAGTCCCACACTGAGAGGGCCTCCCCACACTTCCCGCCCTACGGCTTTTGCTAAACTTCTAATGGAGCTGGGCCTTAGAGATGTTTGGAGAGATAGCCACGAAGGACTTAAATGCTACTTATGCCACTCAGCTAGCCACAGTGGTTCGTCCCGCATAGACCTGGCCATGGGCAACAAGGCTATGCAACCATTTATTGTGGAATCTGCATATGAACCCTGCCTGGTGTCTGATCATGCTCCCTTATGGGTGGGCATGTCTATAACTAGGCCTGCTACTCACTCTCTGTGGCGGGTAAATCTGTTTTGGCTGACTCTTTTCCCTGACCCGGATCCCATTCATGAGGCTCTCACCGATTTCCTTCATTTTATTAGGGATATGGCCCCAATATCTACTGTAAGGGAGACTCTGAAGGCCTTTTTGAGGGGAGTGATTATTAGGGAAATAAATGGGGTTAAACATAGATCTGGAGCCTGGGAAAACACTGTGCGGGAGGAGATGCGGCCATGGTGGCTGATCCGAACCCATCCACTGTTGGTTGGAAGCACAGGCTCTGTACAATTCTGTGGTTCTCTCCGTGACTGAAAAAAAGCGTTACTTCCTGCAGCAAACCTATTTCAAAGAAGGTGAAAATACGGGTCATATGTTGGCTATGGTGGCAAGGGCCCAGCAGGAATAAGGGTCGGTAGTTGCAATTAAGACTAGCAGGGGGGAGGTCGTTACCTCTACTGAGGTGGTCGAGGTCTTCCACCAATACTATGCTGAGCTGTATCAATCTAAATTTAGGGGCTAAGTATCTGCCATGTCTTCCCCGCTGGACCGTTGCCCCCTTCACTATGGAGGGACTCACGGACGCTCTAGCACAGGCTCCCACCAATAAAGCACCGAGCGTGGTTGGTCTCCCAGCCGAGGTATATGTGAAATATAGCAAGGTTATTTTGTTCACTCTCCTAACCACTATGCAGGACAATATGCGCACGGAAATTCTACCAGACTCCATGCGGGAAGCGATTGTTATAGTGTTGCCCAAACCTGGAAAAGATACACTTTTACCAGACTCATATAGGCCTATTTCTCTACTGACGACCAATGTAAAACTTCTAGCATGCATACTTGCAAATAGGCTGTCCAAGGTCATAACAAAACTAATACACCCCGATCAATTGGGATTTATCCCAGGGAGATCCACTGCTCATAACATTAGGCGCCTCTTTCTTAATTTACAGATCCCAGTAGACAACCCGGGGAATAGAGTTGTACTGTCGCTGGACACAGCCAAAGCGTTCGATAGCGTGGAGTGGCCCTGCCTGTGGGAGGTGCGGTCGAGACTTGGCTTGGGAGATAGGTTTATTGGATGGATACAGGCTCTATACTCAGCACCGCAAGCACGTATTAGGGTGAATGGGGCATTATCTCCCCCATTTTCCTTACATAAGGTGACTAGGCAGGGATGTCACCTGTCCCAACTTTTATTTGCCTTGGCAATTGAGCCGTTAGCGGCCCTTATTAGAAATACTCCAGAGATAGTGGGTTTCAGTAGAGGAGGGCTTGAAGAAAAGATATCCCTGTACGGGGACGATGCGTTGCTGTTTCTGGGGGATACCGCTGGATCCCTGTGTACCCTAATGCAGACGATAGAGGAATTTGGGACATTCTCAGGCTTTACGATTAACTGGGAAAAATCTATTCTTATGCCTCCTGACTCCATGCTCTCATTGCTCCCATCCACAATAAACCGCATCCGTGTAGATGACACATTTAGGTATCTGGGGGGTGAAGATATCTGCAATTGAACCTGGTGCCTCTCCTAGACAAGGAACGCGCAAAGTGTCGCTGCTGGTGCAAACTTCCCGTGTCTGTTGTGGGCAGGGTTCATTTAATAAAAATGATTTGGGCACCCCAACTTTTGTACGTATTCCACAATTCGCCTGTGTGGATCCCACTAAGATTTTCGATGACTGGCGTCCCAATTTAGGGACCTTATCTGGAAGAGACAGCAGCCCAGAATTAAATTGTCCACTCTCCAATTCCCTAAGGATAGGGAGGGAATGGCGGTGCCACAGCCCAAGATGTACTTCCTTGCGGCACAGTTTCAGCAATTGGCGGGGTGGAGATCCACTACTTCTGGGGTCCCATCGACTGCCTTGTTGGCCCACTCTGACCCAACGTTATTGGCAGCCTCCCACCTAGAAATGGATCTTCCAACACTACCAGGTTCGGCGCACACTGCCGTTCTGTTACGACAGGTGTGGCAGGAATTTAAGATATTTTCAAAAACAATAGGATTTCTTAATTATACCCCCCTCTGGAACAATCCAGTGTACCCAGAGCTGGCCAAACTACAGGATTCCCTGGGGTAGAAGGGTTAATGTCTACTGTATTTAGCACAATTGTTTATAGGCAACACCTTTAAATACTACGAGCAACTGCGATCAGATTTTCAGCTCCCCCACCAACATTTCAACCACTATCTGCAGCTGAGACATGTAATACAGACTCTACAGCGCATAGGCCCACTTCGCAGTGCTGACTCAATGTTAACTGACACAGTAATCAGGGCCACAGGGAGGAAGGGACTGATTTCCCATATGTACCATGTATGCAGGACTCAGCATTCCTAAAATGTAGAGCAGCATGGGTGGAGGATTTGGGTGAAATAAGATGGGGACCAGTGGGATCAGGCTCTGGAAGTGCTTTCCAGTATATCTGTCTGCATCACATAAACTTTTCATCGTTCACAGGAAATACTGTATCCCGGTGCACTTGTTTAAATAGGGTTGACGTGACTGACCTTTATGCCCGAAATGTAGCCAACACAGGGGTGACTTCATCCATATGCTGTGGCGCTGTCCGGAATTGGTGAGATATTGGACACAGGTGATGCAATGCATAACTCAGGTCTCTCAAGTTTCATTGGCTGTTGACCCACAAGTGTGTCTATTGGGCATATTGGATCCTGAACCATTTCAAACAGGGACCTACACTAGGATTCAATGACTGATGTACTTAGCTAGAAAAATGATTGCTAGATTTTGGATGAGCCCCACAGTTAATACAGTTGCATAATGGATAACTTCGGTTAATTCAATTTTGTTGAGGGAACAACTGGCCTTTCTCCACCGCAATGCGGTTAGGAAATTCTATACGGTCTGGCAGGGATGGCTAGACCACCCGGGACTGGCTCCGTCACAACTGATGAGCAGGATCATGCAGGTTTAACTTTAGTAGTCGCCTTTGACCAGATTCTACTGAGGCTTCACCTGTTTTCTCCCCTTTCTTTCTTTCCTTTTATTCTCCCCTCTTTCCTTCCTACTCTCTTGTCAAGCCACATTTTCCTTTTAATCTTCATAAGTTATGATGTGCCTCCTCACAAGATGTGTTCAGTTGGTTTATGCTATGCCTGAAATGTTGCAGACCACTAGTGGTCTGGATGTTGGACCCTAATGACTTATGTCGATATTAGCGGATGTGTAACTTGTAATTTGCTGAATGGGTTCTACTGCACTGTACCTCTACTGATGTTTTTTCTATTTGCTGGATTGTGAGATCATTGTTACTGTATGATATATTCATGCACCATTCTCTGTATGTTTCTATTGTTTCTTTTTCTGGTTATTAATCAATAAACTTTGGATTCTAAAAAGGTAACAAGCATGTTGCTGGAAACTCCCTCTTTAATATAGTGACAATCTGGGGAAGAAAATCTTTAGCAGCTTCATCTAATACTGTCTCAATATCCTCTTCACCCCCTTCTGTGTCTGTGTCCTCTAGGGCAAGAAATTTGGGATGCAACTAAGGTTGAGAAAATGGAGTAGGAGAAGAGGTGTGCATTTTTGGGCCCTTGACAAAGATGGCTGTACTAAAAGATGTAATTTATCAGAGAAATTATGACATACATGCAGAAAATTCTGCTCTAGTCAAATAGGCTTCTTCCTGCGTGTCTGAAATATACATTTTGATGCGGAGATCGATGTTAGAGCCAGTTCTTGCTGTGATGCAAGGGACACATCGTCACTCTGAGATTAAGTGCTGTGTGGTCCTTTAGCAGGGTGAATGTTTATGTGCCATTTTACGTTGGTTCCCTTTCACATGGTCTCTATTATAACTAGGTGAAGGTGTTTCTCCATTGAATAGGGTGTGGAGCACAGGGAAAACATGTCTGTAAAGAATACACAGTAACCCAGATATAGACTACACCTGAGTAAATTGAAAGGGCTCTACGTGGAAGTGGCGGTAAAGTTTGCGACCAGACGTCACACTGAGTAAACTGATTGGGCTTTGGCACCATGTTTGAAAAGTTTACAGTTCAAAGTGAATGCATTCCAAACATAAACCCATAAACATAAACCCATTTTAGAGTACCAATCAGAGATATAGGATGACCCTGTCTTATCTGTACACAACGCTGTACTGTATGATTAACTACTTCAGCTCCAGAAGGTTTTACCCCTTAATGACCAGGCCATTTTTTGTGATTTGGCACTGCATTATTTTAAAAATTGCGTGGTTCTACGACGCTGTAACCAAATACAATTAATGTCCCTTTTTTTCCCCACAAATAGAGCTTTATTTTGGTGGTATTTGATCACCTCTGCAGTTTTTAGATTTTGTGCTATAAACAAAGTGCGACAATTTTGAAAAAAAAAAAAAAACAATATATTTTACTTTCTGCTATAAAACATTCCCAATAAAAAAAAATTAAAAATCAATTTTTTTTTATCAGTTTAGGCCAATTTGTATTCCGCTACATATTTTTGGTAAAAAAAAATCCCAAAAAGCGTATTTTAATTGGTTTGCACAAAAGTTTTAGTATTTACAAACTATGGGATAGATTTTTGGACTTTTAATTAATTTATTTTTTATTAGTAATGGCGGCGATCAGCAATTTTTAGCGGGATTGCGGCAGACAAATCTGACACTAAGTGACACTTTTTGGGGACCAGTGACATGAATACAGTAATCAGTGCTAAATAATATGCACTGTTACTGTATAAATGACACTGGCAGGGAAGGGGTTAATACTGGTGATCAAGGGGTTAAGTGTAAGCCTAATTGTGCTTGCTAACTGTGGGGGGGGGGGGGGGGGGGGGGACTCTGAAAGGCACACAGAGATCGGTGTTTCAGCTTAGCTGAGACACAATCTCACTGTGCCTGTCTGACAGGAGATCCGCCTGACAGGAGGCCTCTGGTTGTGTCTAATCACAGCAGGAGCATGGCTCCGGCGGTGTGCGCACACCACCGAGACTGCGTGCACATAATCACGTAGATGTACGTGATTAAGCGCAGCCGAGCAGTCCTGCCACAGTAAATCTGTGTGGGGCGGTCAGCAAGCGGTTAAAATAACAGGCTTGTATTTCAAGTTATAAAATTAATTAAGATCTTTTCATAAAGTATTTAACATTAAACTGTGTTACCCATCTCCACTGCAGCTGTCCTCCGAAAAAAAATCTTCTCCAGTCCAGGAATGGTAGTATCGAACAATATGTGGATGCTCTAAAACGGCTAAAGCTTGAACCTCGGAGACATCTTTTCTAAATATAAGTATAGAGAGAGAAATATTGTTACCATTATTAAAAAGACCTTTTATACTCAGATACATTGTCACCTTACCCATTTAGGGCAACAGGGTCTGGTTTAACCCTTACCCTCTTCCCCGCTACCCCATAGCTAAAAATAGTACATATTTCGCAGTACTGGTCACAGAAGGAGTGGCAAGGGAGTTCTGGGGGAGCAAAGTTCGTCAGTGGATGCGAGTGTGCTTGAAACCAGCATGTACAGTTTTAGTCCATAGCATAAAGGTTTTAAGACAGATGTAATAACCAGTATTTTTCGCATCGTGGTGGAGGTGGACAATTAAATTTGGGCTAATAAAACTGCAAAAAGACAATTACAGTAACCAAATGCAAGTCAACAAAATTCCACTTTATTATTTAAACGTAAGAACAAACCAAAAGGAGTATAACTAGATCAGAAATGGAGCCTACCGTAATCATACTGAAAGCTACAGATTTACTTTAACCATGTGCCCACTGGGCACTTATATCCCCTTCTTAACCAGGCCAACTTTCAGGACGCTCACACTTTGAATGACAATTACTCAGTCATGCCACACTATCTACATATGACATTTTTGTCCCTTTTTTTTTTTGCACAAATAAGAGCTTTCTTTTGGTGGTATTTAACCACTTAATCTCCAGAGGATTTGGCTGCTAAAAGACCAGGGGGTATTTTGCGATTCGGCAATGCGTGACTTTAACGGACCATTGCGCGGTCATGCGACGCTGTACCTAAACGAATTTGACGTCCTTTTTTTCCCACAAACAGAGCTTTCTTTTGGTGGTATTTGATCACCTGTGCGATTTTTTGATTATGCGCTATAAACAAAAAAATAGCGTCAATTTTTCAAAAATAACGATATTTTTCAAATTTTTTTATATGAAATTCCCCAATAAAAAATGTAAAAATCAAAATTTTTTAACATTTTCGCCCAATTTGTTTTATGCTACATATGTTTGGTAAAAAAAAAAAAAACAATCGCAAAAAGCGTATTTTGATTGGTTTGCGAAAAAGTTATCGCGTTTACTAACAAAGGGAAAGATTGTCATTTTTGGTGTCTTTTTTTTAACGAGTAATGGCGGCGATCTGCGATTTTTTTTGCGGTACTGCGACATTGCGGCGGACAGATCGGACCCTTGACTGACATTTTTGACACTTTTGGGGTTACCAGTGACATTACTGCAGTAATCAGTGCTATACATATGCACTGTTACTGCAAAAATGACACTGGCAGGGAAGGGGTTAACTGTATTGGAGAGGGAGGGGTTAAGTGTGTCCTAGGGGCGTGATTCTAACTGTAAAGGGACATGGCTATTGGTGTAAAAACAAAGATCAACGGTCCTACATAGTAGAACCATATGATCACTATTCATACACAGGGGAGAATGACATTGTTTACATTAGCCACCTGCCTTTCTCCCTTCACCGGAGCGATCGTGAGTGACCGGCGGACGATCGGGTCCGCCGGTCACACGCACTGACTTGTCAGTGAACGAGCCGGCAATTGGCTCACAAGTCAGTGACAGACGAGTGACGTACCCCAACGTCACTCTGCCTGGCCGGGGCTGACCGCCGCAGTATATAGTCGTGCGGCGGTCGGCAACCGGTTAATCACCACTGAGTTTTTTTTTTTTGCACTATAAATTAAAAAGAAAAAACATTTTGTAAAAAAAAAAAAAAATGCATTTTTCTTTGCTTCTATTAGAAAATGTTGTATTAGTAATTTTTCTTCATAGATTTTGACCAAAATTTATACTGCTACATTTCTTTGGTAAAAAATAACCCAAATCATTGTACATTATTTGGTCTTTGTGAAGGTTATAGAGTCTACAAGCTATGGTGCCAATCAATGAAAATTGATCATACCTCATTTCTTGAGACACTAACATGCCAGGACAGTACAAATACCCCCCAAATGACACGTGTGGAAAGCTTTTTACCACAATTCTTTGCAAAAATTGGATGTTTGTCTTACTGTAAAATCCTTTTCTCTTAAGTTCATTGACTGACGTAGTGTTCTGATCTTCATATCAGTAAGGTTATGCTGCCTCCTACAGGAGTAGGACACTAGGCAGAAAAAAGTTCTGGCTACCCCTATGGGCAGTCCCAGGGGGTTAACCCGCTCTCTCACTGCTATAGGATGTCAGTTTTGTATCAAAGCAGTATCTGAGAAAATAATACCAACCCAACTCAAATAGAGGTGCGGGTACTGCATCCGTCAATGAACTTGAGAAAAAGATTTTACGGTAAGACAAAAATACAATTTTCTCTATCGTACATTGACGGATGCATTCTTCTGATCTTCATATTAGTAGGGACGTCCCCAAGGCTAAACCATAGCAAACAAGGCAACCTAGGACTCATCAGAACAACAAGATGAGACCCACCTGAAAAAACATGAAAACCCTCAAGGAAGACTAAGAACACCCTTAAAATGCGGCCTGCAAAACTTTTGCAGCCAATAGAGGCAAAGGTATGAACAGACGACCAGGTAGCCACCTTGCAAACCTAAAGCACAGATGCCTGATGGCGAAAAGCCCAGGAAGCACTAAACGCCCGAGTAGAGTGCGAATTGGGAAAGGAGGGACCTGACCCTTACTCTAATGGCACTTTTCAACTGCAAGTACCGGCTCGGCTCTACTCGGCCCTGCTTGGCCCGGTTTGCTTTTCCACTGCTGGTACCGCATTGGTACGGTGTTGAAACGGTACGGTACGGTATGGTTTGCTTTTCCAAGTAGTACTAAAGTTAAGTGGGTGGGATAACAACGATTCTCTGACCAATCAGTGGCTAGTAGTGACTGCATGCAAAGGATTGTGGGATATGGTACCGGTATGGTACCTCTTGGAACCACAATCGAGGTGGTACTGTTTTTGAGAGCCGTACCGTTCGGTTCCATGCAGTGGAAAAGCGCCGCCGTACCGTACCGAACCGTTCCTACACTGTACCATGCGGTACCAGCAGTGGAAAAGCAAAAAAAATCGAGCCGAACCGTTAGGTTCCATGCAGTGGAAAAGCGCCATAATAAGCCTGCACCACTGTCTTTCTGATCCATCTGGAAATAGTCACAGCAGATGCAGGCAGCCCTTTCTTAGGGCCATCCATAAGTACAAAGAGCGAATTTGACTTCTGAAAAGACTCAGTAGTCGCCAAGTACACCCGGATTGCCCGAACCACATCCAGAGTATGCAGTGCAACTTCCTTAGGATGTTTTGGCTTAGGTCACTAAGAGGGTAACACGATGTCCCCATTTAAAGCGGAGTTCCGGCCACAAAATCAACATAGTCAATTTTGGGCCATCCGCTTGCTTCTAGTCACCTGAAAAAGAAATGGATAATTACGATTTTTTTTTTTTTCATTTACCTTGTTATAGCAGAAAAATATACTCACCTTTCTTCCACTTCCTCCCTCTACGGCCACGGCCCGCGTCGTCATTTCCTCTTTGCATTGATTCCTGGGAGCTGAACGTCATCGCTCATGTGCGGCACCTCATTCCCTGTTAAACCGCTTCTGGGCATGCCCAGAAGCTGTGGAGGGATGACGTGCGCACACCGGAAGTGACGAGCGGGGCCGGTGCAGGCGCATTCTGGGAGAAGAGGGCACGGAAGAGGACGCAGAAGAGGACGCGCTGGCTTCAGCTGCCCACATCCGAGATGGCAGCACTGGAGAAGAAATTTTCAAGGTAAGTATTTCTTCTAAAAGGGAAGTGCGAACTGGGACAGATCAGAGGCTATCCATTGTGCTAGCCCTGACTGTCCCGGGGGTATTTTCATTGAAAAAATTTTTTTGTGGCCGGAACTCCGCTTTAAGTGAAAGCTAGAAACCACCTTCGGAAGGAAGGATGGATCCGGACAAAGTACCACTTTATCCCTGTGAACCACCAGATAGGGAGAATGACAGGACAATGCCGCCAGTTCCGACACCCTGCACGCAGAAGTAATAGCCACCAAGAAGGCCACCTTCTGGGATAAGGTAAGCAGGGGAATCTCCTAAATGCTTTCAAAGGGAGGTTTCTGGAGAACCGACCGCACCAAATTAAGGTCCCAAGGAGGCAACCGAGGTCGCACTGGAGGTGCCAAGTGTCCCATCCCCTGGATGAAGCTACACACCAGGGAAGGCTAATGGCCTTTGGAAGAAAATTGCCAAGGCCGAGACCTGACCCTTGATAGTACTCAAGGCCAACTTTTGATCAACTCCCCGTTGAAGGAAAGCAAAGATCCGAGCCACCGAGTAAGAGAGGGGGGGAGCCCCAAGAGATTCCCACCACGCAATGTACGCCTAACAAGTACAATGATAGATCTTTCAAGAAGTCACTTTTCTCGCTTTAAGCAAAGTAGGAATCAATGAAACAGACAACCCCCTGCCCTTCGGCCCCTGGCTTTCAACAGCCAAGCTGTCTAAGTCAGCGACCGTGAAGCAGGATGGAAGACTGGCCCCTGAGACAGTAAATCCTCCCTGAGAGGAAGTCTCCAAGGAGCGTCTGCGACTAGCCTGACCAGGTCGGCGTACCAAGCTCGAAGAGGCGTACGGAGCCACAAGAATGACCGGAATCCTTTCCGCCTCGATTCTGCGAAGAAGTCTTGGCAGCAACTTGAGAGGAGGAAAGGCATACATCAGCTGATACTGACCCCATGGGGCCACCAGCGCGTCTGCGGCGTCTGCCAGCGGGTCCCAGGAAAGGGCTACAAACCTCTACACTTTCCTGTTGATTCGAGATGCCAACGGATCTACATCTGGAGTGCCCCAAAGAAGGCACAATTGCTGGAATACCTCTGGATGGACAGACCATTCACCTGCATTCAAGGCCTGTCGACTAAGGTCGCGGCGTGCTGACGTCATTCCCGGAAGTTATCTAAGGAGCGGATGCGCTTTGCCGTCCGGCCGGCGGCTTCTCATCCTTCGTGACTTTTAAACTACTTTGTTTGTAAGTGCTTTTCCTTTTATTAAAAAAATCTGTTAAGATTTTATTACACTATTGGCGCTTTCTTTTCTACTCGGGCTGGTGCAATTTTATACCCTGGTACTGAGTCCTACAGCAATACTCATTGATGCCGTTTGGTCCCGGAGCTGTTTACCTATGATGGGAAAGCGCTACAAGCGATCATACTGTGCATAATTTGTATCATCTGGTAAGAGGCTTGCAGTGCTCTTGAGTGACGTTTTTGGCTTCTTGGCACATCTGGAATCAACCGTGTTTGCTCACTTTAATTTATATTTGGTAAGAGGCTTCACAATTGGTGGTGGCTTTCCTCTTCATCCTTTTCCTCCCATCACTGGGATATTCACTGGCTTAATTCTTTTATTTGGTAAGCTGCTGCACAATTGTTTAAGGATTCATCTATTGGTGGTGGAATCTATTATAGTTGATCACCATATTATTTTACGGTATCACACTATGGAAGTTTTTTTCTTTAATGTTTATTCATAACACCATTCGTTGAGGATCCTGACAACTCCAATCTCCCTTACCTGTGAATACACCTCGACATATGAATCTTGCAGATTTTTAGTGGTCGTCTGGTAAGCGCATTTCCTAAAGAGACCTTGGAGTTTGTTCGTTTTTTTCAACGTCATTCAAGTTGACATTTTGGGGACATTTGATTGTTTGGACATTTATTTTGTTTATCCACATCACTCAGCGCGACTTATTTTTCTATATATTATCTAAGGGTGTCGTCACACTTGAAGTCGCTGCTTCTTATTATTTATTGCTCACCTTAGCGCAGTTATCACTTTGTTTTATACAATTGCTGGAATACCTCTGGATGGACAGACCATTCACCTGCATTCAAGGCCTGTCGACTGAGGTAATCCGCCTGCCAATTTTCTACCCCTGGAATAAGAACAGCAGAGAGATGGAACAAAGCGTTTTCGCCCACCGAAGGATGCCTGCCACTTCCAAAGCCGCAAGGACACTTTTGGTGCCCCCTTGGTGTTTGACATAAGCCACGGCCGCGACATTGTCTGATTGAATGAGCACTGGACAACCCTGCAGGTGCGCGGTCCAGGGAACTAGGCAAAGCCTGATTGCTCTCAGCTCCAAAACATTGATCGGCAACCTGACTCCTTGAGCAGAGAGCCTGCTGAAACCCCCCCCAGACTGGCATCTGTGGTGACAATTGTCCAATACACAAGAAGGAAGGATTTCCCTTGCTTGAGCATCGGGAACCGAAGCCACCATATCAGGGACTCTCTAAACACCTGGCTCAGCTGGATCTGATTGTCCAGGGAATTTGGATTCTTGTTCCATTCGAGAAGGATTTCCTTCTGGAGAAAACTCGTGTGGAATTGAGCGAAGGGAACCGCCTCGAAGGAAGACACCATCAGTCCCAGAACTCTCATACAGGTCCGAAGGGAAGACCATTTGCTGGACAGCAACGCGGTCTGGAGTTTTTCCAGAGGAAGAAACACCCTGCTGAGGACGAGTCCAAAGTCAGGCCCAGATAATCCAGTCTCATGGAAGGGACCAAGGACGACTTCTGAAGGTTCAGAATCCACCTGAACTCCTCCAGAGTCCTCATGGTGATTTCCAAATTTGATTCCAGCACCGTGGGAGACACCGCACGTAGAAGCAGATCGTCCAGGTAACCCAGGACCGAAATCCCCCGCTGTCGCATCAGCGCCAGGACAGGAGCAAACACCTTTGTGAAGACCCGAGGAGCAGAGGCGAGACCAAAGGGTAATGCCACAAACTGATAGTGATTCTCTCCCACGGCAAAACAGAGAAACCATTGGGTGTCCTGCACATATTGGGATGTGAAGGTAGGCATCTTTGATATCTATGGAGGCCAGGAAATCCCCCTTATGTAGGGGAACGACCACCACCGTGCGAATTGATTTCATCTTACATTTTTGAACTCGCACTAAGCAATTCAGTGCCTTCAGGTCCAGGACTGGACGCACCTTTCCTTCCTTCCTGGGGACCGTAAACCAGTTTAAATAAAAGCCCTGAAAATTTTCCGCACACGGAACCGGAACTATTACTCCCTGTTGTACCAGGTCCTGTACTGCCCCAAAGAGAGCCTGTAAGCGATGCAGAGACAGTCGCATATTGGAAGGGAAAAACCTTACTGGTGGGACGGATCGAAACTCGATCTTGCAACCTGACCATATGACCTCTTGAACCCATTTGTCTTGTATCTGGGATAGCCACAGGCCTAGGAACCGGCAAAGACGTCCCCCCACCCCCAGATATGGGTGAGGGTGCACCTTCAGGCCTAAGTGGCCCTGTTCTCAGGGCTGGAGAAACTACATTTTTGGTTGCCAGACTAGGGAGGCTTGGAACCACCAGAGGGAGTCTCGAAGGGCTTTGCCTTATTGACTGACCTTGGGGGACGAAAAATCGTCTTGTGTTCTGAAAAGGAGGGACCCCGTCTGCGATAAGGGTCCTTACCCTTGTTAGCCTGTGGGAGAAAGGTACTCTTACCCCCTTGCGAGACCTTTGATAATGTTATCGAGGGTAGTCCCAAAATGGCGATCTCCTTGAAAAGGTAGATCAGTCAAGGCGTTCTTTGAAGTCTGACCTGTAGACCAGCATTTTATCCAAAATATACGCTGGAGGACAACTGCCGAAACCAACAGTCGGCCCAATATGGGAGCAGTATCCAGCACGGCATTGCAAATTGCAGCCCCTGCACCAGCTGGTAAAATAGTTCCTCAAAGGCAGGAGGAAGATGTTTCCCCTCCAGGTCGCAGCGTAGTAACTTAGCCCATTCAGTCAATGTTTGCGAGACCAGGGCAACCGTAAATACCGGTCTGAGTGCAGACCCCACCAGGGAGTACATATTGCGGGCCACAGACTCCGCCTTTCTATCCGCCGGCCTTAAAGGACGGGGAATCCTCCACTAGGATCATGGTAGCTTTATTCAGTCTTGAGACCGGAGGGTCCACCGTAGGTGGCACAGTCCACTTCTTTATAAGGGACTCCTCAAAGGGATAGTGTCTAGCAATCCGCTTAGGCACCCCAGGGAAACGCTTTGGGCACTCCCATTCCTTTTTGAGCATGTTGTCAAAAAAACGCAGGAAAGAGAAAAACCTTTGCCGCCCTGGATGGCTTGTGAGTGCCAAACGTAACCTGCGCCTCAGTCGCGTCCTACATATTTAGGGTCTCACGCACAGATAGAACCAGTGCGTCCACCAGCTCCTTTTCTTGCACGGTTGCAGAGGTAGAAATGTCAGCCTCACTGTCAGAGAAGACAGGGCAGGAGGTAGTAGACCTGGCAGGGAGACCCGCGTCTGCGATGGCTGAGACAGACTCAGAATCTGACACATTAGATGAGGCAGGGGTAGGCAGAGGGCGTTTTTAGCACCTCACCCTTTAAAGGCCACCTCCGGGACTGCCAAAAGTGTATCTATTGACAGCTGTAGAGCTCTGCGGCCTCCTTGAGGGGTTCAGGTGGGGACACATGTTCTGCAGGGTCCATGTTGCACCAGAGTAACCCGTCAGCAAAAAATTGAAAAAACGTTTTTTTTTTTTTTTTTTTAAGAACGTCCCACTGCGCTACAGTGCCCCCAGGTGGTCAGGCAGCGCATACTGGAGACCCCCAGCAGAGAACGAGAGACCCCCCAGGCTCCCCACCCTACACCAAAGATGCACCAGGAAGCCTAGAACGTCTGCATAGCACGTGTCAGCAGTGATTTCGATCCAGAAAGAAAGATCTGAAGATCTGCACCAGGGTATAGGGAGGCGCTCCACCCAGAAAAATGCCTCCAGGAACTCCCATTTAGTGGTTCCTATCAGAAAAACCACCGCAAAATGGCGACGGGTGTACCAAGATGGCCACCGATTCATGCAGAGCACATGGGCTACAAGGAAATGGCGGCCCCGCGTGGCCTGCAAAGCTACTAAGGACCCCCCAGCCTCCTGGACAGGATCCATTGGAAGGATGGAGTGACAGGTAGAAACACCCACAACCCCCCCCCCCCCGATCTTTCGTCCGTCGCCAGCGACGCACCCCCCCCCCCCCCCCCGCCTACAGCCTAAAGCTCGATCCCAGCCCCCCGGGAGTTGTCACAAACCTCCCAATAGCCCCTAGTAGTGAGGGGGGGCAGTTAGGTGGGGGGTGCGTGACAGAACAGAGGGGAACCCGATGTTGTGAGGGTCTGACCGTCCTAGGGAGGGGCCCGCGTCCACCCCAAAAACCGCCAAACCGCCAGGGGAAGAGGGGGGGAACATTTACTCACCATACCAGGAACAGGCGGGCGCCATCTCCTGACAGAACCCCTCTCCGCTGAAGTGTGGGGGGAGGGGGCTATCGGCCTAATAGGAACGCTGCAACTCGGGCCTAGACCCGGCCGTATGCGACCTGGCGAGACGTTTAACTCGTGGGGCCAGTCCCCGTCCAGTGGGACTATGTCGCGGCAAACCCAGCGCGGAGCGCTAAGGTATGCATGCATTTGTTGGCCAGCTGGGGTGACCACTGGATCTATATATCCAGCCCATCGCCCAGATCCAGCATAGTTGCTTGTAGATCACACAGGAAAAAAATGCGGGGAAAAAGTTAACTAGAAAAAAACTATCTAGAAAAAAAACTTTGCCAGGACCAGAGATCCCAGCAAGGAACTAGGTCCTTATTCCTGACTAGGCAGATTAAAACTGACATCCTATAGCAAGGAGAGAGAGGGTATACCCCCTGGGACTGCACATAGGCGTAGCCAGAACTTTTTTCTGCCTAGTGTCCTAATCCTTTAGGGGGCAGCATAACCCTTCTGATAAGAAGATCAGAAGACTGCGTCCATCAATGAACGATAGAGAAAAACATTTTGCGAATCTCCTCATCAAAAGAAGTCCACAAGGCCGGAAACCAGCGAGGATGTCTCCACACCCCAATAATGGGTGAGGGCAGACCTTCATGCTGAAGGGGTCTTGTCTACGGGTCCGGAATAGCTAGCTCTAGCGTTACCAATGTTGCTTGGAACCTCCCGGGGAATATTTGAAAGATCTATTTCTCTCAGTCCCAGAAGCACAAAATTATTTTCTATGGGCTGAGAAGGAAGGCCCCCGCCTGTGACGAGGCCTCTTCCCTTTCCTGGATTGTGGCAAGAAGGTACTCTTTGCTCCCGTGATACCCTTAATGATGTCATCCAGGGTAGCCCCAAACAGGCGATAGCCTTGAAAGAGCAGATCAAATGGGAGCTTTCTTGGATGCCTGGTATCCAAAGCTGAAACACAAATAAACTGCAGCCCATGGACCAACTGGTCCACTAAATCAACATAAGCTGCGGGGACCTGCTCGCCCTCTAGGCCCTGCCGCAAAATTATGGCCCATTCGGTTAGGGTCTGAGACACCAGGGCTGAGGCTAAGACTGGCTACAATGCTGATAGTAAACATGCTGCATGCCAAAGCCTCCGCTTTCCTGTCAGCCGGGTCCTTAAAGGACAGATATTTCTCTACTAGGATCATGATTGCTATATTCAACCTGAAAACAGGAGGGTCCACCACTGGTGAACTAGTCCCCTTTTTTAAAAGCGACTCCTCAAAAGGGTTACGTACAGCAAAACGTTTGGGGACCACAAAGGGTAATTTTGGTTGTTCCCATTCCTTACAGGAAAACCTGTCAAAATAAGTCACATAAGGAAACACCTTTGGAGTGCAAGATGACTTATGCGTACCAAACGACACAGCCATGTCTGTTGCTACATCAGCCGCACCCTCCATTTTTAAAGTCTTACGCACTGCTATGATAAGTGCGTCTACCAGCGGCTTTTTTATTCGCTGCTGAAAACATGGAGGAATCATCCTCTCTATCGGATGGATCTGGGGTGTGATAATAAGTCCCCCTGAATAGGCTACGTCCATAGCGGCATCAGGTTCAGAATCAGATGAGACAGACTGAGCAGGGGAAGGCGGGGGACACTTCCTCCTGGGCCTTTGCCCACATGCCACTTCTACCCGAGACACTAAGAACTGCAGGACTGCCTTCAGTGCAACCATGGGAAGCTGGGGTTCCGAGGGACCTGCCACCTCCATGAGGAGAGAGAGGAGAGAGAGGAGAGAGAGGAGAGAGAGAGGAGAGAGAGGAGAGAGAGAAGAGAGAGATGGTACTTTTAAACTGACCATTGTTTTTTTAATTGTGTAAGAGTTTAATTCTCCCCCCGTTACCATCATATCGCCGGCGAAGGACAATACAAAGCAGATTTATAAGAGCAGATCAATATCCTCCACCTGTTCCATTAAAAACAAACATACTTAACTGTATACAATGTTCCAGTATGATTAAAGGAAATTCTTTCCCCCACTCACACAGAGGATATATCAAAGATCACTAAACCTGCCAGTCATTGTACGTAATTTATATCAAAATATCCCCATGGTTTATTATAGGTGGGGGAAACTACACAAAAGTGTAAAGGACAGCATCGGTCATCATAAATATTCTATTAGGGACAAATTAGTAAAAATGACCATTAGCTCAGCATTTTGTGAAAAGAGGACATACGGTTTCTCAGCTCAAGTATATGGTGATTAATAAGGTTGTTCACAACAGACGTGGTGGCGACAGGAAACTAACCTTGAGGAAAAGAGAAGTTTAATGTATCCATCGTTTGGATACTTGTATCATATGGGGTTAAACTCCGATTTTGATCTGTACATATTGCTTTGATTATGGTAAATTTTATAATATCTTTGAAAGTGTTTTTTATTCGAGCTATTTTATTATTTCTCTCTCTTCAGCAGTAGGACTAGGCAGAACATTTTTTGGCTATGCTCCTAAGGCAGTCCCAGGGGGTATACCATCACTTCCTGCTATAGGACTTCAAGTTTGTAACAAGCAGTGTCAGAAGAATACATAACTCAACCCAACAGAGGGGCGGGAGCGGTGTCCATCAGTAAACCTCAGAGAAAAGGATTTTACGGTAAGACAAAAATACATTTTTCTTTTTCGTTCACTGACAGACACAACTCCATGTCTTCTTAGACCCTTGAGACGTCCCAAAGCAGTGTCAATATGAGAAGTGGGAAAAACACAGCAAGAGATCTAAATCTCAACAAGGCTAAACATAGCCAACCAGGTAAAACAGGAGCTGAACCAGGAACAACCGGAGCTCACCACCAGGAAAAAAATACACCTTCAAGAGGCGTGAGCCTCTGCAACCGCAGCCTGCAAAACTTTGAGGCCGAACAACACATCCGAAGATGCAAGTACATTCCCTTATAAAATTTTGTGAATGTGTGTACAGACGACCACGTAGCCACCTTGCACACCTAAACCACTGACGCCTGATGACAGAAGGCCCAGGAGGCACTAAGCGCTCTTGTAGAATGCGCCTTGACAGGGAATGAATGAACCTGACCCTTAATGGAATAGCGCTCACCTCCCCCACCTATAACTGGTCTTAACAGTAAGGAGCACTGGAAGGGCAAACGCAAATCAAAAAAGCAAGGGGATTTCCAGTCACTACTTACCAACCAGCCAGCGACCAACCGAATTAACCTAACAGTATGCGTTAAAAGCAGGGGTTTAGTTGCTTTTAACGCATATTGTTAGACAGGTTAATTCGGTTGGTCGCTGGCTGGTTGGTAAGTAGTGACTGGAAATCCCCTTGCTTTTTTGATCTGCGTTTGCCCTTCCAGTGCTCCTTACTGTTAAGGCCAGTTATAGGTGGGGGAGGTGACCACTTTTTGCAATATCGTTTATATTGGTCAGGCAATGCACTGAAACCTTTGCTGCCATTGTGCAATGTGCTGGGTGTTCAGTGTGACCCTGCACCTTTAAGGAGGAGTGGGCTCCCTCCAGTCACCTGTCCTCCATCTATCATCAGAATGCATGTGCTCCCATTGTGGAGACTCTTTAAAGGTAGAGTTAGGGTCTGCAGATATCAGGGTGCCTTGACGTGGCCTGCAGCTTACGCATGTATTTGCAAATGTGTGCAACTAAACCCCTGCTACTGTTAGACAGGCTAATTCGGTCGGATTTCCGAATCAGGTGAGTCACCGCCAAGTACACCCGAATCGTCCTGACAACATCCAAGGAATGTAAAGCAATTGCTTTAGGATGTTTTTCGGCTTAAGACATAAGGACAGTAACACAATATCTTCATTCAAATGAAACCCCGAGACAACTTAGGAAGGAATGTCTGACAGGGTCATAACACCACTTTGTCCCTGTGAACCACCAGGTAAGGTGACCGACAGTACAATGCAGCCAACTCTGACATCCTACGTGCAAAAGTAATAACCTGCACAAAAAGTGTGAACCAAGGTGGAGATTTGGCCCTTGATGGTGCCCAGAGCCAAACGTTGGTCTACACCTAGTTGTAGAAACTCCAACAAGCGAGACACAGAAAAGGAACAGGGAGAAACCCCTCGGGACTCACACCAAGTAATGTACGCCTTCCAAATTCTATGATAAACTTTCCTGGAAGTAGATTTCCTAGCTTTTAACAAGGTAGGAATCACAGACTCAGACAACAGTCTGTTCTTCAACACCTGCCTTTCAATAGCCAAGCCGTTAAAGCCAGTGACTGTAAAGCAGGATGGAAGATTGGTCCCTGAGACAGAAGATCTTCCCTGAGAGGAAGTTTCCAAGAGGTGTGCTGCCAGCCTTACCAGGCCTGCGTACCAAGACCGGCGAGGCCAGTCTGGTGCCACCAGAATGGCTGGAATCCCTTCTACCTCGATTCTGCGTAGCAGTCTTGACAGAAGTTGTATTGGAGGAAAGGCATAAATCAGAAGATGCTGACCGCAAGGAGTCACCAGGGCGTCTGCGGCGTTGGCCAGAGGATCCCGAGACCCTGACACGAACCTCTGCACAGGAGGCAAACAGGTCCACATGGGGGGTCCCCCACCGAAGGCACAGCTGATGAAACCCCTCCGGGTGAAAAAATAACATTTTCCCGAATCCAACGCTTGCTGACTGAGATAGTCCGCTTGCCAATTCTCTACCCCCGGAATGTGAACTTCAGAGAGGGCCGGAATATATAGTTCTGCTTACCTCAAGATACCAGCCACTTCCCGGGCAACCAAGGCACTCCTTGTGCACCTTGATGATTGACATATGCCACAGCTGTAGCATTGTCCGATTGTATCCTCACAGGGCGTCCATGCCGATGGTCCATCCATTGAGACAGACAAAGTCCGATCGCCCGAATCTCCAGGATGTTGATCGGCAGACTGGACTCCTCTCGAGTCCAAACACCTTGGGCCAAGTACACTCCCAAGACACCTCCCCAACCGGACAGACTGGCATCTGTGGTGGTCACAGTCCAATACAGGGGAAGAAAGGATTTTCCCAGGGGAAGAGATGGGGAGCGGAGCCCCCATAGTAGAGACCCCCCTCGTACCCTGACTCAACAGGATCAAATCGTCCAATGACAGCGGATCCTTGTTCCATTTGGCCAGAATCTCTTTTTGCAGAGGTCTGGTATAGAACTGAGCAAATGGAACCCCCTCAAAGGTGGAAACCATCAGGCCCAATACTTGCATACAAGTCCTGACTGACGGTTGGACAACAGGAGCCGAATCGCATCCTGTAGCTTCAGTAGTTTAGCCTGTGGAAGAAACACCCGGGCCGATGCCAAGTCCAGCATCAGACCCAAGTAGTCCAGTTTGGTGGACGGAGTCAAAGACGATTTCTGAAAATTCAGTGTCATCCGAACTCCTGTAGAGTTTGCACAGTAATGTTCAAGTCGACTTCTAGAGCAGAAGAAGACTCTGTATGCAGAAGCAGATCGTCCAGGTAACCCAGTAACGTGATCCCCTTCTGCTGTAGCAAGGCCAGCACTGGGGCCAAATCCTTTGTGAACACCCGAGGAGCTGAGGCGAGACCAAAGGGTAAGGCCACGAATTGATAATGCTACTCGCCCACGGCAAAACGAAGAAAACGCTGATGCCCGACATATATTGGAATATGAAGGCAAGCATCCTTGAGATCGATAGAAGCCAGAAGATCCCCTTGATGAAGAAAAGCTACTACCGTGCGGATAGACTCCATCTGAAATTTCTGAACCCACAAAGCGGTTCAGACCTTTGAGGTCCAAGATCGGACAAACCTTGCCTTCCTCACTGGTAATTGTAAACAGATTTGAATAAAAACCTTAGAAGACGTTCCGACTTTGGAACCGGCACAATGACTCCTTGTGCTAACAGGTCCTGCACTGCCCCGTAGAGGCCCTGTAGCCAATCGTGAGGAGCAAGTAGGAAGGAAAGAGCTTTGCCGGAGGCAAGGACCAAAACTCGATCTTGCAACCAAACTGAATCAACTCTGAACAAAGTTCACGGTTCCGTAAAAAGGTAAAGACTTTCCCCTACCCAGGATGTGGGTGAGGGCTCCCTCTAAGACTGGGGAAGGCTTGTCTGCGGAACCGGTAGTGGTAGCTTTTGACTTTCCATTCCAGGGTCTCTTGGAGACTCCCGCAAAGTTACGGGTGGATCTCGAACCATTTTCCTGTGATCCAGACAGATGAAAGGGCCGCTTGTAAGCTAAAAAAAAAAAAAATGACCACATTTACGACGAGGTTCCTTACCCCTAGCAACCTGCAGAAGTAATGTACTCTTATGCCCTGTACACACTATCAGATTATCTGAAGACTTTTGTCTTCAGATTTACCTTTTCTATGTAGTGCAAGGGCCTGCCGGATTGCATACAAATTGAAAGTGTTTAGGTTTGACCTCATATTATATGGTTTTGGTAAGTCTACAGACAAAAGTCTTCAGATAATCTGATAGTGTGTACAGGGCATTAGAGGCACCGAACAAACGGTCACCAACAAAAAGGTAGATCAGTCAGCACCTTTTTAGAAGCCTTGGTCGACCAGTACTTTTTTTTTTTTTTTTTTAAAAAGATTTTATTGAAGTCCAACATAATCACACAGCTCAACACAGTACAAACATCCCTCATCACCCTCCAAGGGGCGTATAGCATTACAGCTGACTAGCCCATAACAGAAAGGATTAACAGAACTACCCCTCAGATGATGAGCATTTACATATAAACGAACCATGCGACCAGCAGGACCTCATTTTTAATTTTAAACAAACCCCTAACACCCCCCCCCAAACCCCAAAGGTAGTGCAGGCGAGGAGGCCACCTGGACAAAACACAGCCCAGCACCCATTTCTTCAACTGTGACCACCCCAGAGGAACCCCCCATGTAATATCCATAAAACAGTAGTAGGACATGTGGAAAGCTCAAGAAGCCCAACACGTTAGAATGTTTAGAACCCCAACCCACCCCCCATACAGACCCAAACCCTGCTAATCACCCAGCAGCCGTATCCACCAACATAGCAGTGGAATCCACCCAGCGATGCCATATTTTCCTAAATTTCTTAGGGGACCCCCTAGCCTCATAAGTACAGTACAATGTCAGCATTCACCACCCTTAGCCACATCTTGAGTGTCAATACCTCAGTATAAATCCATCTCCTGGCAATCAACTTCCACACACAGAAGAAGGGAATGCGCAGGAAGAGCTTAGAGGATACATCTAATCCGTCTACCTCCAAAACCCCCAAGAGACACACCAGGGGAGAGCAGATATTCGGGAGCCCGAAATTCTCCTCAAATTTCGTGACCTGGGACCACAAGGGCCGCACCGTAGGGCAGTCCCAGACCATATGCAGAAATGATCCCCGTCCCCCCGAGCATTTATGACAAAGATCAGAATCCCTCCTACGCATAGTGAACAGGCGGACCGGGGTATAGTAGGTCTGATGCAAATATCTCAACTGAATCATCTTGCCAGTTGATGAAATAACTGTACCCAGAAAAGTCTCCAACACCTCCTCCCATTGTTCGTCAGTCAATTCAGGCATAAACGTCAGCCACATGGCCCTAGCCCTATTCACCGCATCAGGACCCCCAGGACCCAGCGCCCCATAATACCTAGAAATCTGCTTAACCACTTACCGCCCGCCCGCCGTCATATGACGGCGGGACGGTGCGGCTATTATCCTGGGCGGACGTCATATGACGTGACCCAGGAAATGCACGGCAGGCGCGCGATCGCGGGCGTGCCGCCGTGCACTGCCGGTGTCGGGGTGTCCCCGGGACACCCCCCGTCACCGGCAGGGGGGAAACAGCCACTGGGCGTGGCTGTTTCCCACGTGATCGGCTGTGTTCCAATGACACAGCCGATCACAATGGAGGCGGCCGGGAGATGACCGCGCATGCGCGATCGGGAGCGCACAGCGCGGTCATGTCAGTGGCACTGTGTTCCGTAGGAACACAGCTGTCACCGGCAGTAGTAAATAGTCACTGATAGTGACTGTTTACTATGTGATCGGCTGTGAATCCATTCACAGCCGATCAGAAAATGTAAACAAAGAGCAGTAACACACTGTTACTAGCTCTTCTCTCCTCATACAGTTTCCAGTATGAGGGGAGAAGAACTAGAAACAGTGAGTTACTGCTCTGTGTACCTGCAAAAGTAAAATCACACTAATAAAGGTCCCCACACAGTCCTCAGCCCCCCCCAATGTCACCTGTCACCCAACAGTCACCTCATCAGTGCCCAGAAATTGATACCCATAACGTTCACATGTGAGCGCAGCGATCGCGGGCAGAATCACCGCGATTCTGCCCGCAATCCAGAAATCATTGCAAATTGCGGGACGCCTGTGCGTTGCCCGTGATTTGCAATAGCACCCCAAACACTGTGCAATGTTGCCCCCATTTCCGCCTGCCGAATCGCGGTAACATCGCGCAAACATCGCATGACGCCCAAAAAAGGTACAAGAGCTTCTTTGGGGCGTCATGCGTTGTTTGCGCGATGTTACCGCGATTCGGCAGGCGGAAATCGCAGCAACATCGCACAGCGTTTGGGGTGCTATTGCAAATCACGGGCAACGCACAGGCGTCCCGCAATTTGCAATGATTTCTGGATCACGGGCAGAATCGCAGTGATTCTGCCCGTGATCGCTACGCTCACATGTGAACGTAGCCTAAAGTTCACCGGTCACCAGAGACTGCCATCAGTACCGCCGTGCACCATCGCCCGTCACCTGTCACCCATCAGTGACCATCGCCTGTCACCCCATCAATCACCGTCACCTGTCACCCCATCAGTCATCGTCATCTGTCACCCTATCAATCATCGTCACTTGACACCCCATCAGTGATCGTCACTTGTCACCCCATCAATCATCGTCACCTGTCACCCCGTCAGTGATTGTCATCTGTCACCCCATCAATCATCGTCACTTGTCACCTCATCAATCATCGTCACCTGTCACCTCATCAGTCATCATCACCTGTCACCCCATCAGTCATCGTCACCTGTCACCCCATCAGTCATCGTCACCTGTCACCCCATAAGTCATTGTCACCTGTCACCCCATCAGTCATTGTCACCTGTCACCCCATCAGTCATTGTCACCTGTCACCCCATCAGTCATCGTCACCTGTCACCCCATCAGTCATCGTCACCTGTTTGCCATATGCATGCAATCACTTACTGACCGCCTAACGACTATATGCGTCGGCCATTAAAAGCTAAATACTGGGGTTATGGCAGCAGATAGCCCCCATAACCCCGGTATTTTTTGAAACGGCGGGCGGTCGGCTTTCAGATAAGGGTGGTCCCAGTGGCGGATTCGCCGCGGAATTACCCTTACGGTGCAGGGGAAGAGGTGCCCCCCCCCCCTCCTGCCGCGTCCCAGACGTTTTCCCAGCTTACCGGACCCGCCGGCAGCGGGGAAAACTATCCGGTCCCGGATCCTCAGAGACAGGAAGTCGAGTGAGGGCAAGATGGCCCTCACTCAACTCTATGGTCTTGGAGGACCGGAGCTACGTCAAAAGACGTTGCCTAGCAACCGGTTTAAAGGGCCGCTTTTTTTTTTTTCTTTTTTTTTTTTCCTCTTTCAACAATTTTTTTTTTTTTTTTTCTTTTTTAGTGTAGTTGTGAGGTGTGAGGTCTTTTTGACCCCAGATCTCACAATAAAGAGGACCTGTCACGCCTATTTCTATTACAAGGGATGTTTACATTCCTTGTAATAGGAATAAAAATGATCAAAACATTTTTTTTTTTTTAAACTGTGTAAAAATAAAAAAATAATAAATAAAATAAATAGGAAAAAAAAAAAAAAAAAAAATTAAAGCGCCCTGTCCCCGTTAGCTCGCGCGCAGAAGCAAACGCATACGCAAGTCCCGCCCACATATGTAAACGGTGTTCAAACCATACATGTGAGGTATCGCCGCGATCGTTAGAGCGAGAGCAATAATTTGAGCCCTAGACCTCCTCTGTAACTCTAAGCTAGTAACCTGCAGAAATTTTTAAAATGTTGCCTATGGGGATTTTTAATTACCAATGTTTGGCGCCATTCTGTGAGCATGCGCAATTTTGAAGCATGACATGTTGGGTATCTAATTACTCGGCGTAACATTATCTTTCACATTATGGAAAAAAATTGTGCTAAATTTACTGTTTTCTTATTTTTTAGTTCAAAAAAGTGAATTTTTTTCAAAAAAATCGCATCTGGAAGACTGCTGCGCAAATATGGTGTGATAAAAAATATTGCAACGATCTCCATTTTATTCTCTAGGGTCTCTGCTAAAAAAAAATATATAATGTTTGGGGGTTCCAAGTAATTTTCTAGCAAAAAAAATGATTTTAGCTTGTAAACACCAAGTGTCAAAAATAGGCCCAGTCTTAAAGTGGATAAATGGACAACTTTGTGTAAAGCGCTACTTGGATGTGAGGCCTATGTATGTGGCCAGGCTGTGAAAAAGTGTTACACATGTGGTATCGCCATACTCAGGAGGAATAGCAGAATGTATTTTGGGGTGCAAGTTTTGCTATGTACATGCTATGTGTTAGAAATATTGCATAAATGGACAGCTTTGTGTAAAAAAAAATGTGTTTTCATTTTCTTTCCACATTTTCCAAAAACTTGTGGAAAAAAATTACATATTCAAAAGACTCATTATGCCTCAAAAATTATACGTTGGGCTGTTTGCTTTCCAAAATGGGGTCATTTTATGGGGGTTTCCATTGTCCTGGTGCTCCAGGGCCTTCAAAAGTGCGATAGGTTGTCAGGAAATTATATGTGTAATTTGTGCTCCTAGAATGCCGGACGGGGCTACTTGAATGTTAGGCCTCTGTATGTGGCCAGGCTGTGAAAAAGTCTCACACATGTGGTATCGCCATACTCAGGAGGAATAGTAGAATGTGTTTTGGGGTGTAGTTGCAAGTATACATGTGCTGTGTGAGAGAAATAACCTGTTAATATGGCAATTTGTAAAAAAAAAAAAAAAAAAAATAAAAAAAAAATCTTCATTTTGCAAAGAGTTGTGGGAAAAAATGACAACTTCAAAAAACTCACCATGCCCCTTATTAAATACCTTGGAATGTCTTCTTTCCAAAAAGGGGTCATTTGGGGGGTATTTGTACTTTCCTGACTTTTTAGTGTCTCAAGAAATGAGATAGGCCTTCAGTACATCAGGTGTGATCAAGTGTGATCAATTTTCAATGATTCGCACCATAGCTTGTGGACTCTATAACTTTCACAAAGACCAAATAATATACACTTACTTAGGTTATTTTTACCAAAGATAAGTAGCAGTATAAATTTTGGCCAAAATTTGTGAAGAAAAATGACTAATTTGCAAAATTTTATGACAGAAAAAAAGAAAAATGCGTTTTTTCACGATATTTTTAGTCTTTTTTTATTTATAGCACAAAAAATAAAAAACCCAGTATTGATCAAATACCATCAAAAGAAAGCTCTATTTGTGTGAAAAAAAGGACGCAATTTTTGTATGGGTACAGTGTTGCATGACTGAGTAATTCTCAGTCAAAGTGTGAGAGCGCTGAAAGCTGAAAATCGGTCTGGGCAGGAAGGGGGTGAAAGTGCACTGTAGGCAAGTGGTTAAGCGGATCCGGATCCAACAGCATAACTTCGAGAGAGGGGTTAGTCAATACAACCTCCCCCCCCCCCCCAAACTGCACCCTCACCGCATGTTGGAGTTGCAAATACCGGAAGCGCCACGTCCTGGGGATCCCGAAGCTCTCCCTCAACTGCATGTAGGACACCAACCTACCCTGATAGAACAACTGATGCAGGTATTTAAGGCCATATCGGGCCCAGCAGCCTCCATCCTGCAAGCCAGCAAACTCCCTCAACGACGGATTAAACCATAGTGGATTGTTCAGCGATGTCACCAGATGATTGTCCCCAACCCGTCGGGCACAGATCTGAAAGATCCTCCCAGCAAGCCCATCACGGAACCCACCTCCCGCCCAGGAGCCCCCCCCCCCCGGTAAAGGACATTGAGCAACGTTTTGGAGGAGGAGGCAAGTTGCGTTGGGCACCTGCGGGAAAAACCTCCAATGCAGGAAAACCAACTGAGATGCAAAATAGTAGGACCGCAAATCCGGCACGGCCAGTCCCCCCTTCACCACAGGGCATTTGAGCACCGACAAGGCCACTCTAGAGGGTTTGTTACCCCACAGAAGAGTGGTAAGAACCCCTCTAGGAATATAGACCGGAGAGTTAGATAGCACATATAAGAATTTCGGCAAAAAGATCATTTTAAAAATGTTAACCCTGCCCAGCAGCGAAAGGGGGAGCGACCGCCACCGCACCACCCTATCCTTAAAGGCCTTCACTATCGGACCAAGATTATTCTCCAGAAATCTTGAGATTGGAAGCTGAAACACAATCCCCATGTATTTAAAGGAACTGGTCAGGGGGATGGGGCACCCCTCCGGGGCCACAACCCCCTCATCCAAGGGGAACAAGGAGGACTTGGCCCAGTTAATACAAAAACCAGAATACTCCCCAAACTCCTGAATCACCTGAATGGCATAGTTCAAGGAAGGTCCCGGATCCTGCAAGTACAAGAGCATGTCGTCCGCGTACAAAGAAACACGCTCCTCCATGTGACCCACCCTCAACCCCCTGAAAACCGCACTCTCCCTCAACCTCATTGCTAGGGGTTCCATAGCCAGGGCGAACAGCAGGGGCGACAAAGGGCACCCGTCTGGTCCCCCTATGCATCGGAAAGGGCTCAGAAATCTGCCCATTCACCCTAACCCTCACCAAAGACTCCGTGTACAAGAGCCACACCCAAGACAGAAAGACAGGGCCAAAGCCATACGCCTCCAGCACCCAAAAAAGGTATGGCCATTCGACTGAATCTAAGGCTTTTTGAGTATCCAAAGAAGCCACTACTCGCTCCCCGACATCATCATGTTGTGCCTGAAGGTTAATAAAAAGTCTCCGAACATTCATCTGAGCACATCGACCGGGCATAAAGCCCGTCTGATCGGCCTTAACTAGTTTCAGTAAAATCGTCTGCAGCCGCAGAGCCAGGGCCTTAGCCAAAATTTTAGTGTCCGCATTGATCAACGAGATCGGTCTATACGACCCGCATTCTCGCAGATCCTTCCCAGACTTGGGGATAAGGACCACCAGTGCCTCCCGCATAGAAAGGGGAAGTACGCCCTCCTCCCGCGCAGCTTCATACAGAGGCAGTAAATGGGGAGACAGTAAGTCCCGGAAGGTGTGATACCACTCCGAAGGCAGGCCATCCATGCCGGGGGACTTCCTGGGAGAGAAGGGTGCAACAGCCTTCTCAATCTCTTCCACGGAAAGCCCCCCGTCCAGAAAACTCCTGTCCTCCTCCGACAACTGCGGGAACTCAATGCCCTGCAAATAGTCAGTGAGCTCAGTAGGATCCCGGACCAGGCCAGATTTGTACAAGGCACCATAATATCGGGTAAACTCCCGCAGTATTCCAGTAGGATCCGTTACTTCCTGCCCCTGTTCCCCCAGAACACATCTGATATGCACCGGAACATGCTCCGACCGGGCCAGGAAAGCCAATAGTCGCCCATTCTTGTCCCCGAACTCAAAAACCCTCCGTCTCTGGGCCAGAATAGTTCTAGTCATCTGGTCAGTCAATAGCATCTGTAAGTCCCTGGTCGCCTGCCTCCAGCTAAGCAACCTGACAGGGTCAGGATCACGCACATAGTCCACCTCAGCCCTTGAAATTTCCGACTCCTTTTCCACCCTGGTAGAGGCCAGTTGGCGTTTAAAACTCTTTAATTCAGTCAAGAAAACCCCCCGTAACGTAGCTTTAAAGGCCTCCCATTGAAGTGGAGGATCCCCATACCCCCCATTCTCCACCCAATAATTGGCAATTGCTTGGGAACATTTAATTTTCATGTATTCCTCCTGTAACCAGCTCGCCTCCATTCTCCACTGGCGAATACCCTCCCATAACCCCACCCAAAGAGTGAGAGCCAGGGGCGAATGATCCGAGTGGACTCTGGGTAAATACTCCACAGACTCCACCAGACCCAAACCTGAGCCGTGTCCACCCGAGACAGCGATTTATGCATCTCCGAATAGCACGAGTACTCTCTGGCTTGCGGGGGAGCATACCTCTAAACATCCCGGAAGCCATAAGTGGCCAGCCACCTCGCCAAAGGAGCCGGGGAACCGGCTGTGACCCTCAGTCTATCTAGCTCCGGATCCGTCACAGCATTAAAATCCCCCATAATAAACAGCTGCCCCTCCGCCACCTCCACGGCTGCCTTAAAAATGTCATCAAGTAAAGCCAAGGAGAATGGGGGAGGCAAATACACATTCACAATCATCAGTACCCTCAGGCACACCTTAATGACCAGAATCACATATCTCCCAAACACATCAGTCTTAACAGCCTGCACTGAAATGGGCATAGCTTTGGTAACTAATATAGAGACACCCCTGGCACATGAAGAATATGTGGTATGATATGCACTAGCAATATGAGGCCGTTTCAAGGAGAGGATCCTGGAGCCCTGCAGATGAGTCTCCTGCAGCAGAATTAAATGAGGCTTATGCGTCTTAAGATAATCAAAAATTAACGAACGTTTGAACTTAGAGTTCAGGCCCCGGACATTCCAGGACACCAATTTCAGACGCTCAGCCATCACATGGGTTCGCAACATGCAGAAGGCCCCAGCCATCAGTAGACCAAGGGCCCTCCATCCCATCTCGAGCTCCAGGACACCACCCCCATCCCAAAAGGTCGACCAGTACTTTAACCAAATCATGCAGCGAAGAATCACCCCGTCACAGATACCCTGCCAGCCAAGGGGGCTGCATCCAAAGATGCATTACAAATGTACTGTAACCCCTGGATCAAGTGATCCGCCAGCTCAGAAGGGTGTTGACCCCCTTCCAGATCCTGATGTAAATTTCTTGCCCATTCGGTTAAAGTCTGGGATACCAAGGTGATAGCAAACACCGGCCTCTACATTGAACCTGCCACAGTGAAGAGATACCGGACCAGAGCCTCAGCTCTCTTGTCCACAGGATCCTTAAAGGGTGGAGAATCCCCATCGGCAAAAGTGTGGCCCTATTTAACCTGGAAACCTGAGAGTCCACCGATGGTGGAACCGTAAATTTCTTCAGGAGAGACTCCTCAAAGGGATATCTCCTAGCAAAACTGACTAGTAACAATCTCGTCAAAATAGGCAGGAAAGGGGAACACCTTTGTCACCTTGGAAGATTTGCGGGTGCCAAACTGCACCAGCTTCGCTGACTCCGCATCAGCTGACTCCTCCAACTGTGCATTGACACAATTAGGGCCTCAACCAGCTGTGGAGGAGGATTCAGTCTCACTATTAGAGCATGCGTGGACGCAGACCCAGTGGGCTGACATTAGTCCGCGGTAGCCAAATCCACCTCAGACTCTGAGGAGGCAGAGGATACACCTGAAGTGGGGGGGGAGGGGGGGGGCTTCTTGCTAGGCCGCCATTGCAGGGCCATAGTTACCTTAGATACAAATGACTGCAGGGCTGCCGTCCACCAGGGCCGACTGAGACCCAGAGGGTCCCGCAGCTTCAAGCAGAGGCTCCATGGTTAATCGGAGGCACGGTGCACAAAAATAAAACTTTTCTTTTTAAAGAAACCCCCAAACCCCCCCCCCACACACACACACACCTGGAGCACCAAAAGAATTGGCGCACTGTATAGCATAAGAAGGATCGTATACCCACAGAGACTCACAACCCCAGAGCTGGAGAGCGCCAAACAGCCAGCCACACTGCGATAGAAGAGGAAGCACCAAAACTGACACTAGAGGCCCCTGCAACACATCACCGCACTCAGACTACAAGAAAATGGACGCCGACATTCACAATCAGAAATCAAAAACAGCTGGACTACACAAGCATGGCCGGCAAACAGCATCCACAGCAAAACTGCAGTGCTGCGCGGGACCCCACTGGACCCAAAGGAAGAAAGCATCCACCAGGAGGAAACCCCCACCAGGGTTCACCTCCCCTCCCCCCCGCAGCACGAAGGTACAGGCACTGCCAAAAGGGGACCGACAGCAACACCCACTCACTGCTCTCAGGCCCAACACCAGTGAAGCCCCCCCACCCAAAAATACACCCGTGCCCCCCAAAAGGGGACTAAGGGGGGAGACTGGGCAGGTGAGGGCGACCAACGCACGGGAACCCCAGAGAGTGGGGAAAACGTAAGGGGAGCGAGGACACAGAAGAGGGACTACGACCACCCCAGCAACTCCAAAAGAAAGGAGGGGGGACACAACTCACCACACCATGGCATCAGGCGGGGCACTACTCCCAGCAGTCCAACGCACCATCTTGGAAAGGGGGTGCTGCAGCTTGAGGTACGCTGCGACTCTGATCGTAACTGCTGTTGTGACTAGGGCTATGTGACCTTGCAAGGTTTTTCACTCGCCGGCTAGCCCCATCCAGTGGGGCTATGTCACGGCCAACCTAGCGCTAAGCTAATAGTTGGGTCCCGCTCACAGTCCAGACTGCGAAGACCATAAGGATCTAGGATATCCAGTGCATCGCCCAGGCCAGCTGTTGATTGTAGTTCACACAGGAAGAGGTTGATTGTAGCTCACACAGGAACAAAAATAATAAAGAAAAAAAGGAAAAAATTCCATTTAAAAAGGAAAAAATACCAAGACCGCAGATCCCAGCAGAGAGCCAGGTCCTTACTCCTGACTAGGCAGGAAAAACTGAAGTCCTATAGCAGGAATTGATGGTATACCCCCTGGGACTGCCACAGGGGCGTAGCCAAAATAGTTTCTGCCTAGTCCTACTCCTGAAGAGAGAGCAGCATAAGCCCAATGGTCTAGAAGACATGGAGATGTGTCCGTCACTGAACGAAAGAGAAATACAATATTCCATGGACTGAACATGCCTCTCAGCAAATAGCTTGGAGTGTCTACTTTCCAAAATGGGGTCATTGGGGGGGGGGGGGGGTTGTGCTATCTTAACATTTCAGGGCCTCCGAAACTGATAGGTAGCGAGGAAGTAAAATGCACAGTTTACGTCCATAGAAAGCCTGAAGGCAGTGATTAGTTTTCAGGGTCCTGTACATGACTAGGCCCCCCAAAAAGTCTCACATGTGGTATCCCTGTACTTAGGTGAAGCAGCAAAATGTATTTTGGGGTGTAATTGCACATATACCCATGGCATGTGTGAGCAATATATCATTTAGTGACAATTTTGTGTAAGAAAAAAAGAAAGGTGTCATTTTCCAGAAACTTATGGCAAAATATAAAATATTCCATGGACTCAACATGTCTCACAAATAGCTTGGGGTGTCTACTTTCCAAAAAGGGGTCATGGGGGGGGGGGGGTTGAACTTTCCTGGCATTTTATGCCAAATATTAGAAGCTTATGCCACACAAAACCCACTCTAACCATATGAAGACCAAGCCCTTCTTGATGATCTTACGCCGAGTACATAGATCCCAAACCCAACATGCTTTAAAATTGCGCACACCTGTGCAGCGGTGACAAACTACATACATTTTTAAAAGCCTTTACAGGTTAACACTTTAAATTTACAGAGGAGGGCTACTGCTAGAATTACTGCACTCAATCTGATATTCGCGGTGATACCTCACATGTATGGTGCAACTGCTGTTTACATATGACAAGACCGATGCTTGCGTTCGCCTTCGCGAGCACAGGGGGACAGAAGTGCATTAATTTTTTTTTTTTTAATCATTTATTTTGCCTTTTTATTTAATTTTTTTTCACAATATTTTATTTTTACATGGTCACTTTCATTTTTTTTATCATTTTTATTGTTATCACAGGAAATGTAAATATCCCCTATGACAGCGATAGTGACAGGTACTCTTTTTTGAAAAACTTGGGGTCCATTGGATTCTAGATCTCTCCTCTGCCCTTAAAGAATCTGACCATATCAAGATCGGTGTGAAAAGATGCTTTCCCAATGGCGCAATTACTGTATATCCAGGGAAACGAAAGTCATTAAATGTTCGTAGCTTTCAGGTTCTTAGGCCATAGAGATGATTGGAGCCGTTCTGGTCTCCAAACAGTTCTATGGTCAGCTGGCGAACCACTAGCTGCATTCTTGGGTTCCCCGGTAGGACAGGAGAGCCAGAAATACACATGGAAGGTGGGGGGGGAGGGGATTGATCGATGGTATGCCCATCAGTAGAATATTGTCCTGCATCCACCCACTTCTAATGATGGGCATACATGCACTGTTCTTTGGGCTGAACGATAAACAAAGAACGCAACAGATTCCTCCTTTTTTTTTTTAACTGTGGTGGTGAAATCACCTCCTACAGCGCTGGAGTTGCTGATTTTACATATTGTGAGAGCAAACTCTTTTGTTGTCAAAATAAGCAAATCAGTGCTGCAGCTGAATGGCGTACCTGCAAAGCAAACAATGGTTAACAATAAAACACAGTAACAGTACAGTAAAACAGTAGAAAGACATACCTGCAAAGTAAACAATGGTTAACAATAAAACATTACAGTAAAGCATAATATACAGTAAAACAGTAGGAACAACAAAACTACAACTATTTTGGATTTTTTATTTTTTTACATTTATGTTTTTGGTCTTTTTTTTTTTTTTTTTTTTTTTTTTACACCTTTATTGTAACTATAAATGTTCCAGGTTAGGGTCTCTCAAAATGTGATAGTTCTCTAACATCTTTTGAGACCCTGTGTGAAAGTATGCCCTTGACTGTGCTGTGCTATACCCTATACTAATACTCTACTAGTGTGTGGTAGCGACCGAAACAGTCCCCGATGCAGTGACCAGGTTCGCCAGGACAGGAGGGACAAAAATAGCAGGTGTCACGCCTATAACTGCGCTTGCTACAGTCACGGAATCTCTACTGGGGTGTTCTTTGGATAGGGGTACCAGGGAGAACCTCCAGAAAATGCCTCTCATGCAGCCGGCTCACTGCATCTTGATTGGGAAATTGGGCCACAGCAACTTCTGGATACAGAAGAGCTGGGATGAGCTCTTCCTGCAATTTTAGGAAGGATCCACTTCTTCCAGACGCTTTGTATAGTATATAAGCGTTGAAAAGAGCCAATTGGAATGAGTATACAGACACTTTCTTGCAGCAGCGTCTGGCATTACGGGCAATTAAGTACGGGCCCATCATCTGGTCGTTGAAGTCCACCCCTCCCATTTTACAGTTGTAGTCGTGGACACAGAGGGGCTTCCCCAACAACACCAGTCGCCGTTGTAATTTGGACTGCTGTATCTGCGTGAATGGAAGACAGTACGAAAATGTTCCATTTGTCCTTCCACTTCACTGCAAGCAATTCATTGCACCTCAACCAGTCTCTCTCCGACTAAGTGGGGCATTTACAAGCCGTTAGGGCGTTAGGGGAAGACCCTGCGATGAGATGGCACGTTGCCAGATGCGCCAATTCCGAATTAAAAGAGGTGACTAAAAAGTGGCACGCTTGTGTAATAATTGTCTACGTATAAATGGTACCCCTTTCCTAATAAGGGTGACACCAAATCCAAAACAACCTTGCTGCTGCTCCCTATGTAGTCTGGGCACTTGGGGGGCTTCACACTGCTATGGTTTCCCTCGTAAACCAGAAAACTACATGTATAGCCTGTTGCCCTGTCACGGAGCTTATACATCTTGACCCCAAATCTAGTACGCTTAACGGGGAGAAACTGTTTGAAACAAGGCTGCCAGAAAATGTAATTAGGGACTCGTTAAAGCAGACATCTTGTTGGGGGATAATCAAGGCTGAAAATTTTTGGTTGAAGTGGTTTACGAGGGACCAAATTTTGTGAAGCCGTGACATTCAGGGTCACCCCGCGGACAAAAGAGTTCATTGTCACTGAAGTGCTTGAACCGGAGAGGAGGAGAGCGTTCCCGGAAGCAGGGGAGGAGGAGGAGACCGTCCGTTCCCAGTGTGTGAAGCAGTGTGTGAGGCAGCAGCTGCAAGCAAGGCGAGGCAGAAAGCTGTGTGACTGTGCTCTGTGAACCAATAGGGTGTGACTGTGCTGCGACTGATAGCTGTGTAACTGTGCTCTGCGACTGAATAGCTGTGTAACTGTGCTCTGCGACTGAATAGCTGTGTAACTGTGCTCTGCGACTGATAGCTGTGTAACTGTGCTCTGCGACTGATAGCTGTGTAACTGTGCTCTGCGACTGATTGCTGTGTAACTGTGCTCTGCGACTGATTGCTGTGTAACTGTGCTCTGCGACTGATTGCTGTGTAACTGTGCTCTGCGACTGAATAGCTGTGTAACTGTGCTCTGCGACTGAATAGCTGTGTAACTGTGCTCTGCGACTGAATAGCTGTGTAACTGTGCTCTGCGACTGAATAGCTGTGTAACTGTGCTCTGCGACTGATAGCTGTGTAACTGTGCTCTGCAACTGATAGCTGTGTAACTGTGCTCTGCAACTGATAGCTGTGTAACTGTGCTCTGCAACTGATAGCTGTGTAACTGTGCCATGCGACTGATAACTGTGCTCTGCGACTGATAGCTGTGTAACTGTGCTCTGCGACTGATTGCTGTGTAACTGTCCTCTGCGACTGATTGCTGTGTAACTGTGCTCTGCGACTGATAGCAATCTGTGACTGACCGTGCCCTGCGACTGACGGTGCCCTGCGATCTGTGAATGTGACTGACTGACCGTGCTCTGAGACCGACAGCGATCTGTGACTGACGGTGCCCTGCGACTGACGGTGCCTAACGGTGCCCTGTGACTGACTGAGCGTGCTCTGCGACTGAATACCTGGGAAGACTGGTGAGTATCTTAGCGACTGGTGAGTATCTTAGCGACTGGTGAGTACCCCAGGTTTAGTACCAGGGGAGATAGAGGTAGTGTAGGTAAGGAATAGCAGGTCGTTACCATCATCCCCATAGAGAAGTGGGTAATAATGTCCGACAGGATTGCGGATGCCACTCAGTGCACTTCTTGCGCCATGTATGCGTTCCTTGATGAACCAATCGAGGGTGAATACTGCTGTGCAGGATGTGAGCGAATTGTTGCTCTGGAAGCCCAGATCCTGGATCTAGAAAACATAGTGGCAACACTGCGTAGCATCAACAACCTGGAAAGGAGCTTGGACATTACCCATCAGGCGCTGGCAGGGGCTGGCATAGAGGAGGGAGGAGTAGAGGAGACGCAGGCATCAGAGGTAGGCATCTGGGTGACCTTTAGGAAGGGTAGAGGGATGAGGGTCAGGGAGGCCAGTCCTGAGTTGGTACACCCTAACAAATTTGCCAAGTTGCAGGTTGAGGGGGATATCAGCTCAGGGGTGGCAGTGCTGGAGCAGGCGCCCTCCCCCAGCTGCCGGACAGTATGTTGTTTACCGGGCGCTCAAGTTCGGGAAATCGCGGATCGGGTAGACAGATTATTGGGTGGGGCTGGGGATGACCCAGTGGTCATGGTGCATGTGGGCTTTCAGGGACTTAGGTAATAGATTGAGGAATAGGACCTCCAAGGTGGTTTTCTCTGAAATACTGCCTGTACCTCGAGCCACACAGGAGAGGCAGAAGGAGCTTAGGGAACTTAACAAGTGGCTGAGGAATTGGTGTAGGAAGGAGGGGTCTGGGTTCCTGGAGAACTGGGCTGACTTCTCAGTCGGCTACCGGCTCTTTAGTAAGGATGGGCTGCACCTTAATGGGGACAGTACAGCTCTTTTGGGGAGAAAGATGGCCACCAAGTTGGAGGGGCTTTTAAACTAGGAGACGGGGGGGAGGGCTCAGAAGTAGAGTCAGTCAGGAGGGAGCAAAGGACAGAAGGCAGTAGTAGAGTCAGCAGCGACAGTAGTTCCATAACGTCAATTGGGGGGTCTGTGCGGATAAACCTCAGACGAAACAGGAATAAACATAATCACCATTCACGATCAACTTCCACAAAACTAAGAGGGGTATATGCTAATGCCAGGAGCCTAGCTAACAAAATGGATGAGTTGGAAATGTTAGTACATGAGGAAGACATAGACCTTGTGGGAATAACGGAGACATGGTTCGACCCCTCACATGACTGGCTGGCCAAAATCCAAGGGTATTCGGTGTACCGGAAGGACAGGGTAGGAAAAAGAGGGGGAGGGGTATGTCTCTATGTCAAGAACAATGTAAGGGTGATAGAGAGGAGTGACATTACGGAAGGGATGAGTATGGAGTTAGAATCCGTGTGGTAGAACTCCATAGGGAAGAAGAAAAGGGAAAAGTAATTGTGGGGGTTTGCTATAGGCCACCCAACCAAAGGGAGGAGGTAGAGCTGGAATTTTTATCACTATTGGGTAAAGTGGCAAAACTGGGATCAGTCATCATATTGGGGGACTTCAATTATCCCGACATTGACTGGGAAGAGGGGACTGCACACTCACAGAAGGCCTGTCTATTCACGGAAACCTTACAGGATAACTATATGTCACAGTTGGTGGATTCTCCTACTAGAGAAAATGCAGTCCTGGATCTATTGATCACTAATGACCCAGACCTAATCTCGGACGTAGGAGTCCAGGACAACCTGTGCTCTAGCGATCACAGGATGATCACATTTAGTGTAAATAACAATATAACAAGGCAAGTGGGGAACATAAGAACCCTAAACTTAGAAGGCAAACTTTCCAAAATTGTGCTCAATGATGGAAAGGGTAAACTGGGACCAAACCCTGGGATCACTGACCACGGAGGAAAAATGGGAATGCTTTATGAACATATTAAACAAATGCATCTTGCAGTGCATTCCTATGGGAAATAAATTTAGAAGAGACAAAGCCAAACCTGGCTGGCTAAACCGTAACGTTAAAAAACTTATTAGGGAAAAAAAAATGGCCTTCAAGAAATATAAATCAGGAGGGCACAGTATCGACTTTCGAGCAATACAAGCAGGCAAATAAGAAAAGTAAATACGAAATCAAAATGGCTAAAATCAACTTTGAGAGACAAATAGCGGAGGATAGTAAAAAGAACCCAAAGAAATTCTTTAAATATATCAACAGCAAAAAAACTAGAACAGAGCATATTGCACACATAATTAACGATGATGGGAGGATGGTTACAGAGGACACTGAAAAAGCAACCGTGCTGAATGCTTTTTTCTCGTCAGTCTTTACACATGAAATGGAGGGGTACACTGACCATGACTGTACGGTTAGTAGTAATACACAGGACTTTCCGATATGGCTAACAGAGGGTGAAATCAGGGAAAGGCTGGATAAACTTAACACAAACAAATCACCAGGCCCGGATGGCGTACATCCGAGAGTACTCAAGGAACTCAGTAAGATTATATCTAGACCACTTCCTGATCTTTGCTGACAGTATTATGACAGGAAATGTACCAGGGGATTGGAGGAAAGCTAACGTGATACCGATATTCAAAAAGGGGCGGAGGCATATCCCGGGAAATTATAGGCCTGTCAGTCTGACATCGACAATATGTAAACTTCTGGAGGGGATGATAAGGGACTATATCGTAGAGTTTGCTAAAGACAACAACATCATCAGCAGCAATCAGCACGGGTTTACAAATGGGCGTTCTTGTCAAACCAATCTTTTAACATTCTACGAGGAGGTGAGCTGTGAGCTAGATAGGGGCAGACCAGTGGATGTGGTGTACCTGGATTTCGCTAAGGCATTTGATACAGTTCCCCACAAGCGCTTAATTTATAAAATAAGGTCTGCAGGTATCGACAGCAGGGTTTGCTCTTGGATACGGAACTGGCTAAAAGGGCGTGTCCAAAGGGTGGTAATCAACAGCGCATACTCAGACTGGTCTGAGTTGGTAAGCGGGGTCCTCTAAGGCTCAGTCCTGGGACCAACCTTGTTCAATTTATTCATAAATAGCATTGAGGAAGGGATCAGTAGTACGATATCAGTTTTTGAAGATGACACAAAATTGGGCAGGGCAATAACTTCACAGCATGAAGCAGATATCCTACAGAATGACCTGGACAAAATAACAGAGTGGGCAACGACATGGCAAATGAGGTTTAATGTGGAGAAGTGTAAGGTTTTGCAATTGGGGACTAAAAACATAAAAGCACAATACACGTTAGGGTGGGAACCCTTGGGGGAATCAAAAATGGAGAAAGATCTGGGAGTCTTGGTAGATGATAGACTAGGCAATAGCATGCAATGTCAAGCGGCAGCTGCCAAAGACAGCAGAATATTAGCATGCATAAAGAAAGGGATGTATTCCAAAGATAAGACTATAATCCTTCCACTTTATAAAACTCTGGTCCGACCACATCTGGAGTATTCTGTCCAGTTCTGGTCGCCAGTCCTCAGTAGGGATGTGTTGGAGCTGAAGAGAGTCCAGAGAAGGGCAACTGAACTGATTAGGGGATTGGAGGACCTTAATTATGAAGAGCGTCTGCAATCGCTTGATTTATTCTCCCTGGAGAAGAGACGCCTGAGAGGGGACATGATAGCAATTTATAAATATCTCAATGGTGATCTCAGCAAAGAAAAACAACTATTCAGTTGAAGGGATTGCATGAGAACTCGAGGGCATACAATGCGATTAGAGAAGCGTTTTAACCTCAGGCAACGTGAGGGGTTCTTTACTGTTAGGGCTACAAGATTGTGGAATTCTCTACCACAAGAGGTAGTTTCTGCGGGAAGTATGGTGGCTTTCAAAAGACTCAGACGTACATCTCAAGGATCAGAACATTCAGGGGTATGTGAGTGGATTACAGCCACACACACCTACACAGGTTGAACTGGATGGACTATTGTCTTTATTCAACCTCACCTACTATGCAACCGCAATATTTGCTCGTATCGAGCCCCGGCCATGGCAGCAGAGAATGCCGGCATATGATGAACTGGGTCAGTGGACCAACATGACCACAACTCACTCTTTTTAGTAATGACCATGTTGAGGGATAGGCTCAGAAAGGTTTTAAATTCAGGAACCGTTCTAGGTTTCCAACCAAATTGTCTAGCAAGGGTCAAATTTGGGTTTGCAGCAAAAAAAAAATAATTAGCATACAAATTGCTTTGGTCCACAAAAGATCAGTACAGATCTTTCGTGAAAAAAAGCTAAAAAAAAAAAAATCAAGGGGAGTAAAATTGGCTGCTCCCACCTGAATTCTAGGTTGGCCACTGTATGGTGGAATTACAGAATCAGTGGGCTGCCCATCAGGATTTGCATGCGCAACAGGAAGGGCACTATACGCTCTACGGGCCTGCGTTTGAATTCTTTGTGGCTGCTTGACACTACTTGTGCTAGCCACCACACCAGCTTGAACTGCACTTATGGGATTCGTCACATCACCAAGTAATACTGCAATGCTGATTTGTCTACGACCAGGGTGTAAAAGGTCGCTGATGCTCGCCAGTTCACCAGATGGTTGAGTGGCCCTAGTACCGACACTACTGCATACGAAAATCATGCAGTTGTTGCACCTCAGCAACAGAACAACGTAGTCGGGTACGCCTGTCCTTAGCAGGGACCTCTACTCCGTCATCAGAGCTAGCTGTCAGGGTGCCGCTGCTCTCTACAGGTTCGTATACTGAGCCTGATTCTGACAGTGTGGCTTCCCCGTCGTTCTCATGTCATGCTCAGTATCCTGTAGGCCTCTTCACTAGTGTACCTTTCGTGACATTTTGGCTACTAAATTTACAGGTACCTAGTGTGACTCACAGGTAAAAAAAAACACCTGGTTGTCGTTGCTTGTTTGAACCGCTACAAAAAAAAAAAAGAATTCTAGTGCTAGTAGAGATCAGGCCTGACACTGCTAACGCTTTGGTTTTATGTGCTGTGTATTAGAAGTGACAGTGATCTATTGATACTGCACTTCTTGGGGGCTGGGCAGAGGGGCGAAACGCAGGTGCTGGCAGGTGTCAGGAGTGATACCAAAGCTGTGTTTTTGGGAACACTAGTATAGTTCTGATCAGATAAAAGATATTGATCTGTTCAGATACCATACTAGTAATAGCGGTGTGTGTATATTTTATATACATACATACACATTATATATATATATATATATATATATATATATATATATATATATATATATATATATATATAGTGTGTGTGTTACTGGCGATAAAAGGGTTAAAATCTGAGGCTATCTGGGATTGATCCTAACTGACTCTGCTAATACTGACGCTAACTGGTATCACCCGGAACACTAATACTGTGATCAAAAAAAAAGATCTGTACACTTTACAAGTGACACTGTGACAGGGAGTAAAAGGGTTAACAGGGGGGAGATCAGGGGGCTAAAACTTTATTAGAAAATATGTGGCGGGACCCTGACGATATACTAAGACAGTGATCAGTAATTTATCGGTTTACTGCATATAGTGACACTGTGACAGGGCAGTGAAGGGGTTAACGGGGGGGGGGGGGGGGTTAAAGGAGCTTAACCTTTATTAGGGGATATATGGCGGGTACACTAAACCTATCAGGGACTGACGATAACTACTGCTAACTTCCGCTGGAGCGAACTGGCGTCACCAGTGACTATAATACAGTGATTTGTAAATTATCTGTATACTGCCTATAGTGACACTCCCAGGGAGTGAAAGGGTTATCTGGGGCGTGATAAGGGGGTTAAATATGTGCCTATGTGTACTGGTGTCAGTGTATTGCTTGTGTACACACTGTGATGCTTTCTCCTCTCACGCTGGAACCGAAAAGGGCTCCAGGAGCGGTGATTGCATCATTTCCTGTGCCTGTGTTAACATTACACAGGCACAGGAGGTTCTGCAATTGGTCAGAACCGATCACCAGGTCCAGGCCATAAATCATTGGCCTGGACCTGATGACTGATCGGTTCTGAACAGAATCAGAACACTGCAGGGACAGCGGGCGGGCATGCATTACATACCTATACGTGATTTTGCGCAGCCGGCCCACCCTGCCACAGTATATATGCGGTGGGCGGTCCAGAACTGGTTAAAGGGATTGTAAAGGTAGAAGTTTTTTTTATCTTAATGCATTCTATGCATTAGGATAAAAAAACCTTCTGTGTGCAGCAGCCCCCCTAACACTTTATGCCCATCTTTATCCAGCAATGTTAAAGGAGTTTCTCTGCTGCCCGGGACTCCCCTTCTTATTGGCTGAGAAAGCAGTGTGGCACAATTGGCTCCCGCTGCTGTTTATCAAAGTCAGGCAACCAATCAAAAATGAGGGGGGAGGAGCGTGGCCTGATGGCGGACCGAGCAGCACACTAATTCCTGAGATCTGCGCTTCCTCTTCCCATCCTGCTTCTTCTCCTGCACCGATCGCCCTCTAATAGACCTCATTCACCTCCCTTGGACACCGGGCATCCGCTACCTACCTGCTATGGTGAATATAGGTCCCTACAAACCAGATAAATCGTCCGGAGCGATGGATCGTTTCCTCAGCCAACATGGCGCCTGTGACCTCCCTGGCTCTTCCAATGCGCTGGCTTCTCCCCTCCCGCCTGATACACAGGAAGATTTCCTTCGTTCCCTGACACCGGATCTCCCTGATGCCCTGCACTCTCCTGCCTGTGAAGAAGGGGCTGTGTTCTCCCCCTCAGACTGAGGTGAGCTGACACACTCCCCTGCTGAACCCATGCTGGGCCAAATAATGTCTGCCATACAAGACTGCAAGGCCACCCTCACAGCACAGATAGAGACTGTGATGGTGTTCACCGTCACTGGAATTTAAGAACAGATGGGTGATGGTTTGGATTGCTTCATATTTGTCAGCAATGTCTCCATGTAGAAATATTGAGATTTGTTCCCATTTGCCATGAGGTCTGTGATTTCTGAGTGCTGTGTGTGTTACATATCTTTCAGTGTCAGAGAGGCTTTCCTTTTGTTTGTGTATTGGGAGGGAATGTGGATTGCCCTGTCTCATGCTGAGTGCTGATGACCTCCCATTGTTCCGTGTCTGGCTATTGTGTACATTGATTGCCCCCTGGGGGTTTCTGTCTCATTACACATAACAGTCCTTCTAATCAAGCTATCGGACCAATCCCTGCTGACTCATTTTCAAGTCCTCATTTGCATGGCTAAGGAGGACCTGAAGGAGAATGGCATGTACTTTGCAATTGACCAATGGGAAAGCGGTTGTTGGGGGCAGGATGTTCCAAATTCTGTATATAAGTGTGTTGTGTACTTCCAATAAATTGTCTTCCTGTTTGAACTTACATACAGCCTGCCTGGTGTTTGTTCTAATGATTCCGAACGGCACATAGCTGTAGTTCGGATCCCAGAGCCTTGGTTGACCGAACCATCAGACTTTGCGATCTGCAAGCTGACTCACTAGAAGCAGAGGAGTGTCGGGAGAGCGGAAGCGAGCGAGCAAGAATCTTGTTACAGAGACCATCCATGTGGACTTTTCCTTGCTTAAACAAGATGTGCAGAACATGCGTGAGCGGGCTGGGGTGAATGAGGAACACGTTCGTTTTGTGGAGGATACCCTAACCCCACTTACTACCACTGTGCGGGAAACTTGTAACGAGCTGGCAGCACTTCGCGCCAAGATTGATGATCTAGAAAATAGATCACGCCGCAATAACTTGCGCTTTGTGGGCTTCCCTGAACGCTCCGAGGGAGCTGCCTCTGAGCAATTTCTCCTTACCTGGCTGCAACAAACCCTGGGCCCAAATGTTATCCCTGCTGCCTTTACGGTTGAGCGGGCCCACCGCACTCCTCCTCGCCCTCCCCCTGCGGGAGCCCTCCCACGCTCCATGATTGCTCGCATTCTTAACTTTCAAGACAAAGTGGCTTTACTAAGAGCTGCCTGCCTGAAGGGTGAACTGCATTATAATGGTCAGGTAATCCGTATTTTCCCTGACTTTTCGGCGGATGTTCAGAAGCCTCCTTCACCTCCATCAAGACCAGACTTCGAGATCATGAGGTCCAGTACTCCATGTTGTTTCCGGCCAAGCTAAAAGATCACTCATGCTGGTAAAACGGTTTTCTTCACTTCACCTATGGAGGCTTCCACCTGGCTGAATGACACCTTTGGGGGTTCACAATGCTCCAGACGGCGTTAAACCTTCTGTACTACCCCGCTACAATGCCACTTCTACCTTGCAGCGCACCTGTTCTCACCACCCGGCACGCTCATCTCCCTGTTTTACGGCTCCTGCACTTTTGGATGTCATATCCAAAGTACTTAACCTCCTCTCCCATCGTCTTCATTTCTCTTTGGATTGCCGGATGCATCCCCCTTCCTTGCTCCTGTGGGTGACCACCTCACCCTCATCCTACTGTCCATGGAGGACCCAGTGCTGTTCCTGACCCTTCACTGCGATGACTGTTCTTTCCCTGAAGAGGACCTCGTTGACTACCTGATCTCCCCCACTTCGCCCTACTTCTCTCTTTTTACCTCCTTACATCCCCCCCCCCCATCTTTTTCTCTCATTTTCCCCCCTTTGCTGCCTTTGCCCTCTACCTTTAGTTGATGAATGCATCATAGGGTTTTGAACTACTGTTGCCTTGTTTTGGGACGTAAGCTCGCTATGTTTGGGATGGATGAGCAGGGTGGGTGGGTTGGGATTGGGTTTTCTACTTGTCTTGTACTTTATATGGTTCTGGCCTCCGAGCCTTTTGTAGTCTGCTGGTGCTCCTCTTGTGTCTCCCCCATTGTGGTTATGTCACTATCCTTACTGCGGCATGCCAGTCACCTTGTAGGTGTCGGGCATGCTTTCCTTTACTATGGATATTGTCAATATGTCTGATTGTTTAAAGATTGTCTCTTGGAATGTCAGGGGGCTTAATTCTCCCAACAAGCGGTCCCTGGTCTTCTCCTTCCTTAAAAAGTATAGACCCCATATCATTTGTTTACAAGAGACTCATCTGATTGCCCCTAAACATTTGGCACTGAAGTGGGCCTGGATAGCTCGGTCATTCCATGCCTTCCATACCTCATACTCCAGAGGAGTCTCTATTCTTTTAGCCAAGTCCCTTCCTGCTGAAATTGTCCAGGTTCGGACGGACCCTGAGGGCAGGTATGTTCTCCTGTCCCTACAGATAGGTTGCTCTGTCTTAAACCTGGTCAATCTCTTACATTCCCCCACCATTCTCGGCTGAGCTCCTTACTAAAATCACCTCCTATGTTCTCGATCTCCCGGAGGGGTCTGTTTTGTATATAGGCGATTATAACGCTGTTGTTGACCCTACTGTGGACTGCTTGCGGGGGGAGGGACGGGTGTATCAGTCACTTTTAGATTGGCTTCAAGTATATGACCATATGATGTATGGAGATGGAGGCATCCTGATGTCAAACAGTTTACTTGTCATTCTGATTCCTCTCGGACCATGTCCCGTATAGATATGGCTTTTGCCCCTTCTACTACTCTCCCATTTATAGTCGGGGCGTCCATTCATCCTAGAGGGGTTTCGGACCATGCCCCACTTATGGTGGAAATGTCCCTGCTGTCTGCTTCCAGCCCCCAGCTGTGGAGGTTGAACGTACATTGGTTGGCTGACCCAACGGTCCTGGGTGCCTGCTCTAAGGGCATCGCAGAGTATTGGGCTGCCAATCTGTCCACCTCAAACTGTCTCACGGTATGGGAGGCATTTAAACCATCTGCCTGAGATGTCTTTATGTCTATCACTGACATACTTAGGAAAAAAATAAAATTTGTACTGAGGAGCTTGAGACTGCCATGTTGCGGGCGGAAGCGGATTACTCTGACTGCTCCACCTCTCAAACACATACCCACTGGCTTCATGCCAGCAGGGCTTACGAACTTCGTTTAATTGGATCTTACGCAGAAGCGCATGTTGTATACTTCACAGAAACAGTTTGAACACGGTAATAAAGCTGGATGTCTGCTGGCCTATCTGGCGCGTCCGGAGCGCTCCCCCACCGCAATCCCTCAAATTCGTCTTTCTCCGACGGAGGTGGTGGACGCTCCTCATGCCATTCTGGATGCCTTTGTCTCCTTTACTAAGTTGTATACCTCTACTGCTCTTTATGATGATGACTCCCTGTCTAGTTATCTGGATGGTATCTCTCTTCCTACATTGTCTGCTCAGGGTAGTGAGGACCTGGAGGCGCCTCTGACAGGAGGAAATAGAGCTAGCCATAGGACAACTCCCTCCGCACAAAACCCCTGGTCCAGATGGGTTTCCCCCCGAATGGTATGACACTTTTAAACACGTCCTGAGCCCTCACCTCCTGCGCACCTTTGAGGCGGCCCCCTGGAGGCGGGTGCTCTCCCCCCCTCTGTGTGTTAGGCCCTGATTTTCCTTATATTGAAACCCTGCAAAGATCCCCTCGAGTGTGACTCGTATAGGCCCATCTCCCTGATTAATGTGGATGTGAAGATACTTGCTAAAGTCCTTGCCAACCGCCTGAATAAAATAATTCCTTCCCTGATTCAGGACGACCAGGGTGGTTTCATTCCTGGCCGTTCAACCCGCATGAATATCCGTAGGCTCTTTCAAAATTTGCAATATCCCCATACCCACTCGGCAACCCAAGTAATTGTTTCCCTATACACTTGCAAGGCCTTTGATAGTGTGAAATGGCCCTACCTGTTCCGTGTCCTACATCTATATGGCTTTGGGCCCCGACTGATTGCCTGGATCCGGCTCCTCTACACTGCCCCAGTAGCTGGGAGTGAACGCCTCGGTCTCTCCGCAGTGCTCAATCTCCAGAGGCACCCGCCAGGGTTGCCCCCTACCCCCTCTCCTCTTTGCCTTGGCAATTGAACCTCTGGCCATACGTATCTGCTCGGTTCCAGATGTTCATAGCCTCATTATTGGTACGTTTGAGGAGAGGATATCACTGTATGCTGAGTTGCTGACGACACCCTAGTCTACCTTTGCGGATCCCTTGAGCTCACTGTGTGCCCTATTGCGGGAGATGGAGGACTTCGGTAGATTCTCTGGCTTTTGGATCAATTGGTCAAAATCTAGTCTCTTTCCCTTGGACCCCAGAGCTGAACAGGCCATCTACCCGGGCTCCCAACTCCAGGTAGTCCACTCCTTTCGCTATTTAGGTGTGATAGTACAATTGCCCTTGCACTTCTATGTTAACAACAACTTGTGCCCCCTCATTTAGCAACTTGAACAGCGTACTGCCCAATGGATTGACCTTCCCCTAAACCAGATAGGTAGGGTTAATATGATAAAAATGATCTTCCTTCCAAAAATTTTGTACGTTTTAGTCAACGCTCCCTGCAAAGTCCCAAAATCCCTTCTTAAAAGTCTTGATTCCCTCTGCTTGTCATTTCTATGGCACAAACATTCTCCTAAAATCGCCCTAGCCACCTTGAATTTGATTTGACCCAATTGGCCGGACTCGCCTTCCCAGACTTTTATCTCTACTACCTGGCCTCTCAACTGGTGGTGTTGCATGATTGGCTGCATCCTTCCTCTCATAATGCCTGCACTACCACCGAGGCTGCTATTGTTGCATAACTTGAGTCCCTACATAATTTTGTGTATCGTAGACGAGTCCCGCCATGTCCGGGCACTTCCATGTTGCAAACTACTCTATCCCTTTTCCAAACAGTGGTCAGACGCTTCTCTACGGAAGCTTGGACCTCCTCACCCAACAACCCAATTTGGCACAACCCTATGCTCCCTGAACTGTTGAAAATTACTTCTTCCTTCTGAAATGCTAGGGGGGTCAAGTACCTCAATCATCTATATGATGCCCGGGGGTTTCGTTCCCTTCGGCAGCTACGGGAGACCTTCGACCTTCCTTCTTCATCCTGGTTTCACTACCTCCAACTCAGACATGCCATGCGGGCCCAGTTTGGCTGCCTTGTAACACCTCTGCATATGGATGCCCTAGAGAAGTTGCTTAGAGACCCTGCCACTATTAAATTAATCTCTCAGTATTATCCCTTCCTGAATGCTGATTCCAGTCCTAGATTTGTGAGAGCACAGGCTCGCTGGTTAGCCCTAGGCATGGAATTTGCCGAGGATGACTGGACTGAGTTTTCTGAAACTTATCACAAATCAGTTCTTGCATCCAATGACCGCCTGATCCAAGTAAAAACTTTCCATCACAGCTACCTCACTCCCTTTCGAATGCATAAACTGGGACTGCGCCCCACTCCTGACTGTTTTCGGGGCTGCAGGGAACCTGCTGACTTTTTTCAATGTTTTTGGTCCTGTCCGCGGGTGTCTACTTTTTGGTCTGAGATTGACTCCTTCCTGTCCTCTGCCCTTGGTACCCCTAATATTATACACCGTAAGAACTGTTTGCTGGGTGTGTTTGGGGATCTGACGGTCTCTAGACACACAAAGCGACTGCTTCACATTCTTTATTTTTATGCCAGAAAGACTATCCAACTCCGTTGGAAGGGGCCGACGGGGCCCACTATGGCCACTTGGCTCCAGTTGATTAATTTCTGCCTTCCTCTGTATAAGCTAACATTTGAACAGAGGGGTTGTCCTCATTTATTTGAAAAGCTATGGGACAGATAGATACCTAGTCCCCTTACTCTGACTCCCTCGGGAGTAGGCGGCGGATCCCTCTTCTTGCCCTTCTGATTGTATGAGTTGCCCTCCTCTGACTGGTATTGCTTGTCCTTTTGTATGCATTGCCATATGTTGCCTCTGCATTTGTATGATTATGAGATTTTATTGTATCCACTGCCACTGACCACACCACTGCTTTGTAAAGGGGGGGGGAACTGGGAGCACCAGCACCAATAGTTGTATTCGCTCAATCCTGGGTGATTGGGGTTTTTTTCCTCTTCTTGGATTGTCTATGTTTTTTTTTTTTTCTCTGTTCTGTGTTTTGTAAATAATAATAAAATATCTTAAAAAAAAAAAAAGAAAAGAGGGGGGGGGGGGTGGGTCATGGTTCTGTCTGAATGGACACACGGAACTGTGACTCAGCTCGGGTGCCCCCACAGCAAGCACTCAACAGGAGGGAGGGGCCAGGAGCATAGAAGAGAGACCCGAGAAGGTGGAGGATCCGGGCCACTCTGTGCAAAACTGTCTGTTGCTAAATAAACAAAGGGATGGGACCACCCAGTGGTCTGCCCCCATCATGACATCACCGACTCAGCAGGCCCCTTATTTTATTTAGTGGCTGGAGGCGACGGAGCTGTCAGACGGCGGGAGCCTTCATCAGGAGAAGAGTTTTTTATTTTTTTTTTCTTCGGCCAGCCGCTGGTGACAGCGGGCATGGTGATTGACCAAGGATCTACACGGGGGGAAACTTTTTTTAAATAAAGCACTTGTCACAAAAACTACCCTTTTTGTGTTTTTTTTTTTTACACTACACCTCTTTTTTTTTTGTTGAAAAATGAGTAGGGGGTACTCATCAATATGGAGGGTGGTTGCGGAATCTTCCCGATTCCAAAAAGCCCCCTGCCCACAGACCCCCACCAATCCTTGCCCTTGTCTTCATGTTGAGCTTGGGGGGAGAGTGGGGCCATGTTGAGGGTATGTGGCCTAGTATGGTGGTTCGCTCATCCCAGTCAGTGGAGAACTCTGCTGACAGCTGATGACTCATCGATTGGTAAGAACACAGCTACTGCCTGCTCCTTAACAACCATTTTGTTTACTGGGTGTTAAGGATGCCGGCGGCTACCAACCGTCACTGAAATATCGCATGCTGGGACCACTACTTATTTACCGCATGCATATATTTTTTTTTTCCTTTTCCAAATGGACCTTAACTCCTGTTTTATGCAGTATTTACAGGGCATTTTTTCTTTATGCAGTAAATACCACATAAGCATCGGTGAATTTACATTTTCAGGATCACATGCGGTATTTGGGAAAACACCTATTTTTGTGATGGAGCCTACTGTCTTTGTTTGTCCATTATATAACAGCAACAGTTTGTATTGCAGTGTGAGTGCGTGTGCGTGCGTGCGTGCGTGCGTGTGTGTGTTACTCCTATTCTCTGAAAGGCTTTATGACTTCACAACACTGTCACTGTACCATACTGATAAGCGAAACATTTTGACAGGATATTATACTGTTTCTTTGGGGGCTTAAAAAGATTCTCATTTCTGATTTTGCAGATTTCAGAAGAGTTTCATGTGCACCAATAAGAAGTAAAAATTAGCAGGTTCCTTTTCCTATACAATTTAATTTACAGGAAAACTTTTTCCAATGCAAACTGAGCTGTGTGCAAACCTACATACAGTATCTCACAAAAGTGAATACATCCCTCACATTTTTGTAAAAATTTTATTGTATCATATTTTCATGTGACAACACTGAAGAAACTAAACTTTGCTACAATTTGAAGTAATGGGTGTACAGTTTGTATAACTGTAAATTTGCTGTCTCTTCAAAATAATTCAACACACAGCCAATTAATGTCTAAAAAACACCAAACCAATCTCCTGTGCTTGAAAGGTGGGTCCCAGAGGGGCTAAGCTGAAAAGTCTCTGTTCTGGCTGATTCGGATGAATGCCGCCTTGCTACCCTCACAAGACTGGGGAAGTCTGAATAATTGGAAACCAGAAACAGAGGGCACTCTGGCCTAGTGCATTATTCTTAGGAGCAACATATTTATTAGATAAAAGAAAAGTACTCAAAAACAAATGTTTGGTATAGGCATACATGAAGGACTGTAACGTCCACAGTATCTCGTCATGGATGAATACACGTCCACTGGTATGGCTGACACTTTTCGAGGTCCTGCCTCTTCCTCAGAGCCAATTAGACTGTGTATTTGTCTATCTCTTGATACCCTCACACCGACTAGAGGCAGAGGTATGGTCAACCCCCAGACCCACCTCCAAGGGGTGTGTGCTATATGGCGATTAAGTTACCCTCCCGTCTCAAACCAGCGAGGCTTATAGACCCAAAAAAGATACAATAAAATGCAATAAATATGCCGTAAAAGTGCAATGAGAATGCAATAAAAATGCAATAACATTTAAAACATGGATATATACATATATGTATAAATACCTTGATGTATTATTGATTGACTGACTTAGATGTAAAGTGCAAGGCATTCACAATGTTCCAACCCCGATAGTATTCTAAACTATTAGACCTTCAATACTGATTATTTGTCATTTTTGGAGATTGCTACCTGTCTTGTAGGAGCGCCGGTAGAAATAGCCCCCAAAAAACAAACCATGACGTATCCTTAGTACATGGTGGTGGGATTTATCTGGGGAATGGAGCGTATCCAGGGCAAAAAACAAGAGTCTGTGATGTACAGTACAATGTTTGTCAGGCTTGATTCCCCAGTTGAGCGTATCTAGCTATTTGGAATGCACGCAATGCCGATCCCTGAAGATATGGTAGCGTCTTGCGTTCCAGCGTCGTCACACCCGGATCGCGCCAGACGTCATATCCGCCCTGGCTAGATCTGGAAATACATTGTTACGATGTGCTCTGCATGGAACGCGGAAGTGGTAGCTGAATGGACGGAGGCGGACAATGTAACCTCCTGGTCCAAGTAGGGGCCAAAACAATAACCATGGCCACATATGATACTGAGCTCTATTCAGGAAAGCTGGACACTATAAAAAACAGGCCTCCCTGAAGCCCTAATCTCCTAATTAAGGACCCCTAATACTATTCATGTCCAACACAGAAATAAACGCATAGATGTTCAAACATCATATATAAAAAAATGCACATGTACGTATACATACACACACTAGTATGTGCACACTTTAACATGTGCTAGAGGTAGAGCACAAAGGGAAAAATTACATGACTAGTGTGACGGTACTCACCGTCACTGGGAGTGAAAGACAGATACTTAATGGACACTGGGAATATGGTTTGGATTGCTTTAATCGGTTCTGTGTTTACACTTATAATTTGTATTGTACTTTAATGTCGGAGGCAGACAATCTGTCACTGGCAGTCGCTTTCTATTGTCTGTGTATTGAGTGTGTATTCTGTTAAGCCTGTTTGTCCCATTGTTAATTGTTAATTAACGTGCATATTTTTTCTGTTCAGATGACTAGATAATTAGTTCAGGTTAATTATATTTCTGTATACAATTTCATCTGCATATGATAATGTTACCAGGCAACCCCTGACCTGTGAGTGGTAATCTAATCAGGAGGGCGATATCCATGCTGTATATAAACTGTGCGACTGTTCAATAAAGGCAAAGGTTCCAGAACAAGCTAAGTTATCGGCTAGTTTTGTATGGGGGCGGCTGGAATATTTTGATATCTATGTTCAAGATTGAAGGAAGCCGTATACTGGCGGAGGCCCACAAGCACAGTGTGGGTCGCGGTTCCGTTACATTGGTGGCAAGCGTCAGGATCCTTCCTGCAGTCTGAGACATCCAAACCTCCACCGGGATCCAAGGTCAGGATAGCAGAAGAGGAGAGGCACAGATATCAGCCGCCATGGAAGAGGAATTCGGAAGGAGGTTGTGAGATGCGGATACAGCACAGGGGACCAGTGTCAGAGAAGGTCCTGCTAGGATGGTATGATTCTCCCCGCTTGGGAGGAAGCGCTAGCCCGTGAGCAGCGACACCAGGGAAAAATCCTCCCCTCCTTCCAGGAAAGGTACTGGTCACAGTACAAAGTTCAAAGGGTGTTTTTGGGGAGACAACCGCACAAGGAATAGAAAGCTGAATTAAGCAGGCTGGTCCAGGTGGAGATGCGGTTGGACGAAAGCTACAGAGCCCTCCGCTGGAATGTAACCCAAGTGTGCCCATGGACAGCGGACGACAGCCCAACGGAAGACTTTTGCTATGGCGGCTCGGGCTGTTATTAGAGAGGCTGTCCAAGAACCCCGGCTTTGGGAGTGATTTAGAGTGGCGGTTAGAGGAAAATGAGGATTACAGAGAAGAGATCCTGAACATCTCAGAAGTGTTCAGGGCACTGGAAGATATGGAATTTCTAGCCAATCAGAAATGGGAGCTGGAGATTGCCTACAGATGGCTGCTCAGCTCCGGCCCTGAGTTCCCCTTGCCTGGGAATATCCAGGAGTACCAGCTGACAGTCCAGAAATGCTGACTGAAGAATCGACAATGTGGCACAGTAATAGTGTGCTTTGCTCACCTGCATCCACGGTTTTGGATGCGGAGGTCTTATGGCAGATGCAGCAAGTGCTGACTTACCTTGACAAACCTTTCTGCACAGGATAAGCTTGGATGCAGGAATGCGTTTGTTCAGCCGCTTGATAATGATATGGGAGAAGAGGAAGCCATCTTTATTCCCCAACCACAGACCACAGATTTAATTGGGATGATATGGATGATAAATCACCCGCCAAAGTGTTGGCACTGGGCTCGAGTGCCACCAGCCTGTGCCCTGGGCTTTCAGCAATTCTAGAGGCTGGGGATTTAAAGTAATTGTAAATCTACTTTAAAGACTTTTACCTATAGGTAAGCCTATATTAAGGCTTACCCATAGGTGCTATAAATATCTCCTAAACATGCACCGTTTAGGAGATATTTACAGTGCATGCAGCCGATGATGTCATCGGTGCATGCGCTCTGAAGAAATGGCCATCCGGCCCAGATGGCCGGAGGACGCGAACCAGGAAGTAGGACGGCCGAACATGTTGGCCGTCCTGTCGCTGAGCGGGCGGCACTGCGGGGGCTTCGTTTTTAGGTAAGTACTTCATAATGAGCTAGTATGCGATGCATACTAGCTCATTATGCCTTTGTCTTTACTGGGTTTTTTTTTTCTCATTTTTTTTCAGAGGGTTTACTTCCTCTTTAATAGACTTTTCTGCTGAGGAGGAACATCCCAGTGAGCCTACAGCAGAAGAGCGGGCATCCAGGCATAGTGCTGCTGACCTCTGCCTGCAACAATTGGTAACCCAGGAAGATGTGTGCAAGGCCACTGACTTCCCAGTTTACTTTCCTGCAGAACAGCTGGCATCAGGGCCTAACATCACTGAATGCTGCCCAACACCAACAGCGGCTTCAGCCTGCCTGAGAGAAGAGGCAGCTGACCTTTCTCCTACACCATTGACAGGGACATGGGATTTCCTGCCAGCAGCATCTGTGGAGTTACAAGAAACTTCTCCAGCTGAAGCGCTGACAGCTGGACAGAGGGTCCAAGACCTTTGCCCCACACCTCCTGTGGGAGTTCCAGAGGCCCAGGGTGAGAAGGTAGTGATCACCCCCCCTAACAGCAGCTACACAGATTGGAGAAGGTGGTGGTCATCCTTCCTCCCCAGCGAGAGATCCAGTCTGGGAGCGGAGGAAGCCAGTCTCCCTCCCCAACAGTTAGCCGAAGCGGATTATGTGGAGTCCCCAGCAGAAGTGCTGGCAAAAGGGCAGAGTGCTACCAACCTCTGCCCAGCAGCCGCAACAGCTACAGAGTTCCACGAAGCTGGGGAAATCTGCCCCTCACCCCAGCGACAAGCTGATGAAGTAAAGCTTCTACACCCAGCTGAAACGCTGGAAGCCGGACAGAGAGTCAATGACCTCTGCCCCACACCTGTGGCAGTTCCAGAGGCCCAAGGTGAGAAGGGAGAGGAGGCTGTTGTCCTCCCACCCCAACAGTCAGTCAGAGCGGAGGAAACTGTCTTACCTCCACAGCCAGGATCTGTGCATCTGGGAGACCGTACCAGAGAAAGGTTGTCCCAACCACCAGATGAACGTAAGGAAGATGGAGTAGCTGACTCCCCTTCCTAGCAGCAGACGGTGCCCCAGAATGATGACACCAACCCAGCAGAAGAGCTGGGAACAGAGCAGAGTGCGGCTGGCCTCTGCCCTCAACGTACAAAAGATGGAGTTCCTGTGAGTGGATGGGACTGGGGTCTTCACCTCTATATCCCAGGTCCCCAACAGCGGAGGGAGTGAGCCCATCCACCCAGCCTTCTCTCCAGTGACTGAAATGACTCCAGGGAGAAGGGCCAGTCCACGCTTCTCCCCCGCAGCGAGTACATTCTAAGAGAGAGGCAGAGTGTAAATCACTCTGTGTCTTTTAGGGACACAGGGTGACTAAGAAGCCCAGTCTGGCCAGCCCAAGCCTGACCTGTGTGTGGTAAGCTGATCAGGAGTGGGATGTCCATGCAGTATATAAACTGTGTGACTGTTCAATAAAGGCGAAGTTTCTAGAACAAGTTAAGTTGTCGGCTAGCTTTGTATGGGGGCGGTTGGAATATTTGATATCTATGTTCAAGACTGAAGGAAGCTGTATACTGATGGAAGCCCACAAGCACAGTGTGGGTCGCGGTATACATATACACACTAGTATGTGCACACTTTAACATGTGCTAGAGGTAGAGCACAACAGAAAAAACTACATGACTAGGTGAACAGAGCCAAAAAAAAAAAGAAGATATACTAAGGACAAGAAGGTTATCATTGGATGGACCCATGAATTTCCAAATCTTCGTTCAAGCATCCGGGAGTCAAAGACCCTAATGTGAAAACCCAGTAGGATTCCCTCTCGCATAACATTTGAAATCGTCTACCAGAGTCCTGATCCCCACTTATGGCTTTTATGCCAAAGACTCTCAGGCCAGTAGGGTCCCCATTATGGCACTGGCTAAAGTGCCGAGGCATGGAATAGTTGTTCCATCCCTTCTCTTTTACTCTGTCATACTTGCTTAGTATACTACACTTATGTTCTGAAAAACCTGACTCTTAGGGGGCATATTGTATGCCCCACACAAGAGAGGACACAGGGACAGGCAAGGCCATAAATAATGAAGTTGGTACCACAATTAATAAATTGCTTGATCTTAAAAGTGCGCCCATCACTCCCCAATATGTCTTTCTTCCTGCGGGACAAAAAGGGGCAAGTCCCACATTTCTTCACACCTCATTTATAGCTCCCTTTTGGGCAAAGAATGAAGACCAAGGGCCCAAATTTCCCTTCTTGTTATTTCTGAGTGGGCGGACCCTACTTGGTGCTATTCTACTCCTAAGATCCCTAGGTTTTCTAAACACGATCTCTGGTTTGGATGATGGATTCTTTCTTAGGACCGGATCCTGTTGCAGAATTTTCCAATTTCGTTGGAGAACGTGTTGTATCTCAAAGGCTTTTATATTATTTCATTATAATTTGCTATCCCCTCAAAATAACAACACACAGAAATTAATGTCTACATCGCTGGCAACAAAAGTGAGTACACCCCTAAGTGAAAACATCCAAATTGGGCCCAAAGTGTCAATATTTTGTGTGGTCACCATTCTCCAGCACTGCCTTAACCCTCTTGGGCATGGAGTTCACCAGAGCTTCAAAGGTTGCCACTGGAGTCTTCTTCCACTTCTCCATGACGACATCACGGAGCTGGTGGATGTTGGGAGACCTTGCGCTCCTCCACCTTCTGTTTGAGGATGCTCAAAAGGGTTTAGGTCTGGAGACATACTTGGCCAGTCAATCACCTTTACCCTCAGCTTCTTTAGCAAGACAGTGGTCCTCTTGGAAGTGTGTTTGGGGTCGTTATGTTGAAATACTATCCTGAGGCCCAGTCTCTGAAGGGAGGGGATAATGCTCTGCTCCAGTATGTCACAGTACTTATTGACATTCATGGTTTCCTCAATGAACTGTAGCTCCTCAGAGCTGGCAGCAATCATGCAGCCCCAAACCATGACATTCCTACCACCATGCTCGACTGTAGGCAAGACACACTTGTCTTCGTTAGAAACAGGGGGGGTTTCCACCAGATCAAAACCACATTGTTGAAGGGAGACTAAATGGTAACCATGGTACTCCTATCGCCTTAAAGTGCCTTATCAAAGCCGAAGATTTGATGCAGTCCCGTGACAGAGGTAATGAAATGCAAAAAGGGGGGGGGGGGGACCAGAACTCTAAGACTGTCACAAGGGGACACACAGGTAATAATAGAAAGGCTTTATTGACAAAATTAAATAATACCAATAATACAAGAAAAAACTATCACCATGTCACAGATTAAAAATAAACAACGTTGTTATAAATAAAAAGACCAGGATTGTAAAAGCACACGTGTTGCCCTCTGCATTCACACGATCATTCCAATTGCATAAAGATGTCTGTTCAGTCTCAAATATAACCACTAAATAAAATATGCTGAAGGTCGTGTATCTTGTAAGGAAATCGCAGATTAGAGGCAGCAGCTGTTGTGGCACTGACGGTTCACCTTATTGGACCAATAGGATTGGATGACGGCTGCACACCCATCCAGCTGACTATGGAGTTTACCAAGCCGACTCGGCAGGACTTTCAACTGAACTGACAGAGTTTATCTCTGTCTTTGACCAAAGCCAAGTGAACAGTGTTGACGGGGTTGAGCCATGCATTAGCTGCGGTGAGATCTGCTTTTTGCTCATCTGAAACTGTCTATTATAAATCTCTCCCCTCCCATACAGGACTGTCATTTGATATACTTTACTAGCAACGGGGCTGAGCTGCCTGTTACACAGTGGATAATACATACACCCAACGTTTTGGGACTGAACTACAGTGCACCTCCCCCATTTACTTCTTGCTACTCTCTGGCATCATTGCTCTCTACGTGGAACTTTTCTATCTATGCCGGGTTACCTGTTAATTTGGAAAATCTTTGCTCTACTAGTACCAGTAGTAGGGTGAACCGTCAGTGACATACACCACACGGCGGGACTTTCAATTGAACCGCACAATTCATTAAAGTGTATGAGGATAAGTGAATGAGGATAGACTGCCGATATATCTCATGACAACGGGGTTGAGTTGTTTGCTATTTTGTGGACATCACTTATGCTTTGGGTTGAACTACAGCGCACATCACCCACTTCCTATGTTTATCCTTTGGAACGGCCACTCTTCACTTGGAACCTGCCCATTTATATGGGGTTACCTGTCAGAATGGAATTTCCCTTGCTCTACTTGCATCAGCACTAGGGTAAACCGTCAGTGCCACAACAGCTGCTGCCTCTAATCTGCGATTTCCTTACAAGATACATGAACTTCAGCATATTTATTCAGCGGTTATATCGGAGACTGAACAGACATCTTTATGCAATTTGAATGATCATGTGAATGCAGAGGGCAACGCATGTGTGCTTTTCCAATCCTGGTCTTTTTATTTATAACAACGTTGTTTAGTTTTAATCTGGGAGGTGGTGGTCGTATTTTCTTGTATTATTGGTGTTATTTCATTTTTTCAATAAAGCCTTTCTACCATTACCTGTGTGTCCATTGTGACAGTCTTAGAGTTCTGGTCTACCCCCTTTTTTTTTTTAATACTTGTCTTTGTACTCCTCACCTGGTTACCGCCACACACCCTTAACACCATCTGAACCAAATAAGTTTATCTTGGTCTCATCAGACCACAGGACATGGTTCCAGTAATGCAGTAAATAAAAATTAGTTTGCTTGTCTTAAGCAAACTGTTTGCGGGCTTTCTTGTGCACCATCTTTAGAAGATACTTCCCTTCTGAGACGACAGCCATGCAGACCAATTTGATGCAGTGTATGGTCTGAGCACTGACAGGCTGACCCCTTCAACCTCTGCCGCAATGCTGTCAGCACTCATACGTCTATTTACCAAAGACAACCTCTGGATATGACGCTAAGCACCTGCACTCAACTGCTTTGGTCGACCATGGTGAGGCCTGTTGGTCTTGACCACCGTGCTGCAGCTTAGTTTCAAAGTTTTGGCAATCTTCTTATAGCCTAGGCTATCTTTATGTAGAGCAACAATTCTTTTTTTCAGATCCTCAGGGAGTTCTTTGCCATGAGGTGCCATGTTGAACTTCCAGTGACCAGTATGAGAGAGTGAGAGCGATAACACCAAATTTAACACACCTGCTACCCATTACACCTGAGACCTTGTAACACTAACAAGTCACATGACACCGGGGAGGGAAAATGGCCAATTGGGCCCAATTTGGACGTTTTCACTTAGGGGTCTAATCACTTTTGTTGCCAGCGGTTTAGACATCAATGGCTGTGTGCTGAGTTATTTTGAGGGAACTGCAAATTTACACTGTTATACAAGCTGTACACTCACTACTTTACATTGTAGCAAAGTGTAATTTCTTCAGTGTTGTCACATGAAAAGATATAATAAAATATTTACAAAAATGTGAGGGGTGTACTCACTTTTGTGAGATCCTGTAAATGCTAAAATGCAATGTCAAAAGAATTAAAAAAAAAAAAAAAATATATATATGTCTTCACTTTTCAATCAGGTAAACTTACTCTGAGCGCCGCTTTATTTTTTTAACAGCGTAGTCCTTTCGATCCAGTTTTTTTCTTGCTTTAAAAACAGTTCCATATCCACCAGAACTGAGTCTTATTATGTTGTCGAAATCCTGAAGAAATCTGAGGAAAAAAAAAAAAAAATGACAAAAATGTATGAAAATAAGGAACAAAAAATTAACTGGAATTAAAAGCTGGCATTTATTTTGAAGCTAAACCCTAGCTACATATTTCGACAGTAAACATACTGAATGGTGCTTTTATTTCCTCCAATTTCTAGAAATACCATCTCATTCTAGCAACAATATGCTTTTCAAAAACTCATGTGAAAACTCAATTCTAGGCTTTCTTGCAGAGTTACATTGGTCCAACTTGAAACCAATGTACGTATGTATATGCCCTACCTGTAGGATCCTGTGGAAGCAAAGAATCACAGTTGCAGTCATCGCTGAAACAGTGAACGCTGCTATCTTCAAGGTCCCATGCCAAGCGACTACGATGCTGTATAGTGAACATGGGATCACTCGCTCCGCAGGGGGCATCACTCACAAAATTCCTTGCATTTTTCTCCATGAATGCAAAGCTTTTCTTTCTCCTTTAATCAGAGAACACCTTGCATTCATTGAGAAAAATGCAAGGTATTCTGTGTGAACGGCATCCATGCCAAGCGAGTAACCCCTTGTGTACATACAGCACTATACAGCAATGTAGCTATGCAAAAAAAGCCATACATTGAATTTAGCTTTAATTCTTTGGGTGGCTGAGGTTGTAGTATGTTTAAACTTTGCTCAAGCAAGTGACATGGTCCCACACAGATGGCTAATCTGTAAATTAGGGCTTATTCATTTAGTAAATTATCCCCAATCTCTCCAGTGAGGAAAATCTCCTCTTGCGCCCCGTACACACGATTCGAAAATCGGACAATAAATCTTTTTTTTGCATGATAGTCGCATATTGAATTCTCTATTGCCCACAACAAGCTAGTGGAGGATTACAACGCTAGGGGGGATGACTTGGAGGCCTTGAAGAGCAAGATGACGGACCTAGAAGACAGGGCCCGCCGTAACAATGTAAAACTGCGAGGGGTCCCTGAGTCAGTTTCCCCATCTGAACTGAGAGCCTATGTGCAGGCTATGCTGCTGGATCTTATGCCTGACACCCCAGTAGCAGAAGCAGTGGTGGATCGTGCTCATCGCCTGCCAAAGCCACAACATCTACCTGATAAAATACCACGGAATGTTATAGCACGCATCCACTTTTTTTCATGTTAAGGACGATCTCATGCGGTTTGCAAGAAATACCGCTCCACTGCCTGATCCTTATCACGGTCTATCAGTGTATGCTGTCTTGTCTCAATTCACTATGGCCGCCCATAAGAAGCTCATTCCTTTGAACAAACTACTCCGAAACAACCAAGTGGCGTACTCCTGGGGGTTCCCCACCAAACTCCTCATCGTTAAGGATGGCCGCACGCACGTTGTTCGCTCGGTGGAAGAGGGATTCGCACTCACCAAGAAGTGGGGTCTCCTTCCGGACCTGCAGGAATCTTCACCCCGCGCAGAACCTTCTCGTCTGGAACCTGAATGGCGACGGGTCAACAGATGAGCTCCTTGTTCTTGTCTATGCTCCCGTGGTGTTCATCCCAAGGGTCTACTGCGGATCTTCTTTTCATCATTTTTTTTTTTTTTGTTGCTTCCATGCCTGGATGAGTCGGAGTCCAGGAGTGACCGGGTGATCGGAGCGGATACCACCTTCACCAGTGCCTGCGATCTTCTCGCATGAAGGAGTTTTCCCCAAACTCTTGTTTACATGTTTTCTGTACTCTTTTTGTTCCCTTTTGTTTTATCTTCTATTTCTTTAGCCTCAACGCTCTCTACGATGATCTGGAAACTACTGTTCTAGTGACCAAGGACGTTTGCAATGACTCTGCTCCACGGCAGCAACGAAGGTTTGTGACTGTGTCTTCGTGCAAGGCCTGCAGGTACTGTCCGCACCATTTCACTTTTTTCTCTCCCTCCTCTAGCGGGGTTTTTTTTTACTCATGGAGGACTCCCTTTTGCTAATTCAAGACCAAGGACTGCCATGTTTAATTATCTTTCTCCTTTTTACCTTTAAATGGTTATTAATAAAGTTACCATTAATGCTCACGGTCTTAATAGTCCTTTCAAGCGCAGGTCTCTCTGACGGGAGGCCCGTGCTCTTCGAGGGGATGTTATTTGTGTCCAAGAGACCCACTTCATGCGATCCAAGCCACCTAAGTGCTCTGATAGATCCTATCCCCACATTTTCACTCCTTTTAGTGTTAATAAGAAGAAGGGTGTACTTACTGCTATTAAAAGTTCTGTAGCCTTTCACCTGCATGAGTCATTTACTGATTAAGCGGGTCGTTCTCTTATCTTGATATGTGATATCAATAACATCACCTACACAATTGTTAACCTTTATGCTCCTAATCAGGGCCAACTTAGATTTTTAAAAGTGCTGGTGAAAAAAGTGGATCGTGTGAAGAGGGGCCTTACAGTGTACTGTGGGGACTTTAATTGCATTGCAGATGCGGACTTAAGACTGTTCTCCTACTCAGGGGCGTGCAAGGGCTACTCTGCAAAAGTTCTTGCACTCTTCTGACCTGTATGATGTGTGGCGCTGCCTTAACCCTACGGACAAGGACTTTACTTACTACTCAGCCCCTCATGGATTGTACTCGAGACTGGATCTATTTGTGGATGACTTTCAGTTTTAGAGCGGTTGAGAAATCCTCGATCCATACGATGTCCTGGTCGGACCACGCTCCGGTCTCGGTGGTGGTCTCGGAGCCCCATATAACTACGCCGGTTCATCTGTGGCGTAACAATGTTTCTCTGCTCCGGGATGCGGGCCATCGGGAGCGGTTGGGTGGTCGGATTCGGGAATACTTTGAGAATAATGACACTCCGGGGATGGACATTTTCAATCTTTGGTGTGCACATAAGGCATTTTCTCAGGGGATTCTTATCCAGCAGGCCTCCAGGGTGAAGAGGGCAAGGGCACAAGCTTTGAAATCCCTGCTAGAGAAACTCCGATCTCTTGAAGCCGCCCACAAAGCAGACCCAAACTTGCTTAAATTGAAAGAGCTTACTGACTGTAGACAGCTTGTCCGTCATAAGCTTTTGGTTCATCAGCACCATCAGCACCTTCTGTTCCTTTCCAAGGCACGTTATTACTCCCAGGGCAACAAATCAGGTAAAATGCTAGCTAATTTCCTGAAAAAAAGGCAACAAAAAACTAAGCTGTCCTCTATTAGGGACCCCAAAACAAACACCTTGGTGCACCACCCCAGTGCAATTGCTAATGCATTTTCAAATTACTATACATCCCTATATAATCTTAAGGATGATGAGACTACCCCGCAGCCTTCAGACTCCCCTATCACCTCTTTTCTGGACTCTTTGCAACTCCCCACTATAACAGAACATATGTTGCAAACTATGAACTCCCCCATAACGGAGGACGAAGTACAAAAAGCCATCTCCTCTCTGCCATCTAACAAATCTCCTGGGGCGGACGGCTTCTCAGCCGAATACTATAAAGCGTTCCAACAAACCCTGTCTCCTTATCTTTGCAAATTATTTAATGCAGCTGCACAGCGCTCCTCCTTCCCTGAGGAGATGCTGCAAGCAGTAATAGTTGCACTTCCCAAACCTGGTAAACCGCCCGATGTACCCCAAAACTTCCGTCCAATTTCCCTTTTAAATTCCGATCTGAAGCTTTATGCCAAGATCTTGGCAGTACGGCTGGCTGAGGTGACCCCCTGCCTGGTCAAAGCGGACCAGGTGGGATTTGTGAAGGGTCGGCAGGCACTGGACGGCACTAGAAGGATGTTCAATCTCTTACAGATTGCCGAAAATCGGAGGGTGTCCTCAGTGTTCCTGACATTAGATGCTGAAAAAGCGTTTGATAGGGTGCACTGGGGGTACCTGAGGGCGACTGACTAAATTTGGGATTCAGGGACCTATGTTCTCTGCTATTTCAGCGCTTTACACTAGGCCGTCGGCCAGGGTGTTTACATCTAGTGCATTGTCTGACGGCTTCGTTATTACTAATGGCACGCGCCAGGAGTGCCCTCTGTCTCCGCTCATCTTCTCCTTGGTCATGGAGCCCCTGGCGGAGGCCATTAGGTGTGACCCCAACATTTCTGGAATTAGGGTGGGGGGGGAAGAGATCACAAAATCGGGCTATCGCGGATGATGTGATCCTTACCCTGACTTCCCCAGCGAAATCCCTTCAAAGCTTGCAGTGCCAACTGGATGCTTTTGGAGCCATCTCCTACTATAACCTTAATGTGACTAAATCCCTGTGCCTGCCGATCTTTCTATCCGCCCGAGAGCTGCAACTCCTTAGGGCTGCGTATCCATTTCAGTGGACTACCAAGTCTGCCCCCTACTTAGGGGTATCTTTGGTGGCGCCGGGCTCTCTTGTGTCCCTTTCTGCTCTTTTATGTTGTATTAGGTAGCATTTCTGCTTGCATGGGTACTTCTGTTTCCTCCCACAGTCAGGACATGCGGTTGTTTGAGTGCTGTCCACATTGGTTTGTAACAATTACATTGTGTGTGTAAAGCATGTATGGGAGATAGGGACCTTAGCTTGTAAGTTCCTTGAGGGGCAGGGGCTTGTGCGAACATACAGTATGTACAGTATGGGCATGTTTGGCAAGTGACACCACATGCCAGACTTGACATAAAGAGTTTAATTTTCACACCGCAAAGCATCACAGCCATGGTAATGTGAATGGACGTGCGCTCCCATCAAGTTATTTTGTAGGTGGGCAGTAAAAATACAGTTCAACTGCCTGTTTTTTTTCCCACCCCTTGCAGCCCATGGGAACTAAGCCTTACATCTTACATAGGTAGACAAAGACATAGCTATCTAGTTTAATGTAGAAAAAAAATCTTTAGTCTAAGCTTTTAAAATTTATGACACAAGTTTAGGTCACAATCAAGAAGATACAGACTTACAATTTGTCTTCAGTGAATTTATCATTTACTTGTTCTTGATTTGAGAAATTGGCTGCTATTCGCCTTAAAGGAAAAGAAAGTCGTACATTACATAGTTAGTCATCTGGTTTAACCAATAAAAAAACAAAAACACAGTAAAGGAAACCCAACCATACAATCCCATATACACAATCCTATACCCACAGTTGATCCAGAGGAAGGCGAAAAAACCCCTGCAAAGCATGATCCAATTTGCTACAGCAGGGGAAAAATAATCCTTCCTGATCCACCGCGAGACAAATCGGATATTCCCTGGATCAACCTTGCCTATAAATATTAGTACCCAGTTATATTATTATTATTATTATGTACACCTAGGAAATAATCCAGTCCTTTTTTAAAGCAATCTACTGAGCTGGCCAGAACCACCTCTGAAGGGAGTCTATTCCACATTTTCACAGCTCTTACTGTAAAGAAACCTTTCTGTATTTGGTGACAAAATCTCTTTCTCTAGCCTTAAAGAGTGCCCCCTCGTCCTCTGTGTTGACCTTAAAATGAATAACTCAACACCATATGGACCCCTTATGTATTTATACATGTTGATCATATATCCCCCCCCCCCCCTAATCTCCTCTTCTCAAGAGAGAATTCAGTTTCTCTAATCTTTTCTCAAAGGTGAGATTCTTCATGCTTCTTATCAGTTTGGTTGCCCTTTTCTGCACTTTCTACAGTTCACCTGATAATTTTTTTGAGAACTGGTGCCCAAAACTGAACTGCGTATTCCAGATGAGGTCTTACTAATGATTTGTACAGGGGCAAAATTATATCTCTCTCTCTCGCTGGAGTCCATGCCTCTGTTAATACAAGAAAGGACTTTGCATGCTTTGGAAACCGCAGCTTGGCATTGCATGCTTTTATTAAGCTTAGGATCTATCATAACACCCAGATCCTTCTCCACTATGGATTCCCCCAATTCTACTCCCCCTGTAAGGAAGTTATTACACTGCATAGCTTGGTGTAATCTGTAGTAAACATTTCAAAATTAAACTTTTATCAAGCACACATATTTGCATAAAATAAAGGGCATATCTGAATTTACCTGTGAGGTTTGCTTGGGAGAACTGGGGTTCCAGTGCATGAAGGCTGAGCTGTTATCTAAGTGAAATTGAAACTCGATTTTAGATAAGCAATTTTTGTATAAATGGCAAAATATTTAAAATAGCTCAACATTTGTTCTAAAATCAAATACATCTATTACCCAAAGAGCATATTGTTTCCCATATGCTTCCTAAATAGGGTATAGCACCCAGCAAAAGTCTTGAGGGAAAACACTTAAAGTCAAGGTGCATTTAAAATAAAAAACACAAAAATCAGCACAAGGGACATAACAGTCAGTAGGATGTGGCCCTTGTGTTGATGCCTCTTCTGTTTGCTGAAATTCACCTTTGTAGATAAGTGTGTGTAAAAAGGGATTGCACAGTGAAATAAAAAAAAAAAAAAAAAAGAGACGCAAATTCCTTACGTACTCAGCAGAGAACACCAACATTCATTCACAGAGAATCAAAAAGGCTAAATATACAACACAAAAAAGTGAAGAGCTATGAATGAAGCCACCCTAATATATAATCGTAATAGTAATTTAAAACAGAAAACATGACCAAAAAAAAGAAAAACATTTTTTTTCAAAAATTTTGGATAGAGCGTGTCAGGATCTGTGTCATTACATGGGTCACCTGCTGGTGGCACTGTTGTTCCTGGAACTGAGGGGCGCAGTTCCAGGGCCCACCAGCGGGTGTCTCCCAGCAGCTGGACTGTTCTTTTAATTAAGCTGCACCTGAGGAGGACTGCTGAGGGAATATAAGCCCGCCCTTCACTGAGGCTCAGTGCTTCAGTATTTTCTCTGCTAGCCATGTCCCTGTATCCTGAAACCTGTATCCTGAAACCTGTATCCTGATCCTGAGTCCTGTTCCCTGCATCCTGCTTCCTGTACCTGGCTCCCTGCTTTCCTTGTCTCCTGTCCCTGTCCTGTCCTGCTATTGTTTGCTCCATCCCTTTGTATATAGTTTGTTAGGTTCTATTGGGGTTTTGTACTGCTATCATTTATATTTTGTTTACTTGTTTATGGTCACTGGTGTTGGTATTGGAGTGTGTCATTTTGCTTAATAAACTTATTTACATCTTTATCCATCTGGGTCCTGATTCCTTGGTGCAGCCAACTGATCTGATCACCCTTGCTGGATGCCTGCATGTGGTATCCCTGACAGAATACTGAAGCCACTAACGATCAGATCGGTTGCACCTGGGAATTAGGAATTTTCTGGTTGTTGCAAGATGCAGTCAGAGGAGGTCTTTTATTTTTCTTTGCTTGTAACAGAAGACAGGGAATATTGTCGCCAAATTTTGAAAACTTACACTAGCGAGCAGTTGTTGGAATGCATCCGTCTGGCCCACTCGTTTGTTGACAAAGGCAGAGTTTTGTTCAAAGAGATTCAGCCACTTATTCAGCTCTGTGCAGAGTTGGCTTTATCTAATACCCCTAAGGGTGGTGATGATTATTCTCCTCCTTTTAGTGTCTCTCAGGTGGTATCTCTTGTGTGGCTCTTGGAAGATGATAAACCCTATTTTATTGAACATTATTCAGTGTATTCTCCAGAGGCCCTGTTGGATTGCATGAATGCTGTATATTCTCTAATCAGACAAGGGGGTTGTAAATTGAGTTTTGTTCAGGCCTTACTGCAAACCTGGTCAGATCTTTCCAATTTAGCATCAGCTAACTCACACCAATCCACTTCTGCCTCTGGACACCAGTTTTCTCAAAGTTTATCCTCTCCGTTACCCGTAGAAACCACAGCTGCAGTTAGGTATGGTTTGCTTTCCACTGCTTGTTCATATCCTGGCTTAACGAGTTGCACTTTTCCTGCATTTAACTCTGTGAAAACTTCCTCTACTACTCTGTTGCCCCTAGCAACCTCTCAGAAATTCTCCTCTGTAACTGTCTCTCCTTTTCCACCATCTCCCAATACTGCCATTTCGCTTCCATCTACTTCACAATCTATTCATAGCCCTGCAACCACTAGCAAGATTTCTGTATCTAAACCTAAAAAGAAAAGGAGATTTTTCCCAACACATACAATTATACCTGTTACCCAGCCTGCTGATCCAGTGCCCGCTGATCTGGTGCCTCCTACTGAGCCTGTTGATCCAGTGCCCACTGATCCGGTGCCTCCTACTGAGCCTGCTGATCCAGTGCCCGCTGTTCTGATGCCTGTTGTTCCAGTGCCTGCTGATCCAGTGCCCACTGATCCGGTGCCTCCTACTGAGCCTGCTGATCCAGTGCCCACTGTTCTGATGCCTGCTGTTCCAGTGCCCGCTGATCTGGTGCCTCCTACTGAGCCCGCTGATCCAGTACCTGCTGTTCCGGTGCCCGCTGATCCGGTGCCTCCTACCGAGCCTGCTGATCCAGTGCCCACTGATCCGTTGCCTTCTACTGAGCCTGCTGATCCAGTGCCCGCTGTTCTGATGCCTGTTGTTCCAGTGCCTGCTGATCCAGTGCCCACTGATCTGGTGCCTCCTACTGAGCCTGCTGATCCAGTGCCCACTGTTCTGATGCCTGCTGTTACAGTGCCCGCTGATCTGGTGCCTCCTACTGAGCCTGCTGATCTAGTGCCTGCTGTTCTGATGCCTTCTGATCCAGTGCCCGCTGATCTGGTGCCTCTTACTGAGCCTGTTGATCCAGTGCCTGCTGTTCTGATGCCTGCTGATCCAGTGCCCGCTGATCTGGTGCCTCCTACTGAGCCTGTTGATCCAGTGCCCACTGATCCGGTGCCTCCTACTGAGCCTGCTGATCCAGTGCCCACTGTTCTGATGCCTGTTGTTCCAGTGCCTGCTGATCCAGTGCCCACTGATCCGGTGCCTCCTACTGAGCCTGCTGATCCAGTGCCCACTGTTCTGATGCCTGCTGTTCCAGTGCCCGCTGATCTGGTGCCTCCTACCGAGCCCGCTGATCCAGTGCCTGCTGTTCCGGTGCCCGCTGATCCAGTGCCTCCTACTGAGCCTGCTGACCCAGTGCCCACTGATCCGGTACCTTCTACTGAGCCTGCTGATCCAGTGCCCGCTGTTCTGACGCCTGTTGTTCCAGTGCCCACTGATCCGGTGCCTCCTACTGAGCCTGCTGATCCAGTGCCCACTGTTCTGATGCCTGCTGTTACAGTGCCCGCTTGTCTGGTGCCTCCGACTGAGCCTGCTGATCCAGTGCCTGCTGTTCTGATGCCTGCTGATCCAGTGCCCGCTGATCTGGTGCCTCTTAATGAGCCTGTTGATCCAGTGCCCACTGATCCGGTGCCTCCTACTGAGCCTGCTGATCCAGTGCCCACTGTTCTGATGCCTGCTGATCCAGTGCCTTCTATTCCGGTGCCCTCTGATCCAGTGCCTCCTACTGAGCCTGCTGATCCAGTGCCCTTTGATCCGGTGCCTTCTACTGAGCCTGCTGATCCAGTGCCCGCTGTTCTGATGCCTGTTGTTCCAGTGCCTGCTGATCTGGTGCCTCCTACTGAGCCTGCTGATCCAGTGCCTGCTGTTACATTGCCCGCTGATCTGGTGCCTTCTACTGAGCCTGCTGATCCAGTGCCCACTGATCCGGTGCCTCCTACTGAGCCTGCTGATCCAGTGCCTGCTGTTCTAATGCCTGCTGGTCCAGTGCCCGCTGATCCGGTGCCTCCTACTGAGCCTGCTGATCCAGTGCCCGCTGTTCTGGTGCCCGCTGTTCTGGTGACCACTACCCAATCTGCTGACCCAGTGCTTGCTGTTCCAGTGCCCGCTGACCCAGTGCCTGCTGTTCCGGTGCCTGCTGATCCGGTGTCTCTTACTCAGCCCGCTGATCCGGTGCCAGCTGATCCCGTGCCCGCTGTTCTGGTGACCACTCCTGTGCCTGCTGATCCTTTGCCTGCTGACCCAGTGCTTGCTGTTCCAGTGCCCGCTGACCCAGTGCTTGCTGTTCCGGTGCCTGCTGACCCAGTGTTTGCTGATCCAGTGCCTGCTGAGCCACGGTCTGCCGCCCTGTTTGATGTGCCACTGTCTGTTGCCCAGCCTGGTGTGCCACTGCCGGATATCCTGCATGCCGCTGGCGCTCCCCTGCTTGATGTCCAGCTTGCCTTCAGTCCCAGTGTTGGGACATGTGTTGCAATGAGGGCAGGTGTATCCCTAATGTTACGCCTCTTCAGGAACTTGACCGGTGGGGTGCCAAGACGGCTTCCAGACCCTGGTGGTGGGGCGCATGATCAATTGCTGGACTCTGGTGGCACGCCTTCCGGCAAGTTAAAGGACTTGGGCCTAGAGAGTGCTAGAAGACCCGCAGACATGGAGGGGAGACCTTTTTGGACTTTTGGGGTAGAAGCACAATGGAGCGTCCGGAGGCCGCTCCTTAAAGGGGGGGAACTGTCAGGATCTGTGTCATTACATGGGTCACCTGCTGGTGGCACTGTTGTTCCTGGAACTGAGGGGCGCAGTTCCAGGGCCCACCAGCGGGTGTCTCCCAGCAGCTGGACTGTTCTTTTAATTAAGCTGCACCTGAGGAGGACTGCTGAGGGAATATAAGCCCGCCCTTCACTGAGGCTCAGTGCTTCAGTATTTTCTCTGCTAGCCATGTCCCTGTATCCTGAAACCTGTATCCTGAAACCTGTATCCTGATCCTGAGTCCTGTTCCCTGCATCCTGCTTCCTGTACCTGGCTCCCTGCTTTCCTTGTCTCCTGTCCCTGTCCTGTCCTGCTATTGTTTGCTCCATCCCTTTGTATATAGTTTGTTAGGTTCTATTGGGGTTTTGTACTGCTATCATTTATATTTTGTTTACTTGTTTATGGTCACTGGTGTTGGTATTGGAGTGTGTCATTTTGCTTAATAAACTTATTTACATCTTTATCCATCTGGGTCCTGATTCCTTGGTGCAGCCAACTGATCTGATCACCCTTGCTGGATGCCTGCATGTGGTATCCCTGACAGAGCGCTAAAAGCGAGACTACCCATATAATCAAAAGGTCTAAATCAACATGTGCAGTGCATAAAAGCTCCATAAACACAATCTTATGATGTAAAATCTTTCAAAATTCTTCCACCAGTCACACAGACAGTCCCCATGATCATCACTAGACAATTCTTCTAAAATTACCAACACATGTCTTCACACAGAAACATACATGTGCTCACCCTTGCAGAGACCTCTAGCTTATAGATTTATCTGCACTCAATGTATATTGGCTCCTCGTTTTTCCAGGGATTCACTACCACAGACAACCTGGATAATATTCTCTTTAAAATCCTTAATAAAAGACCCTCCTCCTCAGTTAAAAGACAAAAAACAAATATTCCCAGCCTGCCAGTATACAGCTTTAACCCATGAAACAGTAGCAGCTCAGCATTGGCATGGATTATCTCCTTTTAGACTTGGCTGGCAACTTGCAGGAATCGAAAGTGATGACATCAGATGTCAATGTCCACCTGATGTGGTACACCCTTGGGCAGGGCTTCTTCAGAGGTCTGAGCCAAAAAACATCAGGCGCAGATAGATCTCCTATAATTTAGAGGTCTCTGCAAGGGTGATGGCATATGTATTTCTGTGTGAAGACACATGGTGGACTTGTTAGAAGAATTGTCTAGTGGTGATCACGGGCAGTCTGTGTGACTGATGGAATTACATATTGATGGGGACAAGGGCCTCTTCCCCAAAACCCTGGACTGTGGTGGTTGTGGTCTGCGGGCAGGGGCTTATCATACTCTGGAAGCCCCCTTTAACAAAGGGGCCTCCATATCCCCCTCTACAGGTGAATGAGTATGGGATACATTGTACCCTAATTCACCAAAAAAAAAAAAAAAAAAAAGTGTCAAAAGGAAATAAAAAAAAAAAAAACAGTTTTTGACAATTCCAAATTTGCGGGGAAAAAAAGTCCCCCGATGAAGATCCATCGCCAATTACGTCACCCACCACCACTGCTAGACTTGGAAAAATAAAAATAAAAAAAGCTTCACCCGTGAGGAAGGCTAACCGCCGACTACTTGCTCCGCCATTTGACAGGTCTTTTATAGGTAAGGGGCGGGCCACCTGGCTACGTTACCTGGTGGCACCGCTCCCTTATAACATCACTAGTCCAGCATGCACTGCTCGGTCATTCAACATTAGACCTTTGGGACTTTCCAAAGCAGTGTCAATATTAGGGGGTGGAAAATACACAGCAATAGATATAATTCCCAACAAGGGCTAAACATAGCCAACCAGGTCAACCAGGAGGTCAACCAGGAACAACTGGAGCTCACTACCATTAAAAATACACCCTCAAGAGGCAGGAGCCTCTGCAACTGCAGCCTGCAGAACTTTGCAGCTGAACGCAGCATCCGAAGATGCAAGTACATCCACCTTATAAAACTTTGTGAATGTGCATAGACGACCACGTAGCCACCTTGCAAACCTGAACCACTGACGCCTGACGACGGAAGGCCCAGGAGGCACCAAGCGCCCTCGTACAATGCACCCTGACAGGGAAAGGAGGTACCTGATCCTAAATAGAATAGGCCTGCACCACCATCTGCCTGATCCATCTTAAAATGGTCACAGTAGTTGTGGCCTGCCCCTTATGGGGTCTATCCGTAAGGACAAACAAAGAATCGTATTTACGAATCAACTCAGTCGCCTCCAGTTACACTCTGATTGCCCAAACTACATCCAAGGAGTGTAGGGCAATTTCTTCAGGATGTGGTTTCGGCTTAGGAAACAAAGACGGCAACACAATATCCTGTGAACTACGAGGTAAGGTGACCGACAGGACAACACAGCCAACTCCGACATTCTACGCACAGAAGTAATAGCCACCAAAAGGCCAACTTCCATGACAAGAGTGAGCAGAGGAAGTTCAAACTCTTTTTGAAAATATTCGTGAAAGGCTTTTGAAGTACAGACAGTATCAAATTGAGATCCCACTGAGGTATCAGGGATCCCACCAGAGGATCCAGATGGGGGAACGCCTAGTTGTAAAAACTCAAGCAGGCGAAACCCCCCCCCAGCGACTCACACCAAGTAATACATTCCCTCCAAATTCGATGATAAACCTTCCTGGAAGTAGATTTCCTAGCTTTCAGCAGCGTAGGAATCACCAACTCAGACAGCCCACTGTCCTTCAGCACCTGGCTATCAAGATCCATGCAGTTAAAGCCAGCGACCGCAAAGCAGGATGGAAGATTGGTCCTTGAGACAGAAGATCCTCTATGAAAGGAAGTTTCCAAGGAGCATTGGTTACCAGCCTTAATAGGCCTGCGTACAAAGACCGGCAAGGCCAGTCTGGTGCAACCAGAAAGAATGGAATCCCTTCCACCTCGATTCTGCTTAACAGTCTCAACAGAAGTTGTATTGGAGGAAAAGCGTAAATCAGACTAAACTGACCCCAAGGGGCCACCAGGGTGTCTGCGGCGTCGGTCAGAATATCCCAAGACCTTGACCCGAACCTCTGCACCTTCCTGATGAGACAGGAGGCCAACAGACACCATCGGGAGTCCCCCACCGGAGACACAGTTGATAAACCATTTTCCCTGATCCAACGTCAGCTGACTGAGGTAGTCCGCCTGACGATTCTCTACACCTGGAATGTGCACAGCAGAGAGGGTCGGAACATATCGTTCTGCCCACCTTAGGAGGCCGGTTACTTTCCAGGCAACCAGAGCACTTCTTGTGCCCTCTTGACGATTGACATATGCCACAGCCGTGGCATTGTCTGATTGTATCCTTAACAGGCACCTCTGCAGGCGATCCGTCCACTGGGACAGACAAATCCTGATCACCCAAAACTCCAGGATGTTGATTGACAAACGGAATCCTCCCACGTCCAAACACCTTGAGCCGAGTAAACACCCAAAACACCTCCCAACCCGGACAGACTGGCATCCGTGGAAACCACTGTCCAATATAGGGGGAGAAAGGACCTTTCCTGTGAAAGCGCCGGAGAGCGAAGCCACCACTATCAGGGACCCTCTCGTATCCCGGCTCAACAGGATCAGATTGTCTAGCAACTGTGGATCCTGGTTCCATTTTGCAAGAATCTCCCTTTGCAGAGGTTTGGAATGTAACTGAGCAAACGGAACCGCTTCAAAAAGGTGGAAATCATTAAGCCCAGCACTTGCATGCAAGTCCTGAGAGATGACCGACGATTGGACAACAGGAGCCCAAATCGCTTCCTGCAACTTCAGCAGGGTTGTCTGTGGAAGAAACACCCAGGCCGAGGCTGAATCCAGCATCAGGCCCAGGTAGTCCAGCTTAGTGGACAGAGTCCGAGCTGATTTTTGAAAATTCAGCATCCAGCCGAACTCTTGCAGAGTTCGCAGAGTAGTGTCCAAATTGACTTCTAGAGCTGATGAAGACACTGCACATAGAAACAGATCATTTAGGTATCCCAACACCGTGATGCCCTTCTGCTTGAGCAAGGCCAACACCGGGGCCAACACTTTCGTGAACGCCCGATGAGCTGCGTCCTCATTAGGTGTTTCACTCGCTGGGCCAGCCCCCGTCCAGTGGGGCTATGTCGCGGCCAACCTAGCGCAGGGCTAATAGTTGGGTCTCGTGCTCGCAGGACAGACTGGGATGACCGTAAGGATCTAGGATATCCAGTGTTTCGCCCAGTCCGGCTGTTAAATGTAGTTCACACAGGAATGGAATTGATTGTAGTTCACACAAAACAGAAAATAAATAAGGAAGAAAATAATTCCACATAAAAAAGGAAAAAATGCCAGGACCGCAGATCCCAGCAGGGAGCCAGGTCCTTAATCCTGACAAGGCAGAAAAAACTGAAGGCCTATAGCAGGAAATGAGGGTATACTCCCTGGGACTGCCTCAGGGGCGTAGCCAAATTTGTTTCCACCTGGTCCTACTCCTGAAGAGCGAGCAGCATAAGCCCAAGGGTCTAAGAAGAAATAGAGCTGTGTCCATCAGTGAACGAAAGAGAAAAAATAGGATTTTTGGAAGAACTTACCGTAAAATTCTTTTCTCTGAGTCCTCTGACAGTTGCCGCCCGATGGTATTAGCCTTCACTAATGGGTAATGGCGCACTCTGCAGGAGCAGGCTAGGCAGATAATTGATCAGGTTAATACAAAAAAACTTTTATACCTCAGCACGCCACTAGGGGGCCATCCCTCAGCCATTATCCTGAACCCAATCTGATATTACCTCAGTTTGTAGCAAGCAGTACCGAAAGGCAACAACCCCCAGATCCAAAAACCAGAGGGGTGGGGGCGGCGACTGTCAGAGGACTCCGAGAAAATAATTTTACGGTAAGTTCTTACAAAAATTCTATTTTCTCTTACGTCCTCTGACAGTCGCCGCCTGATGGTATTAGCCTTCACTAATGGGACATCCCAAAGCAGTGCAGGTATGAGGGGTGGGAAATCAACGCAACCAATTAAGAAGGTAACGCAAAAAGCCGGGCCAGTAACAACCTGAGCCCACAGGAAAAAAACTGGAGCAAACCCCAGGAAAAAATACCCCATAAGGAGGGACAGTTAAAATAATGTCCCCTGCCGCACTCAAAACTGTGCGGCCAAAGGAAGCATCCGAAGATGCCAAAACATCAAGTTTGTAAGACTTTTGAAAAAGTGCACGGACGACCAGGTCACCGCCTTGCACACCTGAGCCACAGACGCCTGATGGCAAAAAGCCCAAGAGGCACTAACGGCCCAAGTAGAATAGCCTTTACTGGGAAAGGAGGAACCTGACCCGTGATGGAATAGGCCTAAAAAATAGTCTGTCTGATCCACTTAGAAATGGTCGCCGCAGAGGCGGCTGATCCCTTTCCGAGGTCCCTCAGGAAGAACAAATAGAGAATCAGACCGCCGATCGACTCCGGGGCGGACAGGTAGACCTCAACCACCCAGACCACAGCCAGAGAATGCAAGGCAAACTCCCTAGGATGCTTGGGTCGTGCACACAGCGAAGGCAACACGATAACATTGAGGTGGAATGAAGAAAACCACCTTGGGAAGAAAAGACTGATTCGGTTGCAGAACTACCTTATCTCTATGAAGTAACAGATAAGGCGAACGGCAGGACAAGGCCGCCACTTCAGACACTCTGCAAGCCGACGTGACAACACAGACAGATGAACTTCTCTGATGTTCTCGAAGGGAGGCTTTTGTAACACTGACAAAACTAATTTCAGATCGCAGGGAAGCAAGCGAGCTCTCCTTGGGGGAGCCAAATGCCGCACCCCTTGATTGAGGGTGCGGACCAAAGATTGGGACGCCAAAGGTCGTTGAAAAAAAGACGGCCAAGGCCAACAACTGACCCTTGACCGTAGTCCGCGGCAGATGCTGATCCACGCCCTTCTGCAAGAAGGCCAAGACCACCGCCACCGAGAAGGAACGAGGATGAAAACCATGCACTTCGCACCAAGCGATATACGCTTTCCAGGAGCGGTGAGAAATCATCCTTGAAGTGGCTTTGCTAGCCTGTAACAAGGTAGGGATGATCACCTGAGGAAGACCTCTATACCTCAGGACCTGGCTTTCAACAGCCATGCCGTCGAAAGCCAGAGACTGCAAAGCAAGATGGAAGATCGGTCCTTGAGACAGAAGATCGTCTCGCAGCGGAAGCCGCAAGAGAGGTTCGACGACCATCTGAATGATGTCCACGTACCAGGACTGTCGAGGCCAGTTCGGGGCCACCAGAATGACTGACATCCGTTCCGATGCCAACCTGCGGAGGAATCTGGACAACAGTTGAATCTGAAGAAAGGCATACAGTAGCCGATAGCGGTGCCAAGGCACCAACGCGCCCGCGGCGTCTGCCAGAGGATCGCGAGTCCTGGCCATGAACCTTTCCACCTTTTTGTTGAGACGGGACGCGAACAGATCCACGTCCGGAGTCCCCCACTGGGCATACAGGAGGTGAAACACCTCCGGATGCAGGGACTATTCCCCTTGGTCCAAAGTCTGGCGACTCAGATAGTCCGCCTGCCAGTTGTCCACACCCGGAATGTGAACGGCCGAGAGCGCTGAAACATGCGATTTGGCCCAGGACAGAATCTCGGGCCACTTCCTTGGCCGCCCGGGCACTACTCGTGCCCCCTTGGTGATCGATATAAGCCACTGCCATGGCATTGTCCGTCTGTACCCGCACCGGACACCCCGGAAGCTGAGACAACAACCGGAACAGACAAAGCTTGATCGCTCGGAGCTCCAAGATGTTGATCGTTAGCGAAGTCTCCCCCGCCGACCACGTCCCCTGGGTGCAAGCGTGCCCAGAACTCCTTCCCAGCCCGACAGGCTGGCATCCGTGGTGACAATTGTCCATAATAGAAGTCGGAAGGACTGGCCCTGTGTCAAGGACTGCGGCCGGAACTTCCACAGGAAATCCGACCGTATCGGATGACTCAAGGAAATTCTCCTTTCCAAGGACTGAGGTGTCCTGTCCCACCTGCCCAGGATCTCTGCTTGCAGAGACCTGGTGTGAAATTGAGCAAACTGCTTCGAAGGTCGAGACCATCAGGCCCAAGACCCGCATGCAGGTCCGCAAAGAGGAGAGATCGTTGTTCTCGAGAGCTCTGATCTCCTTCCGCAGAGTCCTGAGTTTGTCCCCCGGAAGGAAGACCCGAGATTGAGTCCAGGACAATCCCCAGGTACTGGAGACGAGTAGAGGAAATCAATGCTGACTTCTGAAAATTGACGGTCCACCCGAACACCTGAAGTGTCTGAACCATCACGGCCAGATCTTTCGCCAAGTTCACACATGAGTTCGACTTTAACAAGGTCGTCAAGGTAACCGAGGACCGCAATGCCCCGTAAACACAGTAAAGCTAGAACCAGAGCCAACACCTTGGTGAGAACCCTGGGAGCCGAAGCGAGACCGAAAGGCAACGCCACGAACTGGTAATGCTCCCCAGACACCGCCAAAGTGGAGATATCTGATGACCCTCGAAAATAGGGATGTGGAGATACGCATCCTGCAAGTCGATGGATGCCAGGAAGTCCCCAGGCCTCAATGAGGCCACCACCGACCAGATGGATTCCATCCTGAAATTCTGTACCCGCACAAAATGGTTCAGAATCGGACGCACCTTACCCCTTTTCCAGGGCACCGTGAACAGGTTGGAGAAAAAAAACGCAAAACCGTTCCCGGGAAGGAACGGGTACAATGACTCCTTGGGCAAGCAAATGGTGCACTGCCCCCATGAGATCTCTGAGACGATCGGGGGACAGCTGGAGAATGGACGGGAAGAACCTGTCTGCGGGGCGAGATCGAAACGCGATCTTGTACCCTGAACTAATCAGTTTGTGAACCCAATTGTCTTGAATGCCGGACAACCAGGGTTCCTGAAAGGAAAGCAGACGTCCCCCCCCCCCACCCCGACAAAGGGTGAGGGCTTCCCTTCAGGAAGAGGTGGACTGGGCCGCCGAACCAGACTGACCAGCTTCTGGCTTACCCGACCACGGCTTCTCGTGGCCACCGGAAAGCCGGAAGAGTTTACCCTTCCCCTGCGTCCTAAAGGCACGAAAGCAATTATGTTGAGTCTTGAAGGAGGGCCCCCTCCACGTGCGGGGGGACTTACCCTTGGTGACCTGGGGCAGCAGAGTACTCTTACCTCCCATGAGCCCCTTAATCAGCTCACCTAGAGTTTCCCCAAAAAGACGACTCCCCTCATAGGGGACCTCAGACACCGTCTTTTTGGACGCGTGGTCAACCAACCAGCACTTTTACCAGGTAATGCAGTGGATCGCAATCCCCACTGCCGACAACCGGGCGACCAATGGAGCCTCGTGTGGATGAGCTGATCCTGCTGCGAAGCCCCTTGCATCATGTCGTGAGCGCCTGAGAGGCCATCACTGAGGCAAACACAGGTTTCCACAGGGAACCCGCCACCAGATAAAAGGTGGCAGGCAAGCGCTTCCACACGCCAATCTGCCGGATCCCTGAATACCGGGGAATCCTCTACTGGCAACAAGGTAGACTTATTCAGTCTAGACACCGTGTGGTCCCCTGCTTGGGGACACTGTCCAACGTTTGTCTACAGCCTCCAAAAACGGATAGCGGATGTAAAAACACCACCAACAAGTGCTAAATGCACCGCCACTGGCCATTCACAATCTCATGAAATTCCTCAGGGCAGGAAAAAAGCCTGAACCGACTACTGGGATCTGCAGAACCCGAAACCGGACCGATTACTTGACTGAGCTGGCTCATCGTCAATATTGAGAGCTTCTGTTATGACGCCAATGAGAGCATCTATCATAGCGCGTTCCCGCGCTACCGAGGAGGAAGATTCCCACTCCTCCTCCCTCTCAGAAGTGGAGGACTGGGACCCCTCAGGGGGACCATCGTCCTTGGCAACCAATTCGGGCTCAGAGTCAGAGGACTGGGAGGGCACAGGCCGTTTTCTTTTGAGGAACGTGCCGACATCAGCAGATTCACCTGGGACACCAAAGTCGCAAGAGCAGCAGATATGGAGGCCATGGAAGAGGATTCAGGTGTAGCCGAAGCCCCCATCAGGTCTGCGGGGGATTTATTATCCTGGGAGTCCATTTTTGCCTTAAAATGAAAAAGGGACGCTGGCCCTTTAAAGCGGGGGTTCCCGCGGACCCTCCCCCCCCCCCCGCAATCTGCACTAACAGAAAGAGCCCCTGTGAAAACACACTAGCCGCAAGTAAAAAAACCTTTTGGTTGAAAAATGACAGAGGGATTAACAAAAATCCCCAGCCTGTCAGCTCATTTTTACACAGGAGAAAGTGTGAAGAAGGAGGAAGTGACCTCACATCGCTAGAGGCCCAGTCCTCAAGCCCAGACAAAAGGTGCCTATTGAAAGTCAATGACAAAAGTAAAAAGGGAAAATGGCCGCTTGCCCTTACTAGGCATGTTGCCCACATCCAAGATAGCGCCCGACTGGGAGCCTATGCAGAATCCCAACATGGCTGCTGTCCTCACACAGAGCTTAGATGCTGCACACCATAAAACATGGCGGCCGCACCAAACGGCAGCAAAATAAGTGTACAAACACATTCTGGCTACCATCAGGGACCCCAGGGAGACCCCTGCAGCACCCCATACAGCGCCCCCAGCGGGAGCAGGGAGGGAGGGAGAGCCCACAACCCGGCCAGAAGGGGGATCCTACAGAGACCACCAGCCCTGCTATCCCCCCCAGAGTGGGCCCACAACCCCCCAAACGTCCCCAGGGACAAGGGAGTATCAGTACTCACAGTCCAGAAGCGGGCATCGCTCAGATACGGGAGACCTCCCACCCTCAGTGGGGGTGCCGTCAGCCAAGGAGGGATGCTGGCAACAAGCGGGTGATCCGGGTTGAGACACCCTCAGCGAAGACGCAGCTCCACAGGCTCATCCCCATTCGGAGGGGTACTGTCGTTGCGAGGCCTTGGCGTAACCTGCGACGCTCGTTGGCAGGCTGGGACTCCATAAGGATCCATATTACCCAGTCCGAGCCCCAGCGCTGCAGTCACTTGCAGTCCTCCAGGAAAGGAATCCCTGACTAACTAGTGATAGTGGGATAAATAAAAATCTATTGTGCAAAGAATAACGCATAAATTTAGAAAAAAACAAAGAAAACCGAGACCCTAGGTCTCAGCAGGGAAGACCTAGCTCTACTGCTGACACTAGGCAGTATAAAACTGAGGTAATATCAGATTGGGTTCAGGATAATGGCTGAGGGATGGCCCCCTAGTGGCGAGCCGAGGTATAAAAGTTTTTTTGTATTAACCGGATAATCAATTATCTGCCTAGCCTGCTCCTGCAGAGTGCACCATTACCCATTAGTGAAGGCTAATACCATCGGGCGGCGACTGTTAGAGGACTCAGAGAAAAAAATGTTTTCATTACCTAATATTCTTATTACAAAGCTTCAGCTGAATGCAAAATGTTTCTTGTATGAAGGGTTGCTAATATCCTAATGTATTTTACCTCAACATGCAATTATATGACGATATGTAACAAATTCTCAGTATATTTCTTGATTTAATTCAGAATTTTTACTGATATTGAAATTTGCACTCCCGTTTTATGCATCAGGTTAAAAAAAAAAAACAACCTGTATGCCGCAGCCCCCCTTACACTTACCTGAGCCCCCTCTCAATCCAGCGATGTCCACGTGAGCCTCTCTGGGGACTCGCACTTCTGATTCGTTTTTGGCAGCAGTAGTAGCCATTGGCTCATGCTACTGTCAATCACAGCCAGTGAGCAAAAAATGAGACAGAGGGGTTGGGCTTAGCCGCGGCTCCATGTGTGAATATAGAGAGACAGAGCCACGGCTCTGGAGCACGCCTGCTTGGGTGCCTCCACAACAAGCTGCGAGAGCACCTGGCAAGGGATAGAAAACAAGAGCGCGGGCGAGGGACCTGAGAAGAGAAGGAGGATCTGGACTGCTCTGTACAAAGCCATTCCACAGAGCAGGTAAGTATAACATGTTTATTAAGGGAAAAAAAAATTTTTCATTGCAGATTCTAACCCGCATGGTACGGGTTAGAACGGTTCGGTACAGCGGCGCTTTTCCACTACATGGTACGGCGACGGTACGGCTCGCTTAAACAGTACCACCTCGGTTGGGGTTCCAAGCAGGCCGTACTGATACCATATCCCACAATCCTTTGCATGCAGCATTGATTGCTTGTCACTACTAGCCACTGATTGGTCAGAGAATTATTGTAATCCCACCCACTTAATACTAAGTACTACAACAGTGGAAAAGCAAACCGAGCCGAGTAGAGCCTATACAGTGCTGAACACTAGAAAAACATTAGGTGTGGCCAAATCAACTGTTTGGAACATCTTTAAAAAGAAAGAATGCACAGGTGAGCTCAGCAACACCAAAACACCCTGAAGACCACGAAAAACAACTGTGGTGGATGACTGAAGAATTCTTTCCCTGGTGAAGAAAACACCCTTCACAACAGTTGGCCAGATCAAGAACACTCTCCAGGAGGTAGGTGTATGTGTGTCAAAGTCAACAATCAAGAGAAGACTTCCCCAGAGTGAATACAGATGGTTCACCACAAGATGTAAACCATTGGTGAGCCTCAAAAACAGGAAGGCCAGATTAGAGTTTGCCAAACCATCTAAAAAAGCCTTCACAGTTCGGGAACAACATCTTATGGACAGATGAGACCAAGATCAACTTGTACAAGAGTGATGGGAAGAGAAGAGTATGGAGAAGGAAATAAACTGCTCATGATCCAAAGCATACCACCTTATCAGTGAAGCGTGGTGGTAGTGTCATGGTGTGGGCATGTATAGCTGCCAATGGAACTGGTTCTCTTGTATTTATTGATGATGTGACTGCTGACAAAAGCAGCAGGTTGAATTCTGAAGTGTTTCGGGCAATATTATCTGCTCATATTCAGCCAAATGCTTCAGAACTCATAGACGGCACTTCACAGTGTCCGTGTCAGGGTGACCGGCTTCCATGTCAGGGTGACTGGCAGGTGGTGCAGAGGAGCAGAAAGGGCGGGATCAGTGGCTGGGTGCGAGTGAGAGGAGCGTGTGTGTGAGAGAGTAACCCCCCCCCCCCCAGTAGAACGGCGGCGGCAGTGGCGGCGAGCGGTGCTAGAACCCCCCCAGAAGTAAAAGCAGGCGGCGAGCGGGTTGGAAACCCCCCCCCCTTTTTGCGGGCAGCGTGCAATAACCCCCCCTGTTTTTTCGGCGAGCGGTGCGGTAACCCACCCACCCCCCGGACAGAGAGGGAGCAGAGGAGACTAGCAGAACAAAGGCTGACCGGGAAGTGACCGAGGGAGGTGGGTGCAGAGAGAAAGACTGACCGACTGAGGGAGGAATCGCCATCAGGAACTGCAAGTGACAGGCTTAAAAGGGACACACACTAGGTAAGTAAGACTGGTGAATGAGATTGAACACTGACTGAGGGTGTAGTGTAGTACCCGAGTACCTATTACTACCTGAGTGCCTGTGAGTACCTATTACAACTGTGAGTGTTGTCGGGGCTGTGTGTCTGTGAGTGTTGTGCGACTGAGTGTTGTGCGACTGACCGGGCCGTGCGGCTGGGAGTGTTGTGCGGCTGGGAGTGTTGTGCGGCTGACCGGACTGTGCGACTGGGAGTGTGGTGCGACTGACCGGGCTGTGCGACTGAGTTTTTGTGCGACTGTGTTGTGCGACTGACCGGGCGGTGCAACTGTGAGTGTTGTGCGACTGACCAGGCTGTGCGACAGTGTCAAGTGAGTGTAGTGGAGTACCAGAGGGTGAGAAGGTAGAGTTAGGAAGCCAGGAAATAGCCACACAGGATAGACTTAAATTACTGAATCCCCATTAGATTAGTAGGTACAATGCCCGGCGGGTGTGGAGATGCGATTTTGTGTTAATCTTGTGATATGTATGCGGCGGGCAGCACAGTGGTGTAGTGGTTAGCACTTTCACATAGCAGCAAGAGGGTCACTGGTTCGATTTCCAACCACGACACTACCTGCCTGGAGTTTGCTTGTTCTCCCTGTGCCTGCATGGGTTTCCTCCGGGTACTCCGGTTTCCTCTCACACTCCAAAGACATGCTGGTAGGTTAATTGGATCCTGTATAAAATTGGCCCTACTATGAATGTGAGTTAGGGACCTTAGATTGTAGGCTCCTTGAGGGCAGGGACTGAGGTGAATGTGTAATGTATATGTGAAGCGCTGCGTAAATTGACAGCGCTATACAAGTACCTGAAATAAAATAAATACATACCACTGGTACTTTCAATGTATGCGTTCCTCGATCATGCGATCGAGGGCAAATACAAATGCGCAAAATGTAAGCATGTTGCTTCCCTGGAAGCTCAGGTCCTGAATCTAGGGAAGCAGCTGGCAACACTGAGCCGAATGTCCATACCGAAGGAGAGCCGGGATTGTACCCGTCAGGCGCAGGCAGGGGTCTGCACAGAGGTGGGCGGAGTATTGGAGGTGCAGGCATCAGAGCAGAGTAGAGGGGTGACAGTTAGGAAGGGTAGAAGGGGACAAGGCAAGGAGGCCGGTCCTGGGCTGGAGCACCCCAATAAATACACCCCGTTGCGTGATGTTGGGGAAACCAGTCAGGGACCAGCATTGCTGGAGCAGAGCGACGCCCCTAGCTGCCAGGGGAAGAACTCCTCCAGTGAGGCCGGGAGAAAGGGAAGACAGGTGTTGGTGGTAGGGGGACTCAATCATTAGAAGGACAGACAGTGCAATCTGTCACAAAGACCGTGAGCGCCAAACAGTGTGTTGTTTACCGGGCGCTCGGGTTCGGCACATCACGGATCAGGTGGACAGATTACTGGGTGGGGCATGGGAAGACCCAGCTGTCATGGTACACGTGGGTACCAATGACATAGGCAGAGGAAGATGTCCTAAACGATTTCAGGGACTTAGGAGCTAAGTTAAGGATTAGGACCTCCAAGGTAGTATTTTCAGAAATACTACCTGTACCTCGAGCCACACCAGAGAGGCCGCGGGAGATTAGGGAAGTTAACAAGTGGTTGAGGAGCTGGTGTAGTAAGGAGGGTTTCGGGTTCCTGGAGAACCGGGCGGACTTCTCCATCGGCCACCAGCTCTTTGGTAGGGACGGATTACAACTAAATGGGGAGGGTGCAGCCGTAATAGGTGAGAAGATGGCCATAGAGTTAGAGGGGCTTTTAAACTAGGTGATGGGGGGGAGGGTACAGATGTAGAATTAGCCAATGGAAAGCAAGATTCAGAGGGCACAAATGGGGACATTAGCAGTAGGGTATTCAGAGTTCCTAAACCCAGGGTGGGTATGGGGAAAAATCTCAAGAGCAGCCTAAAAACATCAAATGAGGATATATGCAACCGTATAAAATTAGGAGGTTTGTATACCAATGCCAGAAGCCTGGCCAACAAGATGGGAGAGATGGAGCTGCGGATGTTTGAGGAGGACTTAGATTTTGTGGGGATAACAGAGACTTGGTTTGACAGCTCTCATGACAGGATGGCGACCATTCAGGGGTACTCCCTTTATCGCAGAGATAGAGAAGGTAAAAAAGGGGGGAGGGGTATGTCTGTATATTAAGAACAGTGTACAGGTAAATATGAGGGATGATATTAATAACGGAGCTATGGACGAGGTAGAATCTCTATGGGTAGAACTTCAAAGGGAAGGCACTGTGGGGAAGGTAATATTGGGCATATGCTATAGGCCCCCAACCAGAGGGAGGAGGGGGAGGCAGACCTCCTTTTACAGATAGGATTGGCAGCAAGGATGGGAAAAGTCATTATAATGGGGGACTTTAATTATCCGGATATAGACTGGGCAGAAGGAACCGCGCATTCAGCCAAGGCTTGGCAGTTCCTAAATGTTTTGCAGGACAATTTAATTGCGGTACTAGACCTACTGATTACCAACAATACAGACCTGCTTACGGATATAGAAATACGGGGCAACTTAGGAAACAGTGACCATAGGTCAATTAGTTTCAGTATTAATCATAGTAATAGGAAACATAAGAGTAATATAAGGACACTGAATTTCAAAAGAGCCAATTTCCCAAAACTACGCTCGCTGCTAGAAAATATCAAATGGGATAGAACCCTGGGAACAAAGAACACGGAGGAAAAATGGGAGTGCTTCAAGAGCATACTTAAGGGGATTGGCCAGTGCATTGCAAAGGGAAATAAATTTAAAAGAGCTAAACTAAACCGTGGGTGGCTAAACTCCAACATAAAAATGCATATTAGTGCTAAAGAAAAGGCCTTCAAAAAATACAAGACTGAGGGGTCATTGGCAGCATTCAAGCATTACAAAGAGTGTAATAAGAAATGTAAAGACGAAATCAAGGCAGCTAAAATAGAACACGAGAGACATATAGCGGAAGAGAGTAAAAAGAACCCCAAGAAATTCTTTAAGTATATAAACAGTAAGAAAGCGAGGCCAGAACACATTGGCCCCATAAAAAGATGACAAAGGAAATATGGCCACAGAGGACAGAGAAAAGGCGGAAGTGTTAAATAATTTCTTCTCTTCAGTCTTCACAAAATAATCGGGGGGCTACACTAATCCAGCTTGTAAGGCCAAACTAAATAATACACCTCAGGAAGTGCCACCATGGCTAACAGAGGATAGACTTAGAGCTAAACTAGAGAAACTTAACATAAATAAATCACCGGGACCGGATGGCTTGCACCCGAGGGTTCTTAAAGAGCTCAGCCAGGTGATTGCCAGACCATTATTCTTGATCTTTAAGGATAGTTTACAGACGGGTATGGAGGGTAGGTATGGATCATAAGGTGAGTACCTGGATAGAGAACTGGCTCCAGGGGAGAGTACAGAGGGTGGTGATTAATGGGGAGTACTCGGATTGGGCGGGTGTGGAAAGTGGGGTCCCCCAGGGTTCTGTCCTGGGACCAATCCTGTTTAATTTATTCATAAATGATCTAGAGGATGGGATATCTAGTACAATCTCAGTATTTGCAGATACTAAACTAAGCATGCCAATATGCAGGATGTGGAAACCTTACAAGCGGACCTGAACAAAATAATGGGGTGAGCAACTACATGGCAGATGAGGTTTAATGTTGAAAAATGTAAAGTAATGCACTTGGGTGCCAGAAACAATAAAGCAAGCTACTCACTAGGGGGGAAACCTCTGGGTGAGTCTAGGATGGAAAAGGACCTGGGTGTACTGGTAGACAACAGGCTTGGCAGTGGCATGCAATGCCAAGCTGCTACAAGCAAAGCCAACAGAATACTGGGGATTCACTCCAGAAATAAAGAGATTATTCTCCCGCTCTACAAGACCCTGGTCCGGCCACATCTGGAGTATGCTGCCCAGTTCTGGGCACCGGTCCTCAGAAAGGATGTGCTGGAACTGGAGAGAGTCCAGAGAAGGGCAACAAAAATAATTAGGGCAATGGAGGACATCAGCTATGAGGAAAGACTATAAGCACTGAACTTATTCTCTCTTGAGAAGAGACGATTGAGGGGAGGATATGATATCAATGTACAAATACTGTACTGGCGACCCTAGCATAAGGAACAAACTATTCAGAGAAAGGGAATACAATAAGACACATGGCCACTCACTAAAACTAGAGGAAAGGCGGTTTAACCTTAAAATACGTAGGGGGTTCTTCACTGTAAGAGCAGTAAGGATGTGGAATTCTCTTATACATGCAGTCGTATCAGCAGGGAGCATCGATAGTTTCAAAAAACTATTAGATGGGCAACTTAAAGACCACAACATACAGGGGTATACAATGTACGGTTAACAGCAAACACACACACACATCATAAGTTGAATTGGATGGACAGATGTCTTTTTTCGACCTCACTAACTATGTAACTATGTAACAGTGCAGATGGACAATGACCCGAAGCATACTGCGAAAGCAACCAAAGAGTTTTTTAAGGGAAAAAAGTGGAATGTTATTCAATGGCCAAGTCAATCACCTGACCTGAATCCGATTGAGCATGCATTTCACTTGCTGAAGACAAAACTGAAGGGAAAATGCCCCAAGAACAAGCAGGAAGTGAAAACCGTTGCAGTAGAGGCCTGGCAGAGCATCACCAGGGATGAAACCCAGCGTCTGGTGATGTCTATGCGTTTCAGACTTCAGGCTGTACTTGACTGCAAAGGATTTACAACCAAGTATTAAAAAGTGAAAGTTTGATTTATGATTGTTAATCTGTCCCATTACTTTTGGTCCCTTAAAAAGTGGGAGGCACATATACAAACTGTTGTCATTCCTACACCGTTCACCTACTTTGGATGTAAATACCCTCAAATTAAAGCTGAAAGTCTGCAGTTAAAGCACATCTTGTTTGTTTCATTTCAAATCCATTGTGGGGGTGTATAGAGCCAAAAAGATTAGAATTGTGTCGATGTCCCAATATTTATGGACCGGACTGTACACACACATATATATATATATATATATATATATATATATATACACATACACATACACACACACATACATACATCCATGTACTTCAAGAAATGGATTTTATAGGGAAGTATGAATTAAAATCCATTTTTCTTTTTTTGTACATTAAGGGACACAGAGCCATGAATCATAACATATGGGACGTACCAAAGCAATGTATCTGAGGGGAGGGGGGGGGGGGACGGGACACCAAAAAATACGGCCATATGACCGTTAACAGAAGGATTACACCGCCCCCTGCAGCACACTGCGGCCAAAAGCAGACTCTCCTGGGTCCCAACATCCACTCGATGAAAACGAGTGAATGTATGCACCAACAACCAGGTCGCGGCCTTGCAAATCTGAGCCATAGAAGCTTGATGGAGATGTGCGCAAGAGGCACCTACTGCTCTGGTAGAATGTGCCTTTACAGGAAAAGGTGGATCCTTTCTTACTAAACCATACGCCTGGGTAATAACCTGGCGAATCTAACAAAAAAATCGTAGATTTAGACGCTGCCAATCCCTTTCTGGGGCCTTCTGGCAGTACAAACAAGCTCTCGATCTTCGGAATCTGAGCTGTTTCCTGTAAATGAATCTTAAGTGCACGCATTACATCAAGAGAATGCAATAACTTTTCATCCTCTAAGGAATCTGCAATAAAAGAAGGTGGTATAATATCCTGATTCAAATGAAAGGCGGACACTACCTTGGGAAAAAAAATCTGGGTGAGGACGTAAAATCACCCTATCGTGATAAAATATCAAAAATGGCTCTTTACAAGAAAGAGCTGCTAGTTCCAATACCCTTCAAGCCAAAGTTATCGCAATCAAAAAGACCAGTTTTCTGGTCAAAAGAACCAGGGGAACCTGCCCCAGGAGGTTTAAAAGGCCGTTTTTACAAAACTGCAAACACTAAATTTAAGTCCCAAGGACACAACGGTGGCTTCACTGGTGGAAGCAAACGCAATATTCCCCAGACGAAGGATGGAACCAACAAATGGGAAGCAATCGTTTCCTGGAAAAAAAACAATGAAATCTGCCCTTTAATCGTGCTCAGGGCTAATTTCATATCTACACCTGCTTGCAAGAAGGATAGAATTCTCCCGATAATATATGTGCGGGGATGCTATTTCCTGGCTTTACACCAGGCAATGTAGGATTTCCAGACCCTATAATAAATATTTCTAGAGACTGGCTTCCTGGCGTTTATCAGTGTATGGACTACGGGGCCAGATACACCCTGCGCTTCCAAGATTAAGGCTTCAATAGCTAAGCCGTTAAATTTAGAGACTGAACAGCAGGGTGGAATATCAGACCTTGAAATAGCAAGTCCGGGCGCAGTGGAAGCGCCCAGGGCCTCGTCACTGCCAACCTCTGCATACCAAATCCTCCTCGGCCAAGCTGGATCCTGCACAACAAACGCGATATCAGCTGTACCGGAGGAAAGGCATAGATCAGGGAATACGCCTCCCAAGGAGTGAAAGCATCCACTCCCGACTGCGAGTGGATCCCTGGTCCTAGACACAAATCAATCCAATTTGTTGCTGAACCTGGATGCCAGCAGATCTGCGTCTGGGACCCCCCAGCGTAGGCAGATCAATTGAAGAATCTCGGGATGTAAAGACCATTCCCCTGGAAACATCTTTTGACGGCTCAAGAAATCTGCCTGCCAATTCTCTACTCCTGGAATGAACACTGCTGTCAGGCATGGCACAAACTTTTCTGCCCAGGACAGGATAATATTCACCTCTTTCTGGGCTGATCAACTCCTTGTGCCTCCTTGATGGTTGACATAAGCCACGGCCGTGGCATTGTCGGATTGCACCCTGACAGGGTGACCCCGAAGTCTGGGCGTCAAGAAATTCAGAGCCCGACTGACTGCACGAATTTCCAAAATGTTAAATGGGGAGATGGCTCTCTACCCAAGACCATTTCCCCTGGACAGTAGCTTCCTCCAGAACTTCTCCCCAGCCTGATAAGCTGATAGAGATTCCTCTGACTCACCAGAAGTGGAAATTTTCAGCTTGACCTTCTATAGGGTCACCCTCAGCTACATCTTCCACATCCTCTGCCCAATCCTGAACTGATTCAGGGGCGGCTCAGGAGAGGTGGATCTAACCCGCTTCTTTCTGTGGTACTGGATTCATGTCAGCAATCCTACCCTCTAGGCTGGCTAATGGTGATGCCAAATTATCCTTGGTAACATAAGGTGTGGCAGAAGAACATGGAGTAGCTACTATGCCTGACAACCGTAATGGCTCAGATTGGCTAGATGCCTCTGGCTTATCAGGAGGAGTAGACACAGTGGAAGCATGACTAGGACCTTCAAGGCCTGACAGTGGCATCACAGTGCCCTTTCCAACTGTGCTCCCTCCAGCCCTTTTTCGGGCAGACATTGCTTTATAGCAAGACAAACTTGAGATACTACCTTTAAAAAGTGTACTTAAGGTCTGTGCCAAGCGTATACAGCCTAATACACACAACACTGATTATCCTAAGATACAGGACCTGTTTGTGCCAGTAACATACACCCACAGTGACTCACGCAACCCAGCTGCTGCTTGCTCTGTGTCCCTTTCAACCTGTGATCGGAGGCTAGTGTGTTGGAGACCGTTCCTTGTAGAACGTGCCCTTTTAAGCATGTGCGGCGTGGTACGTGGCGTCCACGTGCACGCCAAATCGCGTTAGAACGCGCCCACAATGCGGCGTACGCCTGTACTTAAAGGCGAAGATTCCCACGTGTGCGAACAGGCCTACGCCATAAACAAGCGATGGAGGCAGAGACGAACATGTGGACTCTTATGCGCCAGGGCAAACACAACAAACAACTGGTGGAGAGAGCAGTTTAGGCTGAATCTTATTTGTCACAGCTGATACTTCTGAGGTGATCAGCTCAGGGTAAGAAACAGTGTAACAATATGCTTTAAACATACTTTTCATAAACCTGCTACAATAATGTCATTACAAGCAGAAATACACTCGGTACAAGTCTCTGTAATCTTATTAAAAGGGAACAGTGCATAAAATATTTACAATTTTGCAATTTTTAACCTTGTAAGGTTTTGTTTGCTGTGTAAATATTTAAAATGGACTCACCAGTCCTGCTGCAGGAAACTGCCATAAGCAAGAATCCAATTTTCACCCTTCACGGGGAGCATTGTCTTGGAGACCTTCAAGGACTGGGTCCCCTATATTGTGACTATGAAATTGCTGTGGAGGCACTCGACAGAGCAAATGTTTGCCTGAGCTTTTGCCAAAGCTTCCTTTCATCGGGTTTCTACCATTGCTATGGATGAGGGTATTCCCCTGTGGGGTACTCACAGAGTAGGAAAGGGGTAAGCATGTTTGAGAAGGACTACGCAGCAACCTGGGTGCAGACCGTCCTGCAGCAAAGTTCTCGTGGTAAAAGTGAGAGAAGAAATGCCTTAAGATTTTATAAAGGACACCTGACGGAAGTGGCACGAAAGCGGGTGGCCTGTGGCGTGATGTCTCTTCTGTTCATCAACCTGAAACTAAGCTCTGAGTGGGTGAATGTTATCAGCATATTTGAAAAGTTTATACAGTGAAGTGAACTAATGTCAAACACATTCCAAGTTTCTTAAATAGCTGTAACATATAAAAATGTATACTATTTAGGATTGTGGGGCTACAGTAACAGTTGAATAAACAGCGTGACAGCTGTTTATGTTGTTGTCCCTATATAGGGCCCAGGCTTCATTCTTCACAGTGGGCATACCCCCAAAGGGGTCTTCAAGGTCTGTGTTTTATAGGGATGGACCACAGCCCTGAACCTGTATAGCACCCTGCGGCTAACTACGTACATAGGCTTTGCCAGTGTCCAATCAGCTGAAGGTACCAGGTTATAAATATTCTGTGTCCTGTATGATTGATTAGTTTAGACTATTTTCAGTAGAATTGACTCTATATTAAAAGACATATATCCTCCTAGGACACTAGCAAAAAACTGAAGCATGCTGGGGAGAGAAGGGGCTTTACAGGGACAAGCTGAAAACTTTGTTTGCCAATGACCTAACCTCCTATAGGAGGCAGTATATTATCGCAGCTGTAAAATAATTCCTGTGTCCATATTGGACAATAAAGAAAGCAGATTTATATTATTTCTATTTAGTAAAGAAATAGCGTTTATGGAGCAGATTTAAAACATCTGCTGAAGCAATATCATAAGCACTTACCCAGACTACTATTATCATCCTATTATCTATAACACTACAATTCCTATGATAGTCTGCTCCATCTAGTACCAAAAAAGTGGTATATTATAAAAATAACTCAATCAAAAAATATACTGGATTTAGGCACTAAATGGAGATGCCGACTATAGGAAGTAATTGAATTAAAGAAAATATGGGAAAATTTGTGCAACCTGGAAAAAGGCTTGAGACATTCGTCGAAAGAATGTTTTATAAATAGACCCATATGCGTCATATTTTTTCCCTTTATTATTTTCTTAGTTAGAAATAATTTTTTTTTCATCTGAATCTTTGGATACAAAAGGCCTCTTCTCTAATGTGTAGACTTGCAGCTGTCATTAGCATCTCCATTTGTTCACACACTATGCGTTTAAGTTGTAAAATACCAGAGTCTCGCTACTTACTGACTTAGAAGGTATATTTTCTGACATCTTTAGGCTTGAACACAATTTGTTGGCACTACAAAAGAATGAGGCATACCATCATTACTAGATAGAAAGTTGCATTAATTTTAATACAAATGTAAACCTGGCAAATAAACAGTCCACAGTCATTTAGCTTAGTGAACGAGGTCAGGCTTTGCTGACTTTGATCATCCAATCGCGTGTCAGGAAAAATAGGGTTTTGATTTCCTTTGCATGTGATTGGGTATTCTTCGCAAACTGAATTTTCACTAAGCTAAAGGAAAATCCCTTGCAAAGAAAACATATTTACCTTTAGTAAATGAGTCCCATTGCATCTACATTGTTTTTTAAAAAAAAAGCAGAGCAGCAGACACAAACACAGTTTACTTTTTTTGACATGTCCTTTTCAAAAATGCATACAATATTTTATTTGCATATTTTCAGTGATCTCCAGCAAAGGAATTATTTCACAGCTCTTTCAATAACCATGTACTCAAACATGTAAGTGGCTTTATCATTAAGAAAAATGGGTCACTTCACTAATATTTTTTGCATGAGATATTTGTTTTATAAGTGTCAATTAAATACTGGTAAATATCGCAATAAAATGCAGTGTTACATTATAGTCAATTCACAAAAAAAGAAGATTTGATTATTCAATTATTATAGAATTGAATAATTATACAATTATAATTCTAGTCGCCATTTAACAAATGTATTCATTAGGAACTGAAACATTTAACAGCAGTCAAAAAAATGAAGTGATAAACGTGTGATAACACACCCAATCCCTCACCCAGCGCTCAATGTATAATTCTATGTTATTGTAGAGAGGATTTTCTTTTCTTAGTACATAAAATATAAAAGCTGCTACTATTAAAACACAAAATAGTCAGAAAATCCCATGTGTTATCATACCCAGTTACAATCAAAATGACAATTGGAAAGACACACATTAGTAGTGCTATGTAACGTCCTTCTTGTTACAAAGGGGGATTGTTTAAAAAAATAAACGTAATAGTCCAATACAGTTCTTTTCTTCCACCGGTGTAATAGATGCTCACATCATGCGCCTTCATCACACCTCTCGTGACTCCCCTAAGTAATTCACACTCACCAGAAAATTGATACACTGCCCCTCTAAACATAGCATCCACCAGTCGCCACCCAAGTAGACAAGGCCTCCTCTGTTTCCTGTTCCCTTCAACACTTCAATATATCTATGAGATTTACCCCTTCAGAGAGTGGACTGTTGATCCCTATCCCTCCACAACAAGGGTGATCCGAATGATCCTGGATATGTGCTACGAGATAGAATTATTTTTTTTCTTGAAAAGTGCATTATTTCACAGTCCAATAATTGTATTATCGCCTCAGCACTTTTCTAGGAATTCATGGACTGTGGTCACTGCAGTCATGCCTTCTAGCCTACAGCTGCTGAATATGAATTATCTATAGGACACTCAATTCAATTTTTGATATTTATCAGGCATGCCCAGCACCTACCTTTGGAGCAGGTAGTAGTGACCGTTAGTCAATTTGTGACTGGTCACTCCCTACCTCTAAGATACACTGCTTTGTATGGGTGATTGGAAGGGGTGGGACAGTGGCGTGTGAAGTGCCATCCTATACCATTTTGATACCCACACGGGTCTTCAAGGTCAATATGCTGCATTTTTTAAAACTATGCTAATTCTATGTGTTTTTTCAGAGATTTTATACATTTTTCTCATTGCTACCACTAATAAAATTGAGCTTTGCACTGTAACCTTGTGTGAGCCCCAATCTATGCAGCCTTTCTGAGATGGTTCTTTACCACCTCATTCTCTCCTGTTGTTTTCCTCCCATTGGCCCCAGAGGGTTCACCCACATACTTTTCCCATTTTTCCAACGCTGAGCAAGGGAACCGTTCAAGAAAATCAGCTAAAAGCATGGCATAACACCTAGAAATAACTGGATTTTTGTCTTACCATAAAATCCTGTTCTCTGATGTTCATTGAAGAGAGATAACACTGCTCAGGCTAGTCAAATTCCACCATTCAAGGTGGGTGCTGAACCTCGGCTCGCCACCAGGAGAAGCATAAAAGAAGAAAAATGGTCACATACCACCACGGACTCCAATGAAGAAAAAGTTCCTTTATTCACATAAGTGGTACAAGGTACAGCAGGGTAGGACAGCAGACGTGTTTCACACCACTGCTACGTGCTTGTTCACTACTGGTAGTGAAAAAGCACGTAGCAATTGTGTGAAAGGCGTCTACTGTCCTACCCTGCTGTACGTGTTTCACACGACTAGTAGTGAACAAGCACTTAGCAGTCGTGTGAAATGAGTCTACTGTCCTACCCTGCTGTACCTTGTACCACTTATGTGAATAAAGGAATGTTTCTGCATTGGATCCAGTGGTGGTGTGCGACCATTTTCTTCTTTTATGCTTCTATGATGTTCATTGACAGACACAGCTCCATATCTTCTTTGACTTCTGGGTTAGGCTGCTCTCCATAGGAGTAGGACACTAGGCGGAAAAAAATTGACTACGCCTATAGGGCAGTCCTAGGGGGTATACTCCCACTTCCTGCAATAGGTCTTCAGTTTTGTAAAAAGCAGTGTCAGAAGAATACATAACCCAACTCCACAGAGGGGTGGGTGTTGTGTTCGTCAAACATCAGAGAAAAGGATTTTACAGTAGTCCAAAAATCCAGTTTCCTCTTTCGTTCATTGACGGACACAGCTCCATATCTTCTTTGACCCTTGGGATGTCCCAAAGCAGTGAAGAAGAGAATGCGCCTTAACAGGGAAAGGAGGAACCTGACCCTTGACAAAATAGGCCTGCACCTCCGTCTGCCTGACAGAATAGGCCTGCATCACCGTCTGCCTGATCCTTCTGGAAATGGTCGCAGCAGATGCGCCCTGCCCCTTATGAGACCCATCCATAAGGACAAACAAGGAATCAGATTTCCAAATCGACTCAGTCACCACCAGGTACACCCTGATTGCCCGAACTACATTCAGGGAATGTAAGGCATCTTTAGGATGCTTAGGTCACAAGGAAAGCAACACAATATCTTCATTTAAGTGGAAACCTGAGACGACCTTATGAAGGAACGACTGGCAGGGACGTAGCACCACCTTGTGAACCACCAGGTAAGGTGACCGAGAGGACAACGCAGACAACTCGGACACCCTGCGTGCAGAAGTAATAGCGACCAAAAAGGCCCCCTTCTGTGTCAAAGTAAGCAGAGGGAGTTCACAAATATTTTTAAAAGGGGCTTTTTGAAGAACTGACAGTACCAAATTGAGGTGTCACAGAGGTACCGGGGGACCTCACTGGAGGAGCCAGGTGGAATATCCCCCTTAACAAAAGTGTGAACCAAGGAATTTGTGGCCAATGGGCGTTGAAAAAAGATTGCCAAAGCGGAAATTTGGCCCTTGATGGTGCCCAGGGCCAAACGCTGATCTACACCTCTTTGTAGAAACCCCAGCAGACGGGACACCAAAAAGGAACCCCACCCCCCCCCCCCCCGAGACTCACACCAAGTAATGTATGCCATCCAAACTTGATGATAAATCTTCCTAGAAGTAGATTTGTAAGCTTTCAGCAGTGTAGGAATTACCGAATCAAACAAACCTCTGTCCCTCAGTATGTGGCTTTCAAATAACCAGGTCATTAAAGCCAGCGACCGTAAAGCAGGATGGAAGATCGGTCCTTGAGACAAAAGATCTTCTCTAAGAGAGAGTCTCAAATGGGCATATCGGCTACCAGCCTTACTAGGCCTGCGTACCAAAACCGGCAAGGCCAATCTAGGGCCACCAGAATGACTGGAATCCCTTCTGCCTCGATTCTGCACAGAAGTCTCAGCAGAAATTGTAACAGGGAAAAGGCAAAACAAGGAAAATGAGACGATACCGACCCCAATGTGCCACCAGAGCGTCCAAGGCAATGGCCAGAGAATCCCGAGACCTTGCCACAAACCTCTGAACCTTCCAGTTGAGACGAGAGGCTAACAGGTCAACATTAGGAGTCCCCCAATGGAGACACAGTTGTTGAAACACCTCCAGGTGAAGAAACCATTTGCCCGGATCCAGCGCCTGCCAGCTGAGGTATTCCAACTGCCAATTTTCCACCCCTGGAATGTGCACAGCAGAGAGGGCTGGGACAAAGCGTTCTGCTCACCTTAGAATGCCGGACACTTCTCTGGCAGCCAGGGCACATTTGGTGCCCCCTTGGTGATTAATATATGCCACAGCCGTGGTGTTGTCCGATTAAATCCTTACCGAGCATCCCCGCAAACGATCCATCCACAGGGACCAGCAAAGCTTGATCACCCGAATCTCCAGGACATTGGACTGGCAGACTGGACTTCTTTTTGAGTCCAAGCCCCTTGTGCTGGATCTGTACCCAAGACATCTACCAACCCGGACAGACTGGCATCCGTGGTAACCACCGTCCAGTACAGGGGGAGAAAGGATTTTCCCTGTCAAAGCGCCGGGGAGCGGAGCCACCATATCAAGGACTCCCTCGTACCCCGGCTCAACAGAATCAGATTGTCTAGGGACTGTGGATTCTTGTCCCATTTGGCAAGAATATCCTTTTGCAGAGGTCTGGTATGGAACTGAGCAAACGGAACCGCCTCAAAAGGTGGAGACCATCAAGCCCAGCACTTGCATGCAATTTCTGAGAGATGACCCCCGGTTGGATAACAGGAGCCGAAACGCATGCTGCAACGTCAGAATCTTTGTCTCCGGAAGAAACACCCAGGCTGAGGATGAATCCAGAGTCAGGCCCAGGTAGTCCAGTTTGTTGGATGGAGTCATAGCTGATTTCTGAAAGTTCAGTGTCCAGCCAAACTTTTGCAAGGTTCGCACAGTGATATCCAACTCGTCTTTCAAGACAGTCGGAGACTATGCACGCAGAAGGAGATCGTCCAGGTACCCCAGTACCGCGATCCCAATCTGCCTGAGCAAAGCTAAAACCGGGGCCAAAACTTTTATGAACACCAGAGGAGTGGAGGCGAGACCAAAGGGTACCGCCACAAATTGATAGTGCTCCTCACCCACGACAAAGCAAAGAAAACGCTGGTGCCCGACATATATTAGGATATGAAGGTAAGCGTCCTTGATATCGATAGAGGCCAGAAAATCCCCTTGATGAAGGAATGCCACTACCATGCGAATGGAATCCATCCAACATTTCTTAACCCCCCACAAAGTGGTTCAGGGCCTTGAGGTCCGGGATTGGACGGACCTTGCCTTCCTTCCTGGGAACAGTAAATAGGTTTGAATAAAACCCCTAAAAACGTTCCAACTCTGGAACTGGTAAAATGACTCCTTGCAATAGCAGATCCTGTACCGCCCCGAAAAGACCTTGCAAAGGATCAGGGGACAGAGGCAAGTTGGAAAGTTAAAACCTTGCTGGAGGGGCAAGGCCTGAAACTCGATCTTGTAACTGGACCAAAGAAACTCGTGGACCCATTTGTTTTGAATGAAAGAGGTCCACGGGTCTGGAAAGAAGCGAAGACTTCCCCCTACCCCAGGTACGGGTGAGGGTGCCCCTTCAGGAAGAGGTGGACTTGTCTGCAGGACAAGTGGAACCAGGGTCTCTTGAAACCTCCCGCCAAGTTACGGGCAGATTTTGATCCCTTGTTCTGCGATTCCAGTGGGACGAAAGGGCCATTTGTGAGCCGAGCAGGAAGGACCATGCTTGCGACGAGGCTCTTTGCTCTTGGTGACCTGTGAAAGCAGGGTACTCTTACCTCCCTTAAGACCTTTAATGATCTCTTCCATAGAAGCTCTGAACAGGCAGTCATCTACAAAGGGGAGATCGGTCAGCACCCATTTGGAAGCTTGGTCTGCAGACCAGCATTTGAGCCAAATCAAACGGCAATCACAGCTGTCACAGACACTCTGCAGGCTAAAGGGTCTGCATCCAGAGAGGCATCACAGATATACTGTAACCCCTGTACCAACTGATCCGCCAGCTCAAGAGGATGCTAACCCACTTCCAAATCCTGGAGCAGAAACTTTTCATATTCCGGTCTGGGAGACCAGGTTATGGCAAACACTGGCCTCAAAACTGAACCGTCCACGGTAAAAAAAGGTATTGGACTAGAGACTCAGCTCTCTTGTCCACAGGGTCTTTAAATGACAGAGAGTCCTCCACCGGCAATAGCGTGGCTTTATTTAACCTGGAAACCTTAGAATCGACCACTGACGGAACTGTCAGCTTCTTTAAAAGGGACTCTTCAAATGGATACCTCCTAGTGAAACGCTTCGGTATCCTGGTCACACGTTTTGGGGAACCCCACTGACTTGCAACAATATAAACGAAATAGGCGGGAAAGGGAAATTCCTTAGTTGCCTTGGATGGTCTGCGGGTACCAAATTGCAACGGCACAGCATTAGCTGACTCTTCCACCTTAAAATTTTACCGCACTGATACAGTCAGTGCCTCCACAAGCGCCTTTTCATGCGCAGCTGTAGAGGAAGAGGATTCATCCTGTCAGAGCACTCAGGGTGCATGACTCGCGTCCACGGCGGGCCAGATCAATCTCAGATCTGAGGAGGCAGAGGATGCGTGAGTGAAGGCGGCAGATGCTTTTTGCTAGGCCTATGTTGAAGGGCCATATCAACTTTTAACACCAGTAAGTGCAGGACCGCGGTCATGACCGCCAGGGCGGACTGAGACTCAGAGGGTCCCGCAGCTTCTGAGAGTGGGTCAGGTGGTTACACGTGCTCCAGGGACTCCATGTTCAACCCAGGGTCCGCCCAGCAAAATCTGGAAAAAAAATTTAAAAAAAACACTGTAAAAATGCCCCCCCCCCCCACTAGTGGCACCACAGGTCCCAGCACACCAAAATTGCGGCTATAGCAGAAAGAGGGAGCTTGCACACCTGCAAGGACTCACCACTACTGACTCAGGAAGGGACCCAGAGCTCCAAGCTGCATGCCGTGCGGCAATCAGAGAGGAAGAGGAAACTCAGGCACTGCCACTAGAGGCCCACCGCCAAATCACCGCTCTCCATACTACAAGAAAACAGCCGCCGCATCGATTTCATTGTGGAACTACTAAAATATGGCCGCAGAGCTACACAAACATGGCCGACGGGATCAAAAGCAGCAGGGGGGGGGGGGCACCATTTGGGAAGGAAGGACACATGGAGGCATAAAATTGGTTTGTTTGCGGACGACGTGGTATTGACATTAATGTCTCCGGACTCCTCCATAGATAGAATACAAAAACCCTAAAAGTCTTTCGGGCAAGTGTCATATTAAAAGCTTAACCCTACAAAATCCTCTCTCTTACCCATGTTCCTGCCCTCTCCCATTTTTTAAAAAACTGCAATCACAATACCCATTTGCATGGGAAGCAAATTGTATTCAATACTTGGGGTTACCTTAACCTTTCCTACTACAGCTACATATGAAAACTAAGCCAACTTTATCGCCACAATTAAAAAAAGATTTGGCTCATATCTCCTCCCATGAGCTTACTTGGCTAGGGAAAATAGCTGCTCTAAAAATTATCCTATTGCCAAAAATAGTTTATCACTTTCGTACCATCCTGATATGCCTCCCTGAATCCTTCTTTAGTACCGTCAAACTATTCTGGAGGTTTCTCTGGAATAGCAAAATGGCTAAAATTTCTTTTTTCATCCTACTCAAACTAAAACAGCTAGGAGGCGCAGGATTCCCAAACTTATGCAAGTATTACCACGCAGCTCTCTTAATGAAATGAAAACACCTCCAGGTTAAGAGACCATTTGAAATCTTGATTTGACCATCAGATAAACTATGGGTAAACATAGAAAAATCAATAGTATCGCAAAGGCATCTTTCGTCCCTCCTCATAGCCTCCTTGACCAGAAAGCTGTTATTTTACTTTGCATTCCCCTCCATTGATGCTACATTACTAGCATGGAGCGCTCCCAATGACCAACAACCACAGACTACACCTTCAATTCGCAAAGATCTTACATTAGGAGCCTACGAATACCTCATCCCTTTTATGGAGGTTACCAACAGGGCCTACTCTTCCAACTCAGTTCCCCAATTCTCAAAAAATTGGCAGCTATGGGTCAAAAGATTTCCAGAGATTCCCCCTTGAAAGGTCATTATTCAAGTTACTGAAGACTGATGGCAACTGCTTGGTGGTATAGCTTGTTATTCTTTTCCTGTACCTTTCTCTTTCTTTTTTTTTTTTTCTCCTCTCTTTTTATTATTTTACTTCTACTTATTCCTCTATCCTGAGACATATCTGCATTAAGCGCACTGTGATCTTCATTTTATGGTTATAGTTCCAAATAGGTCTACTTCAACATCGACTATCGTTCTGTGGCCGTAGGCGATATTCATATCGCCGAGGTCACGATATTTACAGGGGGAAGGGACTCGGAGGAGGACAGGAGGACTCACAGACTTCCGTGTTAGGCAGGGGAAGCCGGGACACTTCAGCGGTGAGCATACATACATTACTCACTCGTGCACTGCAGCCCGCCCCACACATTCAGTGAGTCTTACTCTCCTCCCTAGTTTTTTCAATGGCACATTCAGGAAGCCAATCACGCCGTGATTAGCTGCACAGCGAACCAATCACGCATGCCTGCACACCTGATTGGTTCCGCTGTGCCGCTACTCATGGCGTGAATGGCTTCCTGAATGTGCCATTGAAAAAACTAGGGAGGAGAGTAAGGCTGGCCATACACTATACAATTTTCTTATTCAATTTCCTTTAGATTTACCTTAAACTATGTAGTACAAGGGCCTGCCTGATTGCATACAAATTGAAAGTTTGTAGGTTTGACCCTATATTACATGGTTTTGGTAAATCTAAAGGAAAGTTGAACAAGAAAATTGTATAGTGTATGGCCAGCCTAAGACTCACTGAATGTGTGGGGCAGGCTGCAGTGCATGAGTGAGTAATGTATGTATGCGGCTGTGCTCCTTTCCAGGCTCCTACTAGTCCACCTCCAGCCTCCTACTTCCCCACAAACGCTTACTGTACAAACTAAGGAAGATAGGTATGGACCATAAGGTGAGTACCTGGATAGAGAACTGGCTCCAGGGGAGAGTACAGAGGGTGGTGATTAATGGGGAGTACTCGGATTGGGCGGGTGTGGAAAGTGGGGTCCCCCAGGGTTCTGTCCTGGGACCAATCCTGTTTAATTTATTCATAAATGATCTAGAGGAGGGGATATCTAGTACAATCTCAGTATTTGCAGATGATACTAAATTAGGCATGCCAATATCTTCTATGCAGGATGTGGAAATCTTGCAAGCAGACCTGAACAAAATAACGGGGTGGGCAACTACATGGCAGATGAGATTTAATGTAGAAAAATGTAAAGTAATGCACTTGGGGGCCAGAAACCAGAAAGCAAGCTACTCACTAGGGGGGGAACCTCTGGGTGAGTCTAGGATGGAAAGGGACCTGGGGGTACTGGTAGACAACAGGCTTGGAAGTGGCATGCAATGCCAAGCTGCTGCAAGCAAAGCCAACAGAATACTGGGTTGTATAAAAAAGGGGATTCACTCCAGAAATAAAGAGATTATTCTTCCACTCTACAAGACTCTGGTCCGGCCACATCTGGAGTATGCTGTCCAGTTCTGGGCACCGGTCCTCAGGAAGGATGTGCTGGAACTGGAGAAAGTCCAGAGAAGGGCAACAAAAATAATTAGGGGAATGGAGGATATCGGCTATGAGGAAAGACTACAAGCACTGAACCTATTCTCTCTGGAGAAGAGACGCTTGAGGGGGGGATATGATATCAATGTACAAATACTGTACTGGCGACCCGAGCATAAGGAACAAACTATTTAGAGTAAGGGAATACAATAAGACACGTGGCCACTCACTAAAACTAGAGGAAAGGCGGTTTAACCTTAAAGTGCATAAGGGGTTCTTCACTGTAAGAGCGGTAAGGATGTGGAATTCTCTTCCGCAAGCAGTCGTATCAGCGGGGAGCATTGATAGTTTCAAAAAACTATTGGATGGACACCTTAAAGACCACAACATACAGGGGTATACAATGTACGGTTAAAAGCAAACACACACACATAGGTTGAACTGGATGGACTTGTGTCTTTTTTCAGCCTCACTAACTATGTAACCACTATGAGAGACTGTCTGTCACGGTATAATCTGATCGAGTCCACACTGACACTGACTGACTGTCACTGAGTAATTGATGTTACCATATTAACCCTGACCTGCCCAGTGCCCCGTATCTGCAATTAAAATTTACAAGGCTGCCTGCATGCTTCCTGATTTCCATTCCCAGCATCCTTCCCAATCCCTACAGTGTCACTAACATTAACCCTATGGTACAAGGCTGCAGTGTGCACTGAATCCCATTCCCTACAGTAACATTTAGGGAGAGAGAGAGAGACATGAGAGGACAAGAGAGAGAGAGAGAGAGAGACATGAGAGGACAAGAGAGAGAGAGAGACACGAGAGGACAAGAGAGAGGACAAAAAATTGGCAAAATAAATGGAAAAAATGCGAAAAACACCGCGTTCGGTATTCGGCCTTCGGCCAAACATTTCATTATTATTCGGCCTCAATTTTCGGACGGCCCGGAAGTCCGTGCACGGAAGTCCGTGCAAAAATGACAGGACACCTTCTGCAGGGCACCCCAGGCGCCAGGTCGCTAATTCTAGTCGCAAATGCGACCTGGCGCCCGGGTTTTGTCGAGGCCTGACATATACATAGTAGGAAATAGATGTATACATAACAGAAAAGCAAACTCAGGAAAGAAACATCTCAGAATAGCAAAATACTGTGCAACCAGAAAATATTCTCACAACTCAGAAACAACGGGAGGAAATTTTCATCCTCAACTGCAAAAATGTCTAAGTTACAAAGAGAGAGATATTCAGTAAAATTAAAAGTTGAAGCATAACTCCAATCAGTCAAGCAAAACTATACAACGTTTAAAAAATAATAATCAAACACCGTCGTCAGTGCATCATCGGATGGTTGGGAGGGCCCGCAGGCTCTGAGAGGGGGTCAGGTGGGGAAATGTGCTCCAATGACTCCAGGAGGAATAAGGGTACCCCACAAAAGAGCACAAAACACTGCTAAGGGACGCCCCCACAGTGATGGTAACACCACCCAGTCGCCAGCCACAGAGCACCCCCAATCCTACAGCAGAGAGAGTGAGAGGACCCCACCAGACTCACCACCCCACCAGGCAGTCACCGGCAGCACCAGGTTTAACCACTTTACCCCCGCTCACTTTGCTGCTACTGCAGCAAAGTGGCTCGTTCCCGTCCAGCGTCGTAGACCTACGTCGCTGGACTCCGCCCCTTGTGGGCGGCGCGCGCGCCGCCGGAGGCTCGCTCCCGCTGTTTTCATTCACAGCGGGAGTCGGGCCAGGGGAGGAGCGGCGGCGATCGCCGCCGCTCTTACCCGATCGGCGGGGATCGAGTCTGGAGATCCGCCCGCTATGTGTAAACACAGCGGGGCGGATCTCTGAAGTGACAGGCAGGGTCAGATTGCAGGGTTCAGCATAGCTGAACCCTGGATCTGTCCTTGTGTCACTCAGTCACCTCCCCCCCCCCCACACGTCAGTAAGCACCAGGCATATATTAACCCCTCCCTCTCCAATAAAATTAACCCCTTCCCTGCCAGTGTCATTTTTACAATAACAGTGCATATATATATAGCACTGATTACTGCAGTAATGTCACCTGTACCCCCAAAAGTGTCAAAATGTCAGTCAAGGGTCCGATCTGTCCGCCGCAATGTCGCAGTCCTGCAAAAAAAAAAATCGCAGATCGCCGCCATTACGCGTTAAAAAAAAAAAAAAAAAACACCAAAAAATGACAGAAATCTTTCCCTTTGTTAGTAAACGCAATAACTTTTGCGCAAACCAATAAAAATACGCTTATTGTGATTTTTTTTACCAAAAATATGTAGCAAAAAACAAATTGGCCAAAAATTAAAAAAAAAATTGATTTTTACAATTTTTTGGGGGGGAATTTAATATAAAAAAAATGTGAAAAATATTATTTTTTCAAAATAAACGCTCTTTTTTTGTTTATAGCGCAAAAAGTAAAAATCGCACAGGTGATCAAATACCACCAAAAGAAAGCTCTGTTTGTGGGAAAAAAAGGACGGAAATTTTGTTTGGGTACGGCGTCGCACGACCGCGCAATTGTCAGTTAAAGTCGCACAGCGCCGAATCGCAAAAAGTGGCCTGGACGGAAGACAGCAAAATCCTCCGGTGGTAAAGTGGTTAAAGCACTCCATGTGCGGCGTCTAGGAAGGAAAGAGGCCCAGGAGTCAGCTCCAGGGGATAAGGAGGGGCTCCCACAGCTAAAATGGACACCCAGAAGGCTCCACAGTAAAGGTCGCCATTCAATTCAATGCCGTACTAATGTAAAATGGCCGCCGCGGCCACAAACATGCCCACCAGCCTATACAGAAACAGGCTACAAAAATGGCGGCCCCACAAGGCTCACAGGGGCCCAGGCAAGACATAGAACAAGGGGGGGATGTGGCAGGAGACCCCCACCAGGTACAGCCCCCCCCCCCATAGCCAATCGGCCGGTCGCCAGCAAGTAGCAAGGCCACCATACAACCCCAGTATAGGTAGAGAGAAGATGGCGGGGCAGAGAGGGGATATGGGGGGCGGGCAGAGAGGGGGGAGATAGATGACCCACAGGACCAGATGACCCACAGGACCATAAGACTCAAGGTGGGGGACCCAACGGGAAGGAGGGGAACCCTGGGGTCCGACTGTCCCAGGGAGGGGCCCGCGTCCACCCCAAAACCCTCCAGGGGGGGGGGGATAGATAATCACCATACAAGGAACAAGGCGGGCACTGCTTCAGATAGAACCTCCTCACCATCGAAATGGGGGAAGGCTGTCGGCCAGGAAGAGCGCCGAAACCTGGTCGTATGCGTCCTCGCGAGGCGTTTAACTCACAGGCCAGCCCCGTCCAGTAGGGCTTTGTCGCAGCCCACCTAGCGCTGAGCGAAAGGTCTGTGCGAACTAACTGGCCAGTCCGGCAGTTTATTGTAGATCTCACAGGAAAAAAAACAGGAGGAAAAAGAAAAAGTAAAAAAAATTGCAAGGACCAGAGATCCCAGCAAGAAACTAGATCCTTACTCTTGACTAGGCAGAAAAAAAAAACTGAATACCTATAGCAGAGAGGGGAAGTACACCTCCTGGGACTGCCCATAGGCGTAGTGAAGTTATTTTTCTGTCTATTGTCCTACTCCTGTAAGGGGCAATATAACCCAATGGTCAAGAAGATCAGAAGCTGTGTCCATCAATTAAGGAAAGAAAAATTTTTTTTAACAGTGTCCCGGCTACTTTCTTTACATTTACCTATAAGCCAGAAACCCCCAGCTGGGACGAGTCACTGGTTGTTAGGGACACGCCGGCATGCTATCAACCAGCATTTCTGAACTGGAATTGTCAAATTAGGGCCTTTTTAGCGTTTTAGCCTGTATAACAGGATTGGCAACCCATCAAGCACGGTCTACCTTTCGACCACGGGCAGATGACAGGTAGAGCGCAAACAGTTCCCAGCGCAGCCGACCCCCCCCCCCCTTCTGGGTGCTGATCCTTCGCTCTTCCATTAGCCTCCTCCGCCACGCCTTCTCGCTGCCAGTCCCTCTCTATCTCAAACGTAACCCCTGATGACTTCAGACGTTTACTGATGAAACGCGTAGGGTGGGACTAGGATGCGATTAAGTCACTTCCACTGTTTAGAACGCAGGTGGAGCACAGAGCGGCGTCCCCTGCTATTTTAAAAATGCCTGAGAACGTTCATTCATCGTAAGTGGAATTTTAATTACTTTAATAAATCTTTTTGATATATTATGCTATGATAGGCCTACAGTGGGTACGGAAAGTATTCAGACCCCCTTAAATTTTTCACTCTTTGTTATATTGCAGCCATTTGCTAAAACCATTTAGGTTCATTCTTCTTCCTCATGAATGTACACATAGCACCCCATACTGACAGAAAAACACAGAATTGTTGACATTGTTGCAGATTTATTAAAAAAGAAAAACTGAAATATCACATGGTCCTAAGTATTCAGACCCTTTGCTCAGTATTTAGTAGAAGCCCCCTTTTGATCTAATACAGCCAGGAGTCTTTTTGGGAAAGATGCAACAAGTCTTTCACACCTGGATTTGGGGATCCTCTGCCATTCCTCCTTGCAGATCCTCTCCAGTTCTGTCAGGTTGGATGGTAAACGTTGGTGGACAGCCATTTTTAGGTCTCTCCAGAGATGCTCAATTGGGTTTAAGTCAGGGCTCTGGCTGGGCCATTCAAGAACAGTCACGGAGTTGTTGTGAAGCCACTTCTTCGTTATTTTAGCTGTGTGCTTAGGGTCATTGTCTTGTTGGAAGGTAAACCTTCGGCCCAGTCTGAGGTCCAGAGCACTCTGGAGAAGGTTTTTGTCCAGGATATCCCTGTACTTGGCCGCATTCATCTTTCCCTCGATTGCAACCAGTCGTCCTGTCCCTGCAGCTGAAAAACACCCCCACAGCATGATGCTGCCACCACCATGCTTCACTGTTGGGACTGTATTGGACAGGTGATGAGCAGTGCCTGGTTTTCTCCACACATACCGCTTAGAATTAAGGCCAAAAAGTTCTATTTTGGTCTCATCAGACCAGAGAATCTTATTTCTCACCATCTTGGAGTCCTTCAGGTGTTTTTTTAGCAAACTCCATGCGGGCTTTCATGTGTCTTACACTGAGGAGAGGCTTCCGTCGGGCCACTCTGCCATAAAGCCCCGACTGGTGGAGGGCTGCAGTGATGGTTGACTTTCTACAACTTTCTCCCATCTCCTGACTGCATCTCTGGAGCTTAGCCACAGTGATCTTTGGGTTCTTCTATACCTCTCTCACCAAGGCTCTTCTCCCCCGATAGCTCAGTTTGGCCGGACGGCCAGCTCTAGGAAGGGTTCTGGTCGTCCCAAACGTCTTCCATTTGAGGATTATGGAGGCCACTGTGCTCTTAGGAACCTTAAGTGCAGCAGAAATCTTTTTGTAACCTTGGCCAGATCTGTGCCTTGCCACAATTCTGTCTCTGAGCTCTTCAGGCAGTTCCTTTGACCTCATGATTCTCATTTGCTCTGACATGCATTGTGATCTGGAAGGTCTTATATAGACAGGTGTGTGGCTTTCCTAATCAAGTCCAATCGGTATAATCAAACACAGCTGGACTCAAATGAAGGTGTAGAACCATCTCAAGGATGATCAGAAGAAATGGAAAGCACCTGAGTTAAATATATGAGTGTCACAGCAAAGGGTCTGAATACTTAGGACCATGTGATATTTCAGTTTTTCTTTTTTAATAAATCTGCAACAATGTCAACAATTCTGTGTTTTTCTGTCAGTATGGGGTGCTATGTGTACATTCATGAGGAAGAAGAATGAACCTAAATGATTTTAGCAAATGGCTGCAATATAACAAAGAGTGAAAAATTTAAGGGGGTCTGAATACTTTCCGTACCCACTGTATCTCTGCTTTTTTTTTAACCCATACTATACCCTATACCCCTTACTGAGAGGCTCTCCCTGGAGGATTATGGAAGATTACCTCTGCTGTGTTAGACTACCTGTAATGTGAGTCATAACGATCTGGTGAGTGGTATGTGTATGTTGGTGGAGAAGGGATTCACAAGTTCATGAGTGACTTCTTGCCTGGAAAAATCCTGGAAGAGATTGATTACTTTTGTGGGATTGTGTTGCGGTATTTGTTGAGCACTGTGTCACTTTTTATTATTTATTTATTTAGTATTTTTACTGTGAGCGTGGTCAATTTTACTTACATATTATGTTTTCTAAGCTTTTATGCTGTATGACATGCTGCCACATTATATTAATTTAATTACTGTGATTTTGGAACTAATTCTATGTGCAAGTGTGGAGGTGTTTATCACCTTACTCATTCATTTCGCATGCAAGATCTTCTCAGGTCAGCTTTCGTATCAGAAATGAGCAACAATACCATTTACTATCAAAACATTTGTAGATTATGACTAAAACGTATAAGTTTAGATTTATAAAAAAAATTGCATGGTGTGACGAGACCAACCTCGCCACATTGCATTGGAGGAGCCTGGTTGCCCGCCTGCTGCCTTTGGATTATGGACCGGCAGCTAAATGGTTAATTTTACGGTGCAGAAGGATTTATTTCTCTCTTTCTGCACAGCCATTCGGTAGATTCTATCTACCGAACAAACAGCCCCTGGTTCTAATTCGTATGGATTTGGTGGATGCAGGGTGACCAGGAGGGTGGTGAACACTGACACTATGGTTTGGACTACTACAAATGGGACAGTCATATTCAAGAATAATGTCTCCCTTGTAAAATGAAGATTTTTGTTCCCATTTGCCATGAGCTCTCTGAACAGGAAGTCAACTCCTAATATGGTCATTACAGGAAGTTCTGAGGAGACGGGCTGTCTAAGGTGGCTCCCCATTCACCTTTTGTCAGGTGTGCTAATGACCTCACCTTCTGTCTCCTTGCATTGGTCAAAGCTATCTGACCAATCCCTGTTGACTCATTTTCAAGTCCTCATTTGCATAGCAGCCCTCCTGGTCAAGCTATCTACCCAATCACTACTGAATAATTTTCAAGCCCTCATTTGCATGTCTGGAGAGGACCTTATGGGGGACTGCAGGTACTGTGCAATTGACCAATGGGAAAGCGGTTGTTGGGGGAAGGATGTTCCAATTTCTGTATATAAGTGTGCTGTGTTCTTCCAATAAATGTTGATGTTGTTCATGTTTTACCCTCATCTCGGAGCTTTGTCTCGTTATTGGGGGGATTCACTGTATGCTGTTGGAGACTGAATGCTAGGAGTGTAAGCTGATGTATGCTTTTCCTGTTCGTCTGCTAGCAGCTATTCGTGAGGTTCCAGGTTGGAGTGCTATTTTGTATCCAGTTCGGGAGTTTGGTGTCCTGCAAGTAGCTGTGCCTGTCTCTCAGAAAGGGGCATATCGCCTAAACGGATTTTAACTCCTTGTCTGCTGAAACGGTCCGTTACACATGGCTGCTTGCCCAGCAAAACTGCTGGAACATATGTTTTGCGCAAATGGGCCATAATCAAACATCCTCCTATTTTCTTTATAGGCTGAAGGTTATTCATTCACACAAAAAGAGTGGTCTGTGAAAATACTGCATTATGGGCAGTAGATGGAGCTGAGGATCACCTCCATCTAGTGGCCATAAAACCACGATTTTTTATGAACATTAGACCTGTTGAGAGAATAGAACCTTTGATTTTGCTCATTTCCACAGAGCAAATCTATCAGCAGTTTAGCAGCCTTCTGTGTTTTTGTAAAAAAAAAAAAAAAAAAAGTTCAAATGTGAAATTACCTTTCGGATTCAGGAGTACTTGTTGCTTGCATCAGATCAGCATCATCTAGCCCTGGGATTTGTTGTAACTGTTAGCCAAAAGTCACATATTACTTACATGCATATATACAATGTAAGATCTAATAATATACCTAATAATGTTATGCTGATATCAAACTTTTATGTTACGTTCATTATACATTGATCATCCATTAACTTTATAACCATCCACCTAATATTAAGTCTCTCTTTTGCCGCCAACACAGCCTTGGCCCATTAAAAAAGTATGGAAACCATTAGAACTCTAATGGCAGTTTCCACTGCAAGTACCGACTCGGCTCTACTCGGCCCTGCTTGGCCCGGTTTGCTTTTCCACTGCTGGTACCGCATGGTACGGTAGACAAAAAAATGCAGCGCTCATAGAATAACATATGGTGTAAATGAATATATGAAAGTCCACTCCAAGCTGTCGTAGGGAGTTGTATAGTCCACCGACAACAGCCTTAGCGTGTGACAGTCCGTCTATAAAATGACAGGGACAGTGAAGACCTCCACCACACACAAAGTAGCCAGCTGGCCTCTTACCAGATGGGTATGACCACCACTCTCACAATGGTCACACAAGACTTGTTGCTATAAAGCTGGATAATCGACCCTGAAAGCCTTCCAATAGGTGCTCCCAATTCAAATGTCGGATCCCAAAGTAGAAGTAGCCAGGCACAATCACTCCCAAAAGTTAAAAAACAGGGGGAAGACCATGGTGAAGTACGTTTTCACAGGTGTATGTTTATTAAAAGTAAAATGCACTCACCAGATACATCATCATAAAACAGCCTTGAATCAATAAAACCACTGTAGCAGTAAAGCACTTCCAGCTTGTGACGTCGAACCGTGCTGAAGCTCCGCCTACATGTTTCGCAGGCAACTGCGTCATCAGGGGGGGAGCGATCAGCATCAGGAGATGTCTTTAAATAGTGATTGAAACAGGAAAGAGGAAGCATAGACGTCCGGACACGCCCACTGGAGCCCATGACCCGTAACTTCCTCTAAACCACAGACAAGGAAATAACCCTCTGGGCCGAACCAGGACGCAAAACCAACTCCTGGAACACAAGCTGGGCAAAACCGGAAGTTCAGTAAAAACCATAGAGACCGGCCAATTCTCCATAATGGGAGGGACGAGACAGCTGCATGAGAAGTATACCCATGAATATATACGCATACACCAGGAGATGTGCATCTCACTACAGTATTGGTCATACTCCCGCGGAAAGCATGCCGTATAGAATCGCACCCAAATTGCCCATCAGGGAGAAAAAACTTTAAAGCCGTCAGAGTTGACGGTTGGCCATTTCAGAAAGTTCTACCCACCATAGATGATCTCATAATTGAAATCATCATTAAAATAATATACGGTGTTGGAGCGGTTCGGTACGGTACGGTTTGCTTTTCCACTAAAGTAGTACTAAAGTTAAGTGGGTGGGATAACAAGGGGGTGGGTGGGATTCTCTGACCAATCAGTGGCTAGTAGTGACTGCATGCAAAGGATTGTGGGATATGGTACCGGGTATGGTACCTCTTGGAACCACAATCGAGGTGGTACTGTTTTTGAGAGCCGCACCGTTCGGTTCCATGCAGTGGAAAAGCGCCGCCGTACCGTACCGCACCGCACCGAACCGTTCCTATACCCTACCATGCGGTACCAGCAGTGGAAAAGCACAAAAGCGAGCAGAACCGTTCGGTTCCATGCAGTGGAAAAGCACCATTATAAAGGTATGCTGTGGTATCTGGCACCAAGCTGTCAGTACCATATATCATTTATGTCCTGTAAATTGTGAGGTGGGGCCTCCATGGATCAGACTTGTTTTTCCAGCACATCCCACAGATACTCGATTGGATTGAGATCTGGAGACCCTGGAGGCCAAGTCAAAACCTCCTTCTCAATGCTGGGTTTCTGAAACCATTCTTGCAACCATTTTTGAAGTGTGGCAGGGTATATTCTACTATTAAGGCAACTGCCATCAGAGAATACCGATCCATGAAGGGTGTACTTGGTCAGCAACAAGGTTTAGGTGGTACGTGTGAAACCAACATCCATATGAATGGCAAGACTCAAAAAGGTTTTCCAATAGAAAATTGGCCAAAGCATCACACTGCTTCCTCCAGCTTCAATTCTTCCCATACTGCATCCTATCATCTTGTCCCCGGGTAAGCAAAGCACATGCACTCGGCCACTGACGGACACAGCTCCATGTCTTCTTAGACCCTTGGGCTTATGCCGCGCTCTCTTCAGGAGTAGGACTAGGCGGAAACAATTTTGGCTACGCCCCTGAGGCAGTCCCAGGGGGTATACCATCACTTCCTGCTAAAGGACTTCAGTTTGTAACAAGCAGTGTCAGAAGATTGCATAACTCAATCCAACTTGGGGGGTTACTGTGTCCATCAGTGAACCTCAGAGAAAAGGATTTTACGGTAAGACAAAAATCCATTTTTCTCTTTCGTTCACTGACGGACACAGCTCCATGTCTTCTTAGACCCTTGGGATGTCCCAAAGCAGTATCAACATGAGGGGTGGGAAAAACACAGCAATACATATAATTCCCAACAAGGGCTAAACATAGCCAACCAGGAACAACTGGAGCTCCTCACCATGAAAAGAACACCCTCAAGAGGCAGGTGCCTCTGCAACCTCAGCCTGCAAAACTTTGCGGCCAAAAGCAGCATCCGAAGATGCAAGTACATCCACCTTTTAAAAAATGTGTGTGTACAGATGACCACGTAGCCGCCTTGCACACCTGAACCACTGGCGCCTGGTGACGGAAAGGCCCAGGAGGCACTAAGCACCCTTGCAGAATGCCCTTGACAGGGAAAGGAGGAACCTGATCCTTGATAGAATAGGCCTGCACCACCGTCTGCCTGATCCATCTGGAAATGGTCACAGTAGATACAGCCTGCCCCTTACAAGGTCCATCTTTAAGAACAACGAATCGGATTTCCGAATCAACTCAGTCACCACCAGGTACTCCCAAATTGTCCTGACTACATCCAAGGAATGTAGAGCAATTTCATTAGGATGTTTCGGCTTAGGACATAAGGATGCCAACACAATATCTTCATTCAAATGAAATCCAGAGACAACCTTAGGAAGGAACGCCCCTTTACCCTTTGTCCCTGTGAACCACCAGGTAAGGTGACCGACAGGACATCGCAGCCAACTCCGACATCCTATGCACAGAAATAATAGCGGCCAAAAAGACCACCTTCTGTGACAGAGTGAGCAAAGGAAGTTCACAAATGTTTTTAAAAGAAGGCTTTTGAAGTAACGGCAGTATCAAATTTAGATCCCACTGAGGTACCAGTGGTCGCACCGGAGGAGCCAGATCGTGAACCTGCACAAAAGTGTGAACCAAGGACTTCGCCGCTCACGGCCTTTGGAAAAATATGGCAAAAGAAGAAATCTGGCCCTTGATGGCGCCCAGAGCCAAACGTTGATCTACGCCTAGTTGTAGAAACTCCAACAGGCGAGACACAGAAAAGGAACGGGGAGAAACCCCCCGGGACTCACACCAATCCAAACTCCAAACCTCCAAAAAGTCCAAGCCTTCCAAACTCGATGATAAACCTTCCTGGAAGTAGATTTTCTAGCTTTCAAAAGCATAGGAATCACAGACTGTTGAAAGCCCTCGACAGCCCTCTGTCCTTCAGCACCTGGCTTTCAATAGCCAGGCCGTTAAATTCAGCGACTGTAAAGCAGGATGGAAGATTGGTCCCTGGGACAGAAGAAGATCTTCCCTTAGAGGACGTCTCCAAGGGACGTCTGCTACCAGCCTTACCAGGCCTGTGTACCAAGACTGGCGAGGCCAGTCTGGTGCCACCAGAATGACTGGAATCCCTTTTACCTCGATTCTGCGTAGCAGTCTCGACAGAAGTTGTATTGGAGGAAAAGCGTAAATCAGACGATACTGACCCAAGGGGCCACCAGGGCATCTGCGGCGTCAGCCAGAGGATCCCGAGACCTTGACATGAACCTCTGCACCTTTCTGTTGAGACGGGAGGCCAACAGGTCCACATCGGGGGTCCCCCACCGGAGACAGATGATGAAACACCTCCGGGTGAAGAAACAATTCTCCCCGATCCAGCGTCTGCCGACTGAGATAGTCCGCTTGCCAATTCTCTACCCGCAAAATGTGCAAAGCAGAGAGGGCCGAAACATAGTTCTGCCCACCTCAGGATGCCAGCTACTTCCCAGGCTGCCAGGGAACTCCTTGTGCCCCCTTGGTGATTGACATATGCCACTGCCGTAGCATTGTTTGATTGTATCCTCACCGGGCATCCCTGCAGACGATCAGTCCACTGAGACAGACAAAGTCTGATCGCTCGAATCTCGAGGATGTTGATCGGCAGACTGGACTCCTCTCGAGTCCAAACACATTGAGCCGAGAATACTCCCAAGATACCTCCCCACCGGGACAGACTGGCATCCGTGGAAATCACTGTCAAATACAGAGGAAGAAAGGACTTTGCCAGTCAATGCCCTGGGGAGCAGAGCCACCATATCAAAGGACCCCGACTCAACAGGATCAAATCGTCCAGCGACTGTGGATCCTTGTTCCATTTGGCAAGAATATCTCTTTGTAAAGGTCTGGTATGGAACTGAGAAAACGGAACCGCCTCAAAAGGTGGAGACTATCAGACCCAGCACTTGCATATAAGTCCTGAGTGACAACCGGCGGTTGAACAACAGGAGACGAATCGCATCCTGCAACTTCAGTAGTTTCGCATGTGGAAGAAACACCCGGGCTGAATTCTGCGCCAGACCCAAGTGATCTAGCTTGGTGGACGGAGTCAAAGCCGATTTCTGAAAATTCAGTGTCCATCCGAACTCCTGTAGAGTTTGCACAGTAATGTCCAAGTCGACTTCTAGAGCCGAAGACGACTCTGCACACAGATCAGAACGTCCAGGTAACGTAGTGCCGCGATCCCCTTCTGTCGAAGCAAGGCCAACGCTGTGGCCAAAACTTTTGTGAACAGCCAAGGAGCTGAAGAGAGACAAAAAGAACGCCATAAATTAACAAAGCTCCTCGCCCGTAGCAAAACAAAGAAAACGCTGGTGCCTGGCATATATTGGAATATGAAGGCAAGCGCTCTTGAGATCGATAGAAGCCAAAAAGATCCCCTTGATGGAGAAAAGCCACTACCATGCGAATGGACTCCATCCGAAATTTCTGAACCCACACAAAATGGTTCAGATCCTTGCGCTCCAAGATCAGGCAGACCTTGCCTTCCTTCCTGGGAACGGTAAACAGATTTAGAACCGGCACAATGACTCTTTGTGCTAACAGGTCCCGCACTGCCCCGTAAAGGCCCTGCAGCCGATCATGAGACAGGTGAAAGTTGGAAGGAAAGAACTTTGCCGGAGACATGGACCGAAACTCGACCTTGTAGCCGAACCAAATTAACTCGTGGACCCATTTTTCCTGAATGAGGAAGGTCCATGGGTCTGGAAAGAAGCAAAGGCATCCCCCCCCCACCCAGATGCGGGTGAGGGCCCCCCTTCAGGCTGGGTAAGGTTCGTCTGCGGAACCAGTAGTGCCCGCTTTTGACTTACCATTCTAGGGTCTCTTGAAGCCACCCGCAAAGTTTATGGGTGGATCTCCAACCCTTTTCTCCGAGATCTAGTCGAACGAAAGGGCCGCTTGTGAGCCAAGAAAAAGGGACCATGTTTTACCACTAGGTTCCATGCCCCTAGCAACCTGCAGAAGTAAGGTGCTCTTACCTCCCATAAGGCCCTTAATGATTTCCTCCATAGGGGCACCGAACAACCAGTCACCTACAAAAGGTAGATAAATCCGCACCTTTTTAGAAGCCTGGTCAGTCGACCAGCACTTCAACCAAATCATGCCGCGAAAGATCACAGCCGTCACAGATACTCTGCCAGCAAGGGGCAGGTTACAAATGTACTGTAGCCCCTGGATAAACTGATCCGCCAGCTCAGGAGGGTGTTGACCCCCTTCCAGATCCTGGCATAACATTTTTGCCCATTCCGTTAAGGTCTGGGATACCAAGGTGATAGCAAACACCGACAACATTGAACCTGCCATGGTGAAAAAGGTAAGGGACCAGAGCCTCGGCTCTCTTGTCCAAAGGATCCTTAAAGGATGGAGAACCCTCAACAGGCAAAAGTGTGGCCTTATTTAGGCCTGGAAACCTGAGAATCCACCAACGATGGAACCCTTCGTTTCTTCAAGAGAGATTAATTAAAGGGATATCTCCTGGCGAAACGCTTAGGTATTCCAACCATGTGTTTCGGGGATTCCCACTGACTAGAGACAATCTCATCAAAATAGGCAGGAAAGGGGAACACCTTAGTCACCTTGGAAGATCTGCGGGTGCCAAACTGCACCCGCATTGCGGATTCAGCATCAGCTGAGTCCTCCAACTTTAAAGTTTCCCACACTGACACAATCAATGCCTCCACCAGCGCCTTTTCATGCGCAGCTGCAGAGGAGGAGGATTCCTCCTCATCATTGGAGCACTCCGGGTGCGTGGACGCAAACCCAGTGGGCTGACTCACGTCCGCAGGGGCCAAATCCACCTAAGACTCTGAGGAGATAGAGGATATAGGTGAAGGCGGGGGATGCTTCTTGCTAGGCCCCCTTTGCAGGGCCAATACAACCTTTGGACACAAGTGACTGCAGAGATGCCGTCATGGCCGCCAGGCAAGACAGAGGCCGAGAGGATCCCACAGCTTCAAGGAGTGGGTCAGATGGCGATACACGTTCCAGGGGCCCCATGGTTAAATCAGAGCTGCACTGTGCACAAAAGGGGAATTTTTTTTTTAAAAAATCTCCTGCACACTGCCAAGAGCACCACAAGATCAGCGCCCCCGTGGTGCTGTATATAGCAGAGGAAGCACTGTATACCCACAGAGACTCACCACCTTGCACCCAGAGCTGGATCCAGAGTGCCAAACAGCCTGCCACACTGCAATCAAAGAGGAAGAAGAAGCACTGACACTAGAAGCCCCCGCTGAACGTCGCTGCACTGGACTACAAGAAAATGGCGGCCGCTATAGACTACAATGAGCAACCCAAAACATGGCCACCGGACTACACAAACATGGAAGCAGAGGCTGAAGAAAACCATCCACGGCAACAGACCCGGGACCCCACTGGACCCCAGGGAAGTAATAGTCCACAAGGGGGAAGCCCCCCAGGGCCCCCCCACCCGCAGTGCAATAAGTGCAGGCACCCCTAAAAGGGGGCAGACAGCGGCACACTCCCACCGTCCTCCAGCCCAGCACCAATTTAACACCCCCACCCAAAAACACTCGTGCACCCCAAAGGGGAACTAGGGGAAAGGGCTGGAGGCAGGTGAGGACAACCAACGCAGGGGAAACCCAGATAGGGAGAGGGGGGGAAAACCATGAGGGGAGGAAGGATTTAGGGGGGGCCTACCATCCCCAGGGAGGGCCCGCGACAACCCTGGCAATTCCCAGAGAAAAAAAGAGGGTGGACACTACTCACCACACCTTGGTATTAGGTGGGCACCACTCCCGGCAGTCCACCACACCATCTTGGAATGGGGGTGCTGTGGCCAGAGGCACGCTGCGACTCTGGTCATGACCGTTGTCGTGACAAGGGCTATGCGACATTGCAAGGTGTTTCACTCGCCGTCCAGTGGGGCTATGTCGCGGCCAACCTAGCGCAGAGTTAATAGTTGAGTAACACTCGCAGTCCAGAATGGGAAGGCCGTAAGGATCCAAGATATCCAGTGAGTCACCCAGTCTGGCTGTTGGTTGTAGTTCACACAGGAACAGAAAATAAAGGAAAAGAAAAAATGTCTGTTTAAAAAGGAAAAAATGTCAGGACCACAGATTTTAGCAGGGTGCCAGGTCCTGACTAGGCAGAAAAAACTAAAGTCCTATAGCAGGAAGTAAAGGTATACCCCCTGGGACTGCCTCAGGGGCGTAGCCAAAATTGTTTCCGCCTAGAGAGCAGCATGAGAAGACAGGGAGCTAGGTCCCTCAGTGAACCAAAGAGAAAATGTGATTTATCAGGCTACACCAACTTCTTCCACTGCTTCGTGGTCCACTTCTGATGCTCATGTTCCCATTGTAGGCAATTTTGTCTATGGGCATGGGTCAGCATTGACACCCTCACCAGTCTGCAGTTACACAGCCCCATACACCGCAAACTGCGATGCCATTTTTTTCACCTTTCACAACAACATCAACTGCAAGGACAATATGTTTACTGATCTGTAAGTCCATAGATAGGTTTCCCATTACCTAAATTAAGCTTTTTGGCCCCAAAATTATGCTTTCTGTTGCATTTGAAATTTTATCTAGCCTTGATGTACAAAATCTTTACATTTACTGCAAGGACACAAGAACTTGACCGTGGCAAGGCTAGAATAGTCTAAACCCTGCCCAACAGCAAAATCTGCAATTTGTAAATATGCCAAACTAATGCAAAAAATACCTGAACATTGGCAGGTTCCTCCGTCTTTAGGACCGTTAAGGCCAAACGTGCAGCATTCTGTTTTGCCTCTTTCTTGTTTTTCCCTTTAGATTCAGGAAATGTTCGCTCACCAATAACAGCACTGCAGAAGAACCTTTGTAAAAATAGTGGAAGTTTATTTTTTTTTTCATGTATAGTATAGTCCATATCCCTCACATTACTGCTCTGAAGACAGCACTTCAGCATATCAGACACAAAAAAGAGTTGACTTACTCAAGAAGTAGAGAAGGCTAGTTTTGCATGCAGTGTTAATAGAGCCTAATAAAAACAGGTAAAGCTGGGTTCTAACCAATCAACACAACATGCAAGAACAAATCCTGTTTTTAAATTCCCTCCTCACAAGATTGGGTATTCAAACTGAACACTGATTCACCCGAATTACAAACATTCCCTATGCCAAGTGAACAGCCTTTAATCACTTCAGCTCCGGAAGGTTTTACCCCCTTCCTCACCAGAGCACTTTTTGAAATTTGGCACTGCGCTGCTTTTACTGGTAATTGCGCGGCCATTTTTCCCCACAAATAGAGCATTCATTTGGTGGCATTTGATCACCACTGGGATTTTTATTTTTAAAGATATAAACGAAAAACAAAAACTGAATTTTTGTCTTACCATAAAATCCTTTTTTCTGAAGTTCATTGACAGACGCAGCTCCATAGAATTCTTGACCATTGGGTTATGCTACCCCCCTACAGTAGTAGAACACCAGGCAGCAAAAAGCTTTACCACACCTATGGGACCGTCCCTGCAGGCATACATCCACAAACTCTTCTATAGCCTTCAGTTTTGTTGCAAGCAGTGCTTAGAGGAAAAAACCCAACCCACGTAAGATAGAGAGGCAGGTGCTGCGTCTGTCAATGAACTTTAGAGAAAAAGATTTTACGGTAAGACAAAAATCCTGTTTTCTCTATCGTTCATTGACAGACGCAGCTCCATATAATTCTTGACCATTGGGACGTGACAAAGCAGTATGTGCATGAGGGGTGGGAAAACAACGCAGAAAAAGAATGCAATTCCCAACAAGGCTAAAACTTTAGCCAACCAGAGAAGATAGTCTCTTTGAGGGGGTTTGTCAAGGTGAGCTCCTGTTGTTCCTGGTTGAGCGCTAAGTATCTTTCAAACAGCAGCCTGCAAAACCTTGCGGCCAAAATAAGCATCCGAGGATGCCAACACATCTACTTTAAAAAAAAATTGTGAACGTGTGCACAGACGACCAAGTGAAAAGGCTAGAAAGAGGGATGGCGCATAGCGGTGTGATGAGAAACCGATGTTCCTTGATGAAAGATAACTGGTAAACAGTAATAACAGGAAAAGTTTATTGTGACAAGTAATGTTAAAAACCACCAACCGGTCCTAGGGTCTTCGGTGTCGCATAAGGACACTGTGGGGGTCCCGCTCGGTGTATACAGAAAACAATGATCCAAATCCGAGGGAGGGATGGAGATGGGATACGGAGGGTCTTGGAAACAAATAGGGGAGACCGCACGGCGCGTGTCTGCCGTAACACACAACAAAGGCGCCGGGACCTCTCACTTCCGGGATCCTCCCACCGCACAGCGTCATTGGGAGCGAGCAGCCGAGGACAAGATGAAGGACGGACCAGCGTGGAACTCAAGCTTCGGGTTGCCGTGACGACATGTTTTGCGTGCATGCGCTTTTGTGAAACTGATAGTCAAACTGAACTCTTGCAGAGTCCTTACAGTGATTGCCAAATCCTCCAACAGAGCTGAATGAGAATCTGCTCTTACAAAACATCGTCCAGGTACCCCAGGAACGCAAGCCCCCTCTGACAATATTGGAGCCAACAGTGAAGACCCTGGGAGCAGAGGCGAGACCAAAGGGTAACGCCACAAATTGAAAGTGCTCCTCTCCCACAGCGAAGTGAAGAAAATGCTGGTGTCCAGCATAGATAGGGATGTGTAGATATGCATTCCTGATATCGATAGAGGCCAACAGGTCTCCCTGATGTAGGGACGCCACTACCGTGTGAATATATTCTATTCAAAACTTCTGAATCCGCACAAAGCAGTTCAGAGCTTTTAGATCCAGGATTGGATGCACTTTGCCGCCCTTCCTGGGCACAGTGAACAGGTTTGAATAAAACTCTTGAAAAGGTTCCCGAGAGGGAACCGGCACAATCACTCCCTGTGACAGCAGATCTTGCACCGCTGCTCGTAGGTCCAGTAACCGATCTAGAGATAGGCGGAGGTTGGACGGAAAGAACCTGTCTGACGGTTGGGACCTGAATCCGATCTCGTAACCCGATCAGATCAGTTTGTGAACCCATTTGTCCTGAACCAAGGAAGTCCATGGTTCCGGAAAGAAGCGAAGACCCCCTCTCATCCCAGAAATAGGTCAGGGCATCCCTTCATGCAGACGAGAATTTGTCCTCAGATTCGGATTGTCTTCTTGGAACCCCCGAAGACCTGGCTCCCCGGAGGCAGGAAAGGGCCGCCTATGAGCAGTAAATGAAGGCCCCTGTCTATTATGCGGTGCCTTGCTCTTGGTGTATTGGGAAAGAAGAAAACTCTTCCCACCCGTAAGGCCTTTGATCAACTCATCCAAGGAGGAACTAGTTTGTCCCCCGTAAAGAGAAGGTTAGAAAGAGTCTTTTTGGAAGCCTGGTCCGCAGACCAGCTTTTCAGCCACACCATGCATCTAATCGCAACCCCTACTGTAGATACTCTGGCCACCAGTGGAGCCGCATCCAGTGATGCATCACATATATACAGAAGGGCTTGGATCATTTGATCCATTAGCTCGGTCAGTCCAAACAGGAGCTGCTCTGTTTCCAAGTCACCTTTCAGTAACTTCGCCCATTCTGCTATGGTCTGTGTCACACCAGAGTGATCACAAAGACTGCTTTCAGTATTGAGCCCGCGATCACATGCAAATGGCGGGACAGAGACTTAACTCATCTATCCACGGGGTCTGTAAATACCGTAGACTTGTTTAGTCTGGCAACCATTGATGGCTCTGAAGGGCTTAGATCTCTTGTCTTGAGACCCTGAGGGACGAAAAGGCCTCTTATGAGCCGAGAAGAATGGCCCCCAGTCTTCGACAGGACTCCTTGCCCTTGGAAGCCTGTGGAAGAAGAGTACTCTTCCTCCCTATGAGGCCGTTAATGAGGTTATCCAAGGAAGCTCCAAACAAGCGATCCCCCCCACAAATGGGAGATCAGATAAGGCCTTAGAAGTCTGATACGCAGACCAGCATTTCACCCTGAAATTACGTCGAAGGACTACCGCTGGGAGAGACCGTCCTGAAAAAGGAGCCGCATCCAAAAGAGGCATCATAGACAAACTGTAGCCCCTGGATCAATTGATCTGACAGCTCTGCCAGCTCCACATAGGCAGAGGGGAGCTGTTCCCCTTCTAGGTCTCGGCGTAAAAGTTTAGCCCACTCAGTCAGAGTTTGGGACACCAGGGCAATAGTAAATGCCGGTCTAAGTGCTGAACCAGCCACTATGAACATATGGAGGGTCAGAGTCTCTGACCTCCAGAATTAAGGTGGTTTTATTTCACCTGGAAACCGGCAAATCCACTACAGGCGGGACTGTCCACTTTTTAAGCAAGGACTCCCCATAAGGATACCGCATCGCAAAATGCTTAGGAACTGTAAAGTGGGGTTGCCCAAAACGCACTGTTTAGTGGCAATATTATCAAAGTAAGCAGGAAAGGGGAACACCCTCGCCTCCTTGGAGGGCTGTGTGGGTGCCAAAAGGGACTGGCGCCTTCGACGCAGCATCTGCCGCATCCTCCATCTTTAAAGTTTCACGCACTGACGCAATTAGCACATCCACCAGCGCCTTTTCATGTGTGGCTAGAGGAGCAGAGGAATCATCCTCACTATCTGAGCAGGCAGGGTGCGTGGATGCAGACCCAGATGGGTACCTTGCATCCGCGGCAGCTGAATCAGATTCAGGATCTGATGCAACAGAAGAAGGCGGGGGAAGCTTTTTGCTAGCCTGTTTTCCCAGGAACTCCTGGACACTAAGGACTCCAGGACTGTCGTCAGTGCAGTCAGGGATTGATGGGACCGGGAGGGCCCAGCAGCCTCTGAGAGGGGATCAGGTGGGGAAATGTGCTCCAGGGACTGCATTAGAGAGGAGGAGAACCCACACAAAAAAGTGTATAACACTTCTAGAGAAACCCCCACTGGGCTGGCGGTACCACAGGGCCCAGCAAAGAGCACTACCACTGCTTTAGCAGAGAGAGGGAGAGAGAACCCCACAAAAAGATTTACCACCACCAGGCAAAATTCACACACCAAGCGGCGATGAGGAAGAGAAAAATCCCGGAGTCACCACCCATCTAGCTTCAAAACATGGCCGCCACTATTATCAATGAGAAAACCACAAAAAAATGGCCTTGCTTACTATTGTAACTGTGATTGCCGTGGTAGATGTGATTGCAGGTGAACACAGTCAGTTACAGATCGCGCTTGCTGCACGCTCCAGGGGGCACGCACAAGGCACTATGCTGGGAGGACATACCGATACATCCTCCTGGAACTAGAGAGCACCCACTGGCCAGATATGAGGTGGTTAAAAAGATAGAAATCCTTGTACAAAAATCAACAAAAGTAAAGCTGGTCTCACAGGTGTATACGGATGCTCTTAAACGATGAATTATCAAGGAACATTACACTGTGCATATAACATTAAACACACAATGTAAAGAAGGAGCATACAGTGCCATAAAAAATTACTTCCCCTTTAAATTTTCCACATTTTGTCATGTTACAACCAAAAACGTAATTGTATTTTATGTGGTAGACCAACATACAGTGGCACATAACTGTAAAGTGCAAGGAAAATTATAAAAGGACTTTCAAAAGGTTTTACAAATAAATACGTGAAAAGTATGGCGTGCATTTGTATTCAGTCAATACTTTGTAGAACCATCTTTCACTGCAATTACAGCTAAAAGTCTTTTTGGTTATGTCTCTACCAGCTTTGCACATTTAGAGAGTGAAATGTTTGCCTATTCTTCTTTGCAAAATAGCTCAAGCTCTGTCAGATTGGATTGAGTGCGTCTGTGAACAGCAACATTCAAGTCTTGCCACAGATTCGCAATTGGATTTAGGTCTTGACTTGGACTGGGCCATTTTAACACATGAATATGCTTTGATCTAAACCGTCTGTCTGTATGTTTAGGGTCGTTATCCTGCTGGAAGGTGGACCTCTGCTCCAGTCAAGTCTTTTGCAGACTCTAACAGGTTTTCTTCTAAGATTGCCCTGTATTTGGCTCCATCCATCTTCCCATCAACTCAGACCAGCTTCCCTGTCCCTGCTGAAAAAAAGCATCCCCACAAAGCTGCCACCACAATGTCTCACGGTGGGGATGGTGTGTTCAGGGTGATGTGCAGTGTTAGTTTTCCACCACACATAGCATTATGCTTTTAGGCCAAAAAGGTAAATTTTGGTCTAATCTAACCAGAGCACCTTCTTACGAGTGTCCCCCACATGACTTCTTTCAAACTGGAAATGGGACTTCTTATGGCTTTCTTTCAACAATGGCTTTCTTCTTGCCACTCTTCCACAAAGGTCAGGCCATTTTCGGATGATGTTCAAAGCTTGGGAAATTTTTGTATAACTTAACCCTGCTTTAAACTTCTCCACAAATGTATTCATAACTTATCTGGTGTGTTCCTTGGCCTTAATGATGCGGTTCACTAACAAACCTCTGGGGGCTTTACAGAACAGCTATATTTATAGTGAGATTAAATTACACACAGGTGGACTGTATTTACTAATTATGTGACTTCTAAAGGCAATTGGTTCCACTAGATTTTAGTTAGGGGTATCAGAATAAAGGGGGCTGAATACAAATGCACGCCACATTTTTCAGATATTAAATAGTAAAAAACATGTAAAACCATTTATAACTTTCCTTCCACTTCACAATCATGTGTCACCTTGTGTTGGTCTATCAAAACAAAATCCCAATAAAATAAAATTTACGTTTTTGGTTGTAACATGACAAAATGTGAAAAATATCAAGGGGTATGAATACTTTTTCAAGGCACTGTACAGTGGCGGAACTACCAGGGGTGCAGAAGTTGCACTTGTGACTGGGCCCCGGAGTTCCACCACTGTGGGGGAGCCCAAACAGTGTTGCCAATCTCCCACCAATAACAGCCCGATTTCTCCCATCCCTAGGACAGAAGAATCAGCCTGTGTATTAAGGGCTGCAGCTGAGCAGAGTGTGTGTGACAGCCCAGCGAGCACACTCCCCCTCCCCTTTAGGGATGGGAGAACAGAGAGGAATACAACCTCCTCCTCCTCCCGCTCGTTTCTCCCGTCTCCGCCTGACCAGCCTGCTACACGTTCCCAGCTGTGTCAATGATCAGCTACCAGCCTCCCAGGTGAGTGATCTCTGCTCTGTGATCACTGAAGTGAGCTCTCCCTATCTCCCTCCTTTCTCTCCCCTATCTGTCTCCCTCCCCCTCTCAGTTCCTCCAGGATCTTCTTAAACTTCATTTTTTAGCACTTAGGCAGCCAATAACGGACCAATCGGGTCTGCCTGTCAGTTTTTTTAGGCAGACCCGACCGTACCATCCATTGTTCTTTATGCAGCAGCAGATGTCCGCTGACACCCACCAGCATCCAATCTGGTCCAATCTGCTAAAAACAGATGGATGGGGATCAATTCCCCATCCATCCAGTGGATCGGATGAGATGAAAGACAGATTGAAATGGACCGCCTGCCCCACAGAGAATAGCAGGCTGGGTCTATGTCGACCTGCTCAGTCGGGATCAGTGGAGGGATCCTCGCTGAGCAGGCAGATCCCCTGGATGGGGTCTGCTCAATCTGAAAGGGGCCTTAGATTGAACAAAAAAATAAAAAATCCAATTCCCCCATCTACACATTCCAAGTGGATGGGGGGAATCCTCCCACTGTGGACCAGTGGCAGAACTACCAGGATCAGAAAGGTCGCATACGAGACTGGTGTTCCATTATCATTGGGGTTCCCAGCCTCCTCTTGCTGTCCTGTCCCTGCTATTGAGCAGGTCTGGTCTCTGTCTCCATGGCTGCAGCGGCAGAGGAATTAGGACCCAGTGCTGGGTACTTTATGGGGCTGATGGGCGCACGTGCAGGAGGGCCAGTACACACGGTGCTGAACATATGGCTGATATATGTGTGATTGTACTCTTGATGCTAATAAATAATGTGTTTAATAGATCCAACTGGGAGAATCACCTGGATCACACTTTGATTGACATGTTAACAGAGAAGGCTTTGCAACATTACCGCTGCTAGGCGACAGGAGGAGGCTCAGTTGTCTACAACCAATAGTGCAAGCTCTCCCCCGCATGCACCCATCAGCCCCATAATGTAACCAGCACTGGGTCCTAATAGACTGCTACCACTGGCGTAGAGACAGAGAAGCCAGACCAGCGCTGTCAATAGCAGGGGCAAACAGCAAGAGGAGGCTGAGGACCCAGCAGTGGCAGAACGCCAGGTTCCGGTCACAAGTGCAACCTTTGCAACCCTGGTAGTTCTGCCACTGCATTGGACCCTTATGTGGTATCACTTGCTTTCTGCCACCGTGGGGGGGGGGGGGGAAGACAGTAGGAAAGGGGCCCACAGTAGGAAAGGGGCCCATAGCAGAACAGATCAGTGGGGAGGGATGCAGGACTGAAGGGGCCCTTCAAGGTTTCTTGCACCAGGTCCCTGGAAGTTATAGTTACGCCCCTGGCACTGTAGCTATGTGTATACCACATTCATTCACTTAATTTTCCATGATTTTACTTACTCTGGAATATGATCAGGCCCTCTTCGAGCATCCGCAAAACTGTAACACCTAAATCCGTTTTTCTGACAATATTCATTAAACCTTCCTATGTAGTTTGGGAATTCCTAATATATAAAAGAGAAGAAGGCTTTTATACCAATTTTGGCTGTAAGAATACAATATATAAAAAAAAAAAAAAAAAAAAAGGAAAAAAAATATTTAAAAATCAATACATACCTCCAATTTATTTGTGACACCATTAACTGTACTGTGTTCAGTGCTAGAATGAAGGAACACTACATTAATCATACCTTTAAAGTAATTCTACATTAAGGTTATTTTTAATACTCTTACAATACACTTTCATCCACAAGACTTATTGATGAAGACATGATTACCAACTTCATCAATCACACATGTACACTCCCGGCCCCTATGGACCAGAGCCATTTTTACATTTCTTTTTTTAATCACATTTTTCTATTTAGAGATTTTTTTTCTTTACAAAGACACACTGTCACACAAAATAAAATAACTAAAAATAGAAAAACTTAAAATAGCAAATAAAAAAAATTCAGCACTAAGCCCACAAGTTACCATTTAATAAATATATTAACCTGTTGTCGTCCACCCACCACAGTTTTACCGCGGCAAGGTAGCTCAGCTGCGCAAACCGATGTAGGGGTAGGGGGCGTGCGCCTGCCGTCCCCGTGATGATCTGATTTGGTTTAGAACCGGTCAGTCATCAGGTCCAGGCCAATGATTTATAGCCTGGACCTGGTGATCGGTTCTGACCAATGACAGAATGTCCTGTGTCTGTATAATGTAAACACAGGCACAGGAAATTATGCAATCTCCTCTCCTGGAGCCCTTTTCCATTCCAGCGTGAGGAGAGAAACAATTCAAATCTGTAAAGAAAAGCGCACGCAACCTCGGGCAATAAAGCTTTAATAAAGGACAATAACACAGTACATTGGAATTGCACTCGCACTTTTTCTTTAAGGCAAATCGATTTACAGCATTCCAACAGGAGCTGCTCTCTCCTCCCGTCCCTCCAGATGGTGACTCTGCGGTCTCCTCATCCGCGGCTGCCGCCGCTGTATCCCCACTCTCCTTCACTTCCTGTGTCGCCTGCGCACTATACCGACGTGATCTACAGCACCTCAGGAGAGCCTCAGCCAAAGCCAGAGCCACAAGTAGTACGGAGCTGCGAGGTGGGGGATTCAAGACACGGGTGCACTGCCTCTGCTGTTGCTACGGACAACGCGTTTCAAAGGCGGAGCCTCCTTCCTCAGGTCTCACCTTGCTTCCTGCTAATGCCCCTCCCTATATACCCGGGATACCATCGGCCCTAATTAGTTGATTGTATATTCCTAAAGGGGCCAGTAACCAATAATCTTTATCCACGTCAGCTGGGACGGGAGAAGCAAGGGGCTATCCACTTTTAAAAAACATATATTAAAAATACAATTTAAGATACAATTTGAAATACAATTTAAAACAGTACAGTACAAGCGCAGATATTAACCAGAGCTGTTATGGATACATATTAGGATATCACATTCCCTACATAGCAATGGTTTTCTCCTGCTAAAAATAAATTAAACGTATCTTAGGAGTATATATGTATATAAAACTCTAAACTACATCAGCATTTCCTTATACCAATAAATCAACAATTCATTTTAATTCCACATTATCTCTCATCCATCTACCAGAACAATTTCATAAACCAGGATAATTTCATAAGACATATAATAAATATTAATAAAATAAATGATGATCTGATTTGGTTTAGAAGCGGTCAGTCATCAGGTCCAGGCCAATGATTTATAGCCTGGACCTAGTGATCGGTTCTGACCAATGACAGAATGTCCTGTGTCTGTATAATATAAACACAGGCACAGGAAATTATGCAATCTCCTCTCCTGGAGCCCTTTTCCATTCCAGCGTGAGGAGAGAACATCAACTGTGAGTACACAAGCACTACACTGACACCAGTACACATAGGCACATATTTAACCCCCTGATTACCCCCCCAGTTGACCCTTTACTCCCTGTCAGTGTCACTATATACAGTATATAGATAATTTACTGATCACTGTGTTAGGGTCACTGGTGATGCAAGTTAGTGTCAACAGCAGTTAGTGGTAGTTAGCAGCGGTCCCAGATCATTTTAGGGTACCCGGCATATATCCCCTAATAAAGAATAAACCTCCTGATTACCCCCAGTTAACCCCTTCACCGCTCTGTCACAGTGTCACTATTTTAGTGTACAGATCTTTTTTCTGATCATTGTATTAGTGTCACAGGTGATGTCAGTTAGCATTAACGTTAGTTAGCGTCAATCAAGGACAGCGTCAGATTGCCCGCAACATATTTAGTAATACATTTTAACCTTTTCACTGCCAGTGACACACACATACACTAAACACCTCCATTACTAGTATAGTGTCTAAAACAGATCCAAATATTTGATCAGACCAGACTAGTGTCCCCAATAGTATAGTGTTCCAAAAACACAGCGTTAGCAGGATCAGCCCCGACACCTGCCAGCACCTGCATTTAGCCCCTCCGCCCAGCCCCCAAGAAGTGCAGTATCAGTAGATCACGGTCACTTCCCATACACAGCACACTAAACCACAGCGTTAGAGTCAGGCCTGATCTCTACTAGCATGAGCAGTTACATTTTTTGGTAGCGGTTCAAACAGTCCTTGACAAACCGGTGCTTTTTTTTACCTGTGAATAAATTTATTGGCCAAAATGTCCAAACAGAGGTACACTAGTGAAGAGGCCTACACGATGCTGAGCATGACAGATGAGAGCTATGGGGAAGCCTCACTGTCAGAATCAGGCTCAGTATTCGAAACTGCAGACAGCAGCAGCACCTTGACAGATTGCTCTGACGACGGAGTATGGGTCCCTGTGAAGGTCAGGCGTACCCAACCCCTTTCTTCTGTTGCTGAGGTGCAACAATCCCATGGTTCTCGTATGCCTGAGTGTCGGTACTAGTGCCGCTCAACTTTCTGGTGAACTGGCAAGCACCAGTGGCCTAGTACATCCTGGTCGTAGTCAAACCATCACTGCAGTAACACTTGGTGATGTGGCGAGTACCATAAGTGCAGTTCAAGCTGGTGCAGTATCTAGCTAACAAGTGTCCTGTAGCCACCAGGAACCAAGAATTCGAAGACAGATCGGTAGAGCCCATAGTTTCCTTCCTGATGCACTTGCAAATTCTGATTGGGGGCCCACCACCTACTTCTGCAGCGCCAATTCACTGGCCAACCCGGAATTCAGGTGGAAACCTGGCCAACTCGGAATTCAGGTGGAAACAGCGGATTTTACTGCCCTTGATTTATAGGAGCGTTTTTTCACAGAAAATCTGTACAAATCTATTGTGGACTAAAGCAATTTATATGCCGATCAATTTATCGCCGCAAATTCAAATTTGACCCTTGCCAGAGAATTTATAAGGAAACTTATCACTGTTTTCAAATTTAAAACCTTTCTGGGCCTATCCCTCATCGTGGGCATTACTAAAAAAAAGTGTGAGTTGTTATCATATTGGTACACTGACCCGTTCTCTGTTCTCTGCTGCCATGATCAGGACTAGATATGAGCAAATCTTGCGGTTTATGCATTTCAATGACAATGACCTGTCGTCCGAGGGGTGACCCTGGATACGACCGGCTCCACCAAAATTGGGCCCCTCGCAAATCACTTCAACCAAAAATTTGCATACGCCCCAACAAGCTGTCTGCGTTGTGAAGACCCTGATTAAAATTTCTGGTTGCCTTGTTTTCAAACAGTTTCTTCCCAGCAAGCGTGCCAGATATGCGGTCAAGATGTATACAGATGTGACAGGGCAACAGGCTATACATGTAGTTTCGGAATTTACGAGGGAAAAGATAGCAATGTGGAGCCCTCTGACTGCCAAGACTACATAGGGAGCAGAGGCAAGATTGTTTGGGACTTTGTGTCACCCTTATTCACTTATTCGGAAAGGGGAACCATTTATACGTGGACAATTGTTACACAAGCAAGTCACCTTTTTGATTCTGAAACTGGCGCATGAGGCACCGTGTGACCTAATCACTGGGGCTTCCCCAATGGGTTGTAGATTTCCGATTTAGACCAGGGGGGTGGAGAGCCTGCTTGAAGTGTAATAAATTTCTTGCAGTGAAGTGGAGGGACACACGGAATATTTTCATTCTGTCTTCTATTCACCCAGATAAGACTGTCCAAATTACAACGGCGACTAGTGTCGAGAAGCCCCCCCTTAACATGGGAGGGGTGGCTTTCAACATCCAGAGGATGGCGAAATACCTTATTGTCCATAAGGCCAGACACTGGTACAAGAAAGTGTCTGTATACTTATTCCAATTGGCTCTTCTGAACACTTATGTGCTATACAAAGGGTTAGAAAGAAGTGGATCCTTCCTAAAATTCAAAGAAGAGATCATCACAGCCCTTCTGTATCCAGAAGATGCTGTGGCCCAAATTCACAAATCCAGATGCAGTGAGCCAGCTGCATGAGAGGCATTTTCCGGATGTCCTCCCTGGTACCTATACCCAACCAAGATGCCGTGTCTGTAGAAAACGCGGATATCGGCGTGGCACCCGCATTTTTTTGTCCCTCCTGCCCTGGCAAACCTGGTCTCTGCATCGGGGACTACCACACACTAGTGGAGTATTAGTATAGAGTACAGCACGGCACAGTCTAGGGCATACTTTCACACAGAGTCTCAAAAGATGTTAGGCTATTGCATTTTGAGAGACCTTAGTCTGGAACTTGTCAAGTTTTTTTTTTTTTTACAGTTACAATTAACATTTTTAAAAAAGTTAAAAAAAAAAAAAAAAGGCAAAAATAGTTGTAATTTTATGGAGTTAAAATTTTCTGTTCTTACTATTTTACTGTAGTTTAGAATATACTGCTATACTGTAATGTTTTATTGGTACGGTTTTTCATTCCTAACCATAGTTTGCTTTGCAGATACTGCAATTCTACTGTTTTACTAAACTGTATGCTCTTATAATGTAGAGTTTTATTGTTGCTGTGTTTTTCATTGTTAACCATAGTTGGTTTTGCAGATACCACCATTCTATTGTTTTACTGCACTGTATACTATTATATTGTAATAATTTATGGCTACTGTGTTTTATTGTTAACCATTGTTTGCTTTGCAGGTTGCTGACAGCAACAGCGTTTGCTCGAAGCATATACGTAAATCAATGATTGCAGCGCTATAGGAGGGGATTTCACCACCGCAGTTAAAAAAAAAAAAGAGCATATTTGGCGAAGCATAGGGGATGGGGTGGACAAATCTCCCCTATGCTTCAACATATATTTTTTAACACTGTTCTTGGCAGAGATTTCTTCATCCACATCGATCGATGTGATTGGAGGAATCGGTTTGGTTCTCTTTTTTTCGTTCAGCCCACAGGCTGCATGAAAAAAAAAAAAAAAGAACCTTACACTATATGCTCAACAAGGACCAGCAACAGACTGGTACATCGCTGGACTTTGAGTGGTCATACCAGGATGATGCCTGCAGGTTTAGGCATCATCTTTGTATCTTTTTTTACAGCCAGCGGTTGGCTTTCATGTTAAAACAATGCTAGTGGCTAGTTAGTCGCTAGACTGCTTTTACAGGCAGTGGGAGGGGAAGCCCCTCCCGTGGCCTTCCATGGTTTTCTCTGGCTCTTCTGTCCCACGGGTAGCCCAAGACTGCAGTTGGTGGCTCCGTCAGCTGACCATAGGGCTGATTGGAGAATAGAACGACTCCAATCATATCTATGGCCTAAGATATCGGAAGCTACGAACATTTCATGACTTTGATTTCGCTAGATATAAACAACACCATTGGAAAATTGGGAAAGCATCTTATCACACTAATCTTGGTGTGGTCAGATGGTTTAAAAGGCAGAGGAGAGATCTAGAGTCTAACAGACCCAATTTTATTTAAACAGACCCAATTTTATTTAAATGACGACGCGGCGCCTCCTCCCTGACGCGTTTCTCCCGATAGACCTCCTATCTAAGTGGATGCCCTATCGGGAGAAACGCGTCAGGGAGGAGGCGCCGCGTCGTCATCACATCTAGACCAGGCAACGGTCCGCACTGCAGGCGGACCCCGCCATACAGCTCCTCCGTGAGGGAACTCGCTATTATTGTCTTCACAACTGTAAGTGCAACCATTTGTTTTAATAAAAATCTACTGTTGGTAATGCACCATTGCGGTCCCCTCTGTTGTGTCCCCTATTATTGAGGTCGACCAGACTAAGGAGTTACAGCAGCCAATCAGAGTCTAGCCACCTTTGGCAGGATCTTCTTTCGTCAGGCTTTCTGACTGGGTCTGTTCCTCTTGGACACAAGCAACTACATCAGCCATCCTAGAGTCCAGTAACCCCCGGCAGGACCACTCATCACCATAGAACCAGGCTTCTTGTTTGGCTTTTGTCCGGTAAGAGTCTAGGGAGCACGAGTGTGTCAGAGTGCCTTCTGTATTTCTGGGAACTTTTCTACCTGGCTGCATGACCTTTGGAGCAGTCATATTCATATATGCCCTTAACGTTTAACTTCTGGTAAGAGGCCAAGCTGGTGGTGGGACTTTGCACCTTCCAATCACAGTTCACCTTTCCCCAAGCTGGAAGTTTTTGTCACCATTTTTTGCACTTTATTTATGGACTTATAATATGGACGTTTATTGCACATTGGTGTATCACTAGTCACCTTCTGGACATTTTTTGTTTTACACGATTTGCATACGTTTTCAATTTTTTGCATTATTATTGCATTTTTGGTTTATTTGTTTACATCATTTTGTATGTTGCACATATGCACTAGGGCAGCGCACCTGATTTCTTTACCTATTCTACAACATACACTCTAAGGTAGCAGCACACCCTATATTGAATCAGCGCACTTTCCTACCCACCACAAAATACTCACCATGCCTCTTAGCAAATACCTTGGGGTGTCTACTTTCCGAAAAGAGGTCATTTGGGTGGGGAGTTTGTGCTCTCTTGGCATTTCATGGCCTACAAAAATGTGATAGGTAGTGAGGAGTGAAATCAACAATTTACGCCCTTAGAAAGCCTCAAGGCAGTGATTGGTTTTCGGGGTCCTGTATGTGGCTAGAATGCGAAAAAGTATCACACGTGGTATCCCCATACTCAGGGGAAGCAGCAGAATGTATTTTGGGGTGTAATTTCACATATAGTCATGGCATGTTTGAGCAGTATATCATTTAAGCAAAAACTGTGTAAAAAAAATAAGTACATTTTTCCAAAACTTGTGGCAAAATATAAAATATTCCATGAACTAAACATGCCTCTCTGGAAATAGCATAGAGTGTCCACTTTCCAAAAGGGGGTCATTTAGGGGTTTATGTGACATTTCGACATTTCAGGGCCTCCGAAACTGTGATAGGTAGTTAGGAAGTAAAGAAAAATGGATTTTTGTCTTACTGTAAAACCCTTTTCTCTGATGTTCATTGACAGACACAGCTTCATATCTTCTTTGACCAATGGGTTATGCTGCTTTGCTCAGGATTAGGACACTAGGCAGAAAAGGATTAACAAAGCTTGACTACTTACGCCTATAGGGCAGTCCCAGGGGGTTTACACCCACTTCCTGCTATAAGATCTCAGTTTTGTAACAAGCAGTGTCAGAAGAATACATAACCCAACTCCACTGAGGGGTGGGTGCTGTGTCTGTCAATGAACATCAGAGAAAAAGATTTTACGTGAAGACAAATACCCAGTTGTTTTCTCTTTCGTTCATTGGCGGGCACAGCTTCATATCTTCTTTGACCGATGGGACATCCCAAAGCAGTGTCAGACTGAGGGGTGGGAAAAAACACAGCAATAAACATATTCCCCAAAAAAGGGCTAAATTAACCAACCAGGTAAACCAGAAGCTCAACCAGGAACAACTGGAGATCATCTACAAATAAAAAAACAACGGGCCTGCAAAACTTTGCGGCCAAACGCAGCAGCTGCGGAAAAAATCCACCGTGTAAAACTTGGTGAATGTGTGTACAGGTGACCGCTTTGCAAACCTGGACCACTGACACCTGATGACGGAAGGCCCAGGAGGCACTAAGCCCTCTTGTAGAATGCGCCTCAACAGGGAAAGGAGGAACTGGTCCCTAATTGAAGAGGCCTGCACCAGCGTCTGTCTGATCTATCTGGAAATGGTCGCAGCTGATGCAGCCTGCCCCCTACGGGGACCATACGTAAGGAGAAAAAAGGAATCCGATTTGCGAATTGACTCAGTCGCTGCCAAGTACACTCTGATGGCCAGGACCAGATCCAAAAGAATGCAAGGCAATTTCTTTTGGATGTTTTGACTTCGGACACAACGAAGGCAACACAATATGTTAATTTAAGTGGAACCCCAAAACGACCTTAGGAACGACTGACAGGGACGTTGCACCACTTTGTCCCTGTGAACCACCAGGTAAGGCGATCGACAGGGCAACGTAGCCAACTCAGAGACCCTGCGTGCAGAAGTAATAGCCACCAAGAAAGCCACTTTCTGTGACAAGTTAAGCAGAGGAATTTCACGAATATTTTCAAAGGGCGGTTTTTGAAGAGCCGATAATACCAGATTAAGATCCCACGGGGGCACCAGGGACCATACCAGAGGAGCCAAGTGGCAAACCCCCTGCACGAAGGTGTGAATCAAAAAAGAATAAGAAAAATTTTAAGAAATTTAAGAAAACAAAAAGATTGCCAAAGCTGAAATCTGGCCCTTAATGGTGCCCAGGGCCAAACGTTAATCTACACCTCTTTGTAGGAACTCCAGCAGACGTGGTACCGAAGAGGACCGGGGGGAAACACCCCCCATGACTCACACCAAGTAATGTACGCCTTCCAAACTCAATGGTAAATCCTCCGAGAAGTAGAATTCCTAGTTTTTAACATAGTAGGAATCGCCGAATCCGACAACCCCCAGGTCGTTAAAGCTAGCGACCTAAAGCAGGATGGAAACAGAGACAAAAGATTTTCTCTGACAGGAAGCTGCCAAGGGGCATCGGCTACCAGTCTTACCAGGCCTGTATACCAAGCCCAACGAGGCCAGTCTGGGGTCACCAGAATTACTGAAATCTCTTCTGCCTTGATTCTGCGCAGAAGTCTCCGCAGAAGCTGTAGTAGAGGAAAGGCATAAATTAGAAGATACTAGCAGAGCGTCTGCCAGAGGGTCTTGAGACCTTGCCACAAACCTCGAAAGCTTCCGGTTGACGTGGGATGCTAACAGGTCCACATCTGGGGTCCCCCACCGGAGACACGGTTGTTGGAACACTTCCGGGTGAAGGGACCATTCGCTCGGACTCCGTGCCTGTCGACTGAGGTAATCCGCCTGCCAATTTACCACTCCTGGAATGTGCTCAGGAGAGAGGGCTGGAACAAAGCGCTCTGCCCACCTTAGAATGTTGGCCACTTCTTTGGCCACTAGGGCACTTTTGGTGGCCCTTGGTGATTGACATATGCCACAGCCGTGGCGTTGTCCGATTAAATCCTTACCCCTGTAGACGAGCCGTCCACTGGGACAGGAAAAGCCTGATCGCCCGAATTTCCAGGATGTTGATCGACATACTGGACTCCTCCCGAGACCAGAATCCCTAGGCTGATTCCGTGCCCAAGACATCGCCCCACCCGGAAAGGCTGGCATCCGTGGAAACCACAGTCCAGTACAGGGGAAGAAAAGACTTTCCCTGCTGAAGTGCCGGGGAATGAAGCCACCATATTAGAGATCCCCTCGTACCCCGGCTCAACAGGATCAGATTGTCTAGGGACCGTGGATTTTTGTCCCATTTGGCTAGACTCTTTTTGCAGGAGGTCTGGTATGGAACTGAGCAAATGGAACCGCCTCAAAAGGTGTTACATAGTTACATAGTTACATAGTTAGTGAGGTTGAAAAAAGACATAAGTCCATCCAGTTCAACCTATGATGTGTGTGTGTGTGTTTGCTTTTAACCGTACATTGTATACCCCTGTATGTTGTGGTCTTTAAGGTGTCCATCCAATAGTTTTTTGAAACTATCAATGCTCCCCGCTGATACGACTGCTTGTGGAAGAGAATTCCACATCCTTACCGCTCTTACAGTGAAGAACCCCTTACGTACTTTAAGGTTAAACCGCCTTTCCTCAAGTTTTAGTGAGTGGCCACGTGTCTTATTGTATCTCCTTTCTCTGAATAGTTTGTTCCTTATGCTAGGGTCGCCAGTACAGTATTTGTACATTGATATCATATCCCCCCTCAATCGTCTCTTCTCCAGAGAGAATAGGTTCAGTGCTTGTAGTCTTTCCTCATAGCTGATGTCCTCCATTCCCCTAATTATTTTTGTTGCCCTTCTCTGGACTTTCTCCAGTTCCAGCACATCCTTCCTGGGGACCGGTGCCCAGAACTGGACAGCATACTCCAGATGTGGCCGGACCAGAGTCTTGTAGAGTGGAAGAATAATCTCTTTATTTCTGGAGTGAATCCCCTTTTTTATACAACCCAGTATTCTGTTGGCTTTGCTTGCGGCGGCTTGGCATTGCATGCCACTGCCAAGCCTGTTGTCTACCAGTACCCCCAGGTCCCTTTCCATCCTAGACTCACCCAGAGGTTCCCCCCCCCCCCCTAGTGAGTAGCTTGCTTTCTGGTTTCTGGCCCCCAAGTGCATTACTTTACATTTTTCTACATTAAATCTCATCTGCCATGTAGTTGCCCACCCCGTTATTTTGTTCAGGTCTGCTTGCAAGATTTCCACATCCTGCATAGAAGATATTGGCATGCCTAATTTAGTATCATCTGCAAATACTGAGATTGTACTAGATATCCCCTCCTCTAGATCATTTATGAATAAATTAAACAGGATTGGTCCCAAGACAGAACCCTGGGGGACCCCACTTTCCACACCCGCCCAATCCGAGTACTCCCCATTAATCACCACCCTCTGTACTCTCCCCTGGAGCCAGTTCTCTATCCAGGTACTCACCTTATGGTCCATACCTACCTTCCTTAGTTTGTACAGTAAGCGTTTGTGGGGAACGGTGTCAAAGGCCTTTGCAAAGTCCAGATACACCACATCCACAGGCTTACCTTTATCTAAGTGGCAGCTCACTTCATCGTAGAAGGTTAATAGATTGGTTTGGCACGAACGATTTTTCATGAATCCATGCTGATTACTACTTATAATACCGTTTTCATTACTAAAGTCTTGTATGTGGTCCCTTATCATCCCCTCCAAAATTTTGCAGACTACTGATGTTAGGCTGACAGGCCTATAGTTACCCGGGATATATCTCAGCCCCCTTTTAAATATTGGTACCACGTTGGCTTTTTTCCAATCAGCTGGCACCATACCCGTCTGTAAACTATCCTTAAAGATCAAGAATAATGGTCTGGCAATCACCTGGCTGAGCTCATTAAGAACCCTTGGGTGCAAGCCATCCGGTCCCGGGGATTTATTTATGTTAAGTTTCTCTAGTTTAGCTCTAAGTCTATCCTCTGTTAGCCATGGCGGCACTTCCTGAGGTGTATTATTTAGTTCGGCCTTACAAGCGGAGTTCGTGTAGCCCCCCGATTCCTTTGTGAAGACTGAAGAAAAATGGATTTTTGTAAGATCTTACCGTAAAATCCTTTTCTCTTAGCTCATTGACAGACGTAGTCCTCGGTGATACACCACCTTCGGGTTATGTTGCCTCCACAGGAGCAGGACTAGACAGGAAATTAAAAAGCTCTGGCCACACCCTAGGGGCAGTCCCAGAGGGTATATCCTCTCTCTCTCTGCCTCAGCAAATCAGTTATGTGAAAAAGCAGTCTTTAGAGATTTTAACCCAACCCAACTCAAAAAACAGAGGGGCGGGGACTACGTCTGTCAATGAGCTAAGAGAAAAGGATTTTACGGTAAGATCTTACAAAAATCCATTTTTCTCTAGCGCTCATTGACAGACGTAGTCCTCGGTGATACACCACCTTCGGGACGTCCCAGAGCAGTATCACAAATGAGGGGTGGGAAAATGAAATCAAATCCCAATCTAGAAGGCCCAACCGGTGCCAACTAGAAGTTTACAATGCTCATCCTTAATGATGAGACTCAACAAAAAAGAGAAAAAATTTTTTTTTTTTTTTTTTTTTCAAACAGAAAAAAACCCTCGAGGTAGACCACCGGTCTCCTCAAATTGCGGCCTGCAAAACCTTGCGGCCAAATGAGGCATCCGCCGATGCCGTCACATCAATTTTATAGAATTTTGTAAAGGTATGTACCGACGACCAGGTGGCCGCCTTACATACCTGGACCACTGACGCCTGATGGCAAAAGGCCCAGGAAGTACTGAGCGCTCGAGTGGAGTGCGCCCTAACAGGGAACGGAGGACTCTGACCCTTAATAGAATAAGCCTGTACCACCGTTTGTCTAATCCATTTGGCAATGGTCGCGGCAGATGCAGGCAACCCCTTTCTGGGGCCATCCGTGATCACAAAAAGTGAATCCGTCTTACGGAATGATTCCGTAGCTTTCAGGTATACCCTGATTGCCCGAACCACATCTAAGGAATGCAACGCATGTTCCCGATGATGCTTGGGCTGAGGACACAAGGAAGGTAGTACAATATCTTCATTCAGATGAAAATCTGAAACCACCTTAGGAAGAAAAGATGGCTTAGGATGAAGTACTACCTTATCCCTATGAATCACTAGGTATGGGGACTGGCATGATAATGCAGCCAGTTCTGACACCCTGCGAGCAGAAGTAATAGCCACCAAGAAGGCCACCTTCTGGGATAAAGTAAGCAAGGGAATCTCCCTGATGTTTTCAAAGGGAGGTTTCTGTAGAACCGACAAAACCAAATTAAGATCCCAGGGCGGTAAGGGCGCGCGGACTGGAGGAGCCAGGTGCCGCACCCCCTGGATGAAATTCCGCACCAAGGACTTGGTAGCTAAAGGTTTCTGAAAGAAGATTGCTAATGCTGAAACTTGACCCTTGATGGTGCTCAAGGCTAGCTTCTGCTCAACCCCTTGTTGCAAAAAGGCCAATATTCGAGTCACCGAATAGGTACGTGGAGGAAATCCTAAAGATTCGCACCACGCAATATAAGTCTTCCATGTGTGATAATAGACCTTGCTGGAAGTCGCTTTCCTTGCTTTAATAAGGGTAGGAATGACTGAAGTAGACAAACCTCTGTCCTTCAGTACTTGGGTCTCAATGGCCAGGCCATTAAACCCAGCGACTGTAAAGCATGATGGTAAATTGGTCCTTGAGACCACAGACACTCCCTGAGACGAAGTTCTCACGGAACGTCTGCGACTAGCATGTCCAAGTCGGCCAGGCCGGCTTGAGGAGGCCAGCCTAGAATTTCTAGGACCACTGGCGCTGATAGAATCTGAACCAGGCGTCCCTAGAGGTATCTGGCCCCGACCATCCGAGAAAGTCTGGTCGTTTTCTGTTCCCACACATTTATCAGATACCTGATTGTTATCAGGAAGGGTGATCTTTTCTGGTTGAACCTCAGGGACCGAAGTCACCCGACTAGAGACTACTTGGCCTATCTGGTCAACCAGATCCGATTCCTGTGAGGTATAGGGACTAATCTTAGGAAAAGGTAAAGGAAAAGATCTATTCAGGGAACGGTAACTACCGCTTCCTGTAGTACTTAAATGTTGGAAAGGAAGAATCGCACCGGTAGTAGTGGTTGAAGCCCGATCTAATGTCCTGAATACCGGTGAAAACGTCCCCCCACCCTGAAACCGGGTGGGGGCGCACCTTCAGGCTGTGTACTCCTTTGCTTCGGGTTTGGCTGGGTTGGTCCTCTGCTTGTCCGACCAGCCCTTCTTGAACCCTCCTGGAGGAGTTTTGCCTTTCCCGCTAGTACCAGCCGGGCGCCCTTTATGGGCGGTAAAGAAAGGTCCTCGCTTGTTGCGAGGTCCCTTAGCTTTAGCAGCCTGTGGCAAAAAAGTGCTCTTGCCCCCAGTGGCATCCTTAATGATTTCATCTAGGTTGGCCCCAAATAGACGATTCCCCTGAAAAGGGAGATTTGTCAAGGTCTTCTTGGAACCTAGGTCAGCTGACCAGCATTTTAACCACAGCACACGTCTGAGGATAACCGCTGACATAGATGCATGCCCTAATAAGGGAGTAGTGTCCAAGGCTGCGTCACAGATAAACTGTAGCCCTTGTATAATCTGTTCCATCAAATCAGATGTCTCCTGGGGAATATCTTTTCCCCTAAGGTCTAGGCGTACCATTTTCGCCCATTCCGTAAGTGTCTGCGAAACTAGACCAATAACAATTACTGGTCTAAATGCTGACCCTATCAGAGAGAAGATGGTGCGGGACTCTGCTTCCATCTTTCGATCCACCGGATCCTTAAAGGACGAAGTGTCCTCCACTGGGATAACCGTGGCTTTATTCAGCCTGGAAATAGGTGGATCCACCACTGGTGGTACCGTCCATTTCTTAATGATGGATTCCTCAAACGGATAGCGTCTAGCAATACGCTTGGAAATAGTAAAGGTACGTTTAGAATGCTCCCATTCTCCTTTAATCTGATTACCGAAACATTTGGGTACAGGAAAAACCTTCACCGTTTTGATGGGCTTGTTAGTACCAAAAGGAATCTCTGTTTCAGTTGCCTCTGCCGGTAAAGCCTCAAGTTTTAAGGTTTCCTGCACTGCCACAACTAGTGCGTCCACCAATGCTTCTTCCTGAATTATAGCAGGAGAAGAAGCGTCCTCCTCACTGTCTGAGGGGGCTTTACCTGGGATAACAGCCCTTGCAGAGGAACCTGCAACTGCAGTGACCATCTCTGAATCTGAGTCAGAGGTGTCAGATAATATAGGGGTAGGCGGGGGTCGCTTCCTTGACCCCCGTCCCTGACAGGCCGCCTCCACCCGAGCCACCATAGACTCCAAAATTGCTGTAAATGACTCTACACTCTGTGCACCGGCGGGTCCCGTGGCCCCCTCGAGGGAAACAGGTGGGGGAATATGTGTGGCAGGGTCCATGATAATTCCAGTCACTTCCTGGATAATATAATTCAAAAATAAAAAACTTTTTTTTTTTTTTTTTTTCAGACCCCCAGCGCCACAAAAAGCCCCCTGCTAGGGATCCCTATCGATCGAGAGAGAGAGAGAGATAGACCCCCAGGCTCACCACTTGATGCTCAGAGTTTAACTGCAACAGGTTACAGCGCTGTCTTGACAAACAGGAAGTCTTTTGGCTGGCTGCCCAGGAAGAAAGGAGGCGGCTCCGCCCCTCTGCACGCCTTCCGGCGCCTCCCCTAGCTCCACGAGGTGTTTAAATCACCTCAAACATGGCCGCCCCCATGCTGGAGACACGAGGCTACGCCAAAATGGCGGCTCGTGCGATCCAGCAAAAAAAATGGCGGCGGCCTGTACTGAATAGCGGTGTGCTGCAGGGCACACAACACTCTCTCTGCATGGGGATTTGGCGTGGTTGGCGGTACCGGCCCTGGCGGACCGCATGGCCATTCGGGAGGCCTGCTATTAGCTGGAGATCTGATTAGGAAGGCAGTCTACATGTCCGTGGCTTCTGACTGGTAGGTAGCTTATTCTTATCACCGTAAGATTCCCAGAATGCCACAGATTACAATCTTTTTAACATGTATACAATTAGATTGTTAGCTCCCAAACCAAGCCTCCTGGCTTTTTGCACATAAAATCACACTCAAAGTAGGAGGATCTGTGTCATTTATAGGATAGAGAGGGACTCTATCTTACCATACAGAGAGGGGCCCGCGTTCACCACAAGACCCGTCTCCACCGGGGCGGGAGGGCTGTCGACCGATATGGACGCCGTGACTCATGGTCTTTGGCGTTTCAGCGAGACGTTTAACTCGCGGGGTCAGTCCTTTAATGGGACTTTGTCGCGGCCGACCCAGCGCAGAGCTATGGCCTGCACGCGCTCGTAGGCTGAACTGGGGTGACCACCGGATCTCAACATCCAGCCCGTCGCCCAGTTCAGCTTTCTTGCTTGAAGATCTCACAGAAACACTGGAGAAAAAAAGCTGTCTAAAAATCCTTTAAGAAAAAAATTCTTGCCAGGACCTAAGATCCCAGCAAGGTATCTAGGTCCTTACTCCTAACTAGACAGAAAATAACTGATTTGCTGAGGCAGAGAGAGAGAGGATATACCCTCTGGGACTGCCCCTAGGGTGTGGCCAGAGCTTTTTAATTTCCTGTCTAGTCCTGCTCCTGTGGAGGCAACATAACCCGAAGGTGGTGTATCACCGAGGACTACTGTACGTCTGTCAATGAGCGCTAGAGAAAAGAAATTATTTAACACTTCCGCCTTTTCTCTGTCCTCCGTGGCCATTTTTCCTTTATCATCTTTTATGGGGCCAATGTGCTCTGGCCTCGCTTTCCTACTCTTTATATACTTAAAGAACTTCTTGGGGTTCTTTTTACTCTCCTCCGCTATATGTCTCTCGTGTTCTATTTTAGCCGCCCTGATTTCGTCTTTACATTTCTTATTACACTCTTTGTAGTGCTTAAATGCTGCCAATGACCCCTCAGTCTTGTATTTTTTGAAGGCCTTTTCTTTAGCTCTAATATACATTTTTATGTTGGAGTTTAGCCACCCAGGGTTTAGTTTTGCTCTTTTAAATTTATTTCCCTGTGGAATGCACTGGCCCACCCCCTTGTTAAGTATGCTCTTGAAGCACTCCCATTTTTCCTCCGTGTTCTTTGTTCCCAGGGTTCTATCCCATTTGATATTTTCTAGCAGCGAGCGCAGTTTAGGGAAATTGGCTCTTTTGAAATTCAGTGTCCTTATATTACCCTTGTGTTTCCTATTACTGTAATTAATACTGAAACCAATTGACCTATGGTCACTGTTCCCTAAGTTGTCCCGTATTTCTATATCCGTGAGCAGGTCTGTATTGTTGGTAATCAGTAGGTCAAGTACCGCATTGTTTCTTGTCGGTGCATTCACCATCTGACCCATGAAATTGTCCTGCAAAACATTTAGGAACTGCCGAGCCTTGGCTGAATGCACGGTTTCTTCTGCCCAGTCTATATCAGGATAATTAAAGTCCCCCATTTAATGACATTTCCCATCCTTGCTGCCAATCTTATCTGTAACATGAGGTCCGCCTCACCCTCCTCCCTCTGGTTGGGGGGCCTATAGCATACGCCCAATATTACCTTCCCCACCGTGCCTTTCCTTTGAAGCTCTACCCATAGGGATTCTGCCTCGTCCATAGCTCCATTATTAATATCATCCCTCATATTTACCTGTATACTGTTCTTAATATACAAACATACCCCTCCCCCTTTTTTACCCTCTCTATCTCTGCGATAAAGGGAATACCCCTGAATGGTCGCCATCCAGTCATGAGAGCTGTCAAACCAAGTCTCAGTTATCCCCACAAAATCTAAGTCCTCCTCAAACATCAGCAGCTCCTGCTCTCCCATCTTGTTGGCCAGGCTTCTGGCATTGGTATACAAACCTCTTAAATTTGATCGGTTACATTTATCCTCAGGTGTAGACCATAAGGCCCAGCAACTGCATGCAAGTCCTGAGAGGTGATCGGCGGTTGGATAATAGGAGCCGAATCGCATGCTGCAATTTCAACAGTTTCATTTCTCGAAGAAACACCCGGGCTGAGGCTGAATCCAGAGTCAGACCCAGGTAGTCCAGCTTGTTGGACAGAGTCAAGGCTGGCTTTTGAAAATTCAGAGTTGGCTTTATGAGGTCCAGATCTTCCTTCAGAACAGATGGAGATTCTGCTCTCAGAAGAAGATCGTCCAGATACCCCAGCACCAATATCCCCCGCTGCCTGAGTAAGGCTAACACCGGGACCAACACTTTTGTGAACACTCGAGGAGCTGAGGCGAGACCAAAAGGGTAACGCCACGAATTGATAGTGCTCTTCACCTATGGCAAAGTGAAGAAAACGCTGATGCCCGACATATATTGGGACATAAAAGGTAAGAGTCCTTGATATCGATGGAGGCCAGAAATCCTCTTGATGAAGCCACTACCGTGTGAATGGACTCCATTCTGAATTTCTGAACCCATACAAAGTGGTTCAGGGCCTTGAGGTCCAAGGTTGGACGAACCTTGCCCTCCTCCCTGGGAACCCCTAAAAAGGTGCCGACTCTGGAACTGGTACAATGACTCCTTGTGACAGATCCTGAACTGCCAGAAGCCGATCCGGGGACAGGCGCAGGTTGGAAGGGAAGAACCTTGCAGGGGGCAAGGACCGAAACTCGATCTTGTAACCGGACCAAATCGTGGACCCATCTGTCTTGAACGAAAGAGGTTCACGGGTCCGGAAAGCAGCACAAATGTCCCCCCGCCCCATGTACGGGTGAGGGTGCCCCATAAGGCAGAGGAGGACTTGTCTGCTAGGCCAGCTGAGCCTGCTTTTGACTTACCAACCCAGGGTCTCTTGGAACCTCCCAAGAAGGAACAGGAGCATTTTGAACCCTTGTCCTGCAACCCTGCGGGATGATAGGGCCGCTTATGAGCCAAGAAGACAGGATCACGTTTGCGGCAAGACTCTAGTTTTTAGCAGCCATGGAAGTTCTAAACAAAACGGTCCCCCACGAACGTCAGAACCTTTTTGGAGGCCTGGTCCACAGACCAGCATTTGACCAGATCATGCGGCGCAGAGTCACCTCTGTCACTGACACCCTGCAGGCTAAACGTCCAGAGAGGCATCACAGATATACTGTAACCCCTGTATCAACTGGTCCGCCAGTTCAGGAGGGTGCTGACCCCCTTCCAAATCCTGTCGTAAAAGCTTAGCTCATTCCGTCAAGGTCTGGGAGACCAAGGTTATGGCAAACATTGGCCTCAAAATTGAACCTGCCACAGTAAAAAGATGGCAGACTAGAGATTCAGCTTTCCTGTCTACAGGGTCTTTAAAGGACAGCGCGTCCTCCACTGGTAGCAATGTAACTTTATTTAACCTAGAAACCTGAGAGTCCACCTCCGGTGGCACTGTCAGTTTCTTTAAGAGCGACTCCTCAAAAAGATACCTCCGAGATACCTCCTGGCGAAACGCTTAGGTATTCCAACCATGTGTTTCAGGGATCTCCACTGACTAGCGACAATCTGGTCGAAGTAGGCAGGAAAGGGGAACACCTTAGTCACCTTGGATGGTTTGCGGGTGCCATTAGCTGTGTCCTCCATTTTTAAAGTTTCCCGCACTGATACAATCAGTGCCTCCACAATTGCCTTTTCTTGCGCAGATGTAGTGGAAGAGGAAATCATCCTCACTGTCAGACCACTTAAAAGTGCGTGGAAGCTGACCCTGTAGGGTGACTTGCGTCCACGTCGGCCAAATCAGCCTCAGAATCTTGGGAAGCAGAGGAGGGAGGTGAAGGCGGAGGGTGCTTTTAACTAGGTCTCTTATGGAGAACCATGTCCACTTTAAAAAGAAGTGAAAAAAAATGTGTATCCAAATTGCGCTAACTAAAATTAATAAATAAATGAATAGTGAGCTGCTGACACACCAACTGACATAAGTTGTCTAAATGCAAGGGAAAAAAATAAGGTGCAGTGCTAAAAAAAAAAATCAATAAGGGTATAACACAATATGAGTGCACAAATATTGAAAGCAGTTGAAATAAACAAAGTTCATAGAAATGAGTCCAATGTGAAAGTGAAGCATCCAAATTCATAAGGTGACAGTAGACTGGAAAGATCCCCGCACCAGCAAAATAAACATGAATGCGCTCACCGGAGGGTATGGACCCAGGTTACCATATAGTAAGTGGGTCATACAGACTGGATATCAACATAGATGTCCCCCAGTGTGACTGGATCATCGGATGTTCAAAATGGGTAGCAACGGAGTCTCCAATGAGGATGCCAGAAGTTCCCATTAAGATGTGCATGCATAGGGATAAGCCAGACAACATTGACATAGTGTAAAACCGCTTTAAAAATGTATTAAAAATACGGAAGTACACTTACAGACATCCAAGTGAAACAGTGCAGGAGTACAATAAGATGGCACTTGTGACGTTATGACGCGTTTCATTACAGTTAACATATTCATAGGAAGTTGCCCCGCGGCGGCCAAATCAGCCTCAGAATCTGAGGAAGCAGAGGAGGCAGGTGAAGGCAGAGGGCGATTTTAACTAAGTCTCTTTTGGAGAACCATGTCCACTTTTGACACCAATGACTGCAAGACTGCCACTATGGCCGCCTTGGCAGACTGAGACCCAGAGGGTCCCGCAGCTTCTGAGAGCGGGTCAGGTTTTTACACGTGTTCTAAGGGCTCCGTGATACCTGGGGACCGTCGGAAAAAAATGCGAAATTATAAAATACGCTGTGAAAAAAAAAAAAAAAACCACACCGCTGTCACCGGTGGCACTACAGGTCCCAGCAGCTCTGTAATAGCAGAAACCAGGGAGATATACTGCCCCAGGACTCACCACCAAACGACTCAGAAGGACAGACAGAGAAAGAGAGAGAAGTGCCAGGGCAAAAAACCCACAAACAGCAAGAAGAGCTGCTGTCAGAGCGCTCTCTTCCGCATCCAGGCACAGCTCACCCACACCACAGAGAAAATTTCAATAGTATAAAAGTAACATTTCTCCATATCCCTAGAAGAGAGTAGAGGGGGTGGGGTGTGCTAGATAAGGTGCAACACCGCTAGTGAGGGGGGGTTGCGTCTGCGTAGGAAGGACCTATGGGGGGCCTACCAACCCAGGGAAGGACCCACATGCACCCCAAATTTTCCTGAGGAAGAGGAGGAGGATGGCACTAAACACACCTTTGGAACCGAGCGGGCACCACTCCGGGCAGATCACCTCCCCAACTTGGAACAGGGGGTGCTGTGGGCCAGAGGTACGCTGCGACTCAGGCCACGAACAGGTCATGTACATTCTCGTGAGGTGTTTTACTCGCAGGCCAGCCCCCGTCCTGTGGGGCTATGTCGCGGCCGATCTAGAGCAGAGCTGCGGTCTGCACACACTCGCTGGCCAGACTGGGGAGACCATAAGGATCTAGGATATTCAGTGCATCACCCAGTCCGACAATTGAATGTAGAAGAAAGAACAAAAAGGAAAAAAGTTCTATCTAAAAAAGGAAAAAATGCCAGGACCAGAGATACCAGGAAGGAGCTATGTCCTAACGAGCAGGGCCCTTTAAATCCTCCTGTATTGAATTGTATTGTCTTCCCTCATATTGTAAAGCGCTGCGCAAACTGTCGGCACTATATAAATCCTGTATAATAATAATATTGTCCTTACTCAAGACTAGGCAGAAAAAACAAAACTGAGATCCCATAGCAGGAAGTGGGATTTGGAATGTCCTATAGATGTAGTCAAGCTTTGTAAACCATTTTCCGCCTAGTGTCCTATTTCTAAGGAGAGAAAGAGAAAGAGAGAAAGAGAGAAAGAGAGAAAGAGAGAAAGAGAGAAAGAGAGAAAGAGAGAGAGAAAGAGAAAGAGAGAGAGAAAGAGAGAGAGAAAGAGAGAGAGAAAGAGAGAAAGAAAGAGAGAAAGAGAGAGAGAAAGAGAGAGAGAGAAAGAGAGAGAGAGAAAGAGAGAAAGAGAGAGAGAGAAAGAGAGAGAGAGAGAGAGAGAGAGAGAGAGAGAGAGAGAGAGAGAGAGAGAGAGAGAGAGAGAGAGAGAGAGAGAGAGAGAGAGAGAGAGAGAGAAAGAGAGAGAGAGAGAAAGAGAGAGAGAGAGAAAGAGAGAGAGAGAGAGAGAAAGAGAGAGAGAGAGAGAGAAAGAGAGCGAGAGCGAGAAAGAGAGAGCGAAAGAGAGAGAGAAAGAGAGAGCGAGAGCGAAAGCGAGAGCGAGAGCGAGAGAGAAAGAGAGAGAGAGAGAGAGAGAGAGAAAGAAAGAGAGAGAAAGATCTTCATCTTCTTAAATCATAAAGTTATACTGCCCCTACAGGAGTATAACACTAGGCAGAGAAAAAGCTTGAACATGCCTATGGGGCAGTCCCTGGGGGTGTACTTCCACTTCCTGCTATATGCATTCAATTTTGTAACAAGCAGTGTCAGAAGGAAAAAAACCCAACTTCATAGAGGGGCGGGTGCTGTGTTCATCAATGAACATCAGAGAAATGGATTTTAAGCTAAGACAACAATTCAATTTTCTCTTTCGTTCATTGACGGACACAGCTCTTCACCTTCTTGACTGCAGGGACATCCCAAAGCAGTGTCAAACATGAGGGGTGGTAAGAGCAGAATAACATACTTCCCCACGGCTAAACATAGCCAACCAGGTAACTTGGAGCTCAACTTTCAACAACTGGAGCTCACCTGAAAAAAAACACCCTCAAAAAAAGATGGACAAGACCTCTAAACAGCAGCCTGCAAAACTTTGCGGCCAAAAGAAGCATCCGCAGATGCCAACACATCCACATGCGCCTGCAAACCTGCCTCACTGATGCCCGATGCCGGAAGGCCTAGGAAGCACTAAACGCCCGAGTAGCGTGTGCCTTGACAGGGAAAAGAGGAACCTGACCCTTAATAGAATAAGTCTGAACCAGAGTCTGTCTGATCCATCTGGAAAAGGTCACAGCAGAAGCAGTCAGCCCCCTGCGAGGTCCATCCGTGAGGACAAATAGTGAGTCAGATTGCAAGAGTGCAAGGCAACTTCCTTAGGATGCTTAGGCTTGGGACACAGGGAGGGCAACATAATGTCTTCATTCAGATGAAAGTCAGAGACGACCTTCAGAAGTAACGACGGACATGGACGGAGGACCACCAGGTAAGGTGAACGACAAGACAATGCCGCTAGTTCAGACACCCTGCGCACTGAAGTAATGGCCACCAAAAAGACCATGTAAGCAGGGGAATCTCCCAAATATTTTCAAAGGGAGGCTTCTAGAGAACGGACAACACCAAATTGAGGTTCCATGGCGGCTAAGGAGACCGAACAGGAGGAAACAAGTGTCCCACGCCCTGGAGAAAAAGTACGCACCAAGGAGTGTGTGGCCAACATGTGTTGAAAGAAAACTGCTAAGGCTGAGACCTGGCCCTTGATGGTACTCAAGGCCAGGCACAGCTCAACCCCTCGTTGGAGGAAAGCCAAGATCCGAGCCACTGAGAGGAACGAGGGTGAACCCGGAGGGATTCACACGAAGCAATGCAAGTCTTCCACATACGATTGTAAATCTTCCTAGAAGTAGAATTTCTATCTTTTAACAGCGTAGGAATCACCAAGTCAGACAACCCTCTGACCTTCAACACCTGGCTTTCAACAGCCAAGCCATCAAAGCCAGCGGCTGTAAGGCAGGATGGAAGATTTGCCCTTGGGACAGCAGATCTTCCCTGAGAGGGAGTCCCCAAGGAGCATCGGCGACCAGCCGTACCAGATCGGCGTACCAAGACCGGCGAGGCCAGTCTGGAGCCACTAGGATGACTGGAATCCCTTCTGCCTCGATTCTGCGTAGTAGTCTCAGCAGAAGCTGGAGAGGGGGAAAGGCGTAAATCAGACGATACTGACTCCAAGGAGCCACTAAAGAGTCTGTAGCGACAGCTAGAGGATCCAGAGACCGTGCCACAAACCTCTGAACCTTCCTGTTGAGGCAAGAGGCCAACAGCTCCACCACTGGAGTAACGCCTGTCGACTGAGATAGTTCGCTTGTCAATTTTCCACCCCTGGAATGCGCACAGAAGAGAGGGCTTAACAAATCTTTCCGCCAACCTTAAAATGCCGGCAACTTCCCGAGCCACCAGGACACTTGAATCTGCACCGGACACCTCTAGAGAAGACTTGTCCAATGATCCAGACAAAGTTTGATCGCTCAGAGTTCCAGTACATTGATCGATAATCTGGACTCTTCCTGAGACAAGACTCCTTGAGCACAATCTGTGCCAAGGACGCCTCCCCACCCGGACAGGTGCATGCAAGTCGAAGAGATGACTGTTCTGGTCAGCAAAGGCAGAATTGCCTCCTTCAACTTCTGAAGTTTCTCCCGAGGAAGAAACACTCTGGCTGAGGACGAGTCCAGAGTCAAACACAGATAGACTAGGCTTGTGGACTCCCTCCAACTGAACTCCCTCCGTGGTTGTAGAGTAATCTCCAAATTGTCCAACAAGGCGGACGAAAAATCAGACTGCAAAAAGCAGATCGTCCAGGTACCCCAGTAGCGCGTTCCCCTGCTGACGTAGTAATGCTAGAACCGGGGCCAACACTTTCGTGAAGACCTGAGGAGCGGAAGCGAGACCAAAGAGAAACGCCACAAATTGATAATGCTCGTCTCCCACGGCAAAGCGGAGGAAACGCTGATGGGCAACACCAATTGGGATGTGAAAGTAGGCATCCTTGATGTTGATGGAGGCGAGAAAATCCCCCTGGATGTAGGGACGCCACCACCGTGCGCATGGACTCCATGTGGAACTTTTGTACCCGCACAAAGTTGTTTAGCGCCCTGAGGTCCAGTATTGGGCACACCTTGCCCTCCTACCTGGTAACTGTAAACAGGTTTGAGTAAAAACCCTGAAAACGTTACGACTTGGAGCCAGAACAATCACCTTCAAGTAACAAATCTTGCACCGCCCCATAGAGATCCTTTAAGCGATCTGGGGATAAGTGCAGGTTGGAAGGAAAGAACCTTTCCGGAGGATATGATTGAAACTTGTTCTTGTAGCTGAAGCGAATGACTTTGTAGACCCACTTGTCCTAGAACAGGGAGGTCCATGGATCCGGAAAGCCATCCCCCTACCCCAGGCACGGGTGAGGACGCCCTTCATGCGGAGGAATTTTTGTCCGCAGGTCTGGCAGCACCTGCTCCTGGTTTGCCCAACCAAGACTTTTTGAAACCCCCAGCGGAGGCCCGAAAGGGCTTGGATCCCTTGTCTTGAGACCCTGAGGGACAACAAAGTCACTTGTGAGCTGAAAAGGAAGGTCCACGTCTGTGACAGGGCTCTTTACCCATGGAAGCATGAGGAAGGAGTAGTACTCTTTCCAACTGTGAGGCACTTGATGTCTCCCCATGGAAGTTCCAAACAGGCGATCCCCCACGAATGGCAGATCAGGCAAGGTCTTCTTAGAAGCCTGGTCCGCAGACCAGCATTTCAGTCAGATAATGCACCACAGGACCACTGCTGAGACAGACAGTCTAGAAAGCAGGGGTGCGGCAGCCAAAGAGGCATCATTGACAAATAGTAGACTTTGGACCAACTGATCTGCCAGCTCCAACAAGGCAGGGGGGAGCTGCTTCTCCTCCAGGTCCCAGGGTAAAAGCTTAGCCCACTCATTTAGAATTTGCGACACCAGGGCAATAGTAATCACCAGCTTAATCGCCAAACCAGCCACAGCCACATATGGCGGGCCAGAGCCTCCGCGCTCTTATTAACTGGACCTGTAAAGGCTTGGGACTACTCAACCGGAATGAAGGTAGCTCAATTTGACCCGGAAACCGGCGAGTCCACTACAGATTGAACCGTCTACCTGTAACGCAGTTAAGCCTCATAAGGATACCGCAAGCAAAAATGCTTAGCAACCACTGTGTTTTGGACAACCCCACTGTTTTGTGACAATGTTGTCAAGGTAAGCGGAAAGAGGAACACACTTGCAGCTTTAGAGGGCCTGCGGGTGCCAAAAGGAACCGGTGCCTCTGACACGGCATTAGCCGCATCCTCCATTTTTAAAGTTTCACGCACTTACACTGTGTATCCACCAGCGCCTATTTAAGCACGGCTAGAGGAGCAGAGGAATCATCCTTACTATCTGAGCACTCAGGGTGCGTGGATGCAGACCCAATAGGGTCGCTATATACTAAGCTCGCCCCGAAAAACAATCAGGGCAGGTCGCCAAAGCCCCCCCGCAAAGGGGATGCCAGCTAAGGGCCCACAATGGACCACCTATCAGACCCGGCAAAAAAAAAACAAGGGGGTCGGCCTCCATACAGGATATAATAGGACAGGGCTCGACAATCCCCGGGCGCCAGGTCGCATTTGCGACTAGAATTAGCGACCTGGCGCCTGGGGGTGCCCTGCAGAAGGTGTCCTGTCATTTTTGCCCGGACTTCCACGCACGGAGTGCACGGACTTCCGGGCCGTCCGAAAATTGAGGCCCCGGCTTTTCGGCCTACTTGAGATGACAGGCTTCCAATGGGGAACTGGCGCCCTCTTGTGGAGGCCGGGAGTAATGACTGTTGTAATGACTGTTTCCACTGCCTTTTTGTTCTCAATTCATTCATTACCATCTCCCTGTCCAGTTAGTTACCTTTGACAGGGAGTGTGGTTATTATTATTTAATTTATTTTTTAAATGTAAAAAAAAAAAAAAATAATAATATTTTTTTCTTTTTTTTTTAATTATTAAAAAAAAAATCTTTTTTTCCAATTATTAAAAAAAAAATATATATATCTATGTATATATATATATATATATATATATATATATATATATATATATATATATATAAATATATATCTCTATAAATATATATCTCTATAAATATATATCTCTATATATATATATATATATATATATATATATATATATATATATATATATATATATATATACTTTTTTTTTTTTCCTCATCGCCATGCCACAGCCGAAGGCCCCTTTCACACGGGCTGTCTGATCAGGTCCGCCTGTCAGTTTTTCAGGCAGACCTGATCGGACCCTTGATTCTCCTCTATGGAGCAGTAATCTGCCGCCATCTGATCCTGTCCACCAAAAGCAGACGGATGGTGGTTCTATTTTCTATCCATCCCGTGGATCGGATCAGATGGCATCGGATGGAAAGAGACAGACAGTCTGTTTTCATCCAATTGTGCTATAGAGGAGAGTGGGGTTCTAGTCGTATTTATGTGTAAATTTAGTATCAGTTTTATTAAATAAAGCTTGGTTGTTAGTTTAAAAAAAAAAAACTGGCTCCTAACTTTTTTAGCTGGCTATAAATAATGAAGCACCCCCACAGCACTACCCATTCCAAGGGAGGTGCCAAGCTGACCACATGTCCAAGCAGGCTGCGGCCTAAAATTTTGTGGAGGCCCAGCTGCAATTGCATGGATCCTCAGCCCGGGAGGTGCCCAAAAGAAGAGTGGGGGCTTCAGCTACACACACCGAGGCAGCCCCCCAAAGGCGGCGCCCGACTCGGCTGCTGCTTAAATTTTTGAAAGCCGCAGCCATAATTTTTGACCAGATCCAGGCCATGTGAGGTGCGTACCTGCGGATAATAAAACATCTGCTCCCCCAGCCCAACACCTGCCACAGGGAGCCCAAAGGACATCCCTGCCCTAATCACAAACCCTCAGGGTGGCAGGGAACCCTGCTCAACCCCCCGTTGCGCCCCAGGTAAACATGGTCAGCAGCAACTTCAACAAGCCCCCCTTAAGAGCATGTGGCAACAGCCAGCTGATAACCTCACCGAGAAAGGGTAGGGGAGGGGGGGTGTGGAGAAGAGGGGAGGGGGGCTGTGGAGCGGAGGAGAGGAGGGGAGGAGGGGGGGCCCAAAGACCCACAGTGGCTGAAATTTTAGAGGGGCTGAAGGGGAAGGATGGGAACCAGGGGGACTGACCATCCCAGGGAAGGGCCCACGTCCACCCCAAAACCCTCTAGGGGTAGTGGGGGGGGGTACAGCTATTTACCACACAAGGAACAGGGTGGGCACCACTCCAGACAGGACACCACTCCATTGTAATGTGGGTGCTGGCGGCCAGGAGGAAACGCTGCGACTCAGGCTGAAGCCAGTTTGCATGCGCCTTCACGAGTCATTTAACTCGCAGGCCAGCCCCCGTCCAGTGGGGCAATGTCGCAGCCAACCTAGCATGGCGTTGCGGTCTGCAGGTGCTGACTGGCTGGACTGGGGGGGACCCTAAGGATCTATATTATCCAGTTTATCATCCAGTCCAGCACTTGACTGTAGCTCTCACAGTAACAAAATAATAAAAAAAGGAGGAAAAAAAAAATCCATGCAAAAAAGGAAAAAAATTGCCAGGATCAGAGATCCCAGCAGGGAACTAGGTCCTTACTCCCGACTAGGCAGAAAAAAAACTGAATACCTATAGCAGGAAGTAAGAGTATATCCCCCAGGAACTGCCCCATAGGAGGGCTCAAGCTTTTTCTCTGCCTAGTGTCCTTCTCCTGTAGGGGGCAGTATAACCCTGCGTTCAAGAAGATGAAGAGCTGTGCCTGTCAATGAACTAAAGAGAAAATTGCATTTCCCTATTTGTACTGTGGGAGCCACGGTATAGTGAATGCAGGGTCCTGGGCTTAGTAACACTAATGTAGGCCCATGTTAGACCAATGATCTTTGAGTTATTAGCAGCAAAAAAAATGTGAAAATGTGCAGGGAGATCATTTACCTTCTTAAATGTGTTTCTCTGGACTAAAACATGCCAATGGGCAAGTGTGTCTCCTCCCTTTAGGGTCATCCATAATGATCTTGCTGCTGGTGAATAAGCAGTGTTCTCATTCATGTCAGGTTAGTATTCTAGGTGAGCATATTTTTTTTTCTACTGGTTGAGTCCAACAATAGTCATCTTGACAGGGAAGTGGGGGAATGTAACAGGGACAGAGACAGAGACAACAAAATTCTATTGCAACTATTGCGGGGATTTTCTACCTAAAAATAGTCAAATGCAAAGGTAGTTGGGAGATCTTACATTACTTCCTGTTCTGACACCGGTCAAATAGACACAAATCAAGGAGAAATCTTGTTGACAGAGGTAAAAAAAAAAAAAAAAGCGAGATCCAGGGAAGGCAAGAGCTTTAACCACTTCAATACAGGGCACTTTTATTCCCTTCCTGCCCAGCTCAATTTTCAGCTTTCAGTTATGTTGTATTTTAAATGAGAAATTGTGCAGTCATGCAACACTGTACCCAAACTAAATTGTATTATTTTGTTCACACAAGTAGAGCTTTCTTTTGCTGGTATTTATTTTAATCTTTTTCTAAATAAAATCGAAAAAAAAAAAAAGACTACAAACTTTTGAAGAAAAAAAAAAAAACTTGTTTTCCTTAGTTATACAATTTTGCAAATAAATAATTGTTCTTCATTAAAATTTAGCCTAAAATGTATTACGCTACATTTCTTTGGTGAAAATAACCCAAACCAGTGTATTTAATTTAGTCTGTAGGAAAGTTATCCACAAGCTATGGTATATATCCGTAAATCGATCAATCCTGATGTACTGATGGGCTATCTCATTTCTTGAAGCCCTAAAATCCCAGGACAGTATAAATAACCCCCCCCCCCCCCCCAAAAAAAACGTCCCATTTTTGGAAATGTAGACAGTCCAAGGTGTTTAGTAAGAAGCATGGCGGGTTTTTTGTCATAATTTTTTGGAAAATTGAATTAAAAAAAAAAAAAAAAAAAAAAAAGGGAATGAAAAAAAAGTAGAAAATTTTTACATACTGTGACTAGTGCAGTACAGCATCATATGTCTGGTGTAGCTGTGATAAAGGGACACTGACAAAGCACGAAAAAAAAATAAAAATCTATTTTAATTTATATTATAGTTACATATTACATAGTTCGTGAGGTTGAAAAAAAAAAAAAAAAGACACCAGTCCAGCCTATGATGAGTGTGTGTGTGTGCGCGTGCGTGTTTTTTTATTACATTCTTTTCAAAAAAAAAAAAAAATTTACGATTTTTTATTTTTGACACACTGCGACCATAGCAACATAATGTTACCATAGGAATATTGTACTACTGTGGGGAAGTGATCAGGATTTTGTATTATTTTTTTAAACACATTATGTATGCTTATAGCAGTCAATCATACAAAAATGTGATGCGCCAGAAATATAAAATCAAAAAGTGATGACAATAAATCATATCCAGTTCATAAGGCACATAGCAATGTGTGTGCTTCCAATAAAATGATATAAAGAGTGTCCCGTGTTCAGATGAAGAAAATCCAGTGATGAAAACAACTTGTAATCACCAATATAGTGAATCCCTCCACCAGGTGAATCTGCCTCTCACCTTTCTGAAGGACCCAAACGGGCCAGCAATCACATGTATCATTGATCAGACTTCCAGGAAAGAGCCACACTATATTGCACCTCGAGGGATCCCGGGACATATAGAAAACAGATGAAGAAATCTAGTGCTCTCCGCTTACTAATGAGGGTATGCTTTATTAGAGAAAGGCAGATCAACTCACATTTGTCGGGCACTCAGCTGTGCCTGCTGTATAATCGATGTCAGCGATCTGTTACCAGAGAGAGACTCTGCGTCGGCCACGCAAGCTCCGCCCCCCTATACGCGTTACGTCGAGCGTAATGCTCCTTTGACTTCCTCGGTAGGGGTGGCTAGTGCGTGCCAAGCCTCACTTTAAATACATCAACTCTCAGGTGGATTGGCCAGCAGCTGAGTGCCCGACAAATGTGAGTTGATCTGCCTTTCTCTAATAAAGCATACCCTCATTAGTAAGCGGAGAGCACTAGATTTCTTCATCTGTTTTCTATATGTCCCGGGATCCCTCGAGGTGCAATATAGTGTGGCTCTTTCCTGGAAGTCTGATCAATGATACATGTGATTGCTGGCCCGTTTGGGTCCTTCAGAAAGGTGAGAGGCAGATTCACCTGGTGGAGGGATTCACTATATTGGTGATTACAAGTTGTTTTCATCACTGGATTTTCTTCATCTGAACACGGGACACTCTTTATATCATTTTATTGGAAGCACACACATTGCTATGTGCCTTATGAACTGGATATGATTTATTGTCATCACTTTTTGATTTTATATTTCTGGCGCATCACATTTTTGTATGATTTATAGTTTATTGTGATTTGTGAAACACGATTGGTGCATGCTGCCGGACACCACTATTGATTTATAAGTTCACACACCTGATTTATGCACAGTGAATTGGTGTTGAGTTATTTTATCACATATAATAGGTTTGCGCTGATAGTTTTTTTGTATTTCATATGCTTATAGCAGTGAATTACATTGCTATAAGTGAGCATTTTACTGAATGAAACTGAATCAGTCTGTTTTGGGATTAACTGTGATTGGTCAACGCTAATCACATGGTACAGATAAGCTGTGATTGGCCATGTCTGTACTATGTGATTAAATTGACTGATCACAGCTAGCAACAAACTCCACAATGGATGGCATGAAAGGAAGCCATCAATTCCTGCTGTGATTCGTCACAGTGGTCACATGGTACCAGCAACGGGCCAGTACTCTGATCGGTCATCGGCTGTGTCCCATCATGGCGTTCAGTCAGGATGAGAAAGCCACCACCCAGCTGTCAATCAGCTATTGGTTGGGCAGGAACTGGTTAATATACCTCAAATTTGCTGGCTGTGTATCAGCCCAATCCAGTTCAGCTCTCATCCTGGTGGCTTGGGTTACATATGAAGGTTATCCTATGTTATAGCATTGGTTCTTAACTAGACATAAAAGTTACCCTTGTACAGATCTACCGGCCTCTACCCCTCCCCAATCCATTATACATGTGTTACACACAACATTTTTCCTTAGGAAGTGCATGAGATACCTTGTGCCTGAAGCAGGAGTCATCGGGTGAACAACGGGTTCAGAGAGCTGAGCCTGAAAGAGAACAGAGGAAATGAGCATATGGTTTATTGCCTATATTCTGGCCATAGTGCCAGGAAAAAAAAAAAAAAAAAAAAGGAGGAAGAGGAGTGCAATAAACCCCTTAGCACAGATGCCTCCCGTACCTTTAAGAAGTTTTAGACCGCCATGATTGGCTGTCACAAGATCGGAAAACTCCTGATATCAAGTAGCAAACTGGAGTTTATCGTTACCCACCAGTAACTGTGCTAAGAGCGCGCTCTGGGCACATCATCGTTTACATTCTGGTATGCATATACAGTATCTCACAAAAGTGAGTACACCCCTCACATTTTTGTAAATATTTTATTATATCTTTTCATGTGACAACACTGAAGAAATTACACTTTGCTGCAATGTAAAGAAGTGAGTGTACAGCTTGTATAACAGTGTAAATTTGCTGTCCCCTCAAAACAACTCAACACACAGCCATTAATGTCTAAACCGCTGGCAAAAAAGTGAGTACACCCCTAAGTGAAAATGTCCAAATTGGGCCCAATTAGCCATTTTCCCTCCCCGATGTCATGTGACTCTTTAGTGTTACAAGGTCTAAGGTGTGAATGGGGAGCAGGTGTGTTCAATTTGGTGTTCTGGCTCCCACTCTCTCATACTGGTCACTGGAAGTTCAACATGGCACCTCATGGCAAAGAACTCTCTGGGGATCTGAAAAAAAGAATTGTTGCTCTACATGACCTAGGCTATAAGAAGATTGCCAAGACCCTGAAACTGAGCTGCAGCACGGTTACTAAGACCATACAGCAGTTTAACAGGACAGGATCCACTCAGAACAGGCCTCGCCATGGTCAACCAAAGAAGTTGAGTGCACGTGCTCAGCGTCATATCTAGAGGTTGTCTTTGGGAAATAGACGTACGAGTGCTGCCAGCATTGCTGTAGAGGTTGAAGAGGTGGGGGGGGGGGGGGTCTGTCAGTGCTCAGACCATACACCGCACACTGCATCAAATTGGTCTGCATGGCTGTCATCCCAGAAGGAAGCCTCTTCTAAAGATGATACACAAGAAAGCCCGCAAACAGTTAGCTGAAGACAAACAGACTAAAGACATGGATTACTAGAACCATGTCCTGTGGTCTGATGAGACCAAGATAAACTTATTTGGTTTAGATGGTGACAAGCATGTGTGGCGTCAACCAGGTGAGGAGTACAAAGACAAGTGTGTCTTGCCTACAGTCAAGCATGGTGGTGGGAGTGTCATGGTCTGGAGCTGCAGAAGTGCTGCCGGCACTGGGGAGCTACAGTTCATTGAGGGAACCATGAAGGCCAACATGTATTGTGACATACTGGAGCAGAGCATGATCCCTTTCCTTTAGAAACTGGGCCGCAGGGCAGTATTTCAACATAAAAACGACCCCAAACACACCTCCAAGATGACCGCTGCCTTGCTAAAGAAGCCGAGGGTAAAAGGTGATGGACTGGCCAAGCATGTCTCCAGACCTAAACCCTATTGAGCATCTGTGGGGCAGCCTCAAACGGAAGGTGGAGGAGCACAAGGTCTCTAACATCCACCAGCTCCGTGATGTCATCATGGAGGAGTGGAAGAGGACTCCAGTGGCAACCGCTGAAGCTCTGGTGGACTCCATGCTCAAGAGGGCAAAGGCAGTGCTGGAAAATAATGGTGGCCACACAAAATATTGACAGCTTGGGAACAATTTGGACATTTCCACTTAGGGGTGTACTCACTTTTGTATCCAGCCGGTTTAGACATTAATGACTGTGTGCTGAGTAATTTTTAGGGGACAGCAAATTTACGCTGTTATACAAGCTGTATACTCACTACTTTACATTGTAGCAAAGTGTCATTTCCTCAGTGTTGTAACATGAAAAGATATAATAAAATATTTACTGAAATTTGAGGGGTGTACTCACTTTTGTGAGATACTGTATGTGGCCTCTTGGAGTTAAGGTCCACCCACCGAGAGGCCGCATATATGCATACGGCTGGCGAGAAGAGGTCAACCATTTTAAAAGCAGAGTTCCAGCCACCTGTCACTCAGCCGTCTTCATCCTCTGTCCTACCTCAGCGGCGCCAGCATCTTCATTATGGGCACCTGGCTCTGATAGCTTGCGGCTTCACTGCCGGGTGCCCACTGCGTATGCGCGTGTCGCCTGGTGCATTGTGACTGGTGGTTGCAGTCTACTGGGATCGGTCAGTGTCACAGAAGATTTAAGGGGGGCGGGAGGTGTGGTGGGGTTTGGAGAACTTCCGTTGCAGTGCGAATTGTGCAAGAGGAGCGAGGGAAGAGTCCTTAAAGTGAAACTTCCCCTTTTGGGTGGAGTTCTGCTTTAAGACCAGGCTTTTTCTACCATTTTTTTGTTTACAAGTTTAAATCAGTATATTTTGCTGGAAAACTACTTAAAGCCCCCAAAGATAATACATTTTTTTTTTTTTGAAGCAGAGACCCTTGGGAATAAAATAATGATCATTGCAGCTTATGTCACACAGTATTTGCACAGTGGTTTTGCAAACGCAACTTCTTTTGCAAAAAATACACTTCAATTAAAAACAAAAATCAATATAGAACATACATTTTTTAAAAAAAAAAATATGAAAAAAAAATATAAAGATGATGTTATGATGAGTAAATAGATACCCAACATGTCACGCTTAACCACTTGCCGACCGCCGCACGCGATCTACGTCAGCGGTCAGCCCCTCAAAGGCAAAGTGACGTAGGGCTACGTCACTAGCTTGTGAGGGTCTAGGGAGCGAGCGCGCGCCGCCGGAGGCGCGCTCCCGCGTGGTCACGGACCCCCCCGCGCGTGTGACCGGCGGACCCGATGTCCGCCGGCCACTCTGCGATCGGCGGGGGAGAGGGAGAAAGTCAGGCAGCTTGTGTAAACAAGCTGCCTGTCATTCTCCCCTCTGTATGAGAGCTGATCATATGGATCTACTATGTAGATCCGTTGATCACTCTGCATACAGCTGAAGCCACAGCCAATTACAGTAAGAATCACGCCCCTAGGGACACACACAGCCCCTCCCTCTCAAATAAAGTTAACCCCTTCACTACCAGTGTATTTTTACAGTAACAGTGCATATATATATAGCACTGATTACTGTAGAAATGTCACTGGTAACCCCAAAAGTGTCAAAAATGGCAGTCAAGGGTCCGATCTGTCCGCCGCAATGTCGCAGTCCCGAAAAAAAAAAAAAAAAAAAAAAAAAAAAAAAAAAAATCGCAGATCGCCGCCATTACGCGTTAAAAAAAAAAAAAACAAAAATGACAAAAATCTTTCCCTTAGTCAGTAAACGCAATAACTTTTGCGCAAACCAATCAAAATACGCTTTTTGCGATTTTTTTTACCAAACATAGGTAGCATAAAACAAATTGGCCGAAAATGTTAAAAAATTTTGATTTTTACATTTTTTTGGGGGGGAATTTCATATAAAAAAAAGGGAAAAATATTGCTATTTTTGCAAAATTGACGCTCTTTTTTTGTTTATAGCGCGTGATCAAAAAATTGCACAGGTGATCAAATACCGCCAAAAGAAAGCTCTGTTTGTGGGAAAAAAAGGACGCCAAATTCGTTTAGGTACAGCGTCGCACGACCGCGCAATTGTCCGTTAAAGTCACGCAGTGCCGAATCGCAAAATACCCCCTGGTCGTTTAGCAGCCAAATCCTCCGGGGCTTAAGTGGTTAAAATTGTGCATGCTCGTGGAATGGCAACAAACTACGGTACTTACAAATCTCCATAGGCGACGCTTTGAACACCTTTAAAGGGTACAGGTTTGGAGTTAGAGGAGGTCTAGCACTAGAATTATTGCTCTCACTCTAACGTTTGTGGTGATACCTCACGTGTGGTGCGAATACCATTTACATATATGTGCACAACTTACGTATGCATTTGCTTATGCGTGCAAGCACGGAGGGATCAGCGGGTGCTTTCAATTTTTTTTTTTATTCTTTATTTTTATCACTTTAAATCCTATTACAATGAATGTAAACATCTCTTAGACTCTCAATAGAAATAAGGAATATAGGTCCCCTTTCTGGAGAGATCTGGGGACAAAGACCCCAAATCTCTCCTTTACCTTTAAAGCGAAGTTCCGGACACAAAATCATGCCTGTAGATTTTATGGCATCCGCTTCCTTATCCTTTTTTGAGCCTGAATTGGATATTCCCGGCCTTTTTTTTTTTTTTTACTTGCCTTTTTAGAGAGGATAATATATTCACCTTACCATCCACTTCCTCCTTCCTCGGCCGCGGCCCGCGCCGTCACTTCCGCTTTGCAATGATTCCTGGGAGCTGAACGTCATCGCTCCCAGGAATCAATGCGCCTGCACCGGCCCCGACGTCAGTTCCGGTGTAGGCGCGTCATACCTTGCTAAACAGCTTCTGGGCATGTCCAGAAGCTGTGCAGGGATGACGCTGCAGACCCGGAAGTGACGGCGGGGCCGGCGCAGTGCATCGTGGGACGGAAGAGGATGCAGAAGAGGATCGCGCTGGCTTCAAGCTGCCCACACCGGAGATGGCAGCGCTGGAGAAGAAATTTTAAAAGTGAGTATTTCTTCTAAAAAGGTAAGTGCAAAACGGGACAGATCTGAGGCTATCCATTGTGGAATGTACTAGCCCTGACTGTCCGGGGGGTATGTTCATTGAAATTTTTTTTCTGTGGCCGGAACTCCGCTTTAAAAGCAAAGGATCAAAAATATATAATTTTTTTTAATTTTTTGCTTTAACAAAGAAAAAAAAATGGGATTTTTGACTTACCATAAAATCCATTTCTCTGATGTTCATTGACAGACAGCTCCTGATCTTCTTAACCATTTGGTTATACTCCCCCCCCCCCCCCCCCCACACACAGGAGTAGGACACTAGGCAGAAAAAAAGTCTGGTTACTCCACTAATCCATCTGGATATAGTCCCAGCAGATGCAGCCAAACCTTTACGACATCTCTCAGCAAGGACAAAAAAAGCATCTAATTTCCTAAAAGACTCAGTGACCGTCAGGTAAACCCTGATCGCCCAAACCACATCCAGAAAGTGCAAAACAATTTCCTTGGGATGCTTAGGCTTAAGACAGAGTGAAGGCAACACAATGTCTTCATTTAGATGGAAATCAGACACCACCTTAGGGAGAAAAAAAAACAGATTAGGTCGGAGTACCATTTTATCTCTGTGGACCACCAAATAAGGCGAACAGACATTCTGCGGGCAGAAGTAGTTGCCACCAGAAAAGCAACCTTCTTGGATAAAGAAAGCAGAGAAATCTCCCTAATGTTCTCAAAAGGAGGCTTTCGAAGAACAGACAAAACCAGATTGAGATCCCACGGAGCCAACGGGGATCTCCTCGGAGATCCAGATGACGCACCCCCCTGAATAAAAGTTCAAATCAAGGCATTAGCAGCCAACGGACGTTGGAAGTTAACAGCCAAAGCCGACACTTGGCCCTTGATAGTGCCCAGGGCCAACCGCTGCTCAATCCCGCTTTGTAAAAAGGCCAAAACCCTAGTCATTAAAAAACAAGCGAGGGTGCAACTTCAGCGATTCACACCATGAAATAACGGAATTTTTGTAAAATCTTACCTGTAAAATTCCTTTCTCTGAGTCCTCCGACAGTCGCCGCCTCTTCATATTCGTCACATATGGGGTATTAGACTTTGCTCCGAAGGAGTAGCTAGGCAACAGAATATGTTAACATTAAAGCTTTTAACATATCCCACCCTCAAGGGGTGGTCCCCTCAGTCAATACCCTCCTACTTCCTGCAACCATATCTCAGTTTTAGTGGAATAGCAGTAGAGTATACAACCAAACCCCAAAAGAGGGGCGGGGGCGGCGACTGTCGGAGGACTCAGAGAAAGGAATTTTACAGGTAAGATTTTACAAAAATTCCGTTTTCTCTTACGTCCTCCGACAGTCGCCGCCTCTTCATATTCGTCACATATGGGGACGTCCCAAAGCAGTGCAAACATGAGGGGTGGGAAACGCATCCGCGCCGAAAGGCAACGCAGTCTCCGCATCAAAGAAGGGAACCTTACCAAAGGAAGGAAACCAGCTGGGCAACAGGAAAAACAAGTGCTCAACAGGAGCAACAACCCAGGAAAAGACAAATAACCAGGGGATAAAAAACTTATCCCAACAGCCAGTGGTCCCCACAAGGGACCCTAGGGAATCGCCGCACTAAGAACCTTGCGGCCAAAGGAAGCATCCGCCGATGCCTGAACATCTACTTTGTAGAATTTTGTGAAAGTGTGCACGGTCGACCAAGTCGCCGCCTTACACACCTGGGCTACAGAAGCCCCACGACGACAGGCCCAAGACGTACTCAGAGATCTAGTAGAGTGCGCCTTCACAGGCACAGGGGGAACCTTCCCCTGCAAAGCATAGGCCTGTTCAATGGTCTGCCTGATCCATTTGGCGATGGTAGAGGCCGACGCCGCCATGCCCTTCCGAGGACCCTCTGGAAGAACAAACAAGGAATCCGTCTTTCGAAAAGACTCAGTCGATTTAAGGTAAACCCTTATCGCCCGAACAACATCCAAAGAATGTAATCTCACCTCCTTTGGATGTTTAGGCTTCGCGCACAGCGAAGGCAAGACAATATCCTCATTAAGATGGAATTCCGAAACTCGTTTCGGAAGAAAAGAAGGATTAGGTCGCAAGACCACCTTATCCAAATGAACAACCAGATACGGAGACTTGCAGGACAAAGCTGCCAGCTCCGACACTCTGCGAGCCGAAGTGATCGCCACCAAAAAGGCGACCTTTTTGGACAACATAGACAACGAGATCTCCCTGATCTGTTCAAAAGGAGCACGTTGCAACACAGATAGAATGAGATTCAAGTCCCAAGGGGGCAGAGGATCCCTCCTAGGAGGAACCAGATGCCGCACACCCCGAACAAAAGTGCCAACCAAGGAGTTGGAAGCCACGGGACGTTGAAACAGAACGGCCAGCGCAGACACCTGACCCTTTATCGTAGCCAGCGCCAAACGCTGATCGACACCCGTTTGAAGGAAGGACAGCACTCGGGAAACCGGAGTATGTGCAGGGAGAAAATCCCCTGGACTCACACCAAGCAAAATAGGCCTTCCAAGTACGGTAATAAACCTTCCCCGAGGAAGCCTTCCTCGCGTTGATCAAGGTATGAACGACCTCTGGGGAGAGACCCTTCTCCCTCAGGACCTCGGTTTCAACAGCCAGGCCGTCAAAGCCAGCGACTGTAAAGCAGGATGGTATATTGGTCCTTGAGACAGGAGATCGTCTCGAAGAGGCAGACGCCACGGGGCGTCGACCGCCAGATTCACGAGGTCTGCGTACCAGGACCGGCGAGGCCAGTCCGGTGCCACAAGAATCACCGTGCTGCGTTCCGAGTGTAACCTGCGAAGGAACCTGGACAGCAACTGAATCGGTGGAAACGCGTACATCAGCCTGTACTGATGCCACGGGGGCACTAACGCGTCCGAAGCGTCTGCCCGAGGGTCGCGCGTCCTTGCCACGAACCTTCTCACCTTGTTGTTGAGACGAGACGCGAACAGGTCCACCTCTGGAAGACCCCACTTCGCGCACAACGTCTGGAAGACAGCCGGGTGGAGAGACCACTCCCCCTGATCCAGGGTCTGGCGACTCAAATAGTCCGCCTGCCAGTTCTCCACCCCCGGAATGTGAACCGCCGTTAACGCCGGGACATGAGTCTTGGCCCAAGTCAGAATGTCGGCCACTTCTCGAGCCGCTCGGGCACTCCTGGTGCCCCCTTGGTGGTTGATGTAGGCCACCGCAGTGGCATTGTCCGTCTGCACCCGAACCGGGCAGCCCCGCAGCCTTCTGGTGCGATGACTCAACGAGATTTGAAGATCCAGAGACTGAGGTCGCCCGTCCCACATGGACAGGATCTCCGCTTGGAGACCCCGCGTGTGAAACTGGGCGAAGGGAATCGCCTCGAAGGCCGAGACCATCAATCCCAGACATCTCATGCACGTCCTTAGAGACGAGTGCGGAACGTCCCTGAGGGACCTGACTTCCTCCCGAAGAGTTCTGAGTTTGTCTTCCGGCAGGAAGACCTTCGCCTGTACAGAGTCCAGAATCATTCCCAGGTAGGGAAGACGAACCGACGGACTCAGCGTCGACTTTGGAAAATTTATCGTCCAACCAAACTCCTGTAGAGTTTGCATCGTGACAGACAGGTCCTCCTCCAGACCCTGGCTGGTCGCAGACCGAACCAGAATGTCGTCCAGATACCCCAGGACAGAAATGCCCTGGGCCCTCAACAATGCCAGAACCGGTGCAAGCACCTTGGTGAAGACCCGCGGAGCCGAGGCGAGACCAAAAGGCAACGCCACGAACTGGTAGTGATCCTCCGCAATGGCAAATCGAAGGTACCTCTGGTGACCCCCGAAAATGGGGATGTGAAGATACGCATCCTTCAAATCGATGGAGGCCATGAATTCCCCCGGAACCAGGGCAGCCACCACCGACCGCAGGGATTCCATGCGGAACTTGCGAACCCGCACAGAGCGGTTCAGAGCCTTCAAGTCCAGAATTGGACGAACCTTGCCCTCCTTTCTGGGCACGGTGAACAGATTGGAATAAAACCCCCGAAATCTGTCCCGATGAGGCACCGGAACCACCACTCCCTGAGCCCTCAGGTCCCGCACCGCCAGGTGTAGGTCCCGCAAACGCTCTGGAGACAGTTGAAGATTTGAGGGAAAAAATCTGCTCTCCGGCCGAGAGAGAAACTCGATCTTGTAACCAGATCGAACGATCTCCTGAACCCATCTGTCCCGCACACAGGCCAACCAGGGCTGAAGAAAACCGAGCAAGCGTCCCCCCACCCCAAAACTGGGTGAGGGCGCCCCTTCAGGCCGCACTGTTATGGGCTGCGGATCCGGATTGACCGGACTTCTGTTTCCCAGACCAGGGCTTCTCCTGAGAGCCTTGACCTTTGAACGGCTTGCCCTTGTAGTGCGGCCGAAAGGCACGAAAGGACCCCTGAGGGGGCCGAAAATTAGCATGCTTCTTCCCAGAAGCCCCCTTAGCCTTGGGGAAATGGGGCAAGAGAGTGCTCTTACCACCGGTGATCCCCTTAATCAACACATCCAAGGACTCCCCAAAAAGGCGAGACCCATCATAAGGCAGATTGGCTAAGGTCTTACGTGAAGACTGGTCCACCCACCAACATTTCAACCAAACCAGGCGGCGAGACAACACCGCCACGCTGTGCACACGTGCAGCCAACGGAACCAGGTCCAGGTCCGCATCACACAGATACATGACACCCTGGTGGATTTGATCCACCATATCCAGGGTCGCCGGCGAGGCCGAATCGGCCACTAGGTCGCGCCTAAGCATCTGTGTCCAACTTGCGATCGCCTGGGCCGCCATGAGAGAAGCAAACAGAGCCTTAAGCATAGAACCCGTAACAGAATAAGTATGACGGGCAAGAGACTCCAATCTCCTATCCGTGGCATCACGGAACACAGGGGAAACCTCTGCAGGAATCGCAGTGGATTTGTTTAAAAACGCAATTGCGTGATCCACTGGGGGAGGCACACACCACCTTTCATCAGTGGAAGGCGAGAAAGGATAACGCAGCTTGAACCTACTTGGTACAGCAAAAGGTTTGCGCAGATTGCGCCATTGTTCCTTAACAGCGCGCTGAAAATCATCATTGCAGGGAAAAACATGCGGCGTCCTGCGTTTTCTCTGCGTCCCATAAGCCGCCAAGGCAGCGGGGGGACACACTTCATCCTGCAAACGCAGCGTTTGCTTTATGGAAGCAATCAATTCATCCATGATTGCAAGCTCTTCAGGCGAGCCAGGGGGAGAATTATCAACCCCTTCAACTTCAGCCTCCACCTCGGACCCCACTAGATCCAGGGAGGAGCGGGACCCCGATAAGGAGGCCCCCGCCATAACAGCCCCATCACCTTCACCCTCAGAATCAGAGGAAAGAGCATCTCTGGGTCTTTTAGTAGATTGAGCAGCCACCAGCATCTGCACCTGAGCAGCAAGGCCAGCCACAATAGTGGCTAAATCCCCCCCTGGGGGGGAAACAGCGGTCCCCTGGCTTTCCACCAAGGCGGTAGGAAATTTGCCCTCCTGAGAATCCATTGCCCCTATAACAAATGCCGGATAATAAAGGGTTAACTGCCCCTTTAATCAAGCGCGGCGAGCGCAGCCCACCGCACCACACACAAGCACAATGAGACCCCCACAGGGAATATTAAACTTAACACAGGCAATGGATAGCAAGAACAGAAGGATAAAACCTGAGGAGACCCTCGCCGCTGCTGCTGCCTCGATCGGTGTTCCTGGAGAAGAGGAAGTGATGCTGCCAGGGCGCTCTATGAAAGCCCATGGGAGGCTACAAGAAAATGGCCGCCATGCATGTAGAACATGCGGCCGGAGCGAGTGTAGGCAAAATGGCGCCGTTTGGCGCCGAAACCGCCGCTCCACAGTACAGTAATGCACACATGTCATCCATGTATAAAAACACATGTCAGATCGCCGCAGCGATCGCTGTATAATGCCCAAACATGCCACAAAACATGCCCCACAACACACAGCTTCTCACACTGACAAGGCTGACACACACAGTGTCACACAGCTCCCCCCCCCCCCCCTTGCAGCCCACAGCATGCAGCCGAGAGATAGGGAGACAAACAGTGTGAATAGAGGCAGGTTACACAGTCCCAGACTGACACCCCCCCAGACAGACAGGTCCCCACATAAATACACTTACCTCACATGGCGTGGGGGACCCGCACAGGCGAACAAGCCGCTGCACATGAGGCAGGGAGAGTCGCATACAAGACGCACAGAATGGGGGTTAAGAAACCGCACAGCGTCCAGTGAGGTAGCCACCTCACCAATCATCCCTGCACCGAACAGGGATGGGTCGTTCACTGTGCCAGGAGCGTTACCTGGCTGAACGATCGATGGCAGGCTGGGAAGCCACTGACCCACGACCTGCGACCAGGGGGATCAGCCCGAGACCCAGCCCGCATGATCCTCTTCATCCGAAGAACTAACGCTGACAAAAAGAACAGCTAGGTAAAGGTAGAGAGAAAACTCAAACAAAAATTCAAAAAAGAAGAAAGAGTCTGGGGCAGAAAGCCCCAGCACAGAGAGAGCCAGCCACTCCTGACAAGCTAGACATTAAAACTGAGATATGGTTGCAGGAAGTAGGAGGGTATTGACTGAGGGGACCACCCCTTGAGGGTGGGATATGTTAAAAGCTTTAATGTTAACATATTCTGTTGCCTAGCTACTCCTTCGGAGCAAAGTCTAATACCCCATATGTGACGAATATGAAGAGGCGGCGACTGTCGGAGGACGTAAGAGAAATAAGATTTCCTCGCACGATAATAAATCTTCCTAGAAGTCACCTTCATAGCCTTCAACTGGGTAGAAATCACAGATTCAGAGAAACCCCTATCTCTCAACACCTGCCCTTCAACAGCCCTGCTGTTAAAGCCAGCAACCATAAAGCAGGAAAAAAGATCGGTCCCTGGGACAGCAGATTCTCCCTCAGAGGAAGTCTCTACGGAGGATTGGCGACCAATTTTACTAGGCCTTTTTACCAAGACCGACAAGGCCAGTCTGGGGCCACCAGAAAGACCGGAATTCCTTCCACTGCCACCCTGCCGAGAAGCCTTGGCAAGAGTTTTATTGGAGGGAACGCATAGATCAGCCGATACTGGCTCCAAGGAGGCGTCTGTGGCGTCGGCCAGAAGATCCCGAGACCTGGCCACAAACCTCTGGATTTTTTTGTTGAGGCGAGATGCAAACAGGTATACCTCCGGAGTTCCCCACCGGACACATAGGAGATGAAACACTTCTGGATGAGGGGATCATTCCCCTTGATCAAGCACCGGACAACTCAGGTAATCCGCTTGTCAATTCTCCACACCCGGAATGTGAACTGCGGAAAGAGCCGGAACATTGTCTTCCGCCCATACCAGAATCTCGGCCACATCCTTGGCTGCCAGGACATTCTTGGTGCCCCCTCGATGATTGATGTAAACCACAGCCGTGGCATTGTCCGATTGGATGCAAACCAGAGAACCGCGTAGCCGATTCATCCATTGGATCAGGCAAGGCTTGATTGCTCTAAGCTCCAGAATATTGATTGGCAAGGAAGACTCCTCCGTTGACCAGGTCCCCTGGGCATAGAGCTTCCCCAACACTCCACCTTAGCCTGACATGCTGGTATCCGTGGTGACCATGGTCCAAACCCGTGGTAGGAAGGACTTGCCCTGACACAATGCTGGCGACTGGATCCACCAGGATAGAGCAGACCTCGTGAGTTGGCTCAAGCGTATCATTTTATCTTAAGACTGTGGATCCCTGTTCCATTTGGCAAGCATCTCTTTTCGCAGAGGTCTCGAGTGAGACTGAGCAAACGGAACTGCCTCAAAAGGTTGATACCATCAGATCCAGGGCTCTCATGCTAGTCTGTAGTGAGGACAGATCGGTTTCCAACAGCAACCGGATCGCTCCCTGCAACTTCTGAAGTTTTTCCAGGGGAAGAAAGACCCTCGCCAAGGCGGAATCTAGAGTCAGCTCCAGATAATGCAACCTCACTAAAGGCGTCAGAGCAAAAAATTAAAATTAAATTGATAGTCCACCAGATTTCCTGAAGGGTCTGAACCGTAATTTACAGGTCGCCCAACAGAGCCGAGTGAGAGCCCGCTCTCAATAGGAGATCATCCAGATATCCCAGGATCGTAATCGCTTTTTGGCGCAACAAGTCCAATAGCGGGGCCAGTACCTTGGTAAAGACTCTGGGAGCGGAGGCGAGACCAAAGGGTAACGCCACAAATTTAAATTGCTCCTCCCTGGTGTCCCCCGTAGATGAGGGATGTGTAGATACGCATCTTTGATATCAATGGAGGCCAGAAAATCCCCCCCCATTTAAAGACGCTACCACCGACCAAATGGATTCAATTCAAAACTTCTGCAACCACACAAAGCGGTTCAGAGCCTTGAGATCCAGGATTGGACGCACCTTGCTCTCTTTTCTGGGCACCATGAACAGGTATGAATAGAAACCTTGAAAGCCTTCCTGCAGAGGAACCGGCACAATCACTCCTTGAGCACATAGATCCTGCACTGCGTCTCAGAGATCCTTCAAACGATCCAGAGACAGGCGAAGATTTGACTGAAAGAACCTGTCCACCGGCCAGGACCGAAATTCGATCTTGTATTAAGAACAAATCAGTTCGTGAACCCATTTGTCTTGAATGAAGGAAGTCCAGGGTTCCTGAAAGAAGCGCAGACGTCCCCCCACCCCAGAAACGGGCGAGGGCGCCACTTCATGCTGAAGAGGACTTGTCCGCAGAACCGGACTGGCTGGTCTTGCCTAACCATGGCTTCTTAGCCCCTTCAGAAGCCCTGAATGGCTTACTTTTTTCTTGCGCCCCTGAGGCACGAAAAAATAGTCTATGAGGGGTGAAAGAAGGCTACGGGGTGCCTTACCTTTGGAGGATTGAGGAAGAAGAGTACTTTTCCCACCAGTTAGACCTTTGATGAACTTATCCAGCGAGCCGCCAAATAATCGCTCTCCCAGGAAAGGGAGATCTGTTCAGGCATTCTCGAAAGCCTGGTCTGACGACCGGGTCTTTAACCACACCATGGGTCTTATGGCAATCCCCAAAGCCGATACTCTGGCCACCAGAGAAGCCGCATCCAAGGACGCATCACACAGGAACACCAGGGCCTAACTATGGGGAGACCATAAGTTTTATCACCTCCAGGGAAACTAAGTCAGCATCCAGGTTCCCCTTAAAAAGCTTAACCCATTCCGTAACCGTCTGACACCAAAACAGACACAAAAATCGGTTTCAGGGTTAAACCCGCCAACACATGAAGATGGCGGGAAAGGGATTTCACCCGCCTGTCCACCGGGTCCGTAAACACAAGGGAAATTTTCCACAGGCACTATAGTAGATTTGTTCAACCTGGATACAGGATGATCCACCGTAGGCTGTACCGTCCAACGGTTAAAAACTGTCTCAGCAAAAAGGCATAAAAGTGTTTAAAGCGCTTAGGCACTACTAGCGCGTGCTTGATGCGCCGCCATTGTTCATCAACAAGATCATGAAAATTCTCGGGACAAGGGAAAACCTTGCTCGATTTTTGGGTTTTGCGAGACTCAAAAGGACACCCGTGTCCCTGCCAGTGTGGGCTCATCTGCCATTTTTAAAGTTTCCCTTAATGAAACAATCAGGGCTTCCACCAAAGCGCGTTCCCATGCTGCAGCTTTAGAGGACAGGTCCTCTTCACCATCCGATGGAGAGGACAGTGATCCCTCAAGGAAAGGGGCGTCCGTGCAACCATATCAGCCTCTGAATCACCCATGACAGTGAAGGCGAAGGCAGTGGTCATTTTCGGCTATTAACCTTTTTTATCACAAAATAGACCTTGGTCGCCAGGCTTTCCAGTGCTGCTGAAATCGCGGCCAGCGACTGCGATCTGGAAGGTCCAGTATTCACACTAAGGGGGTCTGAGAGTGAAACCACTGCCTGGGACTCCATAATTAGTTCAAAAGAAAACAGCTGTATTGTCTCTTTAAGAGCGCTGAGCGCGGTCCCCACCGCTGATCAGCGCGGTATGTGGTGGAGTCCTCAAATATATGCAGATAGCAGAGTGCGCAGGGATATGCCCACAGAGACCCCAGTACTTTACCACCTCTATGAGGAACCTCCAGTGCTGATCTGTGCAGCAGGAAAGTGAAAGTCACAGGATAGGACTTCAGCCTGGATAGAATGTGAAAGGTCCCGCTGCCTGTGTAGCTCCATAAGGCTACACAAAAATGGCTGCCAATGCAAGTCAATGGGAAGTACAGGGAAAATGGCTGCACCATGCAGGCCAATGAGGAGAAATTCTCCTATGCCCACACTAAAGATGGCTGCCCCCACGGCATGTCGTGCGGTCAGGGGACCCCAAATTGGAGGCCACAGTGGATCTACAGCAAGACACAGCAGGAAAGGGTACCAATTTCACCCCCCCCCCCCCCCCAGGATGCCAGGCGCTGCAGCAATAGCGCCCCACCCAGGTAAAAGCTGCAATAAGGGCAGGGGGCAGGGGAGGGGTGCAAGGCACAGGGCCAGGAATCCTGACAGGCCAAGGGGATCTTTTAGGATGTACTAGGTCCTATCATCCCCAGGAGTGGGCCCACGTCCCCGTCCCCCCAGACCACTAAGGGATAAGGGGGGGGGGGGCTGCATTTACTCACTATACCATGGATCGGGTGGGCTCCGCTCCAGATAGACCACCTCCCACCCGGAGTAGGGCTGCTGCCAGCCGAGAGGTACGCTGCGACTCAGGGCGTTCCAGGTCGTCGCGTCCCAGCGAGACATTTACTCGCAGGCTCGTCCCCATCCAAAACAGGGCTCTGTCGTGGTGAGGCCTAGTACAGGACTATAACCTGCTCACACTCGTAAGCCATACTGGGAGACCTTAGGGATCTAGATTATCCAGTGAGAAACCTCAGCCGGCAATTGCTTGCAGTTCACCAGGAGGAATCCCCATGAACACTAACTAGCAGAAGTGAGAAAGAAAAGAGCTGCGTCTGTCATTGGACGATAGAGAAATCCCATTTTCTCTTTCATTTATCGATGGACACAGCTCCTCATCTTAAAGTGGAGCTCCGGCCTGAAAAATTTTTTTTAGATAAAAATACCCCCGGGACAGTCAGGGCTAGTGCATTTCAGCAATGATGGCCTCTGAACTGTCCCCGGGTTCACTTACCTTTTAGAAGAAATACTTGAAAATTTCTTGTCCAGCGCTGCCATCTCAGGTGTGGGCAGCTGAAGCCAGGGCATCCGCTTCGGTCCCAGAATGCCCTGCACTGGCCCAGCTCGTCAGTTCCAGCGCAGGTGCGTCATTATTTTTCTTTAAAAACAAGGTAAGTGAATAAAAAAAAAAATAATTATCCAATTGTTTTACAGGAAATTAAAAGCAAGCGGACTGGGGGAAAAACATTTTCAGGGTGGAACTCCGCTTTAACCATTGGGATGTCCCAAAACAGTGTTAAACATGAGGGGTGGGAACAGCGAAAAAGAAATTCCCAAGGCTGACTATAGCCAACCAGGTAAACAGGAGCTCAACCAAAACAACTGGAGCTCACCTGAAAAAAATACACCCTCAAAGAGAACCAGGTCCTTTAAACTGCAGCCTGCAAAACCTTGTGGCAAAAGAAAGCATCTGCAGATGCCAACATATCCACACATCCATAGAACTTTGTTTAAGTGTGCACCGACGACCAGGTGCCCGTCTTGCAAACCTGAGTCACTGGCGCCTAATGACGGTAGGCCCAGGAGGCACTGAGCGCTCGAGTAGAGTGAGCCTGAATCACCGTTTGTCTGATCCATCTGGAAATAGTCACAGAGGAAGCGCACAACCATTTCCAAGGCCCATCTGTAAGCACAAATCGGGAGTCTGATTTCCTAAAAGACACTGTAGCTGCCAGGTACAACAATTTAGACAAGTGCATCCAGTTCAACCAATAATTTTATTTTCATACATCATGGGACACAGAGCCATAAATCATAACATATGGGTTATATAGCAACCTTTAGGTGAAGGACACTGGCAACCAATCAGAATTGATGCTTCCCTATATAACCCCTACCACACAGGAAGTACCTCCGATTTTTCGCCAAAATTTTCACCGTGCACCATACCACACGCCATTCATCGTACCATTTCCACAGTACACTAAGACATTTGTTGATATTTTTGTTGAATAAATAACTGAAATGGACAAATTTTCTTGTTTTTATTCAAGCAGATCACCTTTATTTGAAGGCACGGTTTGAATAAAGATCTAAAGTTCTCCTATTTAAATATGTTAAAAAAGTAAACAATTTTCAAAGGGGTGTACTCACTTTTTCACGACTGTATATTATTCAGTTTTTGGGAAGCTCCAGAGAAGAAATATAACTTTGATATGTGACAGAAAACGTTTAGAAATTACCGTTTCAGGCTCCACCTTGTCCGGTTTAGGTTCTCGATTTTGTAAGGACATCAATGCCATTTTGGCTGCAATATTAACAGCTGTTCTTTTCTTTTTATCTTCTCCTTCCCCAACCTTTTCATTGTTGACAAAAACATGATACGTGAATCTAAAAGTTAAAAAGACAAAACACATTTAAGAAATCAGCAAAAATCCAACCATGGCCGATACTGAAACAAATGATATTACCATACATAAATTACCATACAAAAGATAGAGGCAAGTAACAGGAGCTTAGTTGTTGCATATTTTTCTGCACTATGTTCCAGATCAAGATATTGTAGCATAAAGAGACCCCAGATCTCTTCATAAAGAGGACCTTTCAGAGTCTATGTGATCACAAGGCACTTTGTTCATCCATCGTTATAGCAATAGCCTTGATTTTTTATTTTTTTTTTAAAAGACTGTAAACATTTTCAAAAAAATGCACATGTAAACAGCGATTACTTCACACACGCCTATCATTAGCTTTTATAGTTTGCTAAAAAATTGGGTATTAAATTTGTTTTTGTGCATTAAAATGAATAAAAGTGTATTTTTTTCAAAAAATTTGCATTTGAAAAACTGCTGTGCAAATATCCACTGCACAAAACAGAGTGGGGCTGAGCGGCGCTCAGCCATTCATAGGCAGCCTGATGACGTCACAATCTCCACCTCCGCCAATCAGAGGAAGCTTTGTATTCATCCTCAGAATACAAAGCTGCTTATCAATGGCTGAGCGCACTCATACCCACTTCGTTTTGTTCCAGGTGTGATACAAGTAGCCTCACAGCCGGAAACCAGCACTGCGTACTGTATGTAGCTTCAGCTACATACAACGCTTAGAGTCAATGCAGCAGCTCGTAAAGGAGATAGTTTGTTTGGGCCAGCCTGGTTCAAACAAACTATTTAAAGTGACAGGAAACCTGGAGGAACTTGGGATGTATTGAAAAACACCACTGAAAAGCTACATTTGATTCAATAAAAATATTTTTTACCTTTTATCATGAGATGGACCAGTTGAAAATGCCTCTTCAAATGTACAAGTTAGGTCCCATTTGTTGCAATAGGCTATAAGCTGTCCTTTAAAATTCTGTTCTCCCATTGTTAAGTCCTGAAAAATATATACACAAAATTAAATTTACCACACATTTTCACAGGAAAAAACAATTGACTTATAGAATGGGGAAGGGGTTGGTTATTAGGCCAGAATGCACAACTTTAAGCAGTGCTTCACAACTACACAGACACTGCTTGCCCAGGGACTACCCGGTTTAGTGCCCGAATTTCATTCTTGCTGAGTGGATTGACATGTACCAAATATTACATTACAGGTAGCTTTTTCTTGGAATTCAACATCTATGTCACAAGAAAATAGTCTGTTATTCTTATTAGCTTTTTAGTTGTGTACATCCCTAAATGGTGAAAGAATCTTTTTGCTAATTTTGGGATCCCCGAAAAACAACATAGCCAGGTCTCTTGCCACACTTATCTTAAGTGAAACTAAGAAGTACGGCTTGGTCAAGGGCCAACCCTTTAGACTGTTGACTAGAAAATTAAAGCAGCAGCAACGTTTTATTCCCTGGAATTCAATAAAGTGGTTATAAAGCCTAAACATTTTTTGCTTTAATGCATTCCTTGCATTAGGGTAAAAAATGTTTAGGCATTAGCATCCCCCCTCACCCCCCCCCCCCCCTTTTACTTACCTAAGCCCTCATTCAAACTATTGACTCCCAGTGCTGTCAATTAAAGCCAGTGACGAGAGAGTGGGGGGCAAAACTAAGACTAAAAATTCAGAACGGTTTTCTGACTGACACATTTATGGAACCGGGGAGGCAGTCCCTTTGTGGCCCACAAGGGACCACGCATGCACACACTAGGCGGGACACAGAAAGCAAGACATCTATAATAATAATAATTTTATATATATATATATATATTTGTCCATGTATATGTGCACACAAGGGTTAATGTGTCAGAAGCAGTGCTGTGAAGTGATCTAAGCTTACCAAATGTGAGATGGTATGCAAATGCGAATTCTGGCAAAGTACTGAGCCAATAGGAGGTCTGACAAAATATGACAGAAAACTGTGCGAATGTATCTGGGTCTGGTACTATACAGTTTTCATATTTTATCAGACCTCCTTTTTTTAATTAAGATGTGTCTTGCTTTCTGTGTCTCTCCCCCCCGCATAATGCACACGTAGTCCCTTGTGGGCAATAAAAGGGACTTCCTCCCTGATTCCATAAATATGTTAGCCGGAATACAGTTCTTAAATTTGAGTCCAAGTTTGCTCTGGTTATTGCTCAATATCCCCACCTTAATATCTTACTAACAAGTGATGGCATCCTAAATGTGGGATCAAGGGTGTGTGGCTGTCTCTTTAAAATAAAAGTGGTTATACCACCTCAAAATTGGAAAAACCTTTACATATTGTTTTTTTCCAATCTTCCCACCTTGTAAAGATATGACATTTATTGTATAACCAAAAAGGAAATTAGTACATGCATACTGTTATAATGTTACAATGTATTCTCTATACCAATATGTTTTTAATCTACATGTCCTAATCACCCTAATGAAGATTTTTTAGTATAAATCGAAATGCGTTGGGACCTTCTAAGCAGGAATCGGTTTCGGAAATTCCGTCATATTAGCCTGCGTTGTTTCAGGACATTGATTGTATTAATTGGAGTTACCGATACTGGAGCTCATATTTTAAAACTTTGGTTTTAATAATGTATTTTAATATTTGTACTAATAAAATAATTATTTTACATTCCTCGTGTAATTAATTAAAGTGGATGTAAACCCCATTCACGAAATTTGACCTGGGTACACATATCTGTAGTGTTTACTTCTCTCTCTACAAAGTCCTAAGTCCAGTTTTTTTCTACTGCTCAGTTCCTCTGTTATCAGCATGATAATTTCTGACAAGTTCTCCAACACAGGAGATAAAAGCAACTGGAAATTTGTGTCACGGTGGGTGCAAAGAGATAGTTTAGCAGAGAGCTGGTCTAGCATGTTTCTTCCTTCCTCTGTCTACATGAAGAAGGAGGGGGGGTGTGCCTTTCCTCCAATCAGCTGTCACACAGTGTATGCCAAGACTCCACACCCAATGCTAAAACAGGAAAAAAAAAATTCGAACACAATGTTCACGTTCTAAACAGTGTAGAAAGCTGAAGATATCCAAAATAAAACTTACGTAGGGAGATTTGTTAATCTCTGTGTATCATCTGAGGCTGTTCACTTCACTGGGTATATGTAAAGGTTCCACTTTAATGTGTTTACTGTACTAAAGCCCTTGGAAAAATGTCTTTGTATTTAAGCCAAACAGTGTGAGCAGCCTTTTTTATATGAAGGCCTAGGGGCTCCATCTTGTCATATAGTGCAGAACTAGGTGCAGGAATTTATAATACGGCCATAACAGCAGAGCGTTTTTTGCAAATGTTTTATTAAATGGTCCTGATTAAGTTGAAAATAAGAGACCAGATTGTTCCCATACAGGACCAAAAAGGGTTCCTTGCAGCATAAAGCTCCCAGTTCAGACTCATCTAGCAGAGGTGGTAGCAACAAGCTACTTTGAGAGTCTGAGCAAAGAAATGTTTCAGATTCAAAATAGGTCTTCTGAGGCATCAAAAGGACCAAATTTAATTTCCACAGAGGTAGAGGCAATTTGGCCAAGACAACCACAAGGAAAACCACTTGCATAAAAATGTTCATTGGAGAGTGGAAAGCCAACAGCCTTTGGAAAATAAGGGCAAGAGCAGAGGTCTGCCCCTTAAAAAAAGGTACTAAGGGCCAAACATTGGTCCAGACCAAACTGCAGAAAATATATATATTTTAGCAGAGACCCTAGAGAATAAAATGGCAATCGTTGCAATTTTTTATTGTCACAATGTATTTGCCCAGCAGTCTTTTAAACGCAATTTTTTGAGGAAAAATACACTTTAACCACTTGCCGACTGCTGCACGACTATTTACGTCGGCAGTCAGCCCCTCACAGGCAGAGCGACGTAGTACTACGCCGCTAGCCTATGAGGGTCTAGGGAGCGAGCGCGCGCGCCCCCAGAGGCGCGCTCCCGCGCGGTCACGGACCCCCCCCCCCCCCGCACGTGTGACCGGCGGACCCGATGTCCGCCGGTCACTCGGCGATCGTCGGTGCAGAGGGAGAAAGGCAGGCGGCTGATGTAAACAAGCCGCCTGTCATTCTCCCCTGTGTAGAAACAGTGATCATACGGTTCTACTATGTAGGACCGTTGATCACTGTTCCTACACCTCAAGCCACAGCCAATCACAGAATCATGCCCCTAGGGACACACATAACCCCTCCCTCTCAAAAAAAGTTAACCCCTTCACTGCCAGTGTAATTTTACAGTAACAGTGCATATGTATAGCACTGATTACTGTAGAAATGTCACTGGTAACCCCAAAAGTGTCAAAAATGTCAGTCAAGGGTCCGATATGTCCGTCGCAATGTCGCAGTACCGCAAAAAAAAAAAAATCGCACAGGTGATCAAATACCGCCAAAAGAAAGCTCTGTTTGTGGGAAAAAAAGGACGTCAATTTCGTTTGGGTACAGCGTCGCACGACCGCGCAATTGTCTGTTAAAGTCACGCAGTGCCGAATCGCAAAATAGGCCCTGGTCAGGAAGGGGGTAAAATCTTCCGGGGCTTAAGTGGTTAATGAATTAAAATGAAACTAAACCATAAAGTTAGCGCTTATTTTTTGTATACCCCAAAATGGCAAGAATCTCTCTTTGCAGAGGTCTCCTGTGGACAGATTTTGGACCTCGCCCCAAGGAGGAACACCCTGGCTGAGTCTGAGTCCAGAACAGACCCAGATAGTCCAACTAGGTAGACAGAACCAGAGCCAACACCTGTAAATTTAATTTCCATCGAACTCCTGCAGAGTCTGCACAGTAATCGCCCCGGTTGTCCGTCAGAGTCGGAGACTCTGCTCGCAGAAGAAGATCATCCAGGTACTCCAGTATCACAATCCCCCGCTTGTGCAACAAATGCCAACGCTTGTGAAAACTCGAGGGGCTGAGATGAGACCTCTTGATAATGCTCCTTGCCCACGGCAAGCGGAGGAAGCTTGAATGACCGACATATATCAGAATATGAAGGTAAGCATCCTTAATATCAATAGAGGCCAGAGGATACCCCTGATCAAGTGATACCACTACTGTAGAAATGGACTCCATTCGAAACATCTGTACCCGCATAAAGCGATTCAGAGCCTGAGGTCCAAGATTGGACGTAGCTCGCTTTCCTTCCTGGGACTTGCAAACATGTTTGAATAAAGCCCATGAAACAAACATTCCGATTCCGAGACCAGAAAAACCACCCTTTGTAGTGTCAAGTTTAGCACTGCCCTGAAGAGACCTCACAGGCAGTCTGGGGATAAAACGCATGTTGGGAGGAAAGAACCTCTCTGGAGGACAAGACCGAAAACTTGTTCTTGTATCTGAACCGAATCAGCTCGTGGCCAACTTGTCTTGAATCAGTGAGGTCCACGGGTCCAGAAGGAAGCAAAGGCATCCTCCCCCACCCCATATACGGGTGATGGCACCGCTTCAGGCAGAAGAGGGCTTATCTGCAGGTGTGGAAGGACTGACTCTTGACATACCAGACTAGGTTCTCATGGAATCTCCAGAGGGGGTCCTTCCAGGGAGGCTCCAAACAGACGAATCCCCACAAAGGGAATATGACATAAGGCCTTCTGGAAAGTCTGGTCTGCAGACCAGTATGTTAGCCATATCATGTGCCGAAAGATCATTGCTGTCACAGACAGCCCAGAGACTAAGGGAGCCACATCCAGAGAGGCAACACAGGCGAACTGCAACCCCTAGACCAAATAGTCCGCCAGCTCTGCAAAAGCAGGAGGAAGCTGTTCCCCCTTCCAGATCCTGGCGCAAACACTTAGCCCACTCGGGACAGTCAGGGACACCAATGAAATGGTGAACGCCGGCCTAAGGACTGAACCGGCTAAAGTAAATGTGGCGGACCAAGTCCCGGCTCTCCTGTCAAAAAATAACTTTTAAAAACCAGAGACTCCTCCACCGGAAATAAGGTGGATTTATTCAGCCTGGAAACCTGAGAGTCCACCACAGGTGGGACTGCCCATGTACTCAAAGTTACATAGTTAGTCAGGTTGAAAAAAGACACAAGTCCATCTGGCTCAACCAATAAAAAACAAAAAAGACAGTAAAGAAAACCTAACCATACAATCCCATATACACAATCCTATACCCGCAGTTGATCCAGAGGAAGGCGAAAGAAACTCCAGCAAAGCATGATAAAAATTGCTACAGCAGGGGGAAAAAAAAATCCTACCTGATCCTCCGAGAGGCAATCGGATATTCCCTGGATTAACCTTACCTATAAATATTAGTACCCATTTATATTAAGAGTCCAGGCTTTTTTTAACCACTTGCCGACCAGTCACTGTACATTTATGTCGGCAAAGTGGCAGCCCCAGGCAGAATCATGTTAATAAACATCATCTGCCTGGGAGGAGCTAGGGGGCGAGCGCACCGCCGGCGGGCGAGCGCTCCCGCCCCCGATTGTCAGCGGGGAAGCCAGTGCCGGTGCCAGGTGGCTCCGATTGCCGCCTGACACTGGCGATCTCTCCCCGCTGACAGAGAAGGACGGACGGCTGATGTAAACACAGCTGTCCGTTCTTCTCCCTCGGATGATCACAAAGGCTATGTGATCCTGCTATATAGGATCACATGTCACAAGCCCAACCCGCCCCCCCAACCACAGTGAGAATCATTCCCTTAGGCTTACATTTAACTCCTTGATCACCAATAGTATTAACCCCTTCCCTGCCAGTGTCATTATTACAGTAGCAGTGCATGTTTTTAGCACTGATTACTGTAGTTGTGTCACTGGTAACCCCAAAAGTGTCAAAAATGTCAGTCAGGGGTCCAATCTGTCTGCCATGTCGCAGTCCCTCAAAAAAAAAAAAAATGCTTATTGCATTTTTTTTTTACCAAAAAAAGTAGCAGGAAAAATTGGCCTAGAATGTAAAAAAAAATTTGATTTTTAATTTTTTTTTTTTGGGGGGGGATGTTATATAGCAGAGTGTGAAAAAATAGAATTTTTGTAAGAACTTACGGTAAAATTATTTTCTCTGAGTCCTCTGACAGTCGCCACCCACTCATACAGTCTTCACTTATGGGATGTCCCAAAGCATTGTAGACATGGAGGGGTGGGAAGCGCAACCGTCACAAAGGCAACGCAGCACCCAGGTCAGAGAGAAGAACCTTATCTGAATCAGAAAAGGTAACACGCTGGGTAACAGGGAGGCTCAACAGGAGCGAACAAACCCAGGAAAGCAAATTAACAAAGGAGGAACAACCTCAACAGGCGGGGACAGGCAAAGCGCCATGTCACCCTTAAGGAACTGCCGCACACAGAACTTTGCGGCCAAAGGAGGCATCTGCCGATGCCAAAACATCAAGTTTGTAAAATTTGGAAAAGGTGTGCACAGACGACCAAGTCGCCGCTTTGCACACCGACGCCTGATGACTAAAAGCCCAGGACGCACTCACCGCTCTGGTAGAGTGCGCCTTGACAGGGAAGGGCTGCACCCGTTCCCTAATTGAATAGGCCTGTACAATCGTCTGTCTGATCCATTTAGAAATGGTTGCCGCAGATGCAGCCATACCCTTCCGAGGTCCCTCAGGAAGGACAAAAAGAGAATCCGACTTTCTGAAGGATTCGGTAGACGCCAGGTAAACCCTGATTCGCCCAGACTACATCCAAGGAATGCAAAGCAAACTCCTTAGGATGCTTAGGATTCGCACACAGTGAAGGCAAGACAATGTCCTCGTTAAGATGAAAATCGGATACCACCTTTGGAAGGAAAGATTGGTGAGGTTGCAAGACCACTTTATCCCTATGAACAACCAGGTAAGGGGAGCGACAAGACAGGGCTGCCAACTCCGACACTCTGCGAGCAGACGTGATCGCCACCAGAAAGGCGACTTTCCGTGACAGCGCAGGCAGAGGAATCTCCCCGATGTTCTCAAATGGAGGATGTTGCAAAACGGACAGAACCAAATTCAGGTCCCAAAGAGGTAAGAGCGCTCTCCTAGGGGAAGCCAGATGATGCACCCCCTGAATGAAGGTGCGGATCAAGGAATTAGACGCCAAAGGTCGCTGAAAAAGAATTGCCAGCGCAGACAACCTTCCCTTAATAGTGGTCAGCGGCAGACGCTGGTCCACAGCAGATTGCAGGAAGGCTAACACCCTCGCCACCGAAAAGGAGCGAGGATGGAAACCCTGCGATTCACACCAGGCGAAATAAGCCTTCCAGGTACGATAATAAATCTTACCGGATGAGGCCTTCCTAGCCTTGAGTAGGGTAGGAATGACCGCCGACGAGAGACCCCGATCTCTCAAGACCTGGCTTTCAACAGCCACACCGTTAAAGCCAGCGACTGTAAAGCAGGATGGAAGATCGCCCCGAGACAGCAGATCGTCTCGTAACGGGAGACGCCAGGGAGGCTCAACGACCAGTTGCATGATGTCCGCCTACCAAGACCTGCGTGGCCAGTCTGGGGCCACCAGAATCACCAACATCGGATCAGAGACCAACCTGCGAAGGAACCTGGACAACAACTGAATCGGGGGAAGGCATAAATCAGGCGATACCGATTCCAAGGCACAACAGCGCATCCGAGGCATCTGAGAGGATTGCGTGTTCTTGCCACAAACCTTTCCACCTTGTTGTTTAGACGCCAACGCGCACACAGCATCTGAAACACCTTCGGGTGAAGGGACCATTCCCCCTGGTCCAGGGTCTGGCGGCTCAGATAATCGGCCAGCCAGTTCTCCACAACTGGAATGTGAACTGCCGAAATCGCCAGGACCTGCGTCTCGGCCCAAGACAGAATTTTGGTCACTTCCTGGGCCGCCCGGGCACTCCTGGTGCCCCCTTGGTGATTGATGTAAGCCACCGCAGTGGCGTTGTCCGTCGGCACACGCACAGGGTGGCCCCGAAGATGATCCGACCAACGGAGCAAACATAGTCTGATCTCTCGCAGTTCCAAGACATTTTTCGGTAGGGAGGATTCCTCCTCCGACCAAGTGCCCTGGGCAGACAAATTGCCCAGAACGCCACCCCAGCCCGACAGTCTGGCGTCCGTGGTGATCACCGTCCACAACAACGGCCGGAAGGATTTCCCCTCCGCCAGAGCCGGAGACTGGAGCCACCACAGAAGATCCGCTCTGAATCGGTGGCTTAAGGATATCCTCCTTTCCAGGGAATGAGGATGCCTGTCCCACCTGGCCAGGATCTCCACTTGCAGAGATCGTGTGTGGAACTGTGCAAATGGTATCTCGCCTCGAAGGCTGACACCATCAATCCCAGGGACCTCATGCAGGTCCTGAGCGATGAGGAGTCGTTGTCCCTAAGGGACCTGACCTCGTTCCGCAGAGTCCGGAGTTTGTCCGGCAGAAAAACTTTTGCATGGGCGGAGTCAAGAACCATCCCCAAGTAAGGGAGACAAACAGAAGGGGACAATATCGACTTCTGAAAATTGATGGCCCACCCGAACTCCTGGAGCATCTGAACCGTGGTTGACAGTTCGCGCAACTGTTGGACTGGAACTCGATCTTAACAGGAGATCGTCCAGATATCCCAGGCTTGCAATCCCCTGCACCCGCAACAGGGCAAGGACAGGAGCCAACACTTTGGTAAACACCCTTGGAGCCGAAGCGAGACCGAAAGGTAACGCCACAAACTGATAGTGCTCCTCCGCGATTGTGAATTGGAGGTACCTCTGAAGACCCTCAAATATAGGGATGTGTAGATACGCATCCTTGAGGTCGATGGAAGCCAGGAAATCTCCCGGGCACAGGGAGGCCACCACTGATCGAAGGGATTCCATACGGAATGTTTGAACCTGCACTAAGCGGTTCAGAAACTTCAAGTCCAGAATTGGACGCACCTTGCTCTCCTTCCGGGGCACCGTGAACAGATTTGAGTAAAACCCCCGAAATCTGTCCCGATGTGGCACCAAGACGATCACCCCCTGGGCGATGAGATCTTGAACCGCCCGTTGAAGATCGTGAGAACGATCTGGGGTCATATGAAGATTTGAGGGAAAGAATCTATCTGCTGGGCGCGATCGGAATTCGATCTCGTACCCTGACCGAATGAGTTCCTGAACCCACCTGTCCTGAATCCGGGACAGCCAAGGTTGGGTAAACAGCGCAGACGTCCCCCCACCCCTGAAACGGGTAAGGGCGCCCCTTCGGGTCGAGGCGGACTGGGCCGCCGTGCCAGTGTGGCCACCAGAAGCCTTGAATGATTTGCCCTTGTCTTGTGCCTTAAAGGCACGAAAGGACCCCTGGTTAGGTTTAAAAGGAAGGGCCCCGCTTACCGCGGCAAAACTTACCCTTGGACACTTGGGGCAGCAGAGTGCTTTTGCCCCCAGTGACCCCTTTAACCAACTCGTCCAGAGAGTCCCCAAAAAGGAGATTCCCTGCATAAGGGATGTCAGATACCGTCTTCCTGGAAGTCTGGTCGGCCGACCAGCTCTTCAGCCACACTATGCGACGGATTATCACTGCGACAGCAGATAGGCGTGAGACTAAAGGGGCCTCATCCAAGGCAGCGTCACACGGGTATAAAACAGCCTGAATAATTTGGTCCACCATCTCCAAAGTATCAGGAGGGGCGGAATCAGCCACAAGGGTGCGTCTGAGCACCTTAGTCCACTCCACCACAGCCTGAGAGACCATTACAGAGGCGAACACGGGTTTCATCAAGGAACCGGCCACCATATAGGAGTGGCGATTAAGAGATTACACCCATCTATCCTTCGGGTCCCTAAACACCGGAGAATCCTCCGCGGGCATCAGAGTGGCCTTGTTCAACCTGGACACCATGTGATCCACCTTAGGGGCTACGGTCCAGCGCGAATCCGTTGGAGACGCAAAGGGATAATGGTATTGAAACCGCTTTGGTACCACAAAATTGCGCTTCAAATTGAGTCATTGTTCGTTCACCGTTTCGTGAAACTCAGCGGGACAGGGAAACACCTGAGCCGCTTCCTGGGTTCTGCGGGTCCCAAAGGAAGACCGCTTACCCGGCGGGTGGGGCTCATCCTCTAAATGTAGCGAAACCTTAACAGAACTAATAAGCGCAGACATAGCAGCGCGTTCTCTGGCCGTGGGGGGGGGGGGGGGTAGTCGTCCCTCTCCTCTTTCTCCTCCCACTGCAATGCACCACAATGAGGACTAGCCTGAGCTACCAAATTTTGAAGAATATAACTGCCAGCAAAGGTATTATCCCATAAAAATAGCAGAAAAAGCCCCCCAGAAGTGTATCCGTACAATACCACGCTTTCAGCTCAATCCGACTGCCTGGAGAAAGGAAATGATGTCACACCGCTAGAGGCCAAAATAGGACTGAGCCAAGGAAAAATGGTTGCCAATGTAATTCTATGGGGGAGGCTCCGGGAAAATGGCCGCCAAGCACATGGGAAAATACATTGCCCACATTAAAGATGGCGACCGAAAGGGACAGGTCGTTTGCAAGGCCAGGGCGTACGCATAGCCTGCTAAAAGCTTGATGGCAGGCTGGGGTTCCGTAAGGCTCTAGTACAACCAGTCCGATTCTCAGCTCCGCAAACGCTGTAGTCTTCTGAAGTCTGACTAACTAAGCGCAGGAACAAATAAAAAGCTATCAGTGTAAAGAAAAAAAAAAACACTAGTAGAAATAAAAATCAAGAAAACAGAAGAAGAAAAGGCTGAGACTGTAGCCCCAGCTAAGGGAAGCCTGCCTACTCCTGACTAGGCAAAAGACAAACTGATTTGGGAATGCTGCTAGCAGGGGGGTATTGGATCCGAGGGACAGCCCCCTATAGGTGTGTCTATGCAAAGTGTTTTGTGAATGTTTATAACAAAATTTTATGCCTAGCTTGCTCCTGTGGATAAGACCAATACCCATAAGTGAAGACTGTATGAGTGGGCGGCGACTGTCAGAGGACATAAGAGGGGGGGGGGAGGGAAAAAAAAAAAAAAAAAATCGCACAGCTGTTCAAATACCACCAAAATAAAATGATTTGTGGGGGGGGGGAAGGACGTCAATTTTATTTAGGTACAGCGTCTCACGACCACGTAATTGTCCGTTAAAGTAACGCAGTGCCGAATCGCAAAATAGGGCCTGGTCATTAAGGGGGAAAATCCTCCGGTCTGAAAGTGGTTAAAGCAATCTAGTGAGCTAGCCAGAACCACCTCTGGAGGGAGTCGATTCCACATTTTCACAGCTTTTACGGTGAAGAAACCTTTTCCGTATTTGGAGACTAAATCGGTTTTCCTCTAGACGTAAAGAGGGCCCTTGTCCTGTATGTGGACCTTAAAGTGAATAACTCCACACCAAGTTCACCATATGGACCCCTTATGTATTTATACATGTTGATCATATCCCCCCTTAATCTCCTCTTCTCAAGAGAGAATAAATTCAGTTCCTCTAATCTTTCCTCATAGCTGAGCTCCTCCATGCCTCTTATCAGTTTGGTTGCCTTTATCTGCACTTTCTCCAGGTCCCCGATATTATTTTTAAAACTGGTACCCAAAACTGAACAGCATATTCCAGATGAGGTCTGGATATTCTAATGATTTGTACCGGGGGAAAATGATCACTCTCTCTCTGGAGTCCATGCCTCTGTTAATACAAGAAAGGACTTTGCTTGCTTTGAAATCCGCAGCTTGGCATTGCGTGCTATTAAAATAGTAAATAAACTGCGCTAACAAAGTGAAAAAAATTGAAAATTGCAGCGCTAAACCAAAATAACAAACATCATGTGACCATAAGTGCATACATGAATACACAAATGCGTGCTATTAAGCTTTAACAGAACAACCAGATCTATCTCCGCTATGGATTCCCCCAGTTCTACGCTCCCTAGTATATATGATGCATGTATATTCTTAGCCCCCAAGTGCATAACTTTACATTTATCAACTTTAAACCTCATTTGCCACATACAGTGCCTTGCAAAAGTATTTGGCCCCCTTGAACTTTGCGACCTTTTGCCACATTTCAGGCTTCAAAACATAAAGATATAAAACTGTAAACGAAATTTAACGAAATGGAACGAAATTTATTGGATATTTCAAACTTTGTTAAATAAAAAACTGAAAAATTGGGCGTGAAATTATTCAGCCCATTTACTTTCAGTGCAGCAAACTCTCTCCAGAAGTTCAGTGAGGATCTCTGAATGATCCAATGTTGACCTAAATGACTAATGATGATAAAAAGAATCCACCCGTGTGTGATCAAGTATCCGTATAAATGCACCTGCACTGTGATAGTTTCAGAAGTCCATTTAAAGCGAAGAGAGCATCATGAAGAACAAGGAACACACCAGGCAGGTCCGAGATACTGTTGTGGAGAAGTTTAAAGCCGGATTTGGATACAAAAAGATTTCCCAAGCTTTAAACATCCCAAGGAGCACTGTGCAAGCAATAATATTGAAATGGAAGGAGTATCAGACCACTGGAAATCTACGAAGACCTGGCCGTCCCCCTAAACTTTCAGCTCATACAAGGAGAAGACTGATCAGAGATGCAGCCAAGAGGCCCATGATCACTCTGGATGAACTGCAGAGATCTACAGCTAAGGTGGGAGACTCTGTCCATAGGACAACAATCAGTCGTGTACTGCACAAATCTGGCCTTTATGGAAGAGTGGCAAGAAGAAAGCCATTTCTTAAAGATATCCATAAAAAGTGTTGTTTAAAGTTTTCCACAAGCCACCTGGGAGACACACCAAACATGTGGAAGAAGGTGCTCTGGTCAGATGAAACCAAAATCAAACTTTTTGGCAACAATGCAAAACGTTATGTTTGGCGTAAAAGCAACACAGCTATTCACCCTGAACACACCATCCCCACTGTCAACATGGTGGTGGCAGCATCATGGTTTGGGCCTGCTTTTCTTCAGCAGGGACAGGGAAGATGGTTAAAATTGATGGGAAGATGGATGGAGGCAAATACAGGACCATTCTGGAAGAAAACCTGATGGAGTCTGCAAAAGACCTGAGACTGGGATGGAGATTTGTCTTCCAACAAGACAATGATCCAAAACAAAGCAAAATCTACAATGGAATGGTTCACAAATAAACATATCCAGGTGTTAGAATGGCCAAGTCAAAGTCCAGACCTGAATCCAATCGAGAATCTGTGGAAAGAACTGAAAACTGCTGTTCACAAACGCTCTCCATCCAACCTCACTGAGCTCGAGCTGTTTTGCAAGGAGGAATGGGCAAAAATTTCAGTCTCTCGATGTGCAAAACCGTTACAGGGGAACAGAGAAGCCAAACACCACATGTGAAAAGAAGCAAGGTTGAAGCACTGCAGAAAGGAGCTCAGTGACAACTTTACCCCAAGTACACATGGGCCGAATGGTCGACCGACATCAGCCGGTTCAATAAAAACCAGCCAATATTTGGTCCACGTGTATGGCAGCCAATCTGACAGAAGCCAAGCATGCTGGAAAAACAGCAGCCGACCGATTCCTGATCAGCACTCTCAGACAATCTTGAAACTGCTATTCTTCTTGAAACTATGCCTTTGTGATCAGCATCTTCTGGAGCAAGGTGGTTTACTGGTGCATGTTTCCTGCCTGATCCTTGGTATACATCCGCACTTATGAAGTCTGCTGATCGATGTGATAACACACAGCGTATTTTGACCTTCTGGTAAAACAGGGGTCAAATTCTGAGGTGAGGGCATTCGTGTGCTTTATGGTGGAGGGAGATCACTGTGTGGAGTTCATTGTCTCCTGCTTCCTTTTCTACAACAAGTGGAACTAAGGACTTTTCTAATTTACTTCTTGGGACTTGTACCTTTATGTAATTTTGGGATTTGTGCTGCATCATTTTTTCTTGACATTAATTACCAGTGCAGACACTCGGGGGGGGGGGGGTGCCACTAGAGCCACCGGGGATGCCCATCCATGGCCACCAGGGATGGTAATCAGGGCTCAGGGACCCTTTCAGTGCCCTCCCCATCAGAGATGCCCATGATTGCCATCTATCAGTGCTGCCCACCAGTGCCCATTATTGCCCACCAGTGCCGCCTATCAGTGCGGCATCATCAGTGCAGGAAAAAACGTATTTACAACAAACAAAAAAAAAAAAAAAACTTTTTTTTTTTTTTTTCAAACATTTGTGTAGCAAAAAAGAAAAAAAAAAACCTTAGTGTGATCAAATACCACCAAAAGAAAGCTCTATTTGTGGGGGAAAAAATTACATAAATTTGGTTTAGGTACAGTGTCGCATGACCACGCAATTGTCATTCAAAATGCAAAAGCGCTAAAAGCTGAAAATTGGCCTGGGCAGAAGGGGGTGAAAGTGCCCTGTATTGAAGTGGTTAAAAAAGGAAAAAATACCAGAACCACAGATCCCCAGCAAGGAACTAGATCCTTACTCCTGACCAAGCAGGAAAAAAAAAAACTGAAAACCTATAGCAGGAAGTGGGACAGCCCTATAGGTGTAGTCAAGCTTTTTTACACCTAGTGTCCTACTCCTGTAGGGGGCAGAATAACCCAAGGGTCAAGAAGATATGGAGCTGTGTTTTTCAATGAACTAAAGAGAAATACTGATCTTATGGCTTCATGTACACGGGACGTTTTAAAAAGTCCCTTGAATGCTGGAATTTAAAGGACGTTCAAAACGTTCGTTGTGTCGCGTTTGCACCCGCGTTTAGCGGGCGTTTGAGTTTAGAACCATTTCTAGAGGTCAAAAATTCATTCCTCTTTAAAATGGAAAACGCGAGCGCTAAACCCGGGTCATCGCGTTCGGTCGCGTTTTTGCGTTTGAAACGCCGGGAAATGCATGTTCGAATGCAAATAATTGCTTTCCAAAAAACGTCACTGAAATCAACTGCCTGCAAATGACTGTAAGCGACCCTGTGTACATGGACAGATAAGATAACATGGAGGTGGGTTCGGAGGTGGGTTCGGGGGCTTTTGAAAAAAAAGCTTAACTTCTCCTAAACGGCCGTTTACAAGTTGCAGTGTACATGGACCCTTAGTCCCGGTTCACACTTGTGCGATGCGGGAAGGCTGCGAATTTGCAGCCTGTTCCCACATCGCAAACGCACATCTGGCAGTTCACACTGCCATATGCGATACGCAGGGGGTGTCAATTAAATGTTAACGACACCCCCAATTTGATCGCATATCGCAGTGCGATCTGACAGTTCGCACAGGATCGGATCACACAAGTGTGAACCACTTTGCGATCCGATCATGATGCGGCTGGAAAAAAGGGTCCTGTGTGTCTTTTGTGCGGGTGCAGTGCGAATTTCAGCCATACAAAGTGTATGGCTAAATTTGCATCCGCACATCCGATCGCATGTAATGAAGGAGCAGTGCGCTCCGAATTACATGAGATCGCCGCACTCGCAAGAGTGTGAACCGGTCCTTAGGCCCCATGCACACTGGACGTTTTTGGAGCTGCTGTTAGCAGCGTCAGACGTTTTTTTTTTGCAGCTGCAGAACGCCCATCCATGTTATTCTATGGCCTCATGCACAAATAGAGCTTTTAGGAGCTCCAAGTTGCATAGGCGTTTAATAGCTGCAAAAAAAAAACCAGGACCAGTGTGTTCTGAAGCTGCAGCGTCAAGCTGTAAAAAACGTCTGATGCTGCTAAAGGCTGAATAACGTTGCTTAACGTCCGTTAAACCACGTTATACTTTTTTTTCTTCCATTCAAAATCAATGGTTCCCTATGTGAGCCTATTGATTTGAATGGAAGACGCATCGCAAGTCGGATCAGGATGATCCGACTTGCGGTGCGACTTGCGCTGTGAGAATCTTGAGGGGGATCTCCATGCCAAAATGGGGGGGGGGGGGGGGAAACGGCATGGGGTCCCCCCAAAAATCCATACCAGACCCTTATCCGAGCATGCAGCCCGGCAGCCCAGGAAAGGGGAGGGGACGAGCGAGCGGCCCCACCCCCCCGGACCATACCAGGCTACACACCCTCAACACGGGGGGGTGTTGGTGCTTTGGGGCAGGGGGAGCTCTGCACCCCCCACCTCAAAGCACCTTGCCCCCATGTTGATGAGGACAAGGGCCTCATCCCCACAACCCTGGCCGGTGGTTATGGGGGTCTGCGGGCAGGGGGCTCATCGGAATCTGGAAGCCCCCTTTAACAAGGGGGCCCCCCCAGATCCCGGACCCCCTCCCTATGTGAATGGGTATGGGGTACATTGTACCCCTACCCATTCACCCCATAAAAAGCAGTGTATGTGAATAACGACAGGAGACGTTTTGAAAAGTTTATTAAAAATCTTCATCCAGTCTTCTCCGCTCTGGTCTTCTCCTCCCCGCTCTTCTGGTCTTCTCCCCTCCGCTCTTCTGGTCTTCTCCCCTCTCCGCCCTTATGCCCTCCCCTCTTCTGCTCTTTTGCCTCCTCTGGTCTTCCTCCGACGCGGTCCCGGTGATTATGCCGGTCTCTGCAGCTTTCTATATAGCCATTAGGGACGTGGCCTCCCGATGACGGCATTGGGAGGCCCCGCCCCCTTATGTCACAGATTACGTCGGTGACCTAAGGGGGCGGGGCCTCCCGGTGACGTCACCGGGAGGCCATGCCTCTAATGGCTATATAATAAGCTGCAGAGACCGGAGACCGGCATAATCACCGTGACAGCGTCGGAGGAGGACCGGAGGAAGAAGAAGACCAGAGGAGGCAAAAGAACAGAAGAGCGGAGGGCAGAAGAGCGGAGGGCAGAAGAGCGGAGGGCAGAAGAGCGGAGGGCAGAAGAGCGGAGGGCAGAAGAGCGGAGGGCAGAAGAGCGGAGGGCAGAAGAGCGGAGGGCAGAAGAGCGGAGGGCAGAAGAGCGGAGGGCAGAAGAGCGGAGGGCAGAAGATTTTTAATAAACTTTTCAAAACGTCTCCTGTCATTATTTACATACACTGCCTTTTATGGGGTGAATGGGTAGGGATACAGTGTATCCCATACCCATTCACATAGGGAGGGGGTCCGAGATCTGGGGGGCCCCCTTGTTAAAGGGGGCTTCCAGATTCCAATGAGCCCCCTGCCCGCAGACCCCCACAACCACCGGCCAGGTTGTGGGGATGAGGCCCTTGTCCTCATCAACAGGGGGGCAAGGTGCTTTGGGGTGGGGGGTGCAGAGCCCCCCTGCCCCAAAGCACCCACACCCCCCATGTTTAGGGCGTGTGGCCTGGTATGGTCCAAGGGGGGTGGGGACACTCGCTCGTCCCCTCCCCTTTCCTGGGCTGCATGCTCGGTAAGGGTCTGGTATGGATTTTGGGGGGACAAAAAACGGCGTGGGGCTACCCTCAAATTCCATACCAGACTCGAAGGGCCTGGTTTGGAACCTGGGGGGGAACCCCATGCCGTTTTTTTCCCCATTTTGGCATGGAGTTCCCCCTCAAGATTCTCACAGCGCAAGTCGCACCGCAAGTCGGATCATCCTTTTGAATGGAGGCAGGAAAAACGCTGCTAAAATAACACAAATGGAAAAAGCTACTAAAAGCACGTTTTTACAGCTGCTTTTTCCTGGCGTCAAGAAACAGCTTTGGAGCTTGTTTTTATGACGCCCTGTGTGCATGGAGCCTAAGTCCCCGTTCACACTAAGGCGACCTGTGAGGCGACCTGGTCGCCTCACAGGTCGCCTTCCATAGGGAAGCTGCGGACCCGTTCTAATAGGAGCGACACAAGTCGCTCTGACTTAGAAAAAGGGTCCGGAGCTTCTTTGGGGCGACCCGGAGGCGACCGCCATAGACTTCAATGTTGTGAAGTCCGTGGCGGCCGCTCCAAGGTCGCGGCGCGCTGCTCGCACCGCAACCTCGGAGGTCGCCCCCCCCCCCCCAAGTCGGATCGCCCCAGTGTGAACGGGGCCTTACTTGTAAGCAAAAAGTGCAGAAAAAAAACGAAATAATACATTGTAAAGCATTGTTTATAGTTCTCTCCCAGCCTTATCAATGTTGATAAACATTTGCCGGAGGATCTTTTTTTTTTTTTTTTGTACGGCTGTGAGTGAGCAGAGAACAGCTCTGCCATGTTTTCCTTGCCAATTCAGCACCACGAGAAACCCTTTGAATGCCCTTCATCTTGCACTCTGAAGCAAACAAAGAAGATAATTTGGCAGAGAAAAGGCAAAGACCGGGGTGTACTCATCCCATGATTCCACCAGATTCCTGGACCTGGATACAAACCTGTTCATTCTGAAGAATCTGGGAGGACAGGAGGTCCACATCCGGCATTCCCTGCCTGTGACAAAGGTCATGGAATGCCTCTGGGTGAGGAGACCACTATTTTGGGTCCAGACACTGCCAGCTGAGAAAATCTACTGACCAATTGTCAATACCAGGGATGTACGCAGAGTTGGAATATAGTATTTGTTTTCTGCCCATAAAGGGATTCATTGTATTGCCACAATGAGATGTCTTGTTCCCCCCGATAGACTTAACTAGGGCTGCAACTAACGAATATTTTCTTAATCGATTAGTTGGTCAATTGTTTCGATTAAACGGATAACAACCTTAAAAAAAAAAAAAAAAATGTGGTGTATAATTTAGTTAATATGTAAAGTTAAAAAAAAAAAAAGGCAATTTATTCCTAAATATCTATATGCAGGAATAAATATAAATAAATAACCAAGTATATGGTTAGGGAGCAAAATCTCTAATCCACTCTGAGAATAACACATAGAAGAGATATACCGAATATACCATTAGAGGTTGAATCTGGTAAACATCATCAGACTCAGAGATCAAATTTTTTATTTAAAGAAAAAAATAAATTAAAGATTGTTTTGGCGATTTTCAGACAGAACAGTAATATATTATGTATGACGGACTTAATAAAACCTACCTGCGCCTGCTGTCCCTTATGCTGGCCATACAAAAACAAGGTCTTCCTTCAAAAAAAAAAAAAATAATAATTTTGAGAACAGAATAGAAGGCCCGTCTATTCACGGAAACCTTACAGGATAATTACATGTCAGCAGATATCCTACAGAATGACGTGGACAAAATAACGGAGTGGGCAACGACATGGCAAATGAGGTTTAATGTGGATAAGTGTAAGGTTTTGCACTTGGGGACTAAAAACATAAAAGCACAATACACGTTAGGAGGGGAACCCTTGGGGGAATCAAAAATGGAGAAGGATCTGGGAGTCTTGGTAGATGATAGACTAGGCAATAGCATGCAATGTCAAGCGACAGCTGCCAAAGCCGGCAGAATATTAGCATGCATAAAGAAAGGGATGTATTCCAGAGATAAGACTATAATCCTTCCACTTTATAAAACTCTGGTCCGACCACATCTGGAGTATTCTGTCCAGTTCTGGTCGCCAGTCCTCAGGAGGGATGTGTTGGAGCTGGAGAGAGTCCAGAGAAGGGCAACTAAACTGATTAGGGGATTGGAGGAATCATGCTCTGCTTCAGTATGTCACAGTACATGTTGGCATTCGTGGTTCCCTCAATGAACTGTAGCTCACCAGTGCCACCAGGGAGGGAAAATCGCTAATTGGGCCCAATTTGGACATTTTCACTTAGAGGTGTACTCACTTTTGTTGTCAATGGTTTAGACATTAATGGCTTTGTGTTGAGTTATTTGGGGGGGGGGGGGCAGAAAATGTACACCGTTATACAAGCTGTACACTCACTACTTTGCATTGTAGCAAAGTGTAATCGATTCAGTGTTGTCACATAAAAAGATATAATAAAATATTTACAAAAATGTGTATGGTGTACTCACTTTGTGAGATACTGTATACAGGTGTAAGGGGGGCTGAGTGAGTACAGGTGGGGTGGCCGGTGTGTGGATTTGGTTTGGTGGGATGGCCCATGGGCAGGCTCTTGGTGGTCAGGCTCAGAGGGACCCAGGCCTAAAGCTGTGTAAGGGGCCCAAAAATGTCTGATGGCTGCCCTGCCATCGATTGACATGCGTTATGAAAACAGCACAACACACTTAACATACATTGCCGGGAAAAAAAAAAAAAAAAAAGAGTGCATGCACTATTTTTGACAGCACATCGTAACACACGTTTGTGCATTGCTGCATGTTGTGCTGTGCTGTAAGACAGACACATCAGTCGGCAGGTGAACTGGGGCACCATTCACAACAAACGGCATCACAGCGCGCTAACGCACCTTACACACATTGAGGCAACAAATGGTATGCACAGACCCTAAAAAAGACTGAGAAATCTGAAAAAACCCTGTCCTCATCTTGGCATTCTCAACAAACAGGGTAGTAAAATAAAATGGGTTTGCACATGCAGACACGATGACATATAAAGCCTACTTATTCCTGCAGTCACAAAATCTATGTGAATCCTCCATGATCCTGGAGCTCTACATGGAAAGCAATGTAACTCTCATTCAATGACTAAGAGCCTGGAGGGCTTTCACAAGACATTCCCAAAACATGGATGTATGATAACAGGCAAACCTAAGGAACAACATATATTGGAACGCATTTACAGTACATAAACACAGCGAATAACACCTAACCCACTCCACAAAATGACCCGGGGTGGAAATATAACCACTGTCTGGACAGGTTCACTTACTCTGCACTGCAGTCACTTCCTGTAATGACCGACGTCCTCCAGGTACGACGCCTCACTCATAGACTACAAGCAGCGGCTGGACTCGCAGAGGCACGCCCCCAAATTCCGCCAGAGCTGATTGGGAAGGGATCGAAAAATGGGCGGGAAGGTAAGGTGCAGCCTGCTGACGTGTGCGCAGTTCTCTTTCAGTTTCGTTTTTTCTGATCATGTGTGGAAACTGAAACTCCATAAATATATTCAGGAAGGCTGGTAGAGCAGCGGAGATGTTTTATCATATATATATATATATATATATATATATATTTATATATATGTGTGTGTGTGTGTATGTGTATATATATATATATATATATATATATATATATATATATATATATGTGTGTGTGTATGTGTATATATATATATATATATATATATATATATATGTGTGTATGTGTATATATATATATATATATATATATATATGTGTGTGTGTATGTATATATATATATATATATATATATATATAGATCTAGGTCTATATAGATATATCTATATATATAGATATATGTGTAGGAACTAATTATAAAGTGTAGGAAATAATTAAAAACCATCCTCAGGTTTTTTTTTTGTCTGTTGATACCATTGCTTTAAACCGCTTGCTTACCAAGGCAGTTTTTAATTTTTTCACACGTTCAAATCTGCAGCTTTTTTGTTAGACAATTACTTAGAACCCCAAAACATGATATATTTTCTGAAAGCAGAGGCCCTGCTTGCAATTCTTTATGTCACACAATATTTGCTTTTTACCAAATGCCTATTCTAGGAAAAAAATATAATAACATAAATTTTAGACCAAACACCTGTAGGCAGGTGGTCAACTGTATGTTTAGCTAACACCTGGTTGCCCAGGTCAGGGGGGAAAGGGTTAATGTTTTGCTGCCTTTCCCGATGTGTTTGCGGGCTTTCTATGGGGTTCAGCCTCCCTCCTGTGTTCTATAAAAGGTAGGAGGTCTGAATCCTAAGGGGAGGGGGGGACACACAACTAGGGATACGTGGAGAAACATACTGGGACCTGTGGAACGCCAATCCGTCGGATCACCCCAAGAACATGGATTTCCCAGTTCGAGCATTTCCAAGTATGGACTTTTCCCAAAGAGGCTTCACCTGCACAGGTAACCCTGTGGTAGCCACAGTTAGGTTTAGTTAGGAGAAAGACAAACAATATTGCATGGTATACCAGGTGTACAGTAAAAATTGATCAAACTGCTCAGAGCCTGGTCTGAAGTTATTCAAGGGTTGCATGTGGAATTTTGGCATATTCCTAAAGAATCTGGGTCCATAACCACATGCTCTGCTGTGGCGGCCGATGCCGGCGAGGCGCTGTCAAGAACAAATACCTTTGATTTAAAAATGGCACCAAGCTGCGCCATTACGTAATGGTGCATTCGCCCAGCCGGCCAAGCTTGTACAAGCTTTCCTGAGCCCCGTAAGCATCGGAACGGTGCATGCACAGTTATGATGTCGGCCCACAACCATTTTTTTTACGGACACCGGATGCTCGTAACGGGCATTTACGGGCAGCCCGATTAACGGGCGCTTGCCGGGACAATGTAAGTTACCCGGGACAAGCTCCTATTTGCCGGGACTGTCCCAGCAAAAGGCATAGCTGGCAAGTATGTAACCACAATATGGGCTATGTGTATCATCACTACGACAGAGGTTCATTCAGCAAGACAAGGAGGAAGAGGTAGTTGTCATAAGTAATCGCAAGGAAGAACAGCAACCACAGGGGGTCAGTGCTCTGGCTTGCTCCCTAGCTGTCTGCCTCTGTCGATCACTGGGAGTGGACTAGCATTACAGAGATCTATGGCCCGATCATTGGTTCTCTGCCACACATGTACACATTATAATACCCAATTGTTTGGTGAAATATAAATGAAGATATTGCGTTGAGTAAATAGATAGCAAACATGTCAAGCCTTAAAACTGCATGCGCCCTTGATATCGCAATAAAAAAAAAAAAAAAAATACAGTACCCAAAAATCTTTATAAGGAACGCTATAAAAGCATTAACTGCTCATCAGTTTAGAGTTAACTGTGAGGTTTGGTGCTAGAATTCTTGCTCTCACTCTGATGTTCATGACAATATCACAATGTACACATGTGTGCATTTGCATTTTTGTCTTAACTTTATTATTTGGTAATCTTTTTATTTAACCATTTTTACAATCACAGGAGGGTTAACAAGCCCTGATGTGATAGAATTGGGCAGGTGACAGGTACTATCTAGAAATATTAGAAATATTACTATAATATACTATATATATATATAATACTAGAAATATTCTATTAAACCTCAATGTCTCCCCAATGTCTCAATGTCTCCCCTGCCCATCAAAGCAACTAACCAAATACAGATCATGTTTAGTTGGTCGATTTCCTGGCTAACAACATGGGAATGACAGTTCTGAAACTGGAAGTGACAAAATCATTGTCACTTCTGGGTTACCACAGAGAGGGAGTGCCAGCAGGGAACCACACAGTAGTGGCGATCATTTACTTTTACCTTACAGCCGGGGAGCCAACAAACAAGCACAAGCTTATGTGTGGCTGCTACTGTAGCTATGACACCAACAACGGGGCACAATTTCTTCCACTGACACCAATGATAGGACACTATACCCATTGGTGTGCGCAGCTTATTGCAATAGAGTGTGCACCCAAAGCTCAAACACACAGGAACGCCATGTGCTGTCACAGGGAGGAGGCTCTGTTGGTGGGAAACAGTTAATTGAGAGCATATTACGTTACACCCTAAATACGGGTAAAACGTGTTCCTAGAGTTGAACCTAGCTTTTAATATAATGGGGGCATTTCCACTGGCCAATGACACCTCCGACCACTCACCTGGTGCCATCCCTGGATAATCCTAATGCACATGGGGGGATTAGGGTGTGCCCAGGCACATGTGGCACACCCTGTGTGCATGCCTATGACTATACCCCCCACTGACACCATCAATGGGGTACTATTCTTCCCACTAGCACCAACGATGGGGCACTATTACTCCACTGACACCAAAGATGGGGCACTATTCCTTCACTGACGCCAATGATGGGGCACACTTCCTCCCACTGCCACCAATGATGGGGCACTATTCCTCCCACTATGTAGGGTGACCAGACGTCCCCGGTTTCCAGGGACAGTCCCCGGACTGAGGACACTGTCCCCAGACCAAGTCTATCCCTGGCAGGGGGACACGCAAGGTGGGTGCTTGGGTGTGCTAAAGCACCCCCAAAAATTATTTAAGTACCCTCAAATCACCCCCAAAATTCAGATGCCACTACTTGCATATGTCACTTTTTTTGATATGCAGCCTCTCTGCTGCTTTTTCAGCCAATGAAAAAGCATTGTACCTGCCCCCTTTCTCAGCCGCAGAGGTGGAGGAGGTTTCGGCAGGTGGATGGGGACAGGAGAGGAGTGGAGAGGACACAGCCTGCTATAGAGGATGGATTACATAATTTCTTAGCCTCTGCTGTGAGCATGTGAGTCTAAAGAAACAACTTCTGGCAGCAATGGGAGAGTAGAGGCTGTTTTACAGTGTATGATACCAGTGTATGATACAGACAGTTAGAAGAGAGAGCAGCACCAGGACAGGATGTCTGTGTGTCCTTCTCCCTCCCTCCACCCATCTCTCCCTCGATCCATTCATCACTCACTTCATCCACCCCTCTCTCCATCCATCCATCCCTCCCTCCATTCCCTCATCCATCTCTTCATCCATCCATCCCTCTATCCCTTCTTTCATTCTTTCATCCCTCTATCCAACCATCCCTCCAACCATCCATCCATCCCTTCCTCCATGCATCCTTCATCCATCCCTCTATCCTCCATCTATCCCTCCCTCTACCCTCCATCCATCCCTGCCTCTATCCATCCATGCTTCCCTCTAACCATCCCTTCCTCTATCCAACCATCCCTCCCTCCATCTATCCATCCCTCCCTTCCTCCATCCATCCAATCATCCCTCCCTCCATCCTTTCCTCTATCCAACCATCCATCCAACCATCCCTCCAACCATACCTCCCTCATCCATCCATCATCCAACAATCCATCAATCCCTCTCTCCATCCATCAGTCCCTCCAACCATCCCTCCCTCATCCATCCACCCATCCCTCCCTCCCTCCATCTATCCAACCAGCCCTCCATCCATTTCAACCAACCATCTCTTGTTCCCTCCATCTAACCATCCCTCCCTCCCTCCATCCATCCAATCATCAATCCCTCCCCACAACCATTCCTTGTTCTATCCATCCATCTATCCCTCCCCTATCCATTCATCCATCCCTCCCTCCCTCCATCCAGGACATCAGCCCAGGGCTCTTGCACACAGATGGCTGAGCCCATTCAGTGTAATTGCAGCCCAGGTGCAGTGTACAGCCCGTCACTGGCATGAATAGCTATGTCCTGCTGTATTACTCTATACAGTGATCATAAACATGAGTACATCAGCATACAACTATATGTCAGTGACTGTGTATTACACTGAATGGACTTAGTCACTTGTGTGCAAGAGCCCTGAATCTCAATAAAAGTAAAATTAACTTTCTCTCTGTACTATCTCTCTTTTCTCATGTTAGTGTAAATTATATTCCATATTGAGTTTGGTGGTCACAACTAAACTTTGGTGGTCACTACCAAGCTATCACCAAATGCAATCTATTCAAGAGAATCAGCTAATTCGCAAATCCGCACCCTATGTAGTGCATTCCTGAATGCTACACTCTGTACATAGTGCGCTCTGAACCCTGTATGTAGCACACACCTGATTTCTGCTCTGTGTACATAGAGCACTCCTGACCTCTGCACCCTGTCCTGCATTCCTGATCTCTGCACTGTGTATGTAGCGCCATCATGATCTCTGCACTGTGTACATAGCGCATTACTGATCTCTGCGCTGTGTACGTAGCGCATTCCGGATCTCTGCACTGTGTGCGTAGCACACTCTTTATTTCTGCACTGTATATGTAGTGCACTATTGAACCCTGCACTCTGTACGTAGCGCACTCCTGAATTCTGCAGTCTGTACACTGTGTACTTCTGAGCTCTGCACTCTGTACATAGCGCACCACTGAACTTTGCACTCTGTATATCGCGCACCCCTGAAATCTGCACTCTGTACATCGCGCACCCCTGAACTTTGCACTTTGTACATCGCGCACCCCTGAACTCAGCACTCTGTACAATGCGCACACCTGAACTCTGCACTCTGTATATAGCGCACCCTTGAACTCTGCACTCTGTATATAGCGCACCCCTGATCTCTGTACATAGCGCACCCCTGAACTCGGCACTCTGTACATCACGCACCCCTTAACTCTGCACTCTGTACATAGCGCACCCCTGAACTCTTTTTTTTTTTTCACATGGACAAAATGTTAGAAATAACGAATATATCATACAATCATTCCATAAACACATACCACATACACTGCAAATATATTTTGAGGAAAATATGCTTATAAAATATATATAAGGTGCATATCAACCAGGTTAATAAACACAAGCAGCACTAACAATTATAAATCACAGTCATAAAGTGAAATAAAATAAAATAAACTCTGCATTAGCAGAGCTAACATCATTCAGCAATGTGCAGCGTATTAGAGTCCATATAGGTGCCAGAGTCCATCACCAACTAAGCTTCCAGTGGGGCCATGGAAAGGAACAACACACACCAAGATGAATATACAGTTGCTTGGAACATGCCTCCACCTCACCACGTGCAAATCCCAAAGGTTTATGCTCTTACCAGAACTCACTGTACATAAAGCATATAATCAGATGGTGTATCTCCCATGAATCGTCACCGGACTCTATCCTTAATCACACTGCTTCTCAGCCGCAATGTCCTCAGACCATCCAAGCGTGTAAGGGAGTAAGAAAGATGCACATAGGGCAATATCGTTTGATAACAAATGCACCTTTATTGTTAAAAACCCTCTCCCATTACACTCACAATGGCACAAAACATAAACAGCATGTCAATAGTATCGGCATCACAGTTACCGTCTAGCCGCTTGTCGGTCTCCCGCTCGCTGTGTAGCGTCCCGGAAGTTACCGCTCCTCGAGGTTAGACGGCGTCTAACATGCTTATAAAATCTAACGACATGCTTATAAAATAGTTTACCATTTGCCAATAAAAAAAAATAAAAAATATGTCCTTGGATTTCATTTTTAAAATCTGGTCACTTTATCATAATGACCACAACTATTTTAACAAAGAATCCTGAAGCATTAAGGTGGTTGTAAAGTCAGAAGGTTTTTTGTCTTAACCACTTAAGCCCCAGCCCTATTTCGGACACTTTTTGTTCACAAGTTAAAAACAGTATTTTTTCCTAGAAAACTACTTAGAACCCCCAAAAATTATATATATTTTTTTAGCAAAGACTCTGGAGAATAAAATGTCGGTCATTGCAATATTTTTTGTCACATTTTTTTACTTTAAAACGCCATTTTTTTGGAAAAATTTTGAAAAATCACATTTCACTGCATTTAAAAAATACTAAACAGTAAAGTTTGCCCATTTTTTTTTGTATATTGTGAAAGATGATATCACGCCGAGTAAATAGATACCCAACATGTTACGGTTTAAAATTGCCCCCCCCGTGGGACGGCGACAAACTACGGTCAATAGAGATCTCAATAGGCGACGCTTTAAATTTATTTAACGGTTACCAGTTTAGAGTTAGAGTGTAGCTCTTTTTTTTTAATTATTGCTCACGCTCTGGCGATCGCGGCGATACCTCACATGTGTGGTTTTAACAGCGATTTCATTTGCGGCTCGACTTCCGTATACGTTTTTTTTTGTGCGCGAGCTAACGGTGACAGGGGCGGCTAAATTTTTTTTTCCCATTTATTTTTTTTATTTTTTTAACTTTATTACAGTTTTTTAAAAAAAAATCTGATCACTTTTATTGCTGTCACAAGCAATGTAAACATCCCTTGTGACAGCAATATGCAGTGACAGGTACACTTTATGGAGGGATCGAGGGTCTAAAAGACCCTAGACCCCTCCACTACACTTCCCTGTATGCAAAACGGCGAAAACGACGTTTTTGCATACAGCCGTTTTTCAAATTTGCTGCCTTTTGCAGCAGAGTAACCCGGAAGTGACGTCATGGACGCCGCCTCCGGGTTACGTCATCGGAGACCCGATCGATCTGGCATTGATCGGGACTCCATCCAGCCGGCGGACGTGCCGGCCGGGTGCTCGGGGCTCCCGGTGGGACGGGAGCCCCGGTAAAAGCAACGGAAGGCGGCGGGAGGGGGGGGACATCCCCTCCCGCCCCCCCCGGGTAACGATCGAGTGGCTCCCGAGCCGCATTGGTCGGTACCGACGGAAAGCCAACCTCCGGCTCTAAACCATGGTACCAGGATGATGCCTCTAGCTAGAGGCATCATCCCGGTACACTACCCCAAAGTTTACCGACGTAGGGATACGTTAGTATGCGGTAAGTGGTTAATGCACTCTATGCATTAAGATAAAAAGCCTTCTGTGTGCAGCAGCCCCCCTAATACTTACCTGAGCACCATCTCTATCCAGCGATGTGCACGAGTGCCTGGGCCGTCCGGGACTCTCCCTCCTGATTGGCTGAGACACAGCAGCGGTGCCATTGGCTCCCGCTGTTGTCAGTCAAAGTCAGTTAGCCAATCAGGAGAGCAGGGGACAGGGCAGAACTGCGGCTCCGTGTCTGAATGGACACAGGGAGCTGCGGCTTGGTTTAGGTGCCCCCGTAGCAAGCTGCTTGCTGTGGAAGCACTTAATAGAAGGGAGGAGCTAGGAGCACCAACGAGGGACCTGAGGAGAGGAGGATCCGGGCTTCTCTGTGCAAAACCATTTTACAGAGAAGGTAAGCATAACATGTTTGTTATTTTTAATGAAAACAAAACTCAGAGATTTTACAATCAATTTAATTAATTCCACTAAAACTGGGGCATTTTCTACTCTCTGTCCCCCAAATGTCAGTAAACCAGGTCTTTGTTTAGAAATTTGGAGATTTTGCACCTGAAAAACATCTCTCCTACTCTAGACTTGCACTTCTTCCCTTTCCCAGCCCAGACAACAAACACCTGAAACTTTATATATGTCAAAAAAAATTGCACAAAGCTTGTTGTTGTTTTAGTTTGCCTCAGAGAGACAAGTACAGCATCCAGCTTCACTGCCTGCAGCCTGTCAAAGTCAATGGCAGGCTGCAGCTGGATGGTGTTCTGTATTAAGTGTATGTTCAGGGAAGGATGGCCTTAAAGTATTACTAAACCCAGAACCTGCAGTCACACTATCTGGTCTCCCACAGTACACAGAACATGGAAATGAAATAATTTTAGTAAATATATGTAACAATATATGCAGAGTTGTATAAAGTACTCAAAACCCATACTTGAGTAAGTGTACAAGTGCTCGATCAAAAAGTGACTTTAGTAGAAGTTGAAGTGCCCGATCAAAAAGTGACTTGAGTAGAAGTACTAAAGTATTCAACATTTTTTGTACTTAAGTATTGCAAGTAGTTTTTTTTAAAAATTTGCTACTCAAGTACTGAAAGTAAAAGTAACAGTAGTTTTGAAAAAAAAAATTGCTACTCAAGTACTGAAAGTAAAAGTACAAGTACTGTGTTATGTAGTTATTAAAGAAAGAAGTCAAAATTTTGAACATCATATTGTTTTTTATTATTTCAAATGCAGCTTTTATTTATACATACAGTAGCATTTATTTTCGTATGCGCTGATAATACACATGTTTTGAGCTTCATGAAACCTGCCATCTACTGTTCTGGCAGTGGTAATTTTTATAATTGTAACGAGTAACTATGCAGCACAAAAAAAAAATATCGGAGTAGAAGTATTAAAATCATTGAAAAAATGTAGTGAAGTAAAAGTGGAAGTAGGAGAAAAAAATTCTACTCTAGGAAAGTACAGATACTGCCTTTCGGTACTTAAGTACAGTAGTGAAGCAGTTCTACTTAGTTACTATATATCTCTGAATATATGTAGCACCCTCCTAGGTAGGTGCTAGAGAGTGAGTATAGTTTTGGCTCTGTCTGCCTATCAGAGTGGCAGCAGGCAAATTCTATATTGCTTTCTGCTTAACAGAGAGCAAGATCTGTGAGTTAGGTCTGCTCATGGTGCTTAGTGTATGATTCATCTGGTCTGGGGAGTGTCCCCACTGGTCCAATAGGGAGGCATTTTGGACAGTGGAGGAAACCTGGCCAATGGGTACACAGGCTTTGATACAGCACCAGTGATTGGCACAGACTGGTTGTCTCGGTGCATTGTGGGGTGTGATATAAAAGCCAGGAGCACATGTGCTCGGGATCTTTGGCTGGTGAGCAGAGTCCCGGAAGAAGGGTGGCAGCTGCCTCCTCTTCTGCAGCAGTTGGTGTATGGTCACAGGCAGTCGGCCTGGTGAGCCAGAAGGAAGAAGCTGAACCCAGAGGTCCAGGAGAGCTGACTAGAGGGGTTGAGACACTGGAGAACTTCGAAAAACAGTAACGTGAGTACAGGGAATCGTGTCTAAGGGCCTGACCAGGAAGGGGGCCACCCCGGAGTAGAGTAGTCAGAGGACGGGTTTCAGATGGTGGAGTGAAAGGGGGTGCTAGGCGAGTACCATGAAGATAGTGTGCAACCAAGTCTTTTGTTCAGAGACTGGGTATCTACAATTCATCTAGTGGCAAGGGGAAATTCGCAGCCTGGCTGCATCTTTAGATAGAAGTCCTCAGAACTGTGAATAGTTCAATTTCGGAGTATTCCACTCTTCCCTTCTCCCATCCCTATTATAATATAAGAATAAAAACAACCAAACCCTAGACTGTTCATTGACTGAGCCAGAAAAGAAAAGTGTTAAGTTCTGCATGCAGTTGCTAACGGTAACCCGGGGGATCAGAACAGTGAACAATTCAGCAGTCCTCTAGGGGGCAGTGCTACATATAAATGGATAAAGACCTTTTCTCATCAGCAGCATATAGCAGCCTTGTGACTTGTATCATTTCCTAGCAAAGCTTGTAGGATGAGTTTTCAGTCTCCCCTGATCCTCGATCTGGACATGTCTGGACAGTGCTGATTGGCCCTGTGCTGATCACATGCACTCTCCCAAGAAAATAAAAAAAACTCTATAGCAATGCACACCAAACTGAGCATGGGCAACCCATCCCCTGGCTCTGTAAATATCAGCTTATTTTTTGAGACAGTGGAAGAAGGGGAGGATCAGAGAAGACAGGATCAAACAGCCTTTTTCACACAATGCAGAGGATTAACCCCTTAGGTTCCACAGTGAGTATAACAAGCATGCTTTACTGAATATACAGACTGATTTTACTGTTGTGGGTTTAGTAACACTTTAAACCCAAGTGTTCAACCCCATTCAGCCACAGCCTGCTATTATGCCATAGATTTTGTCCCTCCCGGATGCACTAAAATACCTTGACAGCCCTGTGTGCAAGGGGCCCGTAAAATCAATAGGAATACACTTATGCTTTGCTCAGGTGTGAATGCAACCAATTCGTTTTCTAGAAATGCTTGAAAGCTCGATATGAGAATTCATATTGTTTCCTGTGCTGCCTGACCCAAGCATGCTGTCACTGGAGGCTTAAAAAAAGTATATTAACCTCCTTTGGGAAGAATTGTGCATTTTGGGAGCACCTGAAAATGACAAAAAACTATTTTTTCATGTGTTTTGTTGCCTCTGCTCCTAGTAGCTATCTTTCCACCTGCTAAACAAAAAAACTCAAATGTCTGTGCATAACAAAATGCTCAAATAATGCTTGGATGAGCTCCAGTATAAATCTGGGGTGACCCTGAAAGTACTGATCCAGGAAAAGAGCATTTTTTAATAGTATTACAATCTGGGAGTTTCAGCTACGACACATCTAGGTCCCTTTCTAGAATAGTTTGTAAGCTCTTTAGTCAAAGTGCTCTCTCACCCAGGGCCACCACTGTGACAGCCCCATCCCAGTACAGCAGGAGCGTTGTTGGGTCTCGGATCTTGATTCTCTGTGCCCACTCATAACACACAACCTACACATGCTCCTCATTTATGGGCTGATGGTACAATTTCAGCACCTCTTTCAGAGACATTTTTTCCAACCATGAGTGCGCTAAAAGTGGAATCGAATCTGCAGAGTTAGAAAGAAGGTCTAAATAACATTTTTGGAAAATAGCCAGTATTTCTTGTGGATGGGTAACTAATTGATTAATTTATTTTTTCAGTTTATAAACATGCGTGGGGCGAATCGATTACGTTTCCTGGCAAACATAAACCAGCAAAGCGTCTTCTCTGCTTTGTATGATAATAATGTATCCAGTGCTGTGTGTTTTTGGGAGATTGTATTTATAATTGAAGAATCATGAGTGTTGGCATGGGTTTTATAAACTTTTTGGAGGTCTTTTGTGAGGGTAAGTATTCTTTCCTATCTTTCTTTGTTATTGTTTGCAGCTATTTTAATGAGACAACCTCAAATACCTGCCTTATGAGCTAGCCAGAGGGTTGTAGGTGATATTTCTGGGGAACAGTTCAATGTAAGGAATTAATCTATTGCCAAAGCTATTTCTTGTTGGCGGGAGGGGTCTGTTATTAAAGGCCCGTACATATGAGTGGAAATTCGGCCGGGAATTTTCGTCCGACGACCGATCTGACGATTTTCGGCTTGTTAGTATGGTGCTCTCGACAACCGACTCCGACTTTTCGGCCGAAAAAATCCTGGTGTGCAGGCTATAAAATTTTTGTCCTCCGTCAAAACACGTCCGATTTTCGTGCAGTCAGTACAGATTTCGATGGGGAAAAATCTTATGAGCAAGACTAGGCATGCTCAGAGATGAAAGAACACATACAAAGCAATCCAACACATGACGTCACTTCTGAAGTAGAAATTTGTGTGCAGTCTAGAGCACATTCCAACCAACGAGAACAAACCGTATCTTTTCACTCAGTGCCCAGTGTCAGTGGCCATCATCCCTATATATTGTATACAAGAAAAGATTCCCCTATGTATGGGACTGTGAATGCCACTGACCACTGTGTTTTGTATAAAAATATCTTTATTGAATACAAACTAAGAACAAAACAGGAAACAGTACATAAATCAATAACATAACAGGGCATTAAAAATGCATGCATATGACAGACCAAATACCGAACCAAATAGGGGCGCTGAGGTTTACAAGGTGATCATGGAACCGGAAAACGACCCTACGCGTTTCGGGCAAGAAAGCCCTTCTTCAGGGCTCACCCAAAGCTCCAGATACAATACCTAGTATATCTAGAAAAGGAAGAAATATTTTTAGCATAATATAGAGTGATTAGTCCATATATCTATATATATGAGTAGGCGAACATAAGTTATATCTCATATTTATTAGTCTCATGGTATATATTCAATGTTAATGGACCTACCCTTAGCGTCTAGCCCTACGGATTGGATGGTCTGTCAGCTAAAAATGGTATTGCTACCATCAGGAGGAATGCCCAAATTCCCACAGGCCCGTTCAAGGGCTACGAAGTCCGTGAGAGCATGAAAGAAGTAATAGTATCCGCCCAGAGGGACCAGCAGGGCACCACGATGACCGGTAAGAAAATTGGCTCAGTATGGACTACTCCCATGAAGGGGGATATGTTCATATGGCAACCTAATACACAAAAGTGAGGTAAAGGGAGGAGTAAAGAGTAAGTTGACTGATAATGAGAATCTTTAACAACGAGTTAATCATTGACCCCTTAAGATGGTAAGAGGCAATATTTGGGCCTTTATATAGGTGTCAGAGATAAGTTTATGGCAATATGTATATGTGCATATTTGTCTGGGCAAAGGGTGCCGGTTATAGGTCACAGGTGCACAAACATAGGCATATCCATATAAACATGGAATATGTAGAGGTAGTTGCATACCATTAGGAAATAGTGCATAGATCTATAAGGGTGAAAGAACCGACTTTAGGAGGAGAAAAGGTGATTGGTGAAACATGCAAAGATCCCCCCATATAGGGGATAAAGAGTGCCCATCAGAATCAGAATAAGGGTATGAAGAAAGTAAGTGAGTAATACACCTACGTGCCTATACATGCTAGAGTAGAGGCGACCACATATGTGCCAAATAGTCTGGAAGTAATAAGTGGATGAACTTACCTGTCCCTCGGCTTCCTATGGGCTTGGCATCCTCTGCAAGAGGACGCCAGCCCTGACTGTTTATAGGGGATCGGGTAGACGCCGGCGCATGCGCAACAAAGGCATGCGGCGTCATCCCGATGGTACGTGAGCCTATCCGATCATCCGCCAGTGTAGCGCAGACCCCGCCCATCCCGGAAGGAGAGGCCGGATCTGTGCTTCACGGGCACCGACGCGGGAAACCAGCGATTCCAGGAAGAGCGCTGGTGTAAGTGGGGACAGACCCCGAAGGGCTCCCCCTACCCACGCCGGGGGAACCTGCAGCTGGCATTGGGCAGTGATTTAGAGATGTCAGCAGAGACCTGACAGCAAGATAAAAAGGAGGAGGAAAAAACAAAGAAGAAGAAAAAACAAAGATACAAACAGCAGGTAGTGAGCAGGGGAGTTGAGGAGATGCCATACAAGGCGGAACAGCGGAATTTTACGTCTAAAAGGTAGTAGATGAAAGGTTAAGTGAGACTGTAGTCCCTAATAATTAAATCAATAATTTTATGTCATGTATTTCAGGGGTCTAGATTGCTGTTAATATTTGAAACAGACCATCCATGGAAAGTCCAGTCGCAATTGGAGGAAGGCCACACAGATGGATAGATATCGGTCTATCATTTGCATGTAACAGATTGGTATACAAAACTCAACTCCCCTGCTCACTACCTGCTGTTTGTATCTTTGTTTTTTCTTCTTCTTTGTTTTTTCCTCCTCCTTTTTATCTTGCTGTCAGGTCTCTGCTGACATCTCTAAATCACTGCCCAATGCCAGCTGCAGGTTCCCCCGGCGCGGGTAGGGGGAGCCCTTCGGGGTCTGTCCCCACTTACACCAGCGCTCTTCCTGGAATCGCTGGTTTCCCGCGTCGGTGCCCGTGAAGCGCAGATCCGGCCTCTCCTTCCGGGATGGGCGGGGTCTGCGCTACACTGGCGGATGATTGGATAGGCTCACGTACCATCGGGATGACGCCGCATGCCTTTGTTGCGCATGTGCCGGCGTCTACCCCCATCCCCTATAAACAGTCAGGGCTGGCGTCCTCTTGTAGAGGATGCCAAGCCCATAGGAAGCCGAGGGACAGGTAAGATCATCCACTTATTACTTCCAGACTATTTGGCACATATGTGGTCGCCTCTATTCTAGCATGTATAGGCACGTAGGTGTATTACTCACTTACTTTCTTCATACCCTTATTCTGATTCTGATGGGCACTCTTTATCCCCTATATGGGGGGATCTTTGCATGTTTCACCAATCACCTTTTCTCCTCCTAAAGTCGGTTCTTTCACCCTTATAGATCTATGCACTATTTCCTAATGGTATGCAACTACCTCTACATATTCCATGTTTATATGGATATGCCTATGTTTGTGCACCTGTGACCTATAACCGGCACCCTTTGCCCAGACAAATATGCACATATACATTATTGCCATAAACTTATCTCTGATGCCTATATAAAGGCCCAAATTAACTTTTTGGGATAAGCACTATCATGGGCAGCTCATGATATTGTTCTACTAGAAGCTATGATGGTTCAAATTGTTGCATACTCTGAGGTTAAATGGTCACCATTTTTTCTACATTCTCACCCTGCACTCTATTTTCTTTTTATAGTCACTACACACACAGTAGCTACTTTTATAGCTCTACTATGCTCTTTCTTGGTGCTTGCATGTTGGTAACTGATCACACAACCATTATTACCAAGTCACCACACCATTGGGTTACTATCTTTCTATTTCAAGATAGTTGAATGCTACATTTCATTTACCAATTGGATTTTTCACATTACAGATACATTTACACTTTGACTTCGTCTATACAAGACCACTACTATTTGTACTACATATGACCCTCTGGGGTCTCATTTTTCCTGTACATCACAGGTAAATATTGCCTCTTACCATCTTAAGGGGTCAATGATTAACTCGTTGTTAAAGATTCTCATTATCAGTCAACTTACTCTTTACTCCTCCCTTTACCTCACTTTTGTGTATTAGGTTGCCATATGAACATATCCCCCTTCATGGGAGTAGTCCATACTGAGCCAATTTTCTTACCGGTCATCGTGGTGCCCTGCTGGTCCCTCTGGGCGGATACTATTACTTCTTTCATGCTCTCACGGACTTCGTAGCCCTTGAACGGGCCTGTGGGAATTTGGGCATTCCTCCTGATGGTAGCAATACCATTTTTAGCTGACAGACCATCCAATCCGTAGGGCTAGACGCTAAGGGTAGGTCCATTAACATTGAATATATACCATGAGACTAATAAATATGAGATATAACTTATGTTCGCCTACTCATATATATAGATATATGGACTAATCACTCTATATTATGCTAAAAATATTTCTTCCTTTTCTAGATATACTAGGTATTGTATCTGGAGCTTTAGGTGATCCCTGAAGAAGGGCTTTCTTGCCCGAAACGCGTAGGGTCGTTTTCCGGTTCCATGATCACCTTGTACACCTCAGCGCCCCTATTTGGTTCGGTATTTGGTCTGTCATATGCATGCATTTTTAATGCCCTGTTATGTTATTGATTTATGTACTGTTTCCTGTTTGGTTCTTAGGTTGTATTCAATAAAGATATTTTTATACAAAACACAGTGGTCAGTGGCATTCACAGTCCCATACATAGGGGAATCTTTTCTTGTATACAATATATAGGGATGATGGCCACTGACACTGGGCACTGAGTGAAAAGATACGGTTTGTTCTCATTGATATCGGGTGGAAGACACCCATTTCCCCGTTCCTTGTATCTTCTCGCCCCGTGCCATGTATACTAATTACAATTTAATTGGTATGGTTATATAGACTATGGTCTATAGTATAAGCATATAGCAGTATAACCATTATACTACTTTCACGAAAGGTAAATTAAATAACCCCCTTTTCTCTCCTTTTCCCCCCCTTTTTTCTGTGTTATATTCTTTTGCTATTGTGTCCAACTATGTTCAAGGGTAAGAACTTTGAGAGCATTCTTTCCTCTTACAGGGAGCAGGGAAAAAAGGAGGCTCAGGAGTCCGAATTGGACTCTTTGTTTTTCCAACTTAAGAAAACAGTTGAGAAAAAAAACAATCTACATCTACATATTGAGAACTTCGAACAATATGTAAGAGAAGACATTAATCCGTTTGGTCTGCGCATCCAGATCTTCCCTACCATGGAGGATCTGGATGAAGCATTCAAAAAACGGTGGGAATCAAACCTACAGATCTGTTCTAAAAATATGATGCTATTGCTAGTAGAGGAGTATAACAAACGCATAAAATTACTGGAGGGCAAGATTGATAAAATATATGAGAAACTAACACCATTCCAAGACTCTCCGAGGTACAAAAATCTCGAGTCTAATATCAAGATACAACTCGACAAAATCATCAGCGAAAACATCATTAAAAAAGAACGCAAAATCTGTAGGGATAGAGTAGCATTCCGTGACCGAGTAGCATACAAATGGTCTAATTCCTCTACATATCAACCCCCTAGAGGTCTGAGACCCTCTAGAAACCAGTATGGCTCTAATTCCTCCCTAAATTCATCTGTCTCCTCTTCGTCCTTTAAACAGGATGCCCCTAGAAAATCCGTTAAGAACAAACGAAACTCACCTAATAAACAAGCTAAAAATCCATCTATAAAACAAATAACGGAAGGGGGTGGAGCACTCCCCTTAGCTATCGGGGCATATAACACCCGCCAAAACCGTAACACACCTAATACATCGGACTCTACCAACACGTCATTAAAACAAATAAAACGCCCAAATACTAATATGGCTCCAACAGAGGCAGGATTAGAAAACGAAGAGGACTCAGACGGTTTTTTAGAAACAGCAGACCAGGGAACCTAAGTGGGTCCTTAGTTCCTGGTCTACAATTAACGACTTCGGGACAAGGTATACCATCTTACTCAGATCCCATTAATAACCACTCTGAACAAGACCATAGTGATGTTATTAATCTCACGGACTACCCCATCACTAACGCGGAATTGTCTTTACTCTCAAAAGGCTTAAGTTTTTGCCCCCAAAGCAAACCGGACAAATTTTCCATTATAAAAGACCTACATTTGTTCGCCAGAAAGGTTCTCCTTAAATCTCAATATGACAAAAAAAAAACAAATTTCATCTCTTCCCACAAACATAGATAGTAAAACCACAAAAGAGAAAGAAGCCCTAGATTGCCTTATATCCCTCCTCGAAGAACAGGAAGAAAGGGATGTAATCGACAATATTGATCTGGACTCACTATTAAATCTAGTCGAGACCGATCATGATCAGTCGATTGTCCAGACAACCCCTATATTCCGGAAAAAATTGGACATGTTCCCGTCCCTAAATCTTAACTCTAATCTGGCGGCATTTGTCTCTCTGACCACACAGGAGATAAATAAAATACAATTTTCTACGACTACATCTAACTTATCGAATGAAGAAAAAAGAGCTCTAAAACATCGAATAGAACAACATTATCTCACGATAAAACCGTCAGATAAGGGCGGGAACATCGTCATATTGAGTAATATCCAATATAAGGAGATGTGTCTTCGCATCCTTAATAACAGGGAGTGGTATAGGCCTATCTCTAAGGGGGCCATAGATAGATCCAACTTGGAATTCTATACTATGGTCGACCACGCCTACCTATATAACACCATTGACAAACCCACGTGGGATTTTTTACGTACCAAATTCCCAGTTGTCCCCACATTTTATAGCTTGCCAAAAGTCAATAAACATCCATCTAAACCCCCTGGTCGCCCGATAGTGTCCGGATGTGGGAGTATATCAGAAAACTTGAGCAAGTTCATTGATTCTAAACTACATCCCTACGTGCAGAGTTTATCTTCGTACGTTAGGGACACAATCCATTTACTTCAGATGTTGGAATCCATTGAGGTTCCCCCGGATGCCCTGTTGGTGGCTATCGATGTAGAAGCACTCTACAGTTCGATACCACACCAACAGGGCATCCAAGTGATCCAAAAAACTTTGTCTCAGTCCGATAGACATCAGAGCGACCTTAACGGGTTCCTCGTGCAGGGCCTTAGATTTATACTCACCAACAATATTTTTTCATTTGATGGCTCCCACTACCTCCAGGTGCAGGGGGTAGCGATGGGGACCTCGTGTGCCCCATTGTATGCCAACCTGTACCTGGGGGAGTGGGAGAGCCAATTATTATCAGACGACTCGCCTACTAGCTGGACAAGTCATATTTTGACTTGGTACCGTTACATCGACGACGTCTTGGTCATTTGGAACGGCTCTGCAGAGGAGCTTGTTGAGGGTATCGCTCAGATGAATATCAATAATTTCAACCTAAAGTTTACTATGAGCTTTGACTCGAACTCTATCAACTTTCTCGATATTACAATAGAGAAAGATACCTTGGGTAACTTACAAACTACCCTATATCGTAAACCCACATCCGCGAACACCATCTTGCATGCGACCAGTTCTCATCCCACACCACTCGTCAGATCCATACCTTTTAGTCAATATCTTCGGATACGCAGAAATTGCTCAAATGACATACAATTCAGAATTGAGGCCAATAATTTAAGGCAACGCCTATCTAAAAGAGGCTATTCTAAAACCTGCCTCAGAAAAGCGTTTAATCGAGCTAATTCATTTACTCGACAAGAACTATTATTCAAAAATACGAAAACTAAGCCAGGTATGTCTGATGCAAATCTTCCTCGCATCATAATGCAATATTCGGAACAACATGGACAAGTGGTGAAGGCGATTGAAAAATATTGGCATATGTTGAGCTGTGACCCTAACATTGGTCCACACGTCACAAAAAAAACGTCCATCACGTACCGTAGGACAAAAGCGTTAAAAGACTTCCTCACACGCAGTGAATTTGTTGGTAAATATCGTAAAGACCCATGTAAAAGATTTGGGACCTTCACTTGTGGAGGTTGCAATTATTGCCAGTATATAAATAGAGATACCAACATCCGTCTCCCCAATGGCAAAATATTTAAAGCACACCACTTTGTGAATTGTAAAACAGCTGGGGTGGTCTACCTGCTTTCCTGTCCTTGTGGTTCCTACTATGTGGGGAAGACCCAACTACCGTTTCATAAAATAATTTATCGTCATGTATTAAGCATGCAAAAACGAGACCCAGATTTACCACTGGGTAGGCATGTACGAGATATGCACATGGGAATTCCCCCAGTACCTAAATTCCTAGCTTTGGATAGGGTCCATCCCAGCCCCCGTGGAGGGGACTGGAACAAGACCCTTCTACAGCGGGAAACCCGGTGGATTATAGACTTGAATGCCACCACAGCCCCGGGTTTGAATGACGTTGTTAGTTTTCGACCCTTTCTGGAGGGCTTCGTTTCAGGTGGATGGGAACAGTAGAAATATTCCCTTTTTCCCCTTGATACAGATGACTGCCTTCCCATTGATTGAAATACAACCACAAAATTCCTAAACTCTTCCATCCTAACTTACCTATGTTCAACTCCCTACATGAGCATGTCTCCTACAGAGTTCACATATTAGACACATATTCCCAATAGACTCTAGCTATGGCCTGTATTTATCATGTATACGACATGCGTGGGCCTTATATGACCCACGTTGTCTGTTATATATATACATATATGTTGTGTTAATTGGATCCCCTTATATGGGAGTTAAAGAGATATATATTGAGAGATTTACTGAATATATCAATCAATACCACAATATTATTGTACCACAGTTACTATCTCTTTTGTGTGACAGTTTGCCATATCTAAATGTGAAGTTAATGTTTGTATATAGATCATACATAGTGACATGCTCTGTGTGGGATTAGATATGTGTTTCGATATGTATCTTTGTGGGACAGGCTAATATAAATGTGGTATCATTACAATATGTATAGGTATATTTTGTATACCAATCTGTTACATGCAAATGATAGACCGATATCTATCCATCTGTGTGGCCTTCCTCCAATTGCGACTGGACTTTCCATGGATGGTCTGTTTCAAATATTAACAGCAATCTAGACCCCCGAAATACATGACATAAAATTCTTGATTTAATTATTAGGGACTACAGTCTCACTTAACCTTTCATCTACTACCTTTTAGACGTAAAATTCCGCTGTTCCTCCTTGTATGGCATCTCCTCAACTCCCCTGCTCACTACCTGCTGTTTGTATCTTTGTTTTTTCTTCTTTGTTTTTTCCTCCTCCTTTTTATCTTGCTGTCAGGTCTCTGCTGACATCTCTAAATCACTGCCCAATGCCAACTGCAGGTTCCCCCGGCGCGGGTAGGGGGAGCCCTTCGGGGTCTGTCCCCACTTACACCAGCGCTCTTCCTGGAATCGCTGGTTTCCCGCGTCGGTGCCCGTGAAGCGCAGATCCGGCCTCTCCTTCCGGGATGGGCGGGGTCTGCGCTACACTGGCGGATGATCGGATAGGCTCACGTACCATCGGGATGACGCTGCATGCCTTTGTTGCGCATGCGCCGGCGTCTACCCGATCCCCTATAAACAGTCAGGGCTGGCGTCCTCTTGCAGAGGATGCCAAGCCCATAGGAAGCCGAGGGACAGGTAAGTTCATCCACTTATTACTTCCAGACTATTTGGCACATATGTGGTCGCCTCTACTCTAGCATGTATAGGCACGTAGGTGTATTACTCACTTACTTTCTTCATACCCTTATTCTGATTCTGATGGGCACTCTTTATCCCCTATATGGGGGGATCTTTGCATGTTTCACCAATCACCTTTTCTCCTCCTAAAGTCGGTTCTTTCACCCTTATAGATCTATGCACTATTTACTAATGGTATGCAACTACCTCTACATATTCCATGTTTATATGGATATGCCTATGTTTGTGCACCTGTGACCTATAACCGGCACCCTTTGCCCAGACAAATATGCACATATACATATTGCCATAAACTTATCTCTGACGCCTATATAAAGGCCCAAATTAACTTTTTGGGATAAGCACTATCATGGGCAGCTCATGATATTGTTCTACTAGAAGCTATGATGGTTCAAATTGTTGCATACTCTGATGTTAAATGGTCACCATTTTTTCTACATTCTCACCCTGCACTCTATTTTCTTTTTATAGTCACTACACACACAGTAGCTACTTTTATAGCTCTACTATGCTCTTTCTCGTGCTTGCATGTTGGTAACTGATCACACAACCATTATTACCAAGTCACCACACCATTGGGTTACTATCTTTCTATTTCAAGATAGTTGAATGCTACATTTCATTTACCAATTGGATTTTTCACATTACAGATACATTTACACTTTGACTTCGTCTATACAAGACCACTACTATTTGTACTACATATGACCCTCTGGGGTCTCATTTTTCCTGTACATCACAGGTAAATATTGCCTCTTACCATCTTAAGGGGTCAATGATTAACTCGTTGTTAAAGATTCTCATTATCAGTCAACTTACTCTTTACTCCTCCCTTTACCTCACTTTTGTGTATTAGGTTGCCATATGAACATATCCCCCTTCATGGGAGTAGTCCATACTGAGCCAATTTTCTTACCGGTCATCGTGGTGCCCTGCTGGTCCCTCTGGGCGGATACTATTACTTCTTTCTTGCTCTCACGGACTTCGTAGCCCTTGAACGGGCCTGTGGGAATTTGGGCATTCCTCCTGATGGTAGCAATACCATTTTTAGCTGACAGACCATCCAATCCGTAGGGCTAGATGCTAAGGGTAGGTCCATTAACATTGAATATATACCATGAGACTAATAAATATGAGATATAACTTATGTTCGCCTACTCATATACAGTGGGTACGGAAAGTATTCAGACCCCCTTAAATTTTTCACTCTTTGTTATATTGCAGCCATTTGCTAAAATCATTTAAGTTCATTCTTCTTCCTCATGAATGTACACACAGCTCCCCATATTGACGGAAAAACACAGAATTGTTGACATTGTTGCAGATTTATTAAAAAAGAAAAACTGAAATATCACATGGTCCTAAGTATTCAGACCCTTTGCTGTGACACTCATATATTTAACTCAGGTGCTTTCCATTTCTTCTGATCATCCTTGAGATGGTTCTACACCTTCATTTGAGTCCAGCTGTGTTTGATTATACTGATTGGACTTGATTAGGAAAGCCACACACCTGTCTATATAAGACCTTCCAGATCACAATGCATGTCAGAGCAAATGAGAATCATGAGGTCAAAGGAACTGCCTAAAGAGCTCAGAGACAGAATTGTGGCAAGGCACAGATCTGGCCAAGGTTACAAAAAGATTTCTGCTGCACTTAAGGTTCCTAAGAGCACAGTGGCCTCCATAATCCTCAAATGGAAGATGTTTGGGACGACCAGAACCCTTCCTAGAGCTGGCCGTCCGGCCAAACTGAGCTATCGGGGGAGAAGAGCCTTGGTGAGAGAGGTAAAGAAGAACCCAAAGATCACTGTGGCTGAGCTCCAGAAATGCAGTCAGGAGATGGGAGAAAGTTGTAGAAAGTCAACCATCACTGCAGCCCTCCACCAGTCGGGGCTTTATGGCAGAGTGGCCCGACGGAAGCCTCTCCTCAGTGTAAGACACATGAAAGCCCGCATGGAGTTTGCTAAAAAACACCTGAAGGACTCCAAGATGGTGAGAAATAAGATTCTCTGGTCTGATGAGACCAAAATAGAACTTTTTGGCCTTAATTCTAAGCGGTATGTGTGGAGAAAACCAGGCACTGCTCATCACCTGTCCAATACAGTCCCAACAGTGAAGCATGGTGGTGGCAGCATCATGCTGTGGGGGTGTTTTTCAGCTGCAGGGACAGGACGACTGGTTGCAATCGAGGGAAAGATGAATGCGGCCAAGTACAGGGATATCCTGGACAAAAACCTTCTCCAGAGTGCTCTGGACCTCAGACTGGGCCGAAGGTTTACCTTCCAACAAGACAATGACCCTAAGCACACAGCTAAAATAACGAAGGAGTGGCTTCACAACAACTCCGTGACTGTTCTTGAATGGCCCAGCCAGAGCCCTGACTTAAACCCAATTGAGCATCTCTGGAGAGACCTAAAAATGGCTGTCCACCAACGTTTACCATCCAACCTGACAGAACTGGAGAGGATCTGCAAGGAGGAATGGCAGAGGATCCCCAAATCCAGGTGTGAAAGACTTGTTGCATCTTTCCCAAAAAGACTCCTGGCTGTATTAGATCAAAAGGGGGCTTCTACTAAATACTGAGCAAAGGGTCTGAATACTTAGGACCATGTGATATTTCAGTTTTTCTTTTTTAATAAATCTGCAACAATGTCAACAATTCTGTGTTTTTCTGTCAGTATGGGGTGCTATGTGTACATTCATGAGGAAGAAGAATGAACCTAAATGATTTTAGCAAATGGCTGCAATATAACAAAGAGTGAAAAATTGAAGGGGGTCTGAATACTTTCCGTACCCACTGTATATAGATATATGGACTAATCACTCTATATTATGCTAAAAATATTTCTTCCTTTTCTAGATATACTAGGTATTGTATCTGGAGCTTTGGGTGACCCCTGAAGAAGGGCTTTCTTGCCAGAAACGCGTAGGGTCGTTTTCCGGTTCCATGATCACCTTGTACACCTCAGCGCCCCTATTTGGTTTGGTATTTGGTCTGTCATATGCATGCATTTTTAATGCCCTGTTATGTTATTGATTTATGTACTGTTTCCCGTTTGGTTCTTAGTTTGTATTCAATAAAGATATTTTTATACAAAACACAGTGGTCAGTGGCATTCACAGTCCCATACATAGGGGAATCTTTTCTTGTATACATTCCAACCAACAGACACCACTCAAAAGACGGACGACCGGTAGGCGGAAATTTTTTGCGTGTGTACGAGGCTTAAGGATTCGTTAAGTCTCCAAGAGTATGGTGTTCGTAAGAGACAGATAAATTGTGTGTTTAAAGTGGATATGTGATGGTCTGACCGTGAGCAAGGCTATATTGAGGCATCTAATGTGTTTGCAAAAATAATTGGTGTACAAAAAAAATATAGTCCTGGTGCGAGTAAGAGTCGTGAGGGTGCAAGTAAAATGTATATTCGCGTGCTCCAATGTTTAGTGCTCTCCAGGAATCTATGAGCTGTAATGTATTCAAGCTCGTACATGAAGTTTTGGAAAAAGATTTAGCGTTAGGGTTTTGTCTTGTACGGTCTAGGTTTGGCTGTCCAACTGAGTTAAAATCTCCACCCATTATCATATGTGGTAAGTGATAACGTTGTGGTGTATCAAAAAATTGGGTGAAGAATGTTGATTGAGCATTACTAGGAGCATATAAATTTGCAATAAAAATGTCTCTACCTGTTTGATAACCTTTAATAATGACATAACGGCTTTCAGGGTCCTTGTATACCTGCTGGACATCCACGGGGAATGAATAATGGAGAAAAATTGTGACACCTTTAGTTTTGGAGGAAGAGAGAGTGTAAAATTGTTCCTCATACTAAAGTATGAGGAACGTTTACAAGCGCTCGATTTATTCTCCCTAGAGAAGAGACGCCTGAGAAGGGACATGATAGCGATTTACAAATACCTCAACGGTGATCTCAGAATAGGAAAAAAACTATTCAGTCGCAAGGAGTGCAAGAGGACACAAGGCCATACAATGTGAATAGAGGAGAAGTGATTTAACCTCAGGCTACGCAAAGGGTTTTTTACAGTAAGGGCAATAAGATTGTGGAACTCGCTTCCACAAATGGAAGTAACTGCGGAGAGTATGGCTACTTTTAAAAGACTCTTGGACATACATCTCCAAGATCAAAACATTCAGGGGTATGGAAAATGAATACATCCACACACACCTACACAGGTTGAACTGGATGGACTATCATCTTTATTCAACCTCAACTACTATGTAACTATGTAAAATGTTTGATTATATGCTTTGCGGAAGAAAGTAGGATGGTTATCCTTCATAAAGTGGGTTTCTTGAAGTGGAATTATCTTTGCATATAGTTTTTTATATTATAGAAAAGCTTTCTTACTTTTGTTTGGGGAATTGAATCCCTGTACATTACTGTATTTGAGATTACTTTAATTGTCATTATGTATATATAAGGTCCAGAAGGCCAACTTTGGACAGTGGATATCAGTGGAGGATTTATCAGTTTATCAGTGGAATGTTTATACTGCATGTTTATACTGCTGATAAACCATGTCTATTTATGCAAATAAGCAAAGATCTGTAAGTAAGGAGATTCTTAACTTATTTTCATAAATCAACAAAAATAAGAGATCATTTTAAGTGGCACTAACCTGAAGATAAGAAGAATACAATTTTGTGCAAAAATATATATATTTATTAAATAATTCAGTGCAGAATAATGTCAAAAAGATAATTGGTAATAAACACAAAATGTGGAACAAAATTCAATAAAATGTATCACACAGGTAATGTGAGAAATGTAATCAAAGAATATTATTACAGAATATTAAGGTAACCAAAAACCCATAACTTTCTAGAATATGATTACTAGCCTACCATGAGTACACAAAAGATGGTAACAACAGATTTGACACGTGACTTCTCTCAGCCAACAGATGTTCACAACACAATGTTTAAAAGGAATGCATGGACAAAAATTTGTTACACCATGCACTGAGACTTGTTAAAAGTCCAGATAGTTTTTGGTAAAATAAACTTCTATTAAGTTAATTGATTATTAATAATACATCATAACTGCCCCATTTACTATGGCTAAAGTTAGCCAAAAATTCCAAGATAAGAAAAATTAAACCAATTATTCTGCAGTTAGAATGGTCTAAATTCAAATATTGATGCTACAAGTTTAAATATAAGAATGGTTCAGTCAGGTGTATAAGTCAAATTAATTGCCTGTAGGAAAAATAGAAATATATACTTTACCAAACAAACTTCTATTTTTGTTGCCTGGGATGTCACGCTTGTGTAGCCTCAGCTTCAAATGTCACCCATCAATGTCCCAGAACCTCCTTCAAAGCATCCCTTCTTCGTCTGTTCAATTCACCCCTGTCCCTTCTAAAACTCAGCATATATCCTATGGAAAATGGGGACATGGATCTTGTTTTCCATATGAAAAATACCTCAAAAAGGGACTTATTTGCTAAATTTCTATAACTCTGACACAACTTTGAACGATCACCAGGGTGCACTGTTGGATTACATACAGGTTTGGGACATTAAATTGAATTTCATTATTTTATCAAAGATAACCTTTTGACCTAAGTCTAGGAAAGAAATCGTAACCACTTGCCGACTGCCTAACGCCGATCTACGTCGGCAGTCAACCCCTCACAGGCAAAGTGAGGTAGGGCTACGTCACTAGCTTGTGAGGGTCTAGGGAGCGAGCGCGCGCCCCCGGAGGCGTGCTCCCGCTCCCGCGTGGTCACGGACCCCCCCCGCGCGTGTGACCGGCGGACCCGATGTCCGCCGGTCACTCTGCGATCGGCGGGGGAGAGGGAGAAAGTCAGGTGGCTTGTGTAAACAAGCTGCCTGTCATTCTCCCCTGTGTATGAAGGATGATCATACGGTTCTACTATGTAGAACCGTTGATCACTCTTCATACATCTGAAGCCACAGCCAATCACAGTAGAAAGCACGCCCCTAGGGACACACATAGCCCCTCCCTTTCAAAAAAAGTTAACCCCTTCACTGCCAGTGTATTTTTACAGTAACAGTGCATATGTATAGCACTGATTACTGTAGAAATGTCACTGGTAACCCCAAAAGTGTCAAAAATGTCAGTCAAGGGTCCGATCTGTCCGCCGCAATGTCGCAGTACCGCAAAAAAAATCGCAGATCGCCGCCATTACGCGTTAAAAAAAACAACAAAAATGACAAAAATCTTTCCCTTTGTTAGTAAACGCGATAACTTTTGCGCAAACCAATCAAAATACGCTTTTTGCGGTTTTTTTTACCAAACATAGGTAGCATAAAACAAATTGGCCGAAAATGTTAAAAAATTTTGATTTTTACATTTTTTGGGGGGGAATTTCATATAAAAAAATGTGAAAAATATTGCTATTTCTGCAAAATTTACGCTCTTTTTTTGTTTATAGCGCGTGATCAAAAAATCGCACAGGTGATCAAATACCACCAAAAGAAAGCTCTGTTTGTGGGAAAAAAAGGACGCCAAATTCGTTTAGATACAGCGTCGCACGACCGCGCAATTGTCCGTTAAAATCACGCAGTGCCGAATCGCAAAATACCCCCTGGTCAGGAAGGGGGTAAAATCTTCCGGGGCTTAAGTGGTCTCATGTGGGATACCTTCATGCCACCAACAAGAAAAGTGTCTGGCTTTAAGATATATGTTTGCTTGGATAAAGTTTGAGACCACAGCGTCTTAGAATAACCCTTCTTCAAATACCTTAAAAGTGAAGTAATTTGGTTCAAGACACAATTTAGTTCTTTACACATAAGAAAAGAAAATAGCATACATATCTACCAAACATTATATATTTTTAATGTTCATACTTACTATATCAATAATATAAAAATATTGTTGCTACATTTCTATAAATGATAATAATGTTTCCTCAAGCATATTTTAAATGAGCCCTAAAAAAAAAAAATATGCTGATGTTTTTGTTCATTGTTAAAACTCAGACAAGACTAGAACGACATCACCCTCATTAAAACCTGGTGCCATCATGGCTGGACTTTATATTTAGTGGGATGTCAAGGGGGCCTCTTTATTTATGGCTTGAAAAAAAAAAAAAACAGTCTTCACTGGACTTTAAAATTGTCTGTAAAGAAATCTCACTTAAACAAAATGAACTTTCATTCACCTCATGAAAAAATGGCTGCTAGGCTGCCCAGTATGACAATACGTATAAAATAATATGTATGGGCCTTATATGACTCCTTTTTAGCCGCCAGTAGTTCTGACATATGTATGTTCATTTCAGAAATGTATACCTTTTTTTTAAGATACAAACTAACATTACCCTTGTATTTCTGAAGAGGTATAACCCTTTTTTTTCAGTTAGTATTTGCTCAATCTGCTTCTTGACCTTCAGTATAAAGGTGACAATGTAGGTTAAACCATTATGTGGTATGATCAGTTTAAAGAGGAAGCCCCATTGGTAATGTATCCTCCCTGTGGCTAGCACTGATGTGATCTCAATCATCTTTCTGCATCTATCCAGGGTAAATTTGCAAAGGGACTCTGTCAAGTGGTATATTTTCTGGTATTGTGAGCAGCATGCATTATTTCCTCTTTGACAAGGAAATCTTTCATGCATAAGACTATGTTCCTGGGGGCTTTATCAGGGGGGGCTGGTAATGCCCTCTGAATATGATCACATGTATATGACTGTGGATCTTCGTCTGGTAAGAGACTGAAAAAGTTTCCGGGCATTTTAGGGGAGATCTGTGATGGATTCTGGTGCTCCCCTTATTCTGAGGTTGTTCCTCCTGTTCCTCCAGGTCCTCTACATGGGATTGTAGTTGAATAAAGGCAGAGGATAGTGCCTCATGTTCACTTGAGAGGTCATGAAAGGCTTTGGCAAGCTCATCATGTTTATTTTCCAATAGATCTGTACATGTGCCCAATGCAACTATACTATACTATATATAATATACTATACAATACTTTCTGTATTTCTGATTGAAATCTGGCTATATGTTTAGTGCAAAGAGTGTCCAGGCTGGTGTCCAGATTTATTTTAGTTAGAGGACTGTACTCACTGTTCTCTGAAGATTCCCGTGTTCTGTCAGCAGTACAGAGAGAAGCCGCAGGATAGGTGGGCAGGGAGCCAGCGCCATTTTTGGCCATGCTGTGCTTTTCTTGTGACTTGAGAAGGTAGTGTCTCAAAGTCTTTTGTGCCCCTCTGCACTTCTTCCTTTATGTAGGCATGCACAGTGTTTTTGGGAGGAGGGTGACTGAGTTTTGTGTGGATTGCGCTGCTTTATGGTCCTGTTTCTGTGGCTCAAAGCTCTGTAAAGACCGCAGCTCTCTTCAGATGCGGCCGCTCTGCTCCAAGCCGCGCATGTACCCCCCCCCCCGACTTATATTTTTTTATAGCCAATATACCCTTACATTCCAACCGCAATGTGAGATAGGGAATTTACCTTCATCCGACCATGCCCCTGTATACTTATCCTTTGTGTTACCAGATATAACTATACAGGACTGGACGTTGAGATTAAATATTAACCTGTTGAAAGATACGGTATACAGAAATTGTAACTGCCATTTACCATTTCAACATGACTACACCCCTTTGCCCACTCAATGGGAAGCATTAAAATGTGAATTATGGGGAATTTTCATAAAGCACGGATCCCGTTTAAAGAAAATTTGCCAATCGCTAATTCAAAAATTGTTAATTCAGATTACTCAACTTGAAACTTCTCATAAATAAACCTAATCTAATGATATACTGTTACAGTTATCTGAAGCTATGCATCAATTAATGGATCTGTTGAATCAGAAAACTGCTATTAGGAGAAATCATTGCAAAAGCAGTTATACATGGAGGGAGATAAACCAGGTTGAATGTTAGCTAGGGCATTGCGAACCAGAAAAGGTACTACATCTATCTCTAAAATTTAAAAACCTGATGGTCATATGACCTACCATCTGAAATAAATTAACAGAATGTATTTTATGAACGTTTATATAATATCAAGATTGATACCTCACATCAAGTTCTTTTTGTTAAAATCAGGGAATCACACGAACTGCTCTCCCTACTCTATCTGCGAATGTTATAAACAGTTTAGAACAACCCTTACAGGTTGAGGAGCTATCAAGAGGGATCTCTTCACTGCAGCTTAATCAGTTGGTTTTACTCCCCGATTTTTTAATGTTTTTTTTTTTACTCTATTTCCTTTTTTATTACAATAATGAATGATGCCATATCACCAACTGTAGATTTTCCATATCAGTCATTGAAGGCACATATTACAGTTGTACCTAAACCTGGTAAAGACATCACTCTTTGTAGTAGTTTCCGTCCTATTTCTTTCACAAATATCAATATCCGTATATATTCAAAGATGCTGACTAATCGACTTACCCCATATATCTCAGATTTAATACATCTAGTACAGGTGGGGTTTATTTCCAATAGAGAACCTCAGGATAACACCCTCAAGGCTATTTCTCTGATAGAATATGCTCAGAAAAATAAAATACTTGCATGCTTAGTATCAGTCGATGCTGAAAAAACATTGGACCAGATGAATTGGGAGTTTCTTAAAGCAAGTGAGTGAGTTTCAGTGACTGCGTGAGTTACATAGTTACATAGTTACATAATTAGGGCTCTTTCACACGGCCGTTCAGTTTTTTGGCTCCGCTCTGGTCCTTTTTTTTTTCACGGAGCGGATGAGGATAACGGAGGAAAAATAGGGTTCTGTTCCGTTCCAAAAAACGGAACAGAACTGAAAGGAAGAAAATCGGATGTCAGCGGATGGTCATCCGCTGACATCCGCAATGCCATAGACATTCATTATGTCCATAAATCATCCGCAAAAAAATAGGATGATTTGCGGACATACGGAACGGCCCTATGAAAGGGCCCTAAGTGAGGTTGAAAAAAGACATCAGTCCATCCAGTTCAACCTATGATGTGTGTGTGTGTGTGTTTGCTGTTAACCGTACATTGTATACCCCTGTATGTTGTGGTCTTTAAGGTGCCCATCTAATAGTTTTTTGAAACTATCAATGCTCCCTGCTGATACCACTGCTTGCGGAAGAGAATTCTCACAGTGAAGAACCCCCTGCGTATTTTAAGGTTAAACCGCCTTTCCTCTAGTTTTAGTTAGTGGCCACGTGTCTTATTGTATTTCCTTTCTCTGAATAGGTTTTTCCATATTTGTACATTGATATCATATCCCCCCTCAATCGTCTCTTCTCCAGAGAGAATAAGTCCAGTGCTTGTAGTCTTTCCTCATAGCTGATGTCCTCCATTCCCCTAATTATTTTTGTTGCCCTTCTCTGGACTTTCTCCAGTTCCAGCACATCCTTCCTGAGGACCGGTGCCCAGAACTGGACAGCATACTCCAGATGTGGCCGGACCAGAGTCTTGTAGAGTGGGAGAATAATCTCTTTATTTCTGGAATGAATCCCCTTTTTTATACATCCCAGTATTCTGTTGGCTTTGCTTGTAGCGGCTTGGCATTGCATGCCACTACCAAGCCTGTTGTCTACCAGTACCCCCATGTCCTTTTCCATCCTAGACTAACCCAGAAGTCCCCCCCCCCCCCCCCCCCCTAGTGAGTAGCTTGCTTTCTGGTTTCTGGCACCCAGGTGCATTACTTTACATTTTTCAACATTAAACTTCATGTGCCAAGTAGTTGCCCACCCCATAATTTTGTTCAGGTCCGCTTGTAAGGTTTCCACATCCTGTCCAGAAGATATTGGCCTGCTTAGTTTAGTATCATCCGCAAATACTGAGATTTTACTCGATATCCCCTCCTCTAGATTATTTATGAATAAATTAAACAGGATTGGCCCCAGGACAGAACCCTGGGGGACCCCGCTTTTCACACCCGCCCAATCTGAGTACTCCCCATTAATCACCACCCTTTGCAACCTCCCCTGGAGCCAGTTCTCTATCCAGGTACTAACCTTATGGTCCATACCTACCTTCCTTAGTTTGAACAGTAAGCGTTTGTGGGGAATGATGTCAAAGGCCTTTGCTAAGTCCAGGTACACCACATCCACAGGCTTACCTTTATCTAGGTGGCAGCTCACTTCATCATAGTGTCAGGGACTGCCTGAGTGTCAGTGAGTGTCAGTGAGCGTCAGTGACTGCGTGAGTGTCAGTGAGTGTCGCGGAGTACCAGAGGGTGAGAAAGTAGAGTTAGGAAGCTAGAAAACAGCCACACAGGACAGACTTAAATTACTGAATCCCCATCAGATTAGATTATTAGGTACAATGGCCGGCAGGTGTGGAGATGCGATTCGTTGTACATCTTGTGGCATGTATACATTCCACTATGTGATCGAGGGCGAATACAGCTGCACAAAATGTAAGCACGTTGCTTCCCTGGAAACTCGGGTCTAGGGAAGCAACTGGCAACACTGAGAAGAATGTCCATACTGAAGGAGAGCTGGGAACGTACCCATCAGGTGCAGGCAGGGGCCTGCACAGAGGAGGGCGGAGATACAAGGGTGCAGGCATCAGAGAAGAGTAGATGGGTGACAGTTAGGAGGGGTAGAAGGGAACAAGGCAAGGAGGCCGGTCCCGGGCTGGAGCACCCCAATAAATATGCCCTGTTACGTGATGTTGGGGAAACCCGTGAGGGACCAGCATTGCTGGAGCAGAGCGATGCCCCTAGCTGCCAGGGGAAGAACTCCTCCAGTGAGGATGGGAGAAAGGGAAAGGAAAGACTGGTTCTGGTGGTATCGGAATCAATTATTAGAAGGACAGATAGGGAAATCTGTCACAAAGACCGTATGTGCAGAACTGTCTGTTGTTTACCGGGCGCTTGGGTTCGGCACATCACGGATCAGTGGACAGATTACTTGGTGGAGCTGGGAAAGACCCAGCTCTCATGGTACACGTGGGTACCAATGACATAGGCAGAGGGAGATGGAGAGTCCTAAAAACAACGATTTCAGGGACTTAGGAGCTAAGTTGAGGAGTAGGACCTCCAAGGTAGTATTTTCAGAAATACTACCTGTACCTCGAGCCACACCAGAAAGGCAGCGGGAGATTAGGGAAAATAACAAGTGGCTGAGGAGCTGGCGTAGTAAGGAGAGTTTCAGGTTCCTGGAGAACTGGGCCGACTTCTCAGTCAGCTACCGACTCTTTAGTAGGGACGGATTGCACCTAAATGGGGAGGGTGCCACCATACTGGGTGAGAAGATGGCCAACAAGTTAGAGGGGCTTTTTAAACTAGGTAATGGGGGGGGAGGGTACAGTTGTAGAATTAGCCAGCAGGGAACAAGTTTCAGCGGGCACAAATGAGGACATTAGCGGTAGGGTGTTCAGAGTTCCTAAATCCAAGGTGGGTACTGTGAAAAGCACAAGAGCAGCCTAAAAACAACATCGAATGAGGATATAGTATGCAACCAGACAAAATTACAAGGTTTGTATACTAATGCTAGAAGCCTGGCTAACAAAATGGGAGAACTGGAGCTGCTGATGTATGAGGAGGACTTAGACTTAGCCACCCCCTACTGAGGAAGTTGAGCGTCTGATTGACAGATGACGTAACGCGTATAGGGGGGGGAGTCTTCACCGGCAATCTGGAAGCTTACAGCTAGTTTGCTGCTCTATAATTGCAGTTTCCATGCACTATCAGTATTGCCTGTACAGTTTTTTACAATTTTTTGTCCTGAATAAAAACCCCTGTTCATAATGAGAGCATTAGATCCTGTGCCTTTTTTTTTTATGTGATATCCATGATGAGATCTGTGTCCCTATATTTGGCTATCTTCGGGCAGCAATGTGTCTACTGAGAGGCTGTGAGAGAGCCTGCTAATCCCTGCTGGTGATTATTTGCTTATTTTGACCTTGTGGTGAAACACAGGTCAAAACTTCAGGTGAGAGGCCAATTATCTTAGGTGTTGGTTGTGGAAGACACACAGATTCACTTGTAAAACACTGGCTGGATTATCGTCATCAAGCTAATTTTGCACCAATTCTAGCACAAGACCACTGGACTCTTTGGATCTATCAATTATTTATTTATATATTATATGAATTTGATTTATTACAAGCACTTTATTTCTATTATAGCACCTTAATATTGCGCAGTTATTTGTACTATGGCACTTTAATACTGCACAGATTTATGTATTATAGCACCTTAATATTGCATAGATATATGTCTTTTATTTTTACATATTATCACTGAATGCACCTTATTAGCGCTGTATCGTGGTTTTGGATTATTGAATTGCTTTGTAGTGGTAAACTCAGTTGGTATAGCAGCTTATTTTAGCACCTTTAGTTGATTACATACAGCCAATTGTTTGCGCCGATATATTCACTTTTGCACGATGTATGAGGAGGACTTAGACTTTGTGGGGATTTCAGAGACTTGGTTCGACAGCTCTCATGATTGGCTGGCAAACATTCAGGGGTATTCCCTTTGTCGTAGAGATAGAGAAGGTAAAAAAGGGGGAGGGGTATGTATGTTTTTTAAGAACAGTGTACAAGTAAATATGAGGGATGATATTAATAATGGAGCTATGGACAAGGTAGAATCCCTATGGGTAGAACTTCAAAGGGAAGGCACTATGGGGAAAGTAATATTGGGTGTATGCTATAGGCCCCCCAACCAGAGGGAGGAGGGGGAGGCAGATCTCCTTTCACAGATTGGATTGGCAGCAAGGATAGGAAATGTCATTATAATGGCAGACTTTAATTATCCAGATACAGACTGGGCAGAAGGCACTGCGCATTCATTCGGGTCTCAACAGTTCCTACATTTTTTGCAGGACAATTTCATGGGTCAGATGGTTAACGCTCCGACAAGAAACAATGCGGTACTTGACCTACTGATTACCAACAATACAGACCTGTTAACGGATATAGAAATGTGGGGAAACTTAGGAAACAGTGACCATAGGTCAATTAGTTTCAGTACTAATCATAGTAATAGGAAACACAAGGGTAATATAAGGACACTGGATTTCAAAAGAGCCAACTTCCCAAAACTGCGCTCTTTGATAGAAGATATCAAATGGGATAGAACCCTGGGAACAAAGAACATGGAGGAAAAATGGGAGTGCTTCAAGAGCATACTAAACAAAGGGATTGGCCAGTGCATCCCAAAGGGAAATACATTTAGAAGAGCAAAACTAAACCCTGGGTGGCTAAACTCCAACATAAAAATGCATATTAATACTAAAAAAAAGGCCTTCAAAAATACAAGGCTAAATACAAATGCTTGAATGGCAGCATTCAAGCATTACAAAGAGTGTAATAAGAAATTTAAAGGTGAAATCAAGGCAGCTAAAATAGAACGTGAGAGACATATAGTGGAAGAGAGTAAAAAAAAAAAAAAAAACAAGAAATTCTTTAAGTATATAAATAGTAAGAAAGCAAGGCCAGAACACATTGGCCCCATAAAAGACGATGAAGGGAATCTTGCCACAGTGGACAGAGAGAAGGCGAAAGTGTTAAATCATTTCTTCTCTTCAGTCTTCACAAAAGAATTGGGGGGCCTACACTAACCCAGCATGTAATGCAAAACTAAATAAAACACCTCAGGAAGTACCCCCATGGCTAACAGAGGATAGACTTTGAACTAAACTAGAGAAACTTAACATAAATAAATCACCAGGACCGGATAGCTTGCACCCGAGGGTTCTTAAAGAGCTCAGCCAGGTGATTGCCAGACCATTATTCTTGATCTTTAAGGATAGTCTACAGACGGGTATGGTGCCAGCTGATTGGAAAAAAGCCAACGTGGTACCAATATTTAAAAAAGGGCAGAGATATATCCCAGGTAACTATAGGCCAGTCAGTCTAACTTCAGTAGTCTGCAAGATTTTGGAAGGGAAGTTAAGAAACTATATACAAGACTATAGTAACGAAAACAGTATTATTAGTAGTAATCAGCATGGATTCATGAAAAATCATTCTTGCCAGATCAATCTATTAACCTTCTACGATGAAGTGAGTTGCCATCTAGATAAAGGAAGGCCTGTGAATGCGGTGTATCTGGACTTTGCAAAGGCATTTGACACAGTGTACCGCTCCTGCGTTTTACGTATGATGTGGATTTTCAGCTGCAGAAATATTCCACTTCAGTAGTCATGTAGAGAAACGCTGAGACACCAATCCCAACTCCCAATGACTCATCATGTGTGGAGGATCTCAATTCAGCAAGTAAATACACACACTCAATAAGATGTTTCCTAGAGTGACTTATGTATATAGTAACACAGTGATGATAGGCTGAAGAGACAGGTTGGGTAGAGATGGTAGATGACAGACACTTGAAAGGAAATGTTCTTGAAAGTAAGATAGTAGCAGATGGGATGCAGATAGGTCTAGCAATCATGTATGGTAGCAGATGACAGAGTAGCAGGTGGACATACAAGAGAGATCAACCCAGTGCAAGAACAGGTGGTAGTAGGCTCAAGAGCTAGCAATCTTAGATAATGCAGATGTAGTAATAGTCCTTAGTATGCAGAGCTAGATAGTGTAAGCTTTAGTATAAAGGTTATAGAGGTTTCCCCTGTGGGGTACTTATCACTAATAGCAATGTAGCAGAGGAGAGGTTCGGCAAGAGCGGATGATCCGGTAGCGGGATACAGGGATCAGCGCAGCGTGGTTCCGACAGCGAGGTATGCTTGCAAGCATGAGAGCTTCAAGACAGGTTAGCATCAAGGCACAAAGCAGTTTGAACGAACACATGTGAGTGAGAGCCGGCGATCTAAATAGCCATCCAGTCCGGCGCTCAGTGATGACAGCATCAGTCTTAAAGGTGTATGCGCACCTTACCCAAAGAGAATGGTGGGGCGCATACACTTATGAAAGAGTAATTAGGGTACCCAAAGGTACCAGAACATTACAGTACCCCCCCCTTAAGGCCGGCTCCTGAAGGCCTCTGGAGCTGGTTTGTCTGGGTACTTCGCATGAAAATTGCGGATTAATCTAGAGGCATGTATGTCAGAGGTGTTTAGCCAGGTGTCGTCTTGGGGCCCATAGTTCTTCCATCGAACCAAGTACTGAAGTCTTCCTCTGTGGATACGAGAATCCAGAATCTCTTTTATCTCGTATTCTTCTCCACCTTCAACTTGTACAGGAGGAGGAGGTGGGATAGTAGGCCTTATTCCTTGGTCAGGAACATGGGGCTTCAGTAGCGACACATGGAAAATGGGATGTATTTTGAGGTCTATTGGCAATGTAAGCTGTACTGCAGCTTTTCCAATAAGTTTCTTGATTGGGAAAGGTCCCAAGAACAGAGGTCCAAGCTTTTTGCTAGGGATTTTCAGTCTTAAATTTTTTGTTGAGAGCCAAACGAGGTCCCCGATAGCGTACTGAGGAGAAGGTCTTCTGCGAAGATCATAGTACTTCTTTTGTTGACTATGAGCGTGTGCAATGGTAGTATTAAGCAAACCCAGAGAGTCCTTTATTTGGGTAAGATAGTCTGAAGCTACTGGGTTATTTGAAGGAAAGATGCGTGGTGGAAGAATAGAGGGATGAAACCCATAGTTCAAGTAGAACGGACTCTGCTTGGTCGTACTGTGGGTTGCGTTGTTGTAGGCAAATTCTGCCAGAGGGAGAAGATCCACCCAATAATCCTGTTGGTAAGAAGTGTAACAACTTAAATATTGCTCGATGCATTGGTTGACTCTTTCAGTCTGTCCGTTGGTCTGCGGATGGTAAGGAGAAGTGAGCTTCCGCTCGATCCGTAGTATGTGACATAGTTCTTGCCAGAACTTGGAAATAAATTGTGATCCACGGTCAGACAGAAGAGTTTTTGGGATACCATGTAACTTAAAGACATGTTTCATCAGGAGTTCTGCCGTTTGTTTGGACGAAGGTAGTCTGCGAATAGCAATGAAATGTGCCATTTTTGTCAGATGGTCCACTGACACTAAGATGGTATTAAATCCTTTGGAAGGAGGCAATTCCACTATAAAGTCCAAGGACACAACTTCCCATGGAGTTTGGGGTATTGGTAGACTGCATAGTAGACCGGATGGTCTCGTAGTGTCAATTTTGGACCTGGCACAGACATTGCATGAAGAGACGAATTTTTGTATAGATTTTTTCATGTCAGGCCACCAGAATTGCCTGGTAATCAGATTAAGAGTCTTTGTCATACCCATATGTCCTGCCATAGGCACATCATGCGATAATTCCAAGATCTTGGTGCGTATGGTAGGTGGTATGTAAAGTTTGTCGTTGTAGTAGAGGAAGCCTTCTGCATCAGTATTTAGTTGTGGTGGGGGTGTATCCAAACTTATACCATGCAAAACCTCTTCCTTCAAGGAACAGACAACTCCAATAATGCGTTTGTGAGGTATTATAGGAACGGAAGGGATTTCGAAGTAGTTTTCTTCAGTTAGTCGTGATAGTGCATCCGCCTTTTTGTTCTTATCTGCAGGTGTGTAGGTCACTAGGAAGTTAAACCTTAGAAGGAATAGTGACCATCGTACCTGTCGGTGCGAGAGAGTTTTGTTAGTCTGAAGATATTGGAGATTTTTATGGTCCGTGTATATAAGTATTGGTAATTGGGTGCCTTCGAGTAGATGTCGCCAATTCTCCAGAGCCAATTTTATAGCAAGCAGTTCCTTTTCACCCACGGGGTAATTTATCTCTGGACTGCTTAGGGATTTAGAAAAAAAGGCGACTGGATGAAGTGGTGAAGTGTGAGTTGGTCGTTGGGAGAGTATTGCTCCTACTGCCATGTTTGACGCATCTACTTCCAGAATGTATTGGAGGGATGGGTCTGGATGGCGTAGTATGGGAGCAGAAGTAAACCTTGTCTTTAACAGGTGAAAAGCTTTATTTGCTTCATCTGACCATTTGAATGTTTTTTTAATGCTAGTGAGCTGTGTGAGGGGTCTCACAATGGCAGAGAAGTTTCTAATGAACTTCCTGTAGAAATTCGAAAATCCAAGGAATCGCTGTAGCGCCTTGCGTGTGGTTGGTGTAGGCCAATCCTGAATGCAGGATATCTTACTCATGTCCATCTCGATTCCTGTTTTGGATATGATGTAGCCTAGAAACAGTACCTCTTCTTTATGAAACAAGCATTTTTTCAGTTTCACATAAAGGTTGTGTGCAAGCAATCTCGATAATACTAGTCTTACATGTCTTATGTGTTCAGACAGGGATCGTGAATATATAAGTATATCGTCCAGATATACCACAACACAGACATCTAGTAAGTCTCTGAAAATATCGTTTATAAATCGTTGAAAAACTGCAGGGGCGTTGCATAGCCCGAATGGCATTACAAGATATTCGAACAATCCGTATCTGGTTCTGAATGCAGTCTTCCACTCGTGTCCATCACGGATTCGAATGAGATTGTATGCTCCTTTCAGGTCCAATTTTGAAAAATAGGTAGCTCCACGCACCTGCTCAATGAGCTCAGGGATAAGCGGTAGAGGATAGCGATCTTTTATTGTAATAGCATTCAATTGCCTATAGTCGATGATAGGCCTGAGACTTGAGTCCTTATTGCGGACAAAAAAGAGTCCTGCTGCTGTGGAAGAAGTGGAAGGTCTAATAAAACCTTTTTCCAAATTCTCATCCAAATAGTCTTTGAGATGGGAAAGTTCATCCTGTGAAAGAGGATAAACATGACCGAACGGCAATTTGCTATTTGGGAGTAGATCAATGCTACAATCATAGTCTCGATGGGGAGGTAGTGCTTGAGCATTTTTCTCAAGAAAAACCTCAGAGAGATCCTGATAACATAGTGGTGCAATCTCATCTGTCACCACAGACAGGATCTTCCCGAAAGACGGGAGGTTACATGTACCCTCGCAATAGCAAGAGAGGAAGGTCAGGGTCCGTTCCTTCCAATCTATGGTTGGTTGATGTGTGTGCAACCAGGGAAGTCCCAAAACAATGGGAAAGTGGGGTGAAGGTATTAGATCGAAGGTAGTGGTTTCCATATGAGACCCGTTAGTAGTGACTAGGAGTGCCTGTGTCTGATCAGTGATCGGACCAGAGGATAAAGGAACACCGTTAACAAGACTCACTGAGACAGGTTTAAGTTTAGAAATAATAGGAACTTTATTTAAAGCAGCAAAACGTATGTCAATATAATTTCCACAAGATCCTGTGTCAATCATGGCCTTAGTAGTAATCCTGTTCTGGTCCCACTGTAATGTTAAGCAAACAGAAAGGTAAGGGTTAGTGATTGAAGTTGTCAATCCCCCTAGGAGGACATGTGAACACTCACCCTTCTTTTTGTAGACTAGGGAACAGACGTTTATCTTGTGATCCGGGGATGCACAGTACAAGCAGAGATTACCAGATCGTCTTCTGGCTCTTTCCATAGTTGATAGAGGTGGGCGTATGGTTCCTACCTCCATAGGAACGGGGTCAACGGCCGAGATCCGAGAAGAACTGGATAATGGCGTTCCCATTTTCTCAGCCTTTCTTTCTCGTAGTCTTCTATCTATGGTGATACTGAGTTGTATCAATGCATCCAGGGTTTTTGGCAGATCCGCTCGGGCGAGCTCGTCTTTAACGGCCTCTGATAGGCCAAGCCTAAATTGGGATTTCAGAGATGCATCATTCCATTCTGAATCAAGGGTCCATCTCTTGAATTCTGCGACAAAGTCTTCTACAGGTCTCCCACCTTGTTTCAAGGATCTTAATTGAAGATCGGCAGTACTCTGCCTATTGGGATCATCATATAGGCTAGTGAGTTCTGCTAGGAACAAGGCATAGGAGTTGAGAAGCTGGTCGTTTTTCTCAAAAAGAGAGTCTGCCCAGGCCCGAGGATCGCCTGTTAGGTAAGAAATAATAGTACAAACCTTAATGTGATCAGTAAGGTAGGTACGGGGTTTTAGCAAGAAAAGTAACTCACATGCGTTTTTAAATTCGCAAATTTTTTTGCGATCGCCTGTAAATACCAAAGGAGGATTTATTTTGGGTTCAGGGGACTGAGCAGTGGTAAGTTGTGTCAGTCTAATTACCTGCTGCGACAGAGCCTGATTGTCTTCTTTTAATTCAGCAAGTGCGTGTATTAACGCAGTTACTTGCTGTTTTAATTGTGTCATCTGAGTGGTTATTTCTGCTGAATCCATTTGTGGTTCGTTCAATCTGTACCGCTCCTGCGTTTTACGTATGATGTGGATTTTCAGCTGCAGAAATATTCCACTTCAGTAGTCATGTAGAGAAACGCTGAGACACCAATCCCAACTCCCAATGACTCATCATGTGTGGAGGATCTCAATTCAGCAAGTAAATACACACACTCAATAAGATGTTTCCTAGAGTGACTTATGTATATAGTAACACAGTGATGATAGGCTGAAGAGACAGGTTGGGTAGAGATGGTAGATGACAGACACTTGAAAGGAAATGTTCTTGAAAGTAAGATAGTAGCAGATGGGATGCAGATAGGTTTAGCAATCATGTATGGTAGCAGATGACAGAGTAGCAGGTGGACATACAAGAGAGATCAACCCAGTGCAAGAACAGGTGGTAGTAGGCTCAAGAGCTAGCAATCTTAGATAATGCAGATGTAGTAATAGTCCTTAGTATGCAGAGCTAGATAGTGTAAGCTTTAGTATAAAGGTTATAGAGGTTTCCCCTGTGGGGTACTTATCACTAATAGCAATGTAGCAGAGGAGAGGTTCGGCAAGAGCGGATGATCCGGTAGCGGGATACAGGGATCAGTGCAGCGTGGTTCCGACAGCGAGGTATGCTTGCAAGCATGAGAGCTTCAAGACAGGTTAGCATCAAGGCACAAAGCAGTTTGAACGAACACATGTGAGTGAGAGCCGGCGATCTAAATAGCCATCCAGTCCGGCGCTCAGTGATGACAGCATCAGTCTTAAAGGTGTATGCGCACCTTACCAAAAGAGAATGGTGGGGCGCATACACTTATGAAAGAGTAATTAGGGTACCCAAAGGTACCAGAACATTACACACAGTTCCCCACAAACGCTTACTGTACAAACTAAGGTACGTTGGTAGGGACCATAGGGTGAGTACCTGGATAGAGAACTGGCTTCAGGGGCGAGTCCAGAGGGTGTGTCATGGGTCTGCTACCTAAGGGTTAACTTAGTGCAGAGTCTGCAGACTAATTGCAGTGATTGGCAACAGGCTGCCTTATTTAAACTCCTCAGCAGCATTATGTCTTTGCTGTCTGATCTGCAGCTTCCTGTGACCCCTGCTCCTGTTTATCTGCTTCTGTGATTGATCTCCTGTACGACCCGGCTTGACTTTTGGACTCCCCTTGCTTTCTGCCTGCACCTGACCTCGCCTCCCCTCTGACCTTGAACCTGCATGCTCCTTTGGATTCCACTCCGCCCCCCTGTTGTTGATCCGGCCTGTGAACTGATCCGTTTGTCTGTGAGCCCCCAGAGTGAGTGTGGACTCGGGCGTTCCGTCCTTCTGCCTGCCTGCTGTTTGGATCCTCCTACCTGCTGGTTGTCTCCTTTTAAAGCATCTGGGACCTTGGAGCTGCCCGTCCAAAAGCGGACCCGCCAGGCCCTCATACCATTCTGCTCTCCCGTGCCACCTGTCTGCTCTACCAGGGGCCACGAGTCAGATACAAAAGGGAGGACTTCCTCTGCACTATCGGGCTTATCAGGCAGGTACGTGAGAAGTTGACAGGTTGGTGATAAATGGGGAGTACTCGGGTTGTGCGGGTGTGGAAAGTGGGGTCCACCAAGGTTCTGTCCAGGGACCAAAACTGTTTAATTTATTCATAAACGACCTAGAGGAGGGGATATCTAGCACAATCTCAGCATTTGCGGATGATACTAAACTAAGCATGCCAATATCTTCTATGCGGGATGTGGAAACTTTACAAGCAGACCTGAACAAAATAACGGGGTGGGCAACTACATGGCAGATGAGGTTTAATGTTGAAAAATGTAAAGTAATGCACTTGGGCGTCAGAAACACGAAAGCAAGCTACTACTAGGGGGGGAACCTCTGGGTGAATCTAAGATGGAAAAGGACCTGTGGGTACTAGTGGACAATAGGCTTGGCAGTGGCATCCAATGCCAAACCGCGGCAAGCAAAGCCAACAAAATACTGGCATGTATAAAAAAGGGTATTCACTCCAGAAATAAAGAGATTATTCTCCCACTCTACAAGACCCTGGTCCGGCCACATCTGGAGTATTCCATCCAGTTCTGGGCACCGGTCCTCAGAAAGGATGTGCTGGAACTGGAGAGAGCCCAGAGAAGGGCAACAAAAATAATTAGGGGAATGGAGGACATCAGCTATGAGGAAAGACTATTGCAATTGAAGAGACAAGGACTCACTGCTCAAGGTGGTGTAATTGCCTGATGACTCACACAGGTGCATGCCCCAGCTCGCCTCCGTGAAAACTTGATAAAAGAAAAGGAATTGGCAGCACTCCAGGTTGAGTCAAAATCCAGATTTATTGACTGGACATCCAAATGATGACAATCGTGACAAGGTAGACGCGTTTCACACACTGTGTGCTTAATCATTATGATTATATTAATAATTATGATCATAATGATTAAGCACACAGTCAGTGTGTGAAACGCGTCTACCTTGTCACGATTGTCATAATTTGGATGTCCAGTCAATAAATCTGGATTTTGACTCAACCTGGAGTGCTGCCAATTCCTTTTCTTTTATGAGGAAAGACTACAAGCATTGAAATTATTCTCTCTGGAGAAGAGACGCTTGAGGGGGGATATGATATCAATGTACAAATACTGTACAGGGGATGACCCTAGCATAAGGAACAAACTTTTCAGAGAAAGGGAATACAATAAGACATGTGGCCACTCACTAAAACTAGAGGAAAAACGGTTTAACCTTAAAATACATAGGGGGGTTCTTCACTGTAAGAGCAGTAAGGATGTGGAATTCTCTTCCACAAGCAGTAGTATCAGCAGGGAGTATTGATAGTTTCAAAAACTATTAGACAGTCACCTTAAAGACCACAACATACAGGGGTATACAATGTACTGTTAACAGCATACATACACACACATCATAGGTTGAATTGGATGGACTGACGTCTTTTTTCAACCTCACAAACTAAGTAACTATGTAAAATCTCTCTAGAAAATAGGATTAGGACCTAATATACTTCAAAAAATCCTAGCCCTTTACCACCATCCTACGACTCAAGGATGGATTCCTCTTACATAGTTACATAGTTACATAGTTACATAGTAGGTGAGGTTGAATAAAGACAATAGTCCATCCAGTTCAACCTGTGTAGGTGTGTGTGGCTGTAATCATCTCACATACCCCTGAATGTTCTGATCCTTGAGATGTAAGTCTAAGAGTCTTTTGAAAGCCAACATACTTCCCGCAGAAACCACCTCTTGTGGTAGAGAATTCCACAATCTTGTAGCCCTAACAGTAAAGAACCCCCCACGTTGCCTGAGGTTAAAACGCTTCTCCTTTAATCGCATTGTATGCCCTCGAGTCCTCATGCAATCCCTTCGAATGAACAGCTTTTTTTCTAAGCTGCGATCCCCATTAAGATATTTATAAATTGCTATCATGTCCCCCCTCAGACGTCTCTTCTCCAGGGAGAATAAATCGAGCGATTGTAGACGCTCTTCATAGTCAAGGTCCTCCAATCCCCTAATTAGTTTAGTTGCCCTTCTCTGGACTCTCTCCAGCTCCAACACATCCCTCCTGAGGACTGGCGACCAGAACTGGACAGAATACTCCAGATGCGGTCGGACCAGAGTTTTATAAAGTGGAAGGATTATAGTCTTATCTCTGGAATACATCCCTTTCTTTATGCATGCTAATATTCTGCTGGCTTTGGCAGCTGCCGCTTGACATTGCATGCTGTTGCCTAATCTATCATCAACCAAGACTCCCAGATCCTTCTCCATTTTTGATTCCCCCAAGGGTTCCCCTCCTAACGTGTATTGTGTTTTTATGTTTTTAGTCCCCAAGTGCAAAACCTTACACTTCTCTTCCATTCTCTAATGATCCACAATGGCACTCGACAGGGTTTCCCCCATCTCCTTTGCTTTACATCCTCACAATGGAACACCTTGAAGTGGCAAATCGTGAGAACGATTTCACTGAATTTTGCATATGATTATTGGACAATTTTTTCACAGCGCTGCACTATTTTTTGCCTTATAATTAAATTCCACAGCTGCTGATAAGCATGTATAGTAGGGATATGAATACCCAGATATTTAGGTGCTTGTTTCTGCCATTTAAAAGAAGATTTGAATTGTATGAGCGATATTACCTGAGGTGGTAATAAGATATTTAACACCTCTGTTTTGTCATAGTTGACTTTAAAATGTCTCATTTGTCGAAAATCCTCAAATTCATGCATTATTAAGAGAAATATATGCTCTTTAATTAGGCAAATTAGGTGGTTGCCTAAGGCCTTGCACTCACAGGGGCCTCGCGGCTGCCTAATTTGCCTAGTTAAAGAGCGAAAAATATATTTCAATAAAAAAATCTTTACTCCCCTCCATACCAGCCATATGCTGATGCATAAGAACTTCCGTCATTTGCTTGGGCTAAAGGCACACTACAGCAGCTGCAGGCAGCTGAAAATGAGCAAGCTTAAATTAACACACAAAAGAGACAGGCTGGGTAAATTAAGTGTGGAAGGGGAAATTTCAGTTCATGTAAGTGAGATGTGGCTAAATCTATGGTTTATTTTAATATAACATTGAGAGACATCTGTTAGGGAACAACTGTAATGTTCCGGTACCTATGGTACCCTTGTTCCTATATTTCTCTTCTCTTTGCGTCCCATCTTGTATAACAAAGGACGCATACACCTTTAAGACCGGATGACATCACTGCCGAGCGCCGCTATGAGCGGCTATTTCAATCGCCGGTTTGCTCTCACTCATCGCTCGTTCAAACCCACATGTTCATCGCACCTACGCCTGAGAAGTCGGAGCTGCTGACATACCTTCTTTGCTGAACTAAAGCCGGAAACCTCGCTGGTGATCCGTATCCCGCTACGGGATCACCCCTCTCCAAATGGACACTGTTATTCCTAACCTATCTAAGTGATAAGTACCCCGCAGGGGATTCTTACTAACCAATCTCCTACTGTCATCTACTGCAATTACCAAGACTATCTGTATCTATCTATTCACTATCATCTGCATAAAACTGTTAGCTCTTGGGACTACCTTGAACTATCCTTGCACTAGGTTACTCTGTCTAAGTATACTCCATCTGTGTCCTCTTACCATCTGCACTATACTTGACATCAGAACCTATCTGCTTACCATCACCTGCAACTCTCCTATACTACTTCTAGCGCTCACCATACAATAGCCTGTCTCTCATCTATATATCCTATATCCATATACTCTGTCCCTCCATTTATACTTCTATTAATATATATATATAGTATATAACAGGCTGTACACGGTGATGAAGTCCTGAGAGTTGGATATGTTGTTCAACAGATTCTCTACAAGGCTACTGAGTGTAATAATTCTGCAGCTGTAAATCCATCCACAAACAAAAACGCATGAACGTTACAACAACATAGTAAACTTGCCTTACCAAGATGAACAGGAACTTGTAAGACAGGAAGTAACAGCTGGAAATGCTGACGAGCTCCAAACACAGAGAATGAATAATTACCATATGACTACAATTATTATCTTAATTGGCGCATATGCGTGCCTATTTGGATGCATGCATATTAATGCCTAAGATCGCTTCCGCCTCACTTTTTGCAATCATGCCTGAAGAGGAAGAAGCGCTGCTGCTGGCTGTCTTTGTCAGAGCCTTCTGTGAATATCAGTAACAGTTTGTATTTAGACACAGAAATTGTTTTTTTAAAGTGAAACAGAAATAGTATCTGTGTCAGTATACAACAAAAAAATTATCTCTGACCCGTTATTCTTTATCAGAAGTTGATCATTGTGACCACAATGCTGACACAAATCTGTGTACTAAAAAATACACCATGCAAAAAACAAAAAAAACAGGGGGCGTGGCCAGCGCGGGATGCGAATGGACGCTTGATCAAGAGCTCCGGCACCAGGCGAGCAAATCTAACGACATCCTCCGCCATCCGGGCAGCATCGAGCCAGCAGCCGCCCTCTGCAGTACCCAGAGTTATAAACAAAATGTCCCTCAACCGAAAAGAGAAGGGACCAAAAAAACTCACTGCCTTCTTCCCGCCCCCGTCCTCAGGCGGTCGACAAGATGGCACCAACGGTCCAGGCCAGGGCCTATCCTAGGGTCACAGACGCCTGGGTGCAGAAATTTTTCTGGCGCCCCCACATGGGTGTGGTCATCTTACTAACCCCTCCCCTTTACAAATGTTTCTATGGCAATGGCTCAAACACAGAGATGCTCCCCTAAGAAGTCTTCCTTACCCTGGGACCCTCCCACGATCTCTTAACAATAAACAAATTACAGTAAGAGAAGCAGAGTACTCTAATGGAAACTGGAGGGGGGTCTCTCTAATGGACACAGAGAGGGCATCTGTAAGAGAGTCTGTTAGACAGAGCCCCCAGACAGGAGATGGTAAGAGACTGCAGACTTGATACAAGAGATGGTCAGAGACTGCGGTTATGATACAAGAGATCAATGCATTGATGCAGCCTCATCAGTGCCCACCAAATGCAGCCTCATCAGTGCCCATCAAATGCAGCCTCATCAGTGCCCATCAAATGCAGCCTCATCAGTGCCCATCAAATGCATTCTCATCAGTGCCCACCAAATGCAGCCTCATCAGTGCCAACTAAATGCAGCCTACCAGTGCCCACCAAATGCAGCTTACCAGAGCCCACTAAATGTAGCTTACCAGTGCCCACTAAATGCAGGTTACCAGTGCCCACCAAATGCAGCTTACCAGAGCCCACCAAATGCAGCCTACCAGTGCCCACCAAATGCAGCTCACCAGTGCCCACCAAATGCAGCCTACCAGTGCCCACCAAATGCAGCCTACTAGTGCCCACCAAATGCAGCCTACTAGTGCCCACCAAATGCAGCTTACCAGTGCCCACCAAATGCAACCTTATCAGTGCCCACCAAATGCAGCCTACCAGTGCCCACCAAGTGCAGCCTGCCAGTGCCTACCAAATGCCAGTGCCCACCAAATGCAGCTTACCAGTTCCCACCAAATGCAGCCTACCAGTGCCCACCAAATGTGGCTTACCAATGCCCACCAAATGCAGCCTACCAGTGCCCACCAAATGCAGCCTACCAGTGTCCACCAAATGCAGCTTACCAATGCCCACCAAATGCAGCTTACCAGTGCCCACCAAATGCAGCCTACCAGTGCCCACCAAATGCATCTGACCAGTCCCCACCAAATGCAGATTACCAGTGCCTACCAAATTCAGCTTACCAGAGCCCACCAAATGCAGCTTATGAGTGCCCACCAAATGGAGCCTTAACAGTGCCCACCAAATGCAGCCTACCAGTGCCCACCAAATGCAGCTTACCAGTGCCCTCTAAATGCAATGTACCAGTGCCCAACAAATGTAGCTTACCAGTGTCTAGATTACAGAGCTGTGATCTCCCACTGTGTCACAGAGCTTTTGAATTTCCCAGGCAGCCACTGTAACAAAGTCCCGCCTCCTAGACCGGCTCCTATGATACACGTCATACTGATTTAATTTCCCGGCATTGGATCAGTGTGCCGCCTATCACAGGAGCCGGTCAAGGGGGCGGGACTTTGTTACAGTGGCTGCCCAGCTTTTTACACTCACGCTCCGTGTCACAGTGGGGAGATGCCCACTATGCAGTGGTGTAACTAGAGCATTTGGCACCCGGGGCGATCCTATATCTGGCACCCCCCCCCCCCCAACTTTAAAATGTAAAAACACCCACAAAAATTTGTAATGTTTTCAAGAATATTTATGGCACACATTTCACACCCCCCCATCACAGTGACATTTGCAGTCTGCCCCCCGTCTCTCTAATCACAGTTCCCCCTTTTGCACTCTCTGCCTCCCCTGCACAGTCCTACCTTTGGCATAAACAGATAGCTAATATTATTAGAAATGTGTTTAAGTTTGAGTAAGAGATTGGAGACTTGCTAAAGGAGATGGTCAGAAACTGCGGACACGGTACAGGAGATAGTCAGAGACTGCAGACATGATACAAGAGATGGTCAGAGACTGCGGACATGGTAGCGGAGATAGTCAGAGACTGCAGACATGATACAAGAGATGGTCAGAGACTACGGACCTGATACAGGAGATGGTCAGAGACTGAGGACATGATACAAGAGATGGTCAGAGACTGAGGACATGGTACAGGAGATAGTCAGAGACTGCAGACATGATACAAGAGATGGTCAGAGACAACGGACCTGATACAGGAGATGGTCAGAGACTGAGGACATGATACAAGAGATGGTCAGAGACTGAGGACATGATACAGGAGATGGTCAGAGACTGAGGACATGGTACAGGAGATGGTCAGAGACTGCAGACATGATACAAGAGATAGTCAGAGACTACGGACCTGATACAGGATATGGTAAAATACTGTGGACATGATACAAGAGATGGTTAGAGACTGCAGACATGATACAAGAGAAGGTCAGAGACTGCGGACATGATACAAGAGAAGGTCAGAGACTGCAGACATGATAGAAGATAGAAGAGCACTAGGGGGACCGGAGAGCACAGGGGAAGCAGAGAGCACTGGAGGAGCTGAAGGGCAGGAGGGAATGGGGGGGACTGGAAAGAATTAAGGGGGGGGTTTGGAAAGCATTGCAGGGGGGTTGGAAGGCACAGGGGGTGGAGAGCACTGGGGGGGACAGGGAGCACTGGGGGGGGGCAGGGAAAACCAGGGGGATGGAGAGCACAGGGGGAGGGGGGGGCTGGAGAAAACTGGGGGGAACTGGAAATCACTGAGCGGGGAGCCAGGCAGGACAGAGGGGTCGAGAGCAGTGTGGGAGCCAGAGAGCATGGGGGGAGATGAAAAGCACTGTGGGGAGCTGAAGAGCATCGGGGGGGCTAAAGGGCACTGGGGGGGGGCTAAGAGCACTGAGGGGGGGTTAAGAGCACTGAGGGGGGCTAAGAGCACTGAAGGGGGCTAAGAGCACTGAGGGGGGGGCTAGGAGCACTGAGGGGGAGTTAAGTGCACTGAGGGGGGTCTAAGAGCACTGAGGGGGGGTTAGAGCAATGGGGGGGTAGGAGCACTGAAGGGGGGTTAACGTCAGAGCATGTAACAGTTCCAGCTAATTACAGTCCAAGTAAATAACGAACATGCAGGAGGGGTGTGAAGGAATCCCAAGTCTCCCTGATAGCCTCCACCAATCACCGTGCTCCCCCTCGCAATAAACACTCACCGGACTGTAGAGCAACACGTGCCTGTCACACTCAGAGAATCTCTTTAAATCGATATCCCATCCGTAAAGCTGTGGTATCCAGCCTCTTTAGAATCCACTCACATAAATCCACTCACATAAACCGTATCATGGAATCAAAAACAAATGCAGAGCGGGGGCATATAGCGTAATTCTGTATGTTTTATTGAATGCAACAGATAAACACCAAACACCCGCTCCCATCCCAATTCTTCTTACAAACGAGCAAGTAATGGAGGCATTGCAAATGTAAAACCGCTGTCTCTCCGCACTGCTATCCGTGCAGCCTCAACTCCTTCTTTTATCTATAGGAGAGGACCCACTTTTGGAGACCAGGTGGTTAAAATAATTCCTGATCCTCTGGTCAAACCTAGAATGTTCTGGGATAATGCTACTGGGTTTTATGCGTGTAGAAAATGCAAAACATGCAAACAAGTGCATACCCATTTACGCAATTTTACAACTTTTACATGTACAGCCAATGGTCAGACCTTTGAGATAAAAGATCTGATATCCTGTAACACCACCCATGTGGTATACTGTTTACAGTGCCCGTGCAATCTAATTTATATTGGGAGAACCAAACGCACAATTGCGATTAGAGTGTCAGAGCACATCGCGAATATTCGCAAAGGCTTTAAGGACCACAATGTGTCTTTACATTTTCGCCAGTTCCATGATTGTGATCCTTCACAGTTAAAATTCTGGGGTGTAGAGAGAGTGTACCCGGTTTGGAGAGGGTTCAACAGAGTTCGGGAACTCTCCAAACGGGAGACGCATTGGATTTACCTGACAGAGTCTTTGCACCCTAAAGGGTTAAACATTGATTTAGATATCAATTGTTTTATCAGCAATTACTGACAGTGGCAATTGGTTTTAACTTGATGGTTCTAGTGGTTTTGAATTTCCTATTATGTCTGTTTGAATTTAATATTATGTCCTTTTTCATTTTTAATATATTTATTATATGGATCTGGTGGGTTTTAGAATGTATATGTATATTATTACATTCTTTAGTTTTAAACCTCAATAATGTAATGCTGGCTATTTTTTTTAATGAATATTTTAAAGTAAATAGACTTCATCCTTTTACTAATATTTTGCATTTCAATGCCTTTATTGCCATTTCTGTTTTAGTCTAATGTGTCACATATTAATTGTTTTTATTACCATATGCTGATGAGGTGATATTCAGTTTTATTAATCGTGGAATTATATATGTACAATGGAAGGCATTGTCCAATGTACGGTTAGAGATCAGCGCATCTGGGCTGACACCTAAAAGATGTAGGCACATTAAGACGTTCCGCTTTTGTGTTTATCCAATGACATGGGAATTAGCCACTCCTTGTATGGGCGTGTCGCTGAGTGCACGTAGTGAGGAGAGGGTGTTATTCCTTCGGAGGATGTGACATATTTGTTTGGGCGGAAGTACTGCATTGATGCCATTGGTGCGCAGGGCGGAGTAGGAGTATTTCCGGTTTCCTGTTCTCGGAGGGCGATCATTTGCGCCTGCGCTGCCATGGCTTTATATATTGGTGGACCGTGCCGCACACTCACGCCCTCAGTGGAAGTCCGGGATGACGAAACGCGTCAAGGTGTGAGTGCGCGCTCGCCATAGTGACGCTGGATGCCAAGCCGAGCCACGCTACAAGCTCCGGACGGTTTGAGGCTGCACGGATAGCAGTGCGGAGAGACCGCGGTTTTACATTTGCAATGCCTCCATTACTTGCTCATTTGTAAGTAGGATTGGGATGGGAGCGGGGTGTTTGGTGTTTATCTGTTGCATTCAATAAACATACAGAATTACGCTATGTGCCCCCGCTCTGCATTTGTTTTTGATTCCATGATACGGTTTATGTGAGTGGATTCTAAGGAGGCTGGATTTGGTCTGGATACCACAGCTTTACGGATGGGATATCGATTTAAAGAGATTCTCTGAGTGTGACAGGCGTGTGTTGCTCTACAGTCCGGTGAGTGTTCATTGCGAGGGGGAGCACGGTGATTGGTGGAGGCTATCAGGGAGACTTGGGATTCCTTCACACCCCTCCTGCATGTTCGTTATTTACTTGGACTGTAATTAGCTGGAACTGTTACATGCTCTGACGTTGATGCAAGTGGTATCACAAGAAAAGTACACTGATATATGTATGGTGTAATGAGCCAATTCAAGCGCTGCTAGTGTTATAGACCCCTCACTTATGTTGGATTCGCTGTACTCTAACGGTAGACTTAAATCCTTCGCTCACCTATCTACTGAATTCCACCTCAAACCATCAGAATGGCTTCACTATGGCCAAATTGCTACATGCATACGCCAAAATCCCCATTTACGAGCACAGATCCCTACAGCACTATGGACATACCTATCTTCTACCTCACCAACAAGCAAAGGCATTTCACTGTTCTACTCCCTGCTTGGAGAAAAATGCACATTCTGGAAAACCCCTCCTCTCGTAAAATGGGAACAAGACTTGGGGGCCCTATTCACCTCTCAACAATGGTCAAAAGCTTTTACCTCAGGTCACCAAGCCACCCTTAGCGCTTCACTCAGAGAGCTGCAGGTTAAGATTTCCCTCAGATGGTATATCACTCCATCACTTCTAGCAAGATTCAAAAGCAATTCCCCGGCCACCTGTTGGAGGGGATGTGGACACATAGGTACACTCAAACACATTCTCTGGGACTGCCCATCCATAACCAAGCTGTGGGCTGAGGTGTTTCATCTACTCTCCAAAATTACTCAATTACACATTCCTCCATCCCCTGAATTAGCCCTCCTGAACCTGACGATAGAATGCATCACAGTGCGGTCGCGTAAGGTTACTATCCACTTGCTCCTGGCAACCAGAATTTCCATTACAAGAAAATGGAAATGCAGTCAACCCCCCCCCCCCCCCTCTCTCACGGAGATCATAAATACCACACAGACTCACCACATATATGAACTGCTTATGACTCGTTTGTTCGACTCATACCAGAATGAAATACTCAAATGGCAACAATGGACAGCTTGGTACAAAGCACACTTCGCCAATTGACAGCTTTTCTCTTATCCAAGCTTTTTTTACACAAACCTGCACTTCTGACTGTGGCTGCTAGATGGCATTAGAGTATTATCCAAGATTATTATTTTAATGTGATGATTATTTGCATGTCAATTCCTTTTCAAACACTGGGTGGCACTGCTTGTATTCCATAAATCTGTCAAAGATACCTGCTAAATTTTTTTGCTTTTTCTTCCCCTTGTTGACCTTTTACTTATGTTACATTTGAATATTGATTGTCTGCTACAACATTCATGTAACCTGCATTCTTTTTGAAACTCAATAAAAATTATTTAAATAAAAAAAAATAAAAAGTGCAATGTGACTGCACCAATATTATAGATAATAGACAAAAGTGAGACAAAATTTCTATATAAAAAATTGTCTGGTGCAAAAAAAGTGCATGTGCAATGTACAAATTTAAATATCTCAAAAAGGTGTTGGAAATATAAAAGATTACATAAAAAATGTGAATCATAGTGCAAATCTCAAAAAAGTGCAAATTTGAGAAAATTGACCAGCATCCTGAAAATTTTTTGTGTAACATTTTTTGCAATTTTTTGCACTTTATACAAAAAAATTTCAGGATGCTGTACACTGAAACAGATACTATTTTTGTTTCACTTTTAAAAAAAAATGTTTGTGTCTAAATTCAAACTGTTATTGATATTATTTAGGGGATTTTAAGGTTTTGCGCTGATTGTCACATTCTTCCCACTTCAATGCAATTGTTTTATACGCTATAAGTAACAGCCTATTAATAGGTGTTATGATATCAGGTGCAAATATTTCTTCATCTAGATAACCCAAGAGGCCTAGCTTAGGGTCTAGATCTACATGGGTTTGGTAGGCGTGGTTAACTGTATTCACTAAGTTGTGCCAGTACCTAAACAGTTCAGGGCATCTCCATAACATGTGAAGTAAGTTCGCACTGTTGACATTCGATTGCGCCCCATCAAAACAACTTAAGTGGGGCTCTATATGTTCTATCGATGATAAATAATTGGGATAAACGTTGCTGTGACGATACTGACATGGAAGGCACCTGCTCCAAAATATTCTGCCAAACCTCATTGAATATATCTCCCAGGTCTTTCTCCCAAGCTTTTCTACCTGGACAAGTAACCGCCCACCGATACTGTCCCATTAAGTAACTATAAATGGAAGATATGAGGCCCTTTTTCTCAAAAGATCTTCCAATAGAATCTATAAGTGGCATGGGGCGTACCTCCGGTGTAACATGGTTAAATTGAGCCTGAAGGGCACGTCATAATTGTAGATAGAAAAATCTACGAGATGGCAGTGGATAAGATGCTCGCAAATCCTGGAATGATCTAAGGGTATTCTGAGTTTACAGCTGGGCAACATATTGAATCCCTGATTTATTGCCAGTATTCCAACCCCTCTAGCTTGCATACAGCATTTCCTCCTGATTCTCATTCCACCAAAGCGGTGTATGTGCTGATATTCCCGTAAACTGCATGATTCATCTAATTTCCTGCCATACCTTATGCATAACAGGGTAGGGCTACTAGAGGCAAGCGCAAAAGAACCTGACTCCAATTGAGCTAAGAAATGGTAACTGGAAGTTCTGCCTAGCAATACCGACTGTACAGGGTCTGACCAATTTTCTGCCCCAATCTAGCAAACTGCTGAAGTTGGGCTGCTGGAAAATATAGTCTTGCATGAGGCACTGCCAGACCCCCCCCCCCCCCCCACATCTTTAGGTAGCTGAAGTGTCAATAAGCAAATCCTAGGGTTTTGCCCTCTCTATATAAGTAGATAGTCTAATAAAATTTGATTTAGACATAAAAAGCTATTTATCATATAATAGAGATATACTGTACCTATCATTTTTATAGATGTATTTAACCACTTCTGGACCGGAAGGTTTTACCCCCTTAATGACCAGGTAATTTTTTGTGATACGGCACTGCATTACTTTAACTGACAATTGTGCAGTCTTGCGACAATGTACCCAAATAAAATTGATGTCCTATTTTTCCCATAAATAGAGCTTTCTTTTGGTGGTATTTGATCACCTCTGTGGGTTTTATTTTTTTGCGCAATAAACAAAAAAAGAGTGTCAATTCTGAAAAAAAAAACAATATTTTTTACTTTCTGCTATAAAACACAGCCAATAAAAAATTAAACAATCAAATATTTTCATCATTTTAGGCCAATATGTATTCTGCCACATATTTTTGGTAAAAAAAATCTCAATAAGTGTATAATGATTGGTTTGCGCAAAAGTTAATGTGTCTACAAACTAGGGGATAGATTGATAGCATTTTTATCGATTTATTAATTTTTTTACTAATAATGTCAGCGATAAGTGATTTTTAGCGCCCCTACTTGCTATCACACGAAAAAATGTGCATGTATGTGGTTTCTCGTAATAGAGCCGACCTGCCGCAGTAAAAGTGCAGCGGCTGTTCAGCAAGTGGTTAACATTAAATATTTGAATGTAAAGGGAGCGCTGATAAATAAATAAATAAATAAGCTGCAACTAAATCCAATTACCCTGTAGGATAAATATGTGTACAAATTGATAAATATATAGTGCGCTAAAATTTAAACAGTGCATACAAATGGGTGTAAAAACCAAATGATTAAATAAGATAAAATGGGATCTTGAACACAAACAGTCCATAAAAAAGTTCATAAAGTCCTAAAGTGCAAATAATCACATCGGTGCTTATATGAAGGATCCCACTTCAACAAGTGAACTCAACAACAAAAGGTGCTTGCTTTGAAAGGTGCAGGTGTTCCCCTTACCAGACGGGTGAAAATAAGGTGCAATAAAACTCTCCAAACGAGCATAGGCGCAGTGATAAAGATAGACCAGCTCTGCCCACCTCGTGAGCAGTCAAGAGTGTATACCTCTTACCAGATCAGATTAAGGCATAGGTGTAAATAACCACTGGATATCCTTTCCACCATCAACTGTGTCTATATTGGATGTTCCCCCAATTTTGGCTTCCTGTTGTACCGTAGAGGTGAAAACTTCGCCCCAGTATTGCAGGTATACCCCAAAATGAAAAGAGGGGGGACTAATAGTGCATTATCCTTTATGCTTTTATTCCGAAAAAGACCAGATACACTTACATTTGAGATGAAACAAAAACGCTTTGCTGGAACCCTGTTGCTCCGTGGCCGCCTGCAGTGCAGTCCGCGGATTGGTTAGTGATGGCGCGCCTCCTCTCTGACGTGTTTCCTCCGAGCTGACTTCTACTGAGATAGGAGGGATCATTTTTATCTCTACCGAGATATTGATGGCATTTTTATCGATTTATTAATTTTTTTTACTAATAATGGCAGCGATAAGCGATTTTTAGCGCCCCTACTTGCTATCACACGAAAGAATGTGCATGTATGTGGTTTCGCGTAATAGAGCCGACCTGCCGCAGTAAAAGTGCAGCGGCTGTTCAGCAAGTGGTTAACATTAGAAAAAAGTATGCAACATTCATTAATAAAATGCATTAGTTTGCAGAACATGTAAAAAACACTACAAAACAGGAAAGATAAGTAATATCATTAGCATCAAAAGCAGCTACTCACGTTTGCCAATTGTTTCTTTTTACACACATACCAATGGGATCTTGGCTAAGTCCTGCACCCTCTAGGGACCACCAAGCATTTTTTATTATCGAACGGCGACTATGCTGACATAAGTTACTAATAGACGTTCGCCTATTTGATGGTGCTTCCCGTTCACCACGGCGAGGTCTTAATTGTTTCAAATAGGAGCAATTAAGAGTCTAACAGTTTGATGCTTCACCTTATTCTTAGTAAAACAACCCCACTGTTTGGAGCCATTATTATTATTTGTTTTTTTGTATTATTGATTTGTGCACACAGCAGCACAACACTAGATTTATATTTATTATTACTCAGCCCTAACCAGGACTTGGAATGGGGACACAGCAAAAACTGAGCAACAGATGAAAGAAAGAAAAGCTGTTCTGTGGTGAGAGTAGTTAATGCTATTTATTTGTACTATCCCATACTTCACCTTAAGTGCCGGTTCACACTTGTGCGATGCGGGAACGCTGCGAATATACAGCGTGTTCCAGCATCGCATCCGCACATCTGGCAGTTCACACTGCCATATGCAATACGCAGGGGGTGTCAATTAAAAGTTAACGACACCCCCACTTGCGATCGCATATCGCAGTGCGATCTGCAAGTTCGCACAGAATCGGATCACACAAGTGTGAACCACTGTGCGATCCGATTCTGATGCGGCTCAAAAAAAGCCTCATGTGCGAGTTTGCTGCGGATGCGAATTAATTCAGCCATACAAAGTGTATGGCTGAACTCGCATCCGTACATGAGATCGTATGTAATTTAGGAGCAGTGCGCTCTGAATTACAAGCGATCTCGCAAAACGTACAAGTGTGAACCGGCACTTAATGCAGTGACGTCTGAGGGCCCGAAGATCACAGGCATTCAATATTGTGTTTCAGCCTTGTCCCTTGCACACAGAGGTTTCTCCGGATTCTCAGAATCTTTTGATGATATTATGTACAGTATCTCACAAAAGTGAGTACACCCCTCACATTTTTGTAAATATTTTATTATATCTTTTCATGTGATAACACTGAAGAAATCACACTTTGCTACAATGTAGAGTAGTGAGTATACAGCTTGTATAACAGTGTAATTTTGCTGTCCCCTCAAAATAACTCAACACACAGCCAATGTTTAAACCACTGGCAATAAAAGTGAGTACACCCCTAAGTGAAAATGTCCAGATTGGGCCCAAAGTGTCCAAGTTTTGTGTGGCCATCATTATTTTCAAGCACTGCCCTTATGCAGGCCATACACGTTTCGAATTTCGTACGATTTGTCGTTCGATAAACGCAAGCGCCAGTCGTGCACATCATCGAGTGTACCATCAATGTGATTCGAAAATCGTACGACAAAACACTTCTTCCTTCTGCCAGTATAGGAAGTGATGCAATGTTGTCTTGACCTTTTAAACACACCTCCACTGGGCACTCCCCCTACAGTTAAAAGTCGGATCGTGTCATTTGCGAACAGAGCAATCATTCGCTACAGCATACGACTATTCTCAGCAATAAAATGCCATTCAAGAGGTATAATAGGTATCAGAAAATGGCAGCAATGGTTATTGCATTGATTGCTTTGGAGGAGGAGAAGAAAAATAGAAGGAAGAGCAGAGTGTGGGCCAAAGACTGGCTCATGCAACGAGAGCAATTTTCACATGTAAACCTGCTAACAAACCTCAGAGAAAATAATCCTGAGGATTACCGTAATTATTTGCGGATGACCCAGCAGTCCTTTGACATGCTATTAGCTCTTGTGCAGCCACATATCACCAAAAGGGACACCTGCATGAGAAAATCTATTAGTGCAGAGGAGAGGCTCATGGCAACCCTGCGTTTTTTGGCAACAGGCAGGTCTTATGAAGATCTGAAGTTCACCACTGGAATCTCTGCCCAATCCTTGGGAAGAATCATACCTGAGACGTGTCAGGCCATAGTGAAGGTGCTCCAGACACAGTATTTAAAGGTAATTATAAAAATTACAACTTAAATTAGTAAGAATATTACTGCAAACATAAGTCAAATTTTGTGAGTACATCAATTTTATAAAAAAAATATGTAACTTCCTGTACACGGTTGTCTGAAAAAGTTTGTATTTTCTTAAATGAATACATACCCATTTCCAAATCATTATTATGAAAATATATAATTCTTAAACAATAACCAATAAAAAAGGAACAAATACACCAAAGAAATGCAATAATATTGAGCAAAATATCTAGAAGTTTTTTTTACAGATTTGTGTATTGGGGGCCATGAAACCAAGAACCTTGAGGTGGTTCAGGACGCACTGACCAGCTTGGGTTTCCCTGTGTTTGAGACATATTTGGGTGCCAATATTGGCCAGATGTTACAGGTGGAGCAGATGTTATAGGTGGAGCAGATGTTACAGGTGGAGGAGATGTACATGCCTGATACCCTATTATATCTGTGTTAGGTGTAAGATTGCCCTTTAGTCCAATGGCAATCATTTTATGCATTAAAGCTTCACAAATGTCTTGTTGCTCCATGGACATTCTCCGTAATTTGTGTGCAACCAGATGACCCACAGCATCACATTCATCATCTTTCTGCTTCATGATAGATGATGCATCCTTCAGCAAACTGGCAGTATCGTAGTCGAGATTTCTCTTCTTTCCTCTTTGAGTTCTCTGAGTTGATGTTCCTGGCTGCTCTGATACTGGGCTTGGTGTATCCTATAGAAAAAAAAAAAAATTAAGAAGAAAATATGATCACTAATTATCATTAAAACATGTTTCTCTTACGTCCTCCGACAGTCGCCGCCTCTTCATATTTGTCACAATGGGGTATTAGACTTTGCTCCGAAGGAGTAGCTAGGCAACAGAATATGTTAACATTAAAGCTTTTAACATATCCCACCCTCAAGGGGTGGTCCCCTCAGTCAATACCCTCCTACTTCCTGCAACCATATCTCAGTTTCAATGTCTAGCTTGTCAGGAGTAGCTGGTTCTCTCTGTGCTGGGGCTTTGTGCCCCAGCCTCTTTCTTCTTTTTTGATTTTTTGTTTGAGTTTTTTCTCTCTCTTTACTTAGCTGTTCTTTTTGTCAGCATTAGTTAGTTCTTCTGACGAAGAGGATCATGCGGGCTGGGTCTCGGGCTGATCCCCCTGGTCGCAGGTCGTGGGTCAGTGGCTTCCCAGCCTGCCATCGAGCGTTCAGCCAGGTAACGCTCCTGGCACAGTGAACGACCCATCCCTGTTCGGTGCAGGGATGATTGGTGAGGTGGCTACCTCACTGGACGCTGTGCGGTTTCTTAACCCCCATTTTGTGCGTCTTGTATGCGACTCTCCCTGCCTCATGTGCAGCGGCTTGTTCGCCTGTGCGGGTCCCCCACACCATTGAGAGGTAAGTGTATCTATGTGGGGACCTGTCTGTCTGGGGGGGTGTCAGTCTGGGACTGTGTAACCTGCCTCTGTTCACACTGTTTGTCTCCCTATCACTCTGCTGCATGCTGCGGGCTGCAAGGGGGGGGTGGAGCTGTGTGACACTGTCTGTGTCAGCCTTGTTCAGTGTGAGAAGCTGTGTGCTGTGGGGCATGTTTTGTGGCATGTTTGGGCACAATACAGTGATCGCTGCGGCGATCTGCCATGTTTTTTATATATGGATGGTGTTATGTGCATTACTGTACTGTAGGAGCGGCGCCATTTTGCCTGCACTCGCTCCGGCCGCATGTTCTACATGCATGGCGGCCATTTTCTTGTAGCCTCCCATAGGCTTTAATAGAGCGCCCTGGTCTCATCACTTCCTCTTCTCCTGGGTACACCGATCGAGGCAGCAGCAGCGGCGAGGGTCTCCTCAGGTTTTATCCTTCTGTTTCTTGCTATATCCATTGCCTGTGTCAGTTTATTGACCCTGTGGGGGTCTCATTGTGCTTGTGTGTGGTGCAGTGGGCTGCGCTCGCCGCGCTTGTTAAAGGGGCAGTTAACCCGTTATTCTCCGGCATATCATATTGGGGCAATGGATTCTCAGGAGGGCAAATTTCCTGCCACCTTGGTGGAAAGCCAGGGGAACGCTGTTTCCCCCCCAGGGGGGGATTTGGCCACTATTGTGGCCGGCCTTGCTGCTCAGGTGCAGATGCTGGTGGCTGCTCAATCTACTAAAAGACCCAGAGTTTCTATTTCCTCTGATTCTGAGGGTGAAGGTGATGGGGCTGTTATGGCGGGGGTCTCCTTATCGGGGTCCCGCTCCTCCCTGGATCTAGTGGGGTCCGAGGTGGAGGCTGAGGTTGAGGGGGTTGATAATTCTCCCCCTGGCTCGCCTGAAGAGCTTGCAATCATGGATGAATTGATTGCTTCCATAAAACAAACGCTGCGTTTGCAGGATGAAGTGTGTCCCCCCGCTGCCTTGGCGGCTTATGGGACGCAGAGAAAACGCAGGACGCCGCAGGTTTTTCCCTGCAATGATGATTTTCAGCGCGCTGTTAAGGAACAGTGGCGCAATTTACGCAAACCTTTTGCTGTGCCAAGTAGGTTCAAGCTGCGTTATCCTTTTTCGCCTTCCACTGATGAACGGTGGTGTGTACCACCCCCGGTGGATCACGCAATTGCGGTTTTGAACAAATCCACTGCGATTCCTGCGATTCCCCGGTGTTCCGTGATGCCACGGATAGAAGAATGGAGTCTCTTGCCCGTCATACTTATTCTGTTACAGGTTCTATGCTTAAAGCTCTGTTTGCCTCTCTCATGGCGGGCCAGGCTGTCGCAAGTTGGACGCAGATGCTTAGGCGCGTCCTAGTGGCCGATTCGGCCTCGCCGGTGACCCTGGATATGGTGGATCAAATCCACCAGGGTGTCATGTATCTGTGTGATGCGGACTTGTACACAGCGTGGCGGTGTTGTCTCGCCGCCTGGTTTGGTTGAAGTGTTGGTCGGTGGACCAATCTTCACATAAGACCTTAGCCAATCTACCTTATGATGGGTCTCTCCTTTTTGGGGAGTCCTTGGATGTGTTGATTAAGGGGATCACCGGAGGTAAGAGCACTCTCTTGCCCCATTTCCCCAAGGCTAAGGGGGCTTCTGGGAAGAAGCATGCTAATTTTCGGCCCCCTCAGGGGTCCTTTCGTGCCTTTCGGTCGCACTACAAGGGCAAACCGTTCAAGGGACAAGGCTCTCAAAAGAAGCCCTGGTCTGGTAAACAGAAGTCCGGTCAGTCCGGACCCGCTGCCCATAACAGTGCGGCCTGAAGGGGCGCCCTCACCCAGTTTTGGGGTGGGGGGACGCTTGCTCGGCTTTCTTCAACCCTGGTTGGCCCGCGTGCGGGACAGGTGGGTTCAGGGGATCGTTCGATCTGGTTACAAGATCGAGTTTCTCTCTCGGCCGGAGAGCAGATTTTTTCCCTCAAATCTTCAACTGTCTCCAGAGCGTTTACGGGACCTGCACCTGGCGGTGCGAGACCTGAGGGCTCAGGGAGTGGTGGTTCCGGTGCCTCATCGGGACAGATTTCGGGGGTTTTATTCCAATCTGTTCACCGTGCCCAGGAAGGAGGGCAAGGTTCGTCCAATTCTGGACTTGAAGGCTCTAAACCGCTCTGTGCGGGTTCGCAAGTTCCGCATGGAATCCCTGCGGTCGGTGGTGGCTGCCCTGGTTCCAGGGGAATTCATGGCCTCCATCGATTTGAAGGATCTTCATATCCCCATTTTCGAGGGTCACCAGAGGTACCTTCGATTCGCCATTGAGGAGGATCACTACCAGTTCGTGGCGTTACCTTTTGGTCTCGCCTCGGCTCCTCGGGTTTTCACCAAGGTGCTTGCACCGGTTCTGGCATTATTGAGAGCCCAGGGCATCTCTGTCCTGGGGTATCTGGACGACATTCTGGTTCGGTCTGCGACCAGCCAGGGTCTGGAGAAGGACCTGTCTGTCACGATGCAAACTCTGCAGGAGTTTGGTTGGACGATAAATTTTCCAAAGACGACACTGAGTCCGTCGGTTCGTCTTCCCTACCTGGGAATGATCCTGGACTCGGTTCAGGCGAAGGTCTTCCTGCCGGAAGACAAACTCGGAACTCTTCAGGAGGAAGTCAGGTCCCTCAGGGACTTTCCGCACTCGTCTCTGCGGACATGCATGAGATGTCTGGGATTGATGGTCTCGGCCTTCGAGGCGATTCCCTTCGCCCAGTTTCACACGCGGGGTCTCCAAGCGGAGATCCTGTCCAGGTGGGACGGGCGACCTCAATCTCTGGATCTTCAAATCTCGTTGGGCCATCGCACCAGAAGGGACCTTCTGTGGTGGCTCCAGTCCCCGATGGTGTCGGGGGGCAAGTCTTTTCGTCCTATCTCGTGGACGGTGATCACCACGGATGCCAGCCTGTCGGGCTGGGGTGGTGTTCTGGGCGTTCTGTCCGCCCAGGGAACTTGGTCGGAGGGGGAGTCCTCCCTTCCGATCAACATTCTGGAATTGCGTGCGATAAATCTCTGTCTTCATCGTTGGACGGACCGGCTGCAGGGCTGCCCGGTTCGGGTGCAGACGGACAATGCCACGGCGGTGGCCTACATCAACCACCAAGGGGGCACCAGGAGTGCCCGAGCGGCTCGAGAAGTGGCCGACATTCTGTCCTGGGCCGAGACTCATGTCCCGGCGATAACGGTGGTTCACATTCCGGGGGTGGAGAACTGGCAGGCGGACTATCTGAGTCGCCAGACCCTGGATCAGGGGGAATGGTCTCTCCACCCAGCTGTCTTCCAGATAATGTGCGCAAAGTGGGGTCTTCCAGGTGTGGACCTGTTCGCGTCTCGTCTCAACAACAAGGTGAGAAGGTTCGTGGCAAGGACGCGCGACCCTCGGGCAGACGCGTCGGACGCGTTAGTGGCCCCGTGGCATCAGTACAAGCTGATGTACGCGTTTCCACCGATTCAGTTGCTGTCCAGGTTCCTTCGCAGGTTACACTCGGAACGCAGCACGGTGATTCTTGTGGCGCCGGATTGGTCACGCCGGTCCTGGTACGCAGACCTCGTGAATCTGGCGGTCGACGCCCCGTGGCGTCTGCCTCTTCGAGACGATCTCCTGTCTCAAGGGTCGATATGCCATCCTGCTTTACAGTCGCTGGCTTTGACGGCCTGGTTGTTGAGACCGAGGTCCTGAAGGAGAGGGGTCTCTCCCCTGAGGTCGTTCATACCTTGATCAACGTGAGGAAGTCTTCCTCGGGGAAGGTTTACTACCGTACTTGGAAGGCCTATTTTGCCTGGTGTGAGTCCAGGGGGTTTTCACCCCGCACGTACTCGGTTTCCCGAGTGTTGTCCTTCCTTCAAACAGGTGTCGATCAGCGTTTGGCGCTGGCTACGATAAAGGGTCAGGTGTCTGCGCTGGCCGTTCTTTTTCAACGTCCCGTGGCTTCCAATTCCTTGGTTGGCACTTTTGTTCAGGGAGTGCGGCATCTGGTTCCTCCTAGGAGGGATCCTCTGCCCCCTTGGGACTTGAATCTCGTTCTATCTGTGTTACAACGTGCTCCTTTTGAACAGATCAGGGAGATCTCGTTGTCTATGTTGTCCAAAAAGGTCGCCTTTTTGGTTGCGATCACTTCGGCTCGCAGAGTGTCGGAGCTGGCGGCTTTGTCCTGCAAGTCTCCGTATCTGGTTATTCACTTGGATAAGGTGGTCTTGCGACCTAATCCTTCTTTTCTTCCGAAGCGAGTTTCGGAATTCCATCTCAATGAGGATATTGTCTTGCCTTCGCTGTGCGCGAAGCCTAAACATCCGAAAGAGGTGAGACTACATTCTTTGGATGTTGTTCGGGCGATAAGGGTTTACCTTAAATCGACTGAGTCTTTTCGAAAGACGGATTCCTTGTTTGTTCTTCCAGAGGGTCCACGGAAGGGCATGGCGGCGTCGGCCTCTACCATCGCCAAATGGATCAGGCAGACCATTGAACAGGTCTATGCTTTGCAGGGGAAGGTTCCCCCTGTGCCTGTGAAGGCGCACTCTACTAGATCTCTGAGTACGTCTTGGGCCTGTCGTCATGGGGCTTCTGTAGCCCAGGTGTGTAAGGCAGCGACCTGGTCGACCGTACACACTTTCACAAAATTCTACAAGGTAGATGTTCAGGCATCGGCGGATGCTTCCTTTGGCCACAAGGTTCTTAGTGCGGCTGTTCCCTAGGATCACCTGTTGGGATCCCTGGCTGTTGGGATATGTCTTTTATCCCCTGGTTATTTGTTTTTCCTGGGTTGTTGCTCCTGTTGAGCAAGTTTTTTCCTATTGCCCAGCTGGTTTCCTTCCTTTGGTAAGGTTCCTTTCTTTGATGCGGAGACTGCGTTGCCTTACGGCGCGGATGCGTTTCCCACCCCTCATGTTTGCACTGCTTTGGGACGTCCCCATGGTGACGAATATGAAGAGGCGGCGACTGTCGGAGGACGTAAGAGAAAACGGAATTTTTGTAAAATCTTACCTGTAAAATTCCTTTCTCTGAGTCCTCCGACAGTCGCCGCCCCCGCCCCTCTTTTGGGGTTTTGGTTATATACTCTACTGCTATTCCACTGAAACTGAGATATGGTTGCAGGAAGTAGGAGGGTATTGACTGAGGGGACCACCCCTTGAGGGTGGGATATGTTAAAAGCTTTAATGTTAACATATTCTGTTGCCTAGCTACTCCTTCAGAGCAAAGTCTAATACCCCATTGTGACGAATATGAAGAGGCGGCGACTGTCGGAGGACTCAGAGAAAGGAATTTTACAGGTAAGATTTTACAAAAATTCCGTTTTTAATTTTTTTATATCTTGCCAACAGTTTCCTTCTAAATCTGAAGAATGGAAAGAAGTTGCCAAAGAATTCCAGGACATGTGGAATTTCCCCAATTGTGGTGGCGCAATTGATGGGAAACATGTGAGAATTACACCACCAGCACATTCAGGATCCTATTTTTACAACTATAAAGGGTTCTTCAGCATAATTCTAATGGCAATTGTGAATGCCAAATATGAATTTATGTACTTGGATATAGGGAAAAATGGAAAAAACTCAGATGGAGGTGTGATAGAGCGCAGTCCATTTATGCATCGATTAAAAGAAGGAATGTTCCATCTTCCAGTGAGACAGTTGAGGGCCTTAATTTTGTGTTCATTGGGGACGATGCATTTGCCTTACATGAACACCTGTTGAAACCCTATCCCTTGCACAATTTAACTGCTCCCCAGAAAATCTTTAATTATAGATTGTCTAGGGCGAGAAGGGTGGTAGAAAATGCACTTGGGATCATGGCCAGCAGATTCCGCATTTTCCACACCGCCATTAATGTTACAGTTGAAAAAATTGACATAATAGTGGAGTGCTGCTGTATGTTACACAATTATTTAAGAAGCACAACTGTGTCATATATGCCATCAACTGCAGTTGATATTGAAGATCTTACCAGTGGCACAATTGTGCCAGGTGATTGGCGAAATGACAGCAGCGGCATGGTAAATTTAGCTCCTGCAAGGCCTAGGCTACCAACTGCAAATGCACGTCAAAATCGCATTCATTACACAGATTATTTTATGGGTAGTGGTGCAGTTGCATGGCAGGATCGCATATAATCATATGTATTATATTTTGTAAGAAATGACTTGCTCTAAATAAAGACAGCTTAATAAATCATATACAATATATGAGTATTCTTTATTCTAGTTTTTGTTACATTCTACTATGACTGGCCCATGAGGCAGAAGGACCCCTGACCCTATAGTTGTTTCATTGGGCCCTCCAACCCCCCCCCCCCCCAAAGAAAAAACATTGTGAATTAAACGAAAATTTGGATATACCTGTGTCTGAGTCAGTGTCTGTGACATTTCCTCTGCTTCTGGGTCAGATATCAAACTGGAGTCTGATGCAGCACTTGGTGGCAGAGTGCAATGGGACTCTCTTGGATCATCTGTGTCAGCGAGAAACATCAGGTCTTTGAAGTACCACAAACGTGGGACATAGACATCATCAGCCCCTGCTCCAGATTTCTTGGACGCTTGTATTTTTTTATATTCCTTTTTAAAAACAGTCCGCAAGTTAGCAATCTTGTGCTTTTACATATAGGTCAGTTGGATCTTTGCAAACCTCTTTACATAGCTCCTTTAGTTCTTTGATGGCCTCATCACGCTTATATCTATTAGAATAATCCCTGGATTTCACATCCCATAAGCACGAAAATTCTCTGTATTTATCAATGAATTGGGGAAGGAACTCAGTAGATGTGAATGTGAGAGGCATTTTCCTTTAAAAAAATAAAAAAATATATATATATTTTACTAAGTTACCTTGCAAAGCCTTGTTATACATGTGTAAAATATAACACATAATGATTTAGCACATTAATAATGACTAAATAAGAAGAATAAATAATACTTAAGACAATAGAACTAACAAGATATGAAAGTTTCATGCAGCCTGTTCATATAATGGATGAGCCATGTGCCATGAATCGTGACTGAGAAAAGTTTGGACAGGAGTGAGGTCTAATTTTTATCCTTTTTGAACAGCTCCTATACTGCAAAAGGACTTCTATCAGTAATAAAATAGCATATATTTACATTATAACACAGTATTTCCGTAGAAAAAGTGAAATATGCAATGGAGAGTCAGCATTTTGAACTTACCTCAGGGATGTGTGTTCCGCGTTTTCTGCACGAATATACTTTCCTACGTCCCGAAAAGTCGCTGCATATTCGTGCAATGCGCACGTGCGTTATATACCATGTACAGGCCCCGCCTCTTCTTTCTTTCGGGGGCTTGTGGGAGAAATCATGGCAGAGGGACAAGACATGGCAGCTTCTCAGAGCGAAAGATCTGGGACAGATGAGGAGCAGGAAATCGTGGAGGTGGAAGAAGGTCACCAGACAACCATTGTGACAAGCCCCAGGAAGAAGAAAGCCACCAACATGTCTTTGGAGGAGATGGTGGACATGGTGAACATTCTTCAAAAGAAGGATTATGACTGTCGCAAACAAGTCTACCCTAAAAAAATGTGAGAAAAGATCAAATTCTGGAGAAAGTTATACGTGTCCTACAGAAAAACCATGGTGTTGAACGCACTAAAGATCAAGTGAGAAAACGCTGGTCTGACTTAAAATCCAGAGAATCCCATCAGCTAAGGAAAATCAATAAAATTCTTCAAAAAAGTAAGTATAAACTTTTTAACAAGAATGTATGATGTTCTTGGGTTTTTCTGTGTGAGTGTATGTTCTGTATATGCCATGTGACATGTGCATGCAGAGAGTGCATACTACACAGCTTGCATCATTGGGATTTTCTATGCATATCTATAGTGTATTTTTGTCTTCTATACAGAAATAATATGCATAGTGTGATTGCATTTAAATATATGTATAGTATTTGAAGTTAAATACATGTATTTATTAATTTTCAAAGGACATTCTAGAAAGGCCCATGCAGAGGCGGGAAATGAACAGCAGACAAGTGCAGAGTCTGAGATGACGACTGACACAACACTGATATGTCTCACACCAGTTGAAGGCAGTGATTGGAGCAGCATTGCCACCAGTTCAGGTACATAACCAAATGTCACATAAACGTATGCTCATTATAACGTTTATACTGTGATTTTTATGATTTTTCATGTTTTCTTATAGGCTTTACAATGTCTACTGCTGGCAGTTCTTCATTCACTTCTGCATCTGCAAACCGCATGATTGCTGATTTAATGCAAATCAATTCAGATATTGAGAAAGTTTGCAATGAAATGAAATCGTTTCAAGGCAGGATTTCTGATGTGATAGACCAATTAGCAAAGGTTTAAATACTCTGGAAACAAAAATTTTTTTTTAAGACCATGTTTCGTTATGGCACTTTAAAAAATAAAAATGGTTGTTATAAAGTAGGGGCCCATTCACACTGTACGCATGCACCCACGTACTCCATTCTGCTGAAAGGGGGGTCCACCCCCAAATCCCCTATGAGCAGGTGTCTGACAGCTCTGTCTCTGCTCTTTGTGCATAGACAGAGCTGTCAGAACCCCACCGTTCTCTTTTGGGGACCACCTGTCCATTTTCATCATATCCATCCGATCCGCCTGACAGATGTAAATGATAATTTCCATCCGTCAGGCTTTGATCGGGTTGGATAGCAGCGGATGTCAGTGGACATGTTTCCACTGACATTCGCTGCATGGAACATTCCAATGAGTTCCGCCTGACAACATGACAGGCAAATCTCATTGGATTGTGTGAAAGGGCCCTGCTCTGACTTGCACTTTATTAAAAATACAATTGCACTATGTGACTGTTTATGTACTTTTGTACTGTTAAATTTTGGCTGTATGTACATATTTACTAACTATATTGATGTACATATGTACAAGCTTTTAAGATCCTAAATAAGGAAATGTTTGTGTGCTGGACATGCGCAACTACACTTTTTGTTTATTGTTCATCAATAAATTGATGGTTATTTTGAAATTGGTTTCAAGTGTCTTTATTTCATGCATTATGTGATATCAACTGTATAGTACAGCTATTGATCTTTATGGTAGTATAGACAATGACATTCTCATCAAAATAATCTACTGTTAAAATGACAATTAGGATAACCATATGTTATTAATGACAAACAATATTGGAACATATACATCCTGCAGAAAGAAAACTTGCTGTACCATTTATTCTGCAGCTGTACAACAATGCAGTGGGTCCGTTTATTGAAAAAAGGTGTTAAAACTCAATTTGCAATACACATACTTTTGTGTTTACACTTTTCATGCACACATATTGGCCTCTTAGCAGAGTTTGCTTGAACATATAATATTTGATGTATTGCGGTTTTTCGGCCGAACAGTCGTCCGTGTTGATATTCTTTTTATTTACCTTCCGGGTCATTCTTTTCGGAAACATGCGCAGTTGTGTGTTGTTCTGTGGAATCGAACGACTAAACCACTAATGATACGAAAATTGGACAAATTTCGCGGAAAAACCCAACATGTTGGATATGTGAATTTTTGCTGTCGTACGAAAAACGCATAGTTTACATACCACACTAACGATACGAAAATCGTTCGATAACACTGGCATTTACGATTTTCGGACGATATTCGTATCGTCTATGGCCTGCTTAACCCTCTTGGGCATGAAGTTCACCAGAGCTTCGCAGGTTGCCCTGGAGTTCTCTTCCAGTCTTCCATGACGACATCACAGAGCTGGTGGATATGAGACCTTGCGCTCCTCCACTGCTTCCTGAGCACACTGATGTGCTGTCATGAGTCTGCAACCCAAAGGGTTAACCTAGAGCAGACTAATTGCAATAATTGGAAAACAGGCTGCCTTATTCAAACAGCTCAGCAGCACTGTGTCTTTGCTGTCTTGTCTGCAGCTCCTCCTGTGTCCTGTTACCTGTTTGATACCCGTTTTGACCTTTGGCTTGTTCCTAACCTCGTTGACCTGCTACCCGTCCTGACCCCCGGATTGTTTGACCATTCTCTTGGATCTCCCTTGTCTGCTTATCCGCCTTCGGATCTTGAGCAGTTTCTCCCTTGGTGGGGCGACCCTGAGGACCGCGACCTGGTATCCACACGCAGCGAAGTCCATCCTCACCACTAGAGGCTCTGGCGAAAACCGGTGGATACTAAGATTCCGCACCTCAGGTTAGCCTGTGTCACTTACCTTGGGGGTTCCCGTCTAAGCTCCGCCCTCTGGCACACGTGGGGCCTTCCTCTGCCATCAGACTACCACTTGTATCCCTAACAGTACAAGAAAGCCATGATGGAGCCTGCAAGAGAAGCCTCACAGTTGGAAGAGATCTGCCAACACCTCGCAGCCCTGTCTCTAGCCGTAAAGTCGCTTCAAGATGGCTACACACAGCTGGAGGAATGATCTCCGCAGCAGTTCAGACCAGCCTGGACGCTACCACGAGTTGCTCCTCCTGCATACTTTTCTTCCGCTGGGTCAGCTCCTACCAACCCCGCTCCTGCTGGAGTCGCCTCAGATCCGCTTGAACCTATGCAACTTGGGATCATACGGCCTGCTTTGTCCCCGGAGGAGAGACGCCGTCACCAGTTGGGTAACCTGTGCCTGTATTGTGGTGAAGCTGGCCACTATGTGCGCTCCTGCCCGGCAAAATACCGTAAGTTCCTGCCTGCCTCACCATCCAGTTGTGTGGCATCTGTTGCCAGTTCCTCCCACCTAGCCTTTCCTGTGTCATTACAGCTTCCGGAAGGACCCGTCCCAGTTACAGCAATCATTGACTCGGGAGCCTGCCGTTGTTTCATTGATCGCTCATTCGCCCTGCAACATGGCGTACCTCTCTGGCTCAAGACCCAGGACCTCACTATCTTCCTGGCTTATGGCTCCCGCATCAAATCCGAGCCCGTTACCCAAGAGACTTTTCCCCTTCCTATGGTCTCCTCCTCAGGCCATAGGCAAGAACTGATCAGCCTGGATGTTATCACATCCCCCTTATTTCCCATTATCCTGGGATTACCGTGGTTGCAAGCACATAACCCGTAAGTCAATTGGATCACAGGAACCATCCAGTTCCCATCTCTTTACTGCAAAAATTTCTGTCTACCCGCTCCTCCTGAATTCCCCAAGACTGTTCTGTCTAGAATCCGAACCTGATGTATGTTCCATGGTGCCCAAAGCATACCATGATTTCCTGGATTCAGCAAACAGGGAGAAAAGACCTTGCCCCCACACCGTCCATATGACAGGGCCCAGATTTGAACCCAGGTCCTCAGTTGCTTCTGGCAGTGCTTCTTCTTGCTGAGCTATCCAGCAGCTGATATCTATGCATTCTAGATCTATGTGGTGACCTAGACCTTGTCCAGTTTCCTGTCTAGTTCCTTGCCCAGCCTCCTGTGAACTCTGAACCTTTGGCCACTCCTTTGAACTTCCTATTTAAGCCTGATCTGGAAACTTCCTGATGCCAGATTATTGTGCTTTTGCCAAGATCTTGCTTAGTGTGCTTCATCCTCCCGAATCTTCTACTTGTGTACCGACCTCCAGCTATGTTCCTGGACTACGCCTCTGCCTGCTGCCATTTTGCTCTTCACTGCTTGTGTACCAATCTTTGGCTAAGACTACGACTACTCTTCTGCTTGTTCCCTCTCTCCGGCTGATCTCTTGTGTACCAGACCCTGCTTGTTGACCACGGTTGTGCTGCTTCCTGCGACTGGACTCTGAGCCTGACCCAGTAATCGTGACAGAATAATCTGGCCACAATGGAGTCCGCAGTTGCAGCTACCCTTGCCACTGTCACTCAGCAAATTTCTGAATTGCAAGAGTTCGGTGTCACTTATCAGGCAAAACTTAAAGAACTGCAAAATGTGGTGAAAGATCAACAAGAGGCAATTCAGGACTAAGAGAAACAGGTGTTGGATCTTAGTTCCCTAAATGGCGCAGGTTCTGAGTCCAGTGCTCGAATGCCTCTTCCACAAAAATTCAATGGAGACCGCCGGCTTTACAGAGGATTCCTTAATCAGTGTCGCATTTACTTCCAAATGCAGCCAGTTGCGTTTTTCCCTGAAAGAAAGAAGGTACTGTTTATTATCAATCTCCTGACAGAGGAAGCTTTATTATGGGCCTCTCCCTATGTGGAAAAGGATGACATCATTTTAGATAACCTCCACTCCTTTACTAAAGCTATGGACCAAGTTTTTGATCCAAATTGATGTGCTACCGCAGAGGCCAAATTGCATAATTTGCGTCAGGGACGACGCTCTGTGGCTGAATACACTACTGAATTCAGGCACTGGATCGCAGATAGAACCTGGAATCCAGCAGCACAAAGAAGCCAATTTCGGCAGGGGCTTTCTGAGCAAATAAAGGATGAACTGGCTAGAGGTGATACCCCTGATGATCTGGAGAACTTTATCCAATTGTGCATCCGTATTGACCAGAGACTCTCTGAAAGGAGAAAAGAAAGACTGGGAATACTGGGAAATACTGAGGGTATGGGTTTTTCTTTTAGTCAACCTCCTCGGAAGAGTTCTCAGGTTTTTCATGATTCCAGTAACCCTGAACCTATGCAGATTGATTCCGTTAGAAGGGGTATCACTACTCAGGAAAAGGAAAGACGTTGGAGTGAAAATTTATGCCTTTATTGTGGGAACTCTGGACATTATGCTATTAACTGTGCAAATAAGCTAAGGAGAACAGTTGCTGCAACTGATGTTAAAGACATTGAACAAATTAGTTCCATCGCTCAGTCAGTTTCTCCAATACTTGAAGAAAGCAATCATATACAAGCTCCGCCCACTCACTTTATAATTCCCATTCGACTCTCTGATGGGCTAATGACATTTCCTGCTCTGCCATGTTGGACTCTGGAGCGGGGGGAAATTTTATGGATATTGGATTTGCTCAAGACCATCATATTGAATTAAGGAATAAATCCTCACCTGTAGATATGGAGACTGTTGATGGTTCCCCCCTATCCTCCGGGCCAGTTACCCATGAGACTGCTACACGTGTTTTAACTTTTGCCTCAGAGTACTGTAAAGGACATTGTCAACCTGATTCCTCCCATGTTGAGAATCTCTGGGTGGAGGAACACATGGTTCCTGGATATGAAGGCCTGCCACCCCAATACAGGGAATTTCATGATGTGTGTGATAAGAAGAATGCTGATCAGCTACCCCCACATCGCCCTTATGACTGTCCTATTTAACTTTTACCTGGGGCAGAGATTCCTTTTGGCCGCCTCTATTCTATGTCTGAACCTAAACTAAAGGTGTTAACCGGTTGCCGACCGCCGCACGACTATATACTGCGGCGATCAGCCCCGGCCAGGCAGAGTGACGTATCGGTACGTCACTCACCTGTCACTGACTTGCGAGCCTATCGCCCGCCACGGCTCGTTCACAGACAAGTCAGTGCGTGTGACCGGCGGACTCGATGTCCGCCAGTCACACTGCGATCGCTCCTGTGAAGGGAGAAAGACAGAGCAGCTTGTGTAAACAAGCTGCCTGTCAGTTCTCCCTGTGTAAAAGTGAAGATCTGTCCGTTCTACTATGTAGAACGGTTGATCTTTGCTTTTACACCAATAGGAATGTCCCTACACAGTTAGAATCACGCCCCTAGGACACACTTAACCCCTCCCTGTCCAATAAAGTTAACCCCTTCCCTGCCAGTGTCATTTTTGCAGTAACAGTGCATATGTATAGCACTGATTACTGCAGTAATGTCACTGGTACCCCCAAAAGTGTCAAAAATGTCAGTCAAGGGTCCGATCTGTCCGCCGCAATGTCGCAGTACCGAAAAAAAATCGCAGATCGCCGCCATTACGCGTTAAAAAAAAAACACCAAAAATGACAAAAATCTTTCCCTTTGTTAGTAAACGCGATAACTTTTGCGCAAACCAATCAAAATACGCTTTTTGCGATTTTTTTTTACCAAACATAGGTAGCATAAAACAAATTGGCCGAAAAATGTTAAAAAATTTTGATTTTTACTTTTTTTTTGGGGAATTTCATATAAAAAAATGTGAAAAATATTGTTATTTTTGCAAAATTTACGCTCTTTTTTTGTTTATAGCGCGTGATCAAAAAATCGCACAGGTGATCAAATACCACCAAAAGAAAGCTCTGTTTGTGGGAAAAAAAGGACGTCAAATTCGTTTAGGTACAGCGTCGCACGACCGCGCAATTGTCCGTTAAAGTCACGCAGTAAAAAATCGCAAAAAAAACCCTGGTCCTTTAGCAGCCAAATCCTCCGGGGCTTAAGTGGTTAAGGGAGTGGTTGGATGAAACACAGAAACATAGAATGTGTCGGCAGATAAGAACCATTTGGCCCATCTAGTCTGCCCAATATATCTGAATCCTATGAATAGTCCCTGGCCCTATCTTATATGAAGGATAGCCTTATGCCTATCCCATGCATGCTTAAACTCCTTCACTGTATTTGCAGCTACCACTTCTGCAGGAAGGTTATTCCATGCATCCACTACTCTCTCAGTAAAGTAATACTTCCTCATATTACTTTTAAACCTTTGCCCCTCAAATTTAAAACTGTGTCCTCTTGTGGTAGTTTTTCTTCTATTAAATATGCTCTCCTCCTTTACCGAGTTGATTCCCTTTATGTATTTAAAAGTTTCTATCATATCCCCGCTATCTCTTCTTTCTTCCAAGCTATACATGTTAAGGTCCTTTAACCTTTCCTGGTAAGTTTTTTCCTGCAATCCATGTACTAGTTTAGTAGCTCTTCTCTGAACTCTCTCTAGAGTATCTATATCCTTTTGGAGATATGGCCTCCAGTACTGCGCACAATACTCCAAGTGAGGTCTCACCAGTGTTCTGTACAGCGGCATAAGCACTTCTCTCTTTCTACTGCTTATACCTCTCCCTATACATCCAAGCATTCTGCTGGCATTTCGTGCTGCTCTATTACATTGTCTTCCCACCTTTAAGTCTTCTGAAATAATTACTCCTAAATCCCTTTCCTCAGATACTGAGGTCAGGACTGTGTCAAATAGTCTATATTCTGCCTTTGGGTTTTTATGCCCCAGGTGCATTATCTTGCACTTATCCACATTAAATTTCAGTTGCCAGAGTTCTGACCATTCTTCTAGTTTTCCTAAATCCTTTTCCATTTGGCGTTTCCCTCCAGGAACATCAACCCTGTTACATATCTTTGTGTCATCAGCAAAAAGACAAACCTTACCATCGAGGCCTTTTGCAATATCACTTATGAAGATATTAAACAAAATTGGTCCCAGTACAGATCCCTGAGGTACCCCACTGGTAACATGACCTTGTTCTGAATGTTCTCCATTGACTACAACCCTCTGTTGTCTGTCACTCAGCCACTGCCTAATCCACTTAAAAATATGGGAGTCCATGCTCAATGACTGCAGTTTATTGATAAGTCTTCTATGTGGGACAGTGTCAAAAGCCTTACTAAAATCTAGATATGCAATGTCTACTGCACCTCCACCGTCTATTATTTTAGTCACCCAGTCAAAAAAATCTATAAGATTTGTTTGACATGATCTCCCTGAAGTAAACCCATGTTGTTTTTCATCTTGCAATCCATGGGATTTAAGATGTTCCACAATCCTATCCTTTAATAGGGTTTCCATTAATTTGCCTACTATTGATGTCAGACTCACTGGTCTATAGTTGCTCGATTCCTCCCTACTACCTTTCTTGTGAATGGGCACGACATTTGCCAATTTCCAATCTTCTGGGACGACTCCTGTTACTAATGATTGGTTAAATAAATCTGTTAATGGTTTTGCCAGCTCACCACTAAGCTCTTTTAATAATTTTGGGTGTATCTCATCAGGACCCTGTGACTTATTTGTCTTCACTTTAGACAGCAATCTTAGAACGTCTTCCTCTGTAAAGACACATGCATCAAACGATTCATTAGTCATCCTTTCAAGTGGAGGTCCTTCTCCTTCTTTTTCTTCTGTAAAAACTGAACAGAAGTATTCATTAAGGCAGTCGGCTAGCCCTTTATTCTCTTCTACATACCTTCCGTCCTTTGTTTTTAATTTAGTTATTCCTTGTTTTAATTTCCTTTTTTCATTTATATATCTGAAGAATGTCTTATCCCCCTTTTTCATAGACTGAGCTAGTTTTTCTTCTGCCTGCGCTTTAGAAGTTCTTATAACTTGCTTGGCCTCTTTCTGCCTAATCTTGTAGATTTCCTTATCTTCATTGCTCTGGGTTTTTTTATAATTACAAAATGCTAGCTTTTTATTTTTAATGATTTGGGCCACTTCTGCTGAGTACCACAGTGGTCTCTTCCTTTTTTTGTTTTTACTAACAAGTCTAATGCAATTTTCTGTTGCCTTCAATAATGCACCTTTTAAGTAGTCCCATTTCTCCTGGACTCCATGTAATCCGTTCCAGTCTGATAAGGACTCATTTATGACTAATTTCATTTTTGAAAAGTCTGTTTTTCTAAAATCTAAAACTTTTGTTTTTGTGTGGTGTGACTCTTTCACAGTTCTTATATTAAACCACACTGACTGGTGATCACTAGATCCCAAGGTTTCGCCTACGATGACATCATATACCGAATCCCCATTTGTGAATAACCTGGCAAAGGGGTTCATAAGACACTCAACCTCTCCTGCTGGGGCAGGTCTCTTCTTTGTTGAGAAGAAGGATAAGACATTGAGACCATGTGTTGATTATAGTGAATTAAATAAAATCACTATCAAGAATCGCTTTTGGAAAGACTTTGTTCTGCAAAGATCTTTACTAAATTGGATTTACGGGGTGCATATAACCTCATTCGCATTCGTAAGGGTGATGAATGGAAGACTGCTTTCAGAACCAGATATGGACATTTCAAGTCTTTGGTCATGCCTTTCGGTCTTTGCAATGCTCCAGCAACCTTTCAACACTTTATTAATGATGTGCTGCGAGATCTATTGGATCAATTTGTGATTGCTTATTTAGATGATATTCTTATCTTTTCAGATTCTCTACAGGAACATCGCAAACACGTATCCATTATTTTTGACCGCCTGAGGAAGAATCGGCTGTACATCAAATAGGAGAAATGCGAATTTTACAGACCAAGATTCAGTTCCTGGGGTACATAATCTCCCCTGAAGGGTTTAGCATGGACCCTGATAAGATTAAAGCAGTGGTGGAGTGGCCTGCCCCTAGGAATGTTAAAGAAATTCAACGATTTCTTGGATTTGCCAACTTCTACAGAAAGTTTATAAGGGACTTTTCCAAGGTGGTTGCACCAATTACCCAGTTAACCAAGAAGGGACAGCTCTTCACATGGGCACCAGAGGCACAAGCTGCTTTCTGTGAACTAAAGACACTCTTTACCTCTGCACCAATTCTAGTACATCCTGACCCTGAACTGCACTTTGTTGTAGAAGTTGATGCCTCAGATTCTGCTGTTGGAGCTATCCTTTCTCAACGTACAGGTGAAAAGATGCAGCTTCATCCCTGTGCTTAAATTTCCCAGTTGATGTTCTCTGCTGAAAGGAACTATGACATTGGGAATAAAGAACTGCTGGCAATAAAGAAAGTTTTCTCTGAATGGAGGCATCTGTTGGAAGGGGCTGAGCATTTTGTGACTGTTCTTACCGATCATCGGAACTTAGAGTTCATCCGTTCTGTAAAGAGACGCTGGTCTTTATTCTTCTCCAGGTTTAATTTCATTGTTTCTTATAGACCTGGCTCAAGAAATGGCAAGGCTGATGCCCTGTCACGGAGTTTGTCTGAATCCCCTCAAGAAAGCAACTCTGACTGCACCATTCTTTCTCAAAATAACTTTTTAGGAGCCACTAATCCCAAAGAATTTTTGACCTGGCTTAAAGATGGCTACTCTTCTGATTCCCTACTTAAACATCCTCCCAAGGACCTGAGTCTCACCTTCAGGAATGGCTTTTGGATTCAGAACCATTGCCTCTATGTCCCTCAAAGTGCGCGGCTAGAAGTCCTCAGCCTGTTTCATGACTCTAAGCTTGCAGGACATTTTGGGGCCTTTAAAGTTGCTGAACTGTTGTCTCGTTAATTCTGGTGGCCTAGTTACAAGAAAGATGTAAAGAACTATGTTGCTTCTTGTCCAAATTGTGCACGTCATAAGACACCCCGATCTTCCCCTGTAGGACTGCTTCAACCTCTTCCAATTCCATCACGGCCTTGGGGATCAATTTCTATGGATTTTGTGGTTGAACTCCCTCCTTTGAAGTAAAAGACCACCATCTTGGTAGTGGTCGACCGCTTCACCAAGATGGCTCACTTCATCCCAACTGAGGGGGTACCCAATGCACGCAAGGATGGTTTGTTGTGGGCTAAGGACAAAATCCTTGTCCCAGGGGGAGTCAGAGTTTTAGTTCTAGCTACCTGCCATGACCACCCTCTGGCTGGCCATTTTGGCATTCATAGGACCCTTGACCTCATGCAACGCACCTTCTGGTGGCCTGATATGGAAAAAGACTGCAGAAGTTATGTGTCTTCCTGTGTTTCTTGCTCCAGGAGTAAAACCACCAGAAGTAAGGCGTGGGGTCTCCTCAGACTACTCCCCATCCCTGACTGACCCTGGCAAACTATCGCCATGGACTTTATCGTGGAGCTTCCACCTTCGGCCGGGTCTACAACCATTTTTGTGGTTGTAGACCGGCTTACTAAGATGGCCCACTTTCTTTTTTTGAATCAAAGAAAGATTTATTGAGAAAAACGCACAACGATATAAATTATAAAAATCACATGCGGACAAGGCAATACACAATATATACCGAAATACAGCACACCAGCAAATATGGAGTACAGATAATAACATGATCAGGTCAGAGAACATCACAGAAAATCCCAGAAAATAGTACAGATAAAAAAAAAAAACACACATCCAGTCCCTGCAGGCTGGCGACCCTTCCCCCAGGGCAGGACCCGCAGCTTAGAGCAGAAGTCGGTCCAGTACCAGCGCCGTGGGAGCCATACCAGGAGAGCTCAGCCACATCCCCCACACTTTGAAAAACTTGGCCGTAGAACCCCGATGCTGGTAAATGGATTTCTCCATGCGGAGAGTGAGGCCCAACTGTTCCAGCCACATCTTATATTTCGGGGGTTCCCGGGCCACCCAGTGACGGAGAATAGGCAGGCGAGCTTGGAATAAAGCTCTGCCAGCCGCTTCACGCAAATACCTATCCTCCACCACATGTTCTAGAATACCCAAAAGGCACTGTCTGGGGTCCTGAGGAATCGCCAACCCCAGTACTCTGTTAATGGAGGACAGTACCCCCGACCAATACCGGTGCAGCTTCGGGCACCTCCACATGAGATGCACCAAGTCACCCACCTCCACCTCACATCTACTGCACAAATCATCAGGTCGTGCCCCCATGGAATTAAGTTTTAACGGAGTGTGGTGTACCCTGAGGAGAATGTATAATTGAGATACCTGGTGGGACACATTAAGTGAGCATAAGCGGACCGATTCCATAGCATCCTCCCACTGTTCAGCCGGGATGTCACCTACATCAGAATACCAGTTTTCACACGCCCTACTGGGGTACATCTCCAAATGAGCGCCCAACAACGAGGCATAACAGCTGGAGATGAAGCCCTTTGTAGATTCAAAAGTACGCATGAGATAGAAGACAGGGGTGAGGGACAGCTGAGCATGCTGCAAGGAGGCTTGGCTTGCACAGCATGCTGCAGCTGGTAATAATAGAACCTCATAGACCCGGGGATAGAGAATCTGGATTGCAATTGGGAGAATGGCACGAGCGCACCATCATCCAGTACATGCTTAAGGTGGGTCACCCCATAGGCTCGCCACCTGTTCGCCTGATCCAGCTTGCACAATTCAGGATATGTACAATTATGCCAAAGTGGGCTATATGTAGTATATCCAGAAACCCGCTGCAGTTGTTTGGCTTTGTCCCATACCTTTTGCATAAGTCTATAGATGGGGTATAATTTGTTCGACTTGGAGAAGAGTTGCGCCTCCAAACCATCCGGCGCTTCTCGAGCACCAGTGAAGTGGCGCATCACTGCCAATCCAGCCCCGACCTGTGTCCCGGTCATAGCACCCACCAGATGCTGCAGCTGGGAGGCCAGGTAGTATATCCAAGGGTTGGGAAGCGCAAGGCCCCCCTCCTCCCTAGGCTTCTGCAATTGTTCCAACCTAATCCTAGCCGCCCGACCCCTCCAAATAAGAGATCTGAATAGGGTGTTTACCACACTAAATATTTTCAAAGTGACAACTACGGGTGCATTATGCAGAAAGTACAAAAGCTGTGGCATGAGGATCATCTTGATAAGATTCACCCTACCTGCCACAGAAAGCCACCAGTTTGTTCCAGATTTTAATCCTGTCTCTGAACCGCATCAATAGAGGGGCTATATTAAGGTGACAGTATTGCAAAAGGTCCCCTGAAACCACCACCCCTAAATACTTAAACGAGGCCACAACCGGCACCGGACAAAGCAATCCCGGGGAAGGGTCAGCACTTCCATCCAACAGAAGGAGGGCCGACTAGGACCAGTTAATAGTGAGACCCGAGAAACGTCCAAAGTCAGTGATGGTAGCCATAACTGCACGCAAGGAGTCTGCCGTGTCCCCCAACAGCAGCAGCATGTCATCCGCGTACAGCAAGAGTTTCTCCTGAATGTCCCCAAACTTAAAACCAGTTATGGTGTCGTGTGCCCTAATCCTGGCCGCCAGAGGCTCTATGACTAATGCGAATAATATAGGTATAAAAGAGCTGCAGCTCTTTTATACCTATATGCCATTTAGTGATTCCCACTACAGCTGCAGCTTTATTTTGGGCTTAGCGCGGTTATTTTTATATATTTAATGCGAATAATAGCGGTGACAGCGGGCACCCTTGTCGCGGTACCCCTGCCCAAGTCAAAGGTTTGGTAAATCCTACCCCCTCCTGGATAGAGGCCCGCGGAGTATTTAGTCTCCTCGCCAGCATGTTCACCAGGATCTTCACATGCGCCTGCAGCAGTGAGATAGGCCGATACGAACCTGGGTCCGTCTCAGACTTCCCAGGTTTGAGTAGGAGAACGATGTAGGCCCTGATCATAGACTCTGGCAGAGCACCCCCCCTTCCTGGCAGCATTGAAAACTTCCAATAGTTTAGGCACTAATAATTCGGAGTAAGTATGATAAAGCTCTATGGGGAGCCCATCATCCCCAGGTGCCTTGGAACCTGGGAACAGGGCAATGGCCTCACGCAACTCATCTTCCGTGAGAGGGGCCTCCAAGGCCGTCCTCTGATCGTCTGTCAGGGAGGGGAGGGAAACAGAGTCAAGGTAAAACTGTAAGTCCTCCGGAGTGTAGTTCACCCGGGAGGAGTACAGGTCAGAATAGAATCGTGCTAGTTCAGTCAATATGGCTTCCTGAGTGTTAATCAGGCGGCCAGTCGGGAGTCTAAGTGCACCTATGGGAGAAGCCGAAGGGCGGACCCCCACATTGCGTGAGAGCAGACGGCCCGTCCGCTCCCCCTCCTCATAAAAAGTGGTCTTGTTAAAAAAAACTTTTTTGTCAGCCTTAGAATTAAGTTCCCCACTGTGCAGACAACCAGTTATCACGGGTAGCGTCAGTGGGATTAGCAATATACTCCTCCTCCAACTCTCGGGCCCGCAGACCCAACTGTTCCTCATAGCGTTTAGAGTTATTCTGAACCCCCCAGATATTGTGTATCAGGACCCCCCTCAGGAAACACTTAAAGGCATCCCACCATAGTAACACGTCCCCGTAGGGAGCATGCTCCGTAAAGTATGACAAAATGGAAGTCTGGATATTATTATCTGATGGGAATAGTTTCAACCAAAAAGCATTGAATCGCCAAGGGGCCCTACAGAGAGCAACCTGGGGCCTGACCGCCAGCCATACCACCAATGGGGAGTGGTCCGAAATGCCCCTTAGAGCATATTCCGCCCGCTCCACAAGAGGGAGGGCAGCACCGGAGCCCACACACATATCTATATGGGAGAGGGTAGAATGTGACTTTGAGAAACAAGAGAATTGGATCGCGCCAGGATGTTTCAAACGCCAGACATCCGCCCATGCCAGCTCCTCCAAGAAACGGGAGAGAGCCGTTCCCCGGGCAGAAGCTAGGGACAAAGCAGGGGGGTGTCTATCCCTGGCAGGATCCAGGACTCCGTTAAAATCCCCAATAACAAAAAGGGGCGCTCCACCTTTATCTAGGGTAAACCAGAGAAACTCCCGAAGCACAGTGGCAGAGAACGGGGGAGGAATATACACCACTGCCAATATACAAGTAACCTGAAACAAAGTGCAAAATAAGAACACATAATGGCCTTCAGTGTCAACCTGCACCTGCAATTCCCGGAAGGCAAGGGACTTGTGCACCAGAACACTCACCCCCCTAGAATAGGAGGAGTGAGTGGAGTGGTACCCCCAAACCACCAAGGAATAACCCAGGCACTTTACCAAGTCCTGCACAAAATTAGTCTCTTGTAAGCCAACAATAGCCGGCAGGTATTTCCGTAGCTGGGCAGCCACCATAGATCTTTTCAGAGGGCAGCTCAACCCCCGGACATTCCAGGAGATCAGCGGAATTCCAGCCATACTGTCAGTGTCATATAGCAAGGTGGCACCCTCCAGCAGTCAGCAGACACCTCTCCGGGCCAGGCCCGAAACAAAAACGGTATCCAAGCAAACCACAAAAAGGGCAAAGTGCAACTGTCAATGAAGCCATGACGTGCGTGCGTTTTCCCAAATGACAAAAATAATAGAAAAAACAACAAAAGTTAACAGTGCAAGGCACAACGGTGCCTCAACACAGTACCATAAGCAGGAAGCGGAGACCCCCTGCTCCTTCAGGACGATGGCTCGACAGGCAACGGCCATCCATCCCGTTCTGCGCAACCGCGCCGTTGAGTTGTAGGTATCCAAAGAGATGGACGAAGAGTATCCGTCAGCATCCAAGGAGAGGTACGCATGTAGGAGCGCATTAGCACATCATGATTCTAATATCTTGGCCCCGGCCGGGGTAATTCCCAAAGTATTCCAAGTGATAGGTGCAACATGACAATAGCAGAAGGTTCCTCACTCATCCTGGGCATCCCGTCCACGTTGGCGGAGAGCTGGTTCATGAACATCCAACCATTGACCCGCATCAGCAGCCGACTCAAAGAAATGTGCCCTGCCCTCCGCAGTGACCCGCAGACGTGCAGGGTACAGCATGGCCTAAAGTAGGCCCGCTCGCCTCAGGCGCTGTTTCACATTAAAGAATTTGACCCTCTGTTTTTGCACCTCCGCGGAAATGTCAGGGTAGAAAGAGACGCGGGCCCCATTAAATTTGATTTCAGCCTTGTCCCGGGCCAGGCGGAGCACCTTCTCCCGGTCTCGATAGTGCAAGATCCTGGCCAGCTTCGGGCGCGGGGCACTGCCCGGCAGGGCCCTAGCCGTCACACGGTGCGCCCGCTCCACCGCAAAAAGGGGGGAGAAGGCCTCCCTTCCAAAAACGTCACAAAGCCAGGTTTCAATGAACTCAGTGGGGTCCCTGCCCTCCACCTTCTCAGGGAGCCCCACAATGCAGACATTGTTGCGCCGCAGTCGGTTTTCAAGATCATCAGTTTTATCTTTGTTAACCTGTACTTGTCTGGCAGTGGATCTTGAGTCAGTAATCAGAGCAGGGAGCTGGTGCTCCAAATCACTAATGCGACTCTCCGCAGCCGTGGTTCTTTCAAAAATCTTTTGCAAGTCCTGGTGCAGGAGGGCCACCTCCTCAGTGAGCCCCCCTAGCCTGTCCTTCACAGAATTAATGGAGGCCGTACACTTATGAACGGCCTGCAGGATATGACTGAGAGTCGGTTGATTATCCTCTAACATGTCCCCCTCTGTCTCAGGATCGTTTTCAGGCAGCAAGTCTGAGCAGTCAGCATCCTGTGCCTGCTGCAGCTCAATAAAAATAAAAATTCAGCGCTTAAAATCAAATGGATGGGTAAGCAGCTGTACACCAGGATAGGTCAAACCTACCAAAACCTATAATATGCAGTAAAAGAAAATAAAGTGCAGCGCTATAAAATGACAAATAGTGCATAAAATCATTCACATTAAAATGTATAAAATGCACAATAAAAAGCATGTGGATCATAAAATGATAAAGTCCTTAAAAGCTGATTTCCAAAGTGAAAAACAGGAATATTTAAAACGACACTGCAAACGTGACTCCTCCACCACAGATAATACAGCCTCTCACCTCCTGTATTCGACCACTAGGGGGTCACAACACTTTGTATCATTAAGCCATAGGCAGCCAGAAGATCTGTATATCCAGGATCCAACAGGTTCACAGAAACTCGTGTATGGCAATCCGGAAAAGATAAATAAAACAATCTAATGATCTCCGCTTAATTAAGGACATTTATTAAAGTAAAAAATAAAGCATCACTCACAAGCAAGGCACTGTCACAGTGCCAGATGAAAGCGAAAGTGCAGACATGTGTTCCAGGATCTCAGAGAGCTGCGGGTGACATCAGACTCCTTCCCCCGTATGCATTACGTCAATAAGCATGACTTCCTCAGCAGGGGTAAGGAGGGAGACCGCACCCGCTCATTATAAAGGCGTCTCATAGCAACCAGAAGCCAGGTCATTACAAAACAGGAAGTGAAGGGGAATGGAAATCCTCCACCCCCTTCAACCAAGGACCAGCCCAACTTCCTGTAGACACAGGAAATAAGAATAACAGAGCTGAACAGCAGTGGTCAGAGGAAATAAACAACACGGATTAACCCCTGAAGCTCCGCTGCAGCTCACCATCAGTAACTAAATAAATTATGGCAATATAATTGGAAATGCCCGAATAATTCACTGCCTAACATAGACAGTCGAGCAAAATATTAAGTATTAAAATAAATATCCAATTTAAAACCAATATAAAATCGGAATATGACAACAACCGCAGCTCTCCGATTGGAACATCATACAGATTAAAAACATATACATATAAAACCTGCGCATAGAGAAATACATATATGTATAAATATAAATATAAAACATACAATATGCATGACCTACATGATACATGCAATAAAATTCCAAAAGAAAAACTGAATAATAAATAAAACAGATCTATTAACTATTAGAGATAAAACAATTCAAATCAAAATCGGCATTTAAACCTCCTGGTGACAGCACATGGGTCCGATAAATCCAGAAGGATTCTCTGCGACTCAATTGTCGCACGAAATTCCCACCCCTCCAATGATGGGCTGTTTTTTCAATGCCCCAAAATTTTAAACTGGTAGGGTTGCAATTGTGGTGTTTCTTAAAGTGTCTCGGCACGCTATGATTAGTCTTTCCTTTCCTGATCTTACTCATATGCTCACCTATGCGTACATGGAGCGGTCTAGTAGTTCTACCCACGTATTGCAACCCACACCCACACTGGAGCATATAAACTACACCCCGTGTGGTGCAGGTGACAAAATATTTTATTACGTGGGTCTCATGAGTGGCAGTAGCAATAAACTCCTTTCTCCTTTTTAGATTTGCTTTAGAAGTCTTGCAAGCGGCACATCTGCCACAAGCGTAAAACCCCTTTAAATCTGGGAACAACCTGTTCTCAGCTCTAGACGGGGGGTCAACAACCCCAGGTGCTAAGCGATCTCTGAGAGTCTAGAGCTCTTATCTTTTTTGCTATCACGGAAGCAGAGGAAGATGGAGACTCTAGAAACCCAAATTGATACTATCAAAAAATCCATTGAAAAGGATAAAGACAAACCTGAATTTATTATGTTGTCTGATGAGCTTAAAAATAAGCTTATTAAATGGGATAAAGAGTCCCAAGATAAGAAAAAGAAAAAATTCCTCAGGGATGTGGGAGATTTTGGAGCAGGCCTGATCTATAGGTGGCAGGTCCCGTCTGGGAATGCCACAGTGCCCGATATTAGTACAGGTGCAGCACCTCTCCCACATTCTACTGAGGAGGATGATTTACCCGAAGTGGTGTCCCAATCAGGGACACCCCGTCCCAATCTTCCTTTAAGGACCGGCCCACCGCCGAGAGGGAGAGGCCGTGGAGGAAGAAAAGGGAGAGGGAGGGGTAGAGGCAGAGGTAATCTACCTAGTTATCGATCATCCTCTAGGGACGATTGGAATAGTGGTGTATATCATCAGGATGACCATTATTGGCAAACAGTCCCATATCAGAATAGAGGAAGTTTAACTTATTCGAGGGGTGGCCATCCAACTATTAACCATTCAATTCCCATGGATAATAGGTTCCAGCCATTGCAAAATTATAATGATGACTCTCATTTTTTAGGGGTGCAGAGGACCCCCTGGAGGGATCCTCCACCGGGTCCATCAACCCCAAAGGGAACCAACATGAGGCACCCCCCATCGTATCCCATGAACAGATCGGGAAAAAGAAAAAAAGAGGATGTAGGGGAGGACGCAGGGCACAAAAGGCCAAAACCCCAATAGGTACAGGGATTTATAACCTTAGCGGTGTTACCCTAACGGAGGATGAGGTCCGAGTCCTGGATAGGGGGTTAAAATTTGCACCTATAAAAAATATGAATAAGTTTGATACTTATATCAATATTCAAAAATTTGTCAGGTCAATGAATATTAAAAAGTATTTTTTATCAAACCCAGTCCAAAGAAATGTGTCTACGGACACCACTATCCATTCACAACTGAGGAATAAGTCTGTGTTCAATCCTCCGAATGTTGATACCAGACATCTGGAAGTGTTTAAAAATCTGGTCTGCAGAGATCTTGATTTACTTATGCTGAAGAGGGCGAATGACCCTCAGCAGATTAAGAAAGGTATCAAAACATTAGAAGGTGAAAGGACATTGTGATCCGCCCTGCGGATAAGGGAGGAGGACTGGTTGTTATGAGTGGTGCCTATTATCGGGAGGAGATGCTGCGGTTGCTCGGTGATGGGGAAACATATTCCCCTCTCAAGAGTAACCCTATGGTTAGGTTTAAAAAGGAGTTGGGAGGTCTTGTGGATAGGGGCAAAGTACGGGGGATTTTAAGCTCTAAGGAAGCGGCCTATCTAAATCCCCGTTTTTGTAGAACCCCTATAATCTACTTCCTACCCAAAATCCATAAACATCAAACCAGGCCTCCGGGCTGCCTGATCGTTAATGGCATTGAGTCTGTGACGGCCAGACTTGGTCAGTACATCGACTGTTTCCTCCAACTGATAGTAGTTGGCACCACTGCATACTTAAAAGACACTAAGCAAGCGATACAAGTGTTGTCTGACTTACCTGACATCTCGGATAGTATATTAGTGACCGCAGATGTGGGGTCACTATATACTATCATTAATCACGAGGATGCCCTGACCTCTGTGAAATGGGCCCTATCCAAGTCTGAATTACCTTCCAGGCATTGTAAATTCCTGCTGGAGTGTCTCGACTTCTGCCTGCTGAAAAATTACTTCTGGTATGACCAGAGGTATTTCTTACAGACAAAGGGAGTAGCTATGGGGGCACGGTTTGCTCCCAGTGTGGCTAATATCTTTATGTCACACTGGGAGGAGGAAGCCATTTTTGCTAACCGTCCCCCCCAGTTAAGCTGCTATCGTCGTTATATAGACGATCTGGTCTTGGTATGGAAGGGTGATATGTCCAGTTTGGAATGTTTTATGCAGAGGCTTGATGCCAATACCAAAAACATTAAGTTAACATGGAATGTTAGCGACTCAAAAATCGTGTTTTTGGATCTGGAGATATTTAAGGAAAATGGAGCCCTAAAAACTCGCACCTATTTCAAGCCGACGGACTGGAACTCCTACATACCTAAGAACAGCTGCCATCACCATCTGTGGCTATGTAATATCCCGAGAGGGCAATTCATGCGCATTAAGCGCAACTGCTCCTCGGAAGAGGATTTCCGGTCTCAGTCGCAAGTACTTGCTAAGAGGTTTCTTGAGAAGGGTTATGATCCGGCACTTATTGATAATGAAATAGTGAAGGTCAGCTCAGTGAATAGGGAGGTAGTTCTTGCTGGAACGCAAAGGACACCTGCCAATAATGAATTCAGTCTGGTTCTGGACTATAATGTCCAGTTTAAAAAGTTTGAGGGCATTGTAGCTAAACATTGGCCCATATTAAAAAGCGATCGTATTTTAGGCCCCGCCCTTCCAGAACGACCTAAGTTCATCTATAGGAGGGCTCCGACTCTCAGAGATCGCTTAGCACCTGGGGTTGTTGACCCCCCGTCTAGAGCTGAGAACAGGTTGTTCCCAGATTTAAAGGGGTTTTACGCTTGTGGCAGATGTGCCGCTTGCAAGACTTCTAAAGCAAATCTAAAAAGGAGAAAGGAGTTTATTGCTACTGCCACTCATGAGACCCACGTAATAAAATATTTTGTCACCTGCACCACACGGGGTGTAGTTTATATGCTCCAGTGTGGGTGTGGGTTGCAATACGTGGGTAGAACTACTAGACCGCTCCATGTACGCATAGGTGAGCATATGAGTAAGATCAGGAAAGGAAAGACTAATCATAGCGTGCCGAGACACTTTAAGAAACACCACAATTGCAACCCTACCAGTTTAAAATTTTGGGGCATTGAAAAAACAGCCCATCATTGGAGGGGTGGGAATTTCGTGCGACAATTGAGTCGCAGAGAATCCTTCTGGATTTATCGGACCCATGTGCTGTCACCAGGAGGTTTAAATGCCGATTTTGATTTGAATTGTTTTATCTCTAATAGTTAATAGACCTGTTTTATTTATTATTCAGTTTTTCTTTTGGAATTTTATTGCATGTATCATGTAGGTCATGCATATTGTATGTTTTATATTTATATTTATACATATATGTATTTCTCTATGCGCAGGTTTTATATGTATATGTTTTTAATCTGTATGATGTTCCAATCGGAGAGCTGCGGTTGTTGTCATATTCCGATTTTATATTGGTTTTAAATTGGATATTTATTTTAATACTTAATATTTTGCTCGACTGTCTATGTTAGGCAGTGAATTATTCGGGCATTTCCAATTATATTGCCATAATTTATTTAGTCACTGATGGTGAGCTGCAGCGGAGCTTCAGGGGTTAATCCGTGTTGTTTATTTCCTCTGACCACTGCTGTTCAGCTCTGTTATTCTTATTTCCTGTGTCTACAGGAAGTTGGGCTGGTCCTTGGTTGAAGGGGGTGGAGGATTTCCATTCCCCTTCACTTCCTGTTTTGTAATGACCTGGCTTCTGGTTGCTATGAGACGCCTTTATAATGAGCGGGTGCGGTCTCCCTCCTTACCCCTGCTGAGGAAGTCATGCTTATTGACGTAATGCATACGGGGGAAGGAGTCTGATGTCACCCGCAGCTCTCTGAGATCCTGGAACACATGTCTGCACTTTCGCTTTCATCTGGCACTGTGACAGTGCCTTGCTTGTGAGTGATGCTTTATTTTTTACTTTAATAAATGTCCTTAATTAAGCGGAGAGCATTAGATCGTTTTATTTATCTTTTCCGGATTGCCATACACGAGTTTCTGTGAACCTGTTGGATCCTGGATATACAGATCTTCTGGCTGCCTATGGCTTAATGATACAAAGTGTTGTGACCCCCTAGTGGTCGAATACAGGAGGTGAGAGGCTGTATTATCTGTGGTGGAGGAGTCACGTTTGCAGTGTCGTTTTAAATATTCCTGTTTTTCACTTTGGAAATCAGCTTTTAAGGACTTTATGATTTTATGATCCATATGCTTTTTATTGTGCATTTTATACATTTTAATGTGAATGATTTTATGCACTATTTGTCATTTTATAGCGCTGCACTTTATTTTCTTTTCCTGCTGCAGCTCAGCCTGGGAACACACAGCAGCCAAGGAGGCAGAGCCAGGTTCAACAGGATTGTGAAGCTCAGACAGCTTCTTAGTGTAAAGCAAAATGTCCCCAGCATTGTCCTTACCTGGAGGGCGAGGGGTCTTGGGCTTAAATCCTGGATCCTTAGGCTTGTCCATCCCGCGCTGGGAGCGCTGTGTGGATGCCTGGCCAGCGCCATCTTGGAGGGCCGCGCTGTCTTCCCCATTCTTTCTACCACGGGTCATGGCGGCTCCCGAACGGAACATGAAAGGTGTCAGGCAGGTCAGGGGAGCTTCCGGAGCAAGAATCGTGCGATCGGAAATCAGTATCCGGCCCGGGGAAAGGATCACTACACAGGATCAAGTGCGGAAGCTCCGTGAGATGGATACTCTAACATGCCGCGCTTGGCCACGCCCCCCAAGATGGCCCACTTTCTACCCCTCAAAGGTACCCCCTCTGCGAAGGAAACTGCAGAAGTCTTCATTAGGGAGATCGTGCGACTCCACGGGGTACCCACAAACATTATCTCAGACAGAGGGGTACAGTTCACATCCCGCTTTTGGATGGCCTTGTGTAAGCTACTAAAAATCAATGTCCTCCGCTTACCACCCGCAGACGAATGGGCAAACAGAGAGGACAAACCAGACCCTGGAACAATATCTCTGGTGCTTTACCACCTTCATCCAGGACGACTGGGTAGCATTACTACCATTTGCGGAATTTGCCTTAAATAATTCAAGACAAAGGGAGTAGCTATGGGGGCACCTGCAGGAATCGCAAGTTAAGGTGTCAGAAGGTGACCGATTGGGTGCTAAGCTGTCAGAGAAGGCAAACCGACTGCAGGTTGAGTTGGACAATGTCACAAATCAGCTTTCTCAAACAGACAGCAAATCTAGAGAAATTGCCAAAGATTTCTCTATCTTGGAATCGCAGCTGCTCTTGCAGGAAGAGAGATGTCAAAGGCTGAGTTTTAGCACAAAACTCAAACAAATGGAAGATGAGAAAAATGGCGTCCTGGAACAATTAAAAGAAGAGGAGGAAGCAAAGAAAAACCTATCAGAGCAAGTCGCAACACTACAAGCTCAGATAGCAGATATGAATAAACGAATGGAAGAAAGCGCTTGTTCATTAGAGAGTGTTGAAGAGGTGAAAAAGAAACTGCAGAAAGACCTTGAAGCTGCTAATCAATGCTATGAGAAAAAAACAGCTTCTTATGACAAGCTTGAGAAGACCAAGATAAGACTTCAGCAGGAATTGGATGCACTGAGTGTGGATCTGGATCACCAGAATCAGATTGTGTCCAACCTGGAGAAGAAGCAAAATAAATTTGATCAGATGCTTGGTGAGGAGAAGACTGTTTCTGCAAAATATGCAGAAGAACGTGACTGTGCAAACGCAGAGGCTTGGGAGAAAGAGAGCAAAGCCCTGTTCTTGGCTCGCTCCTTGGAGGAAGCTCTAGAGTGTAAGGTTGAACTAGAAAGAGTTAACAAACAGCTGTTTACAGAGATGAAAGATTTGGTCAGCTCCAAGGATGATGTTGGGAAAAGCGTTCAGGAGCTAGAAAAGTCTAAGTGAGCCTTAGAACAGCAAGTAGAAGAGATGAAGATTCAGTTGGAAGAACTTGAGGAGGAATTACAGGCAACAGAGGATCGGTCCCAAAGAGGGGATAGTGTGCCTGATGCAGTTTATAAAAGGATCAGTGTTTTGGGGTCTGTCCTGAGTGAGCATCAGAAATTTGATGACATATTGCTTGAATCACCCCTTTGGATTAAACAGTTCCTTCAAAAACTTCAAGCACTGGAAAATGTATCATTAGAACTTCAGCAAACACAGGAGCTGTGTAAGAAATGTCATGGTGTCTCAGTTCAGGCTGAAGGTCTAGTGATATAAAGTGATATAAAGCTTGGAGAAAAAAGCAAACACCACCTAGTGGAGAGAACTAAGACTGTTGATGAAAACGTGAAGCAAATTAATAAGGGCCCTTCCGAGAATATTTACAAAATGGAACTGGTGAAAGACAGGTGGCAGAAGTTTGATCGTGATCTTGAGATACATTCCATGTGGAGTTCAGATAAAGAAAAGAAACTAGGTGACCTTGAACGGTCAAATAGTTCAGCAGATATGCAATTCAACCAAATCAAGGAGCTACAAGGGAAAAGTAGTGCAATAGCAGAAAGTGCATTGAAGAAACCTGTAATAGACTGTGTTGTTGCCTTTGACCCATATGTTGGTGGAAGGAAAGTTGATGAAGTTCTGGTTGGCTACTTCTGTGAAGAATTTAGCAAGAAATATAAACTGGATATCAAATCAAATGTTAGGCCTTTACTGCGACTCGCTCAGGAGGGCGAAAAGCTTAAGAAGTTGATGAGTGCAAATGCTTCAGATCTGCCTCTAAAAATGGAATGTTTTGTGAATGATATTGATGTCTCTGGAAAAAGGAACAGGGGTCACTTTGAAGAAATGTGTGACAGCCTGTTGTCGCAAATGGAAGGTCCTCTGCACAGCATCTTAGAGCAAGCCAAGCTCAAGAAAGATCATTCCCTTTTACAACAAAGAGTCAATGATTGTGTACAGATGTAACTCAAGTAACAGAGGGATGTCAAGAGTCCCTGTCCAAATTAGGAGACTTCTTAAGAATACATGCAGACTCTCTAGGGGTCCTTTAACCTTAAAAGAAACAGTAGTGGGAACAATCAGCGTGGATCAAGACAAAACAGATCCACTAGAAAAAGTACAGATATTACATGGAACAAAGCCAAGTGAAGCAGAGGTTCTCAAAGTTTTGTGGAAATCATTTATTGATTACAGAGAAAGCCGGCTCAAGATTGGTGAAGACATTAAGACTAGCACAATTGAGTTGCCTATGGATCACGGTCCTCCATGGCGGATAGGACAGATGGTTAGGCAGGACAAACTTGAGAAGGAGCGAAATTATGCCAAAAATGCAGTTGAAATGTGTATATGAGATGAGGGACAAGCTATCTGACATTTATGAGAAATCTGTCAATGAAGATGACAGAAACAGTTTCATCCTGGAGCTTGAAGATACAGAGAAATGGCTATATGAAGATGGAGAGGATCAGCCAAAACAAGTGTATATAGACAAGCTAACGGACTTAAAGAAAGAGCCAAACCGACAAGCATTTCAAAAAAGGTTTGCAGTTGTTAATGAACTGGGGAGGGAAATAAATTCATATCAGCATGAAAGACAGTGGCTGATGGAAAAAGCAAAGCAGATTGCTCAGGATGTATCTCTGGCAGCTGAAGCAGACAAAGAATCGAATGGACTGACCATTACTTGAGAAGATACTAGGAGGCTTATCAGTGAGAGTCAAGAGCAGTGCCTGACACATGCGTGCCTGGAAAACTGTGTCTCAACCCTAGGGTTGAAACAAGGGGGGGGGATCACTACACAGGATCAAGTGCAGGAGCTCCGTGAGATGGATCCTCTAACATGCCGCGCTTGGCCACGCCCCCCAAGATGGCCCACTTTCTACCCCTCAAAGGTACCCCCTCTGCAAAGGAAACTGCAGAAGTCTTCATTAGGGAGATCGTGCGACTCCACGGGGTACCCACAAACATTATCTCAGACAGAGGGGTACAGTTCACATCCCGCTTTTGGATGGCCTTGTGTAAGCTACTAAAAATCAATGTCCTCCGCTTACCACCCGCAGACGAATGGGCAAACAGAGAGGACAAACCAGACCCTGGAACAATATCTCTGGTGCTTTACCACCTTCATCCAGGACGACTGGGTAGCATTACTACCATTTGCGGAATTTGCCTTAAATAATTCAAGACATTCTGTTACCGGGCAATCTCCCTTCTTTGCCAATTATGGGTTTCATCCTTCCTTTCTGCCCGACTTTCTACTTTCTACCCATCTGATTCTGGAGTGCCCGCAATTCAGGTCACCATTGACTTCTTCCCGAGTAAGAACAAACTTCTGCAGGACACCTTGGCCAAGGCTCAGAGGGACATTCATGCCGCAGACCTGATCCAGGCGGTTTTTCTTGCGGTGTCTAGCGGCGGATCTTCCTCCCGATCCTCTCCGTGCCCCGGCTTCCGTCTCCTGCGACGTGACGTTCACAGGGGGATGGAACCGGTGGCAAATTCAAATGTAAAACACACCAAACACACTGATACAATGCAAAATAAAAAAAATCACATTAGTTTGCCCCCCAGTGCCCTTTCCTGCAGTTTTACTGTACTTTTTATGTATATATATATATATATATATATTGTGACAGGACAGGAAGTCAGGTAAATCTGTGAGTGTTGTCACAGATGGGAGATACACTTCTGCTTGGTTTAGACAATTCACCAATTACTATAGGGTGTCGGCTGCAAAGTTAGCCAGGAAGGTTTAAGGAAGTTGAAAAACCTTCAGCTATTCAGAATGAGGAGATTGAGGCCTCTATAAGTTGTCCAAAGGAAGTCTATTGATTGCTGCCTCCTGAGGCTGTGTGAGCTGGGGATAGGAGAGCAGTCAGATGTACGCCTCCTGAAGCGATGTGCGCTGAGGAGGGTAAAAAGACTGAAGACTTCTCAAGGTGAGGTCTTGGATTGTTTTCTATGTGAAGAGAAAAACAAACGGATGTTTTCTATGTGAAGAGAAAAGGGACATTTTCTGTGTGAAGGGAAAATGAACTATTTCTATGTGAAGAGAAAACCAAATGGACATTTTCTGGGTGAAGAAAAACAAAGGGACATTTTCTGTGCGAAGAGAAAATAAAATGGACTATTGATGGTCTGCTGTATGATCAGCCAAGTCTGCCCAACAGTAGGTTGGGGACAGACTGCTTAGGTAGGTTCCTGTGTGTGAAGGTAGCCGCCCACAGTGGCAAGGATTTATTTTGTGTTTTATTTTTATTTTTGATGTTTTGATGCTTGCACTTGTGTGAAGAAAATTGCAAGAATAAAACCATACACTGTTGTTTGCAACCACTTCTCGGCTATCTCCCTGTGTAACGAACCCCCCAAAGGAGTCATCCACACCCGCCACCGAGCTAATCCCTCACAATATATATACAGTATATATATATATATATATATATATATATTTATACATACATACATACTTTAACTTATTTATAGTTTTTTATTATATTATAATTTTAGATTCTGTGTTTCCAATTTTATCATACCCGAGATGTTATAATGAAGAACGCACAGTAAGAAAAAAATCATATGTAAATAGTTGGTTTGGGCTGCCTCATACTTAAGAATTACATGCAAAATAATGGTACCGCTTTCAGCACCTAATATCCGAAGGAATCATAACGCCAGGGAGGTTAACCACTTTACGACCGGCGCACGACGATCTACGTCGGCACTCAGCCCCGGCCAGGCAAACTGACGTAGGCCTACGTCAGCACAATTTGCCGGCCCTGTGCGCGCTCCCGCGCGTCCCCGCCGCCGACGATGACTCGATTGGGTTCAGAACCGATCAGTCATCAGGTCCAGGCCAATCATTTTTGGTCTGGACCTGTTGATCGGTCCTGCCCAATCAGATCATCCTCTAAGCCTGTGAAATGTAAACACAGGCTTAGAGGAGATGTGCCCTCCCCCCACAACGGTCTTTTTGGATCCAGCGTGAGAGGAGAGCACATCTTACTGTGAGTATTGCACCAAGCACACCCACACACAGTTAGATAGGCACATTTCACCCCCGATCGCCCCCCCAATTAACCCCTACAGCACTTGACACAACACACACTATATACAGCATATAGCATATACCTATATACCTGTATAAGTGTGATTTGTGAACAGGTGTAGCACTTGCGACCCCCCCTTTTCCACTCAAATTACCCCCCACCCCCCCCTAATAAAGATTTAACCCACTGATCTCCCCTGACCCCCCCCTGATCACCGCCGTTAACCCCTACACCCTCTGTCACATCAGCACTAATACAAACGCAATATACGGTGTTATTGTATTTTTGTATTAGTGTCATTGTGATCAGAATTAGCGCAGGCGACTAAGTTTCTGTCCCAAGAAGGTTTAGGGTCCCCGCCACCCGCCCAATAAAGATTTAAGCCCCTGACCCCCCCCTGATCACCCCTACACCCCCTGCCATAACACACACCGTATACAGTATATAGCATTTTGCTATATACCCGTATAAGTGTGATTTGTGGTCAGGTCTAGCGCTTGCGACCCCCCTTTTTCAACTTGAATTACCCGCCACCCCCCCTAATAAAGATTTAAGCCCCTGATCCCACCTGATCCCCCCCTGATCACCGCTAGTTAACCCCTACACCCTCTGTCACATCAGCACTAATACAAACGTAATATACTGTGTTTTTGTATATTTGTATTAGTGTCATTGTGATCAGAATTAGCGCAGGCGACTAAGTTTGTGTCCCAAGGAGGTTTAGGGTCCCCGCCACCCGCCCAATAAAGATTTAATCCCCTGATCCCCTCCTGATCACCCCTACACCCCCTGCCACAACGCACACTGTATACAGTATATAGCATTTTCTATATACCCGTATAAGTGTGACTTGTGACCAGGTTTAGCGCTTGCCACCGTTCCTTTTATCCTTAGGATACCCGCCAGTCCCTTCCAATAAAGATTTAAACCCCTGATCCCCCCCTGATCACATCCCGTTAACCCCTACACCCTCTGTCACATTAGCACTAATACACACATAATATACTGTTTTTACTGTATTTTGTATTGGTGTCATTGTGACTTGAGGTTGCGCTAGCTAGCTAGTTTCTTTCCCAAAGGAGGTTTAGGGTCCCCGCCACCCCCCCCAGATCCCCGGCGCATAGTTTAGAAGTAACCCCTTGATTGCCACACACGCACGCACGCACGCACGCACCTACACTTCCATTTCTAGTATAGTGTTTGAACAGATCAATATCTGATCTGATCAGAACTATACTAGCGCCCCCATAGTTTAGGGTTCCCAAAACGCGGTGTTTGCACGATCAGTACTGATTCCGGCCAGCACCTGCGTTTAACCCTTTCACCCAGGCAAGTGTAGTAATCAATAGATTACTGTCACTTGCAAAAAAACACAAGACACAAAACCACTGTGTTAGCAGAGTCAGGCCTGATCCCTGCTAGCATTAGCAGTTTTTTTTTGTAGCGCTTGAAATAATCTTCGACAACCAGGTGCTTTTATTACCTATGAGTCGCATCACTGTACGAGTAAATTTAGTTACCAAAATGACCAAACGTTCGTACAGGGATGAAGAGCTTATCAGTTTTATGCTGACCGAGTCATCTGATAGCGAAGGGGAAGCTACAATGACCGAATTAGTGTCAGTATATGAACCTGATGACGGCAGCGGCTCCCTGACAGATAGCTCCGACGACAGATGGGTCCCTGTTAGACCCAGGCGTACCCGACCCCATTCTGAAGTTGTTGTGATGCAGGAATCGCAGGGTGCTCGTATGGAGCAGAGTGTGGGTACTAGTGCCGCTCATCCTTCTGGCGACCTGGCAAGCGCCAGCGGCCTAGTACAACCTGGACCTAGTACAACCAGCACTGCAGTAAGACCTGGTGACGTGGCGAGTCCCCTAAGTGCAGTTGAAGCTGGTGCGGTGGCTAGCACAAGTAGTGGCCCGCGGCCACCGCGTATTCGAAGACAGGCCCGTAGAGCCCATAGTGCCCTCCCTGATGCGCTGGCATTTCCTAATTGGCAACCCACTGATACTACAGCGCCAGTACTTCCCCCATTCACCGCCCAACCTGGAATCCACGTGGAGACAGCTGGTTTTACGCCCCTGAACTTTTTTGAGCTGTTCTTCACGGAAGATCTTTACAGATCTATTGTGGATCAATCAAATTTATATGCACAACAGTTCATCGCCGCCAACCCAAATTCACCCCTTGCCAGACAATTCGGCTGGAAACCTATAACGGTTTCCGAATTTAAGATCTTTCTGGGCCTTTCCCTCCACATGGGCATAACTAAACAGAGTGAATTGCGGCTATATTGGTCCACTAGCCCAGTTCACCATATGCGCATGTACTCTGCCTCTATGTCCAGGACGAGATACGAGCAAATTCTGCGATTTATGCATTTCAGCGACAATGAACTCTGTCGTCCTCGGGGAGACCCTGCATACGCCTTGCTATGAAACAGTACCTCCCCAGCAAGCGTGCCAAGTACGGGGTCAAGCTGTACAAGCTCTGTGACAGGGCCACAGGCTATACAGTTAGTTTCCGGGTCTATGAGGGAAAAGATAGCTGTGTGGAGCCCCCCAACTGCCCAGACTACATAGGGAGCAGCGGTAAGATCGTTTGGGACTTGGTGTCACCCTTATCCGGAAAGGGGTACCATTTGTACGTGGACAACTTTTACACAAGCGTGCCACTATTTAGTCACCTTCTCGATTTACAAATTGGCGCATGTGGCACCGTGCGACCTAATCGCCGGGGCTTCCCCCAACGGCTTGTAGATTCCCGTCTTAGTCGGGGGGCGAGAGCCTGCTTGAAAACGGACAAATTACTTGCGGTGAAGTGGAAGGATACACGGGATGTTTATGTTCTGTCCTCCCTTCACCCAGACACGACGATCCAAATTCCTACGGCAACTGGCGTTATGGAGAAACCCCTCTGTGTCCACGAATATAACCTTAATATGGGAGGGGTGGACCTTAACGACCAGCTTTTGGCGCCGTATTTAGTTGCCCGTAAAGCCAGACGCTGGTACAAAAAAGTGTCTGTTTACCTATACCAATTGGCTATGCTGAACGCCTTTGTCCTATACAGGGCGTCAGGACGAACTGGATCTTTCCGGGAATTCCAGGAAGAGATCATCCTTGCCTACCTGTACCCAGGAGGCATGCCTGCCCAACTTCCCCTTCCAGATGCAGTGAGCCGGCTGCATGAGAGGCATTTTTCACATGTCCTCCCGAGTACCCCTACCCAAAGATGGCCCCAAAGAAGATGTCGTGTCTGTAGCAAGCGCGGATTTAGGCGTGACACCCGTTATTATTGTCCCAAATGTCCTGACCAACCTGGTCTCTGCATCGGGGAATGTTTCGAGCGCTACCATACACTAGTGGATTATTAGCGTAGGGTACAGCACGACACAGTGTAGGGCACATAAACACAGGGTCTCGAAGGATGTTGGATGTCCATCGACATTTTGAGAGACCCAAGCTGGAAGAGAAGATCGCAGAAGATCGCAGTCCCTCCCAAATCAAGAAGTAAAGGAACAGTTAGAAAGAAAAATAAAAGGATCCAAAAACTGTTGTGGTGTCAGTAATTTTATATGTCCTTCTACTCCTTCCTACTATACTTGTTTCAATGTCCTTTGTTTGTTTTTTCATTATTTTGTGACCTGTTTCTCTTGCAGGTACTTGTCGGCTACCACGCATTGATTTTATATATTCTGACACAAACAGTGTTTGCGCTCAGCATATATGGATACCTTTGCTGATAGCAGCTGTGGTGATTTTCTGATTTCAGCACTGCAGTTAAAATCCTATTTTGGTATACGTGGATAGCGCCGTGTATACCCATCATTAAATTCAGTGGGTGGTTGTTTGGGCGGTTAATGATGAAGATCCAAAAACTGTTGTTGTCAGTCATTTTATATGTCCTTCTACTCCTTCCTACTATACTTTTTTCAATGTCCTTTGTTTGTTTTTTCATTCTTTTGTGACCTGTTTCTCTTGCAGGTACTTGTCGGCTACCACGCATTGATTTTATATATTCTGACACAAACAGCGTTTGCGCTCAGCATATATGGATACCTTTGCTGATAGCAGCTGTGGTGATTTTCTGATTTCAGCACTGCAGTTAAAATCCTATTTTGGTATACGTGGATAGCGCCGTGTATACCCATCATTAAATTCAGTGGGTGGTTGTTTGGGCGGTTAATGATGAAGATCCAAAAACTGTTGTTGTCAGTCATTTTATATGTCCTTCTACTCCTTCCTACTATACTTTTTTTCAATGTCCTTTGTTTGTTTTTTCATTCTTTTGTGACCTGTTTCTCTTGCAGGTCCCTCGTCGGCTACCACGCATTGATTTTATATATTCTGACACAAACAGCGTTTGCGCTCAGCATATATGGATTCCTTTGCTGATAGCAGCTGTGGTGATTTTCTGATTTCAGCACTGCAGTTAAAATCCTATTTTGGTATACGTGGATAGTGTCGTGTATACCCATCATTAAATTCAGTGGGTGGTTGTTTGGGCGGTTAATGATGAGTAATACTACGCATTATTCCTGTGCTGATTTCTGATAGGTTCTCTTTTTTTCCGTTCAGCCCACAGGCTGCATGAAAAAAAAAAAAAACCTATATGCCAAACAAGGACCAGCAATGTACTGGTACGTTGCTGGACTTTGAGTGGTTATACCAGGATGATGCCTGCAGATTTAGGCATCATCTTGGTATCGTTTTTTACAGCCAGCGGTCGGCTTACATGTAAAAGCAATTCTAGCAGGTAATTGGCCGCTAGACTGCTTTTACATGCAGTGGGAGGGGCCTCCCCCCCCCCCCACCGCCGCCTTCCGCAGCCTTCCATGGTTTTTCTCTGGCTCTCCTGTCCCACCGGTTAACCCGAGAGTGCAGCCGGTGGTTCAATTATCTAACCATAGAGCTAATTGGAGATGAGAATGGCTCCAATCATCTCTATGGCCTAAGATGCCGGAGGCTACGAGCATTTTATGACTTCTGTTTCGCCAGAAATAAACAGGGCCATTGGGAAATTGGGAAAGTATTTTATCACACCAATTTTGGTGTGGTCAGATGCGTTAAGGTCAGAGGAGAGATCTAGAGTCTAAAAGACCCCAATTTTTTTAAAAAAGAGTACCTGTCACCACAGATTGCTATCATAGGGGATATTTAAATTCACTATGATAACAATAAAAATGATTTAAAAAAAAAAAAAATTAAAGGAAAGGTGTCAAAATAACATAAAAAAGCAAAAGAAAAAAGAAAAAAAAAAAAATTGAGCCCCCCCCTTACCCCCGGTGCTTGCGCGCAATGGCGCACGCAAGCGGTGGTCTAGTGTCATATGTAAACCACAATTGCAGCATGCATGTGAGGTATCGCCGCGATCGCCAGATCGAGTGCAGTAATTCTTGCAGTAGACCTCCTCTGTAAGTCTAAAGTGGTAACCTGTAGAGACTTTTAAAGGTTTTCAAAAATGTACATACGTTTTTGTCGCTGCGCAGGCATGCGCAATTTTTAAAGCATGTCATGTTAGGTGTCTATGAACTCGGCATAAGATCATCTTTTAAATTTTACCAAAAAAATTGGAATTATATAGTGTATTTGTGCAATAAATTAAAAAAAATGTATTTTTTTCGCAAAAATTGCGTTTGGAAAATCTGTGCGCAAATACCGTGTGACAAAAAAATTTGCAACATCCACCATTTTATTCTATAGGGCCTCTGCTTTAAAAAAATATATAATGTTTGGGGGTTCAAAGTAATTTTCTAGTAAAAAAAAAATATTTTTTCATGTAAACAAAAAGGCACAGAAAAGGCTTGGTTTTCAAGTGGTTAGAAGAGTGGGTGATGTGTGGATAAGATTGAGCATAAAATGCCGGGACTGTTCAAACACCCCCCTAATGACCCCTTTTTGAAAAGTAGACACCCAAAGCTTTTTTCTGAGAGGCATGGTGAGTCCATGGAGTATTTTATATTTTGCCACAAGTTTCGGTAAAATTATTATTTTTTTTTTTTTGTTGTTTTTTTACAGAAAGTTGTCACTAAATGATATATTGCTCATGCATGCCATGGGAATATGTGAAATGACACCCCAAAATACATTCTTTTGCTTCTCCTGAGTACAGGGATACCACATGTGTGAGACTTTTTGGGAGCCTAGCTGTGTACGCGCCCCCGAAAACCAATCCACATCTTCAGGTTTTCTAATGGCGTAAATTGCTGATTTTACCCCTGACTACCTGTCACAGTTTCAGAGGCCCTGAAATTTCAAGATGGCACAAAACCCCCCCAAATGACCCCATTTTGCAAAGTAGACACTCCAAGCTACTGGCTGAGAAGTATGGTGAGTCCATGGAATAGTTTATATTTTGCCACAAGTTTCGAGGAAAAAAAATTTTTTTATTTTTTTTTATTTTTTTACACAAAGTTGTCAGTAAATGATATATTTCTCACACAGGCCATGGGTATATGTGAAATGACACCCCAAAATACATTCTGCTGCTTCTCCTGAGTACAATGATACCCCATGTGTGAGACTTTTTGCCAGTCTAGCTGCGTACAGGACCCGGAAAACCAATGCGCACCTTTAGGCTTTCTAAGGGCGTAAATTGTTGATCTCACTCCTTACTACCTATCACACTTTTGAAGTCCATAAAAAGCCAAGATTGCACAAACCCCCCCCCAAATGACCCCATTTTGCAAAGTAGACACTCCAATCTATTTGCTGAGAGGCATGGTGAGTATTTTGCAGCTCTAATTTTTTTTGGAAAATGAAGAAAAAACAGGAAAATGCATTTTTTTTCCTCTTTTTTCAATTTCCAAAACTTTGTGACAAAAAGTGAGATTTGCAAAACACTCAACATGCCTCTCTGCAAATAGCTCAGGGTGTCTACTTTCCGAAAAGGGGTCATTTGGGGGGGTTGTGCTGTCTTGGCATTTCATGGCCTCCAAAACTGTGATAGGTAGTCAGGAGTGAAATCAACAATTTACGCCCTTGGAAAGCCTGAAGGCGATGATTGGTTTTCGGGGTCCTGTACTCGGCTAGACTGCAAAAAAGTCTCACACATGGGGTATCCCTATACTCAGGAGAAGCAGCAGAATGTATTTTGGGGTGTCAGTTCACATATACCCATGGCATGTGTGAGCAATATATCATTTACTGACAACTTTGTGTAAAAAAAAAAAAAAAATATATATATATATATATATTTCCCGGAACTTGTGGCAAAATATAAAATATTCCATGGACTCACCATGCCTCTCAGCAAATAGCTCGGGGTGTCTACTTTCCAAAATGGGGTCATTTGAGGGGGTTTTGTGCTATCTTGGAATTTTAGGGCCTCCGAAACTGTGATAGGTAGTCAGGAGTGAAATCAACAATTTACGCCCTTGGAAAGCCTGAAAGTAGGGACTGGTTTTCGGGGACCTGTACTCGGCTAGACTGCAAAAAAGTCTCACACATGGGGTATCCCTGTACTCAGGAGAAGCAGAAGAATGTATTTTGGGGTGTCATTTCACATATACCCATGGCATGTGTGAGCAATATTTCATTTACTGACAACTTTGTGAAAAAAAAAAAAATATATATATATATTTCCCGGAACTTGTGGCAAAATATAAAATATTCCATGGACTCACCATGCCTCTCAGCAAATAGCTTGGGGTGTCTACTTTCCAAAATGGGGTCATTTGGGGGGGTTTTGTGCTATCTTGGAATTTTAGGGCCTCCGAAACTGTGATAGGTAGTCAGGAGTGAAATCAACAATTTACGCCCTTGGAAAGCCTGAAAGCGGGGACTGGTTTTCGGGGACCTGTACTCGGCTAGACTGCAAAAAAGTCTCACACATGGGGTATCCCTGTACTCAGGAGAAGCAGCAGAATGTATTTTGGGGTGTCATTTCACATATACCCATGGCATGTGTGAGCAATATTTCATTTACTGACAACTTTGTGAAAAAAAAAAAAAATATATATATATATATGTATTTCCCGGAACTTGTGGCAGAATATAAAATATTCCATGGACTCACCATGCCTCTCAGCAAATAGCTTGGGGTGTCTACTTTCCAAAATGGGGTCATTTGGGGGGGGTTTGTGCTATCTTGGAATTTTAGGGCCTCCGAAACTGTGACAGGTAGTGCAGAGGTGACATGCACAATTTACGCCATTAGAAAACCTGGGAGTGTTGATTGGTTTTCGCGGTCCTGTACACAGCTAGACTCCCAAAAAGTCTCACACATGGGGCATCCCCATACTCAGGAGAAGTGGCAGAATGTATTTTGGGGTGTAATTCCACATATACCCATGTCATGTGTGAGAATTTTATCTTTTAGTGACAACGTTGTGTAAAAAAAAAAAATAAAAAAAAAAAATAGTAATATTCCCAAAACTTGTGGTAAAATATAAAATATTCCATGGACTCACCATGCCTCTTAGCAAACAGCTTGGGGTGTCTACTTTCCAAAATGGGGTAATTTGGGGGGGTTTTGTGGTATCTTGACATTTCAGGGCCTCCTAAACCGTTAGAGGTAGTGAGAAAATGCAATGAAAAATGTACGCCCTTTGAAATTCTGATGGTGGGGATTTGTTTTTGTGGTCCCGTACACAGCTAGGCTCCCAAAAAGTCCCACATATGTGGTATCCCTGTACTCAGGAGAAGCAGCAGAATATATTTTGGGGTGTAATTACACATATACCCATGGCATGTGTGAGCAATATATCATTTCAATGACAACTTTGTGTAAAAAAAAAAAAAAAAAATTTTTAGTCATTTTTCAAACACCTGTGACAAAAAAATGAAATATTCAATGAGCTCAACATGCCTCTCAGAACATTCCTTAGGATGTCTACTTTCCAAAAAGTGGTAGTTTGGGGGGGTTTTGTACTGCCCTGCCATTTTAGCACTTCATGAAATGAGATAGGCAGTCAAAAATTAAAGCTGCGTAAATTTCTGTATTTACACCATAGTTTGTAGACGCTATAACTTTTGCGCAAACCAATAAAAATACGCTCATTGAATTTTTTTTTGTCAAAGACATGTAGCTAAATATATTTTGGCCAAAAAAAAATACATAAATTGAGTATATTGGATATTTTTTAAAAGACAAAGTTGAAAATGTCATTTTTTTTGCAAAATTTTCGCTCTTTTTTTATTAATATCGCAAAAAATAAAAAGCGCAGAGGTGATCAAATACCACCAAAAGAAAGCTCTGTTTGTGGGAAAAAAAGGACGTAAATTTCGTTTGGGTACCACATTGCATGACCGCACAATTGTCAGTTAAAGTCACGCAGTGCCGAGTCGTAAAATACCCCCTGGTCGGAATGGGGGTAAAATCTTCCGGGGCTTAAGTGGTTAAGGGGGGGGGGGATGTTAGGGACGCTTCCTGAGCACACTGATGTGCTGTCATGAGTCTGCAACCTAAAGGGTTAACCTAGAGCAGACTAATTGCAATAATTGGCAAACAGGCTGCCTTATGTAAACAGCTCAGCAGCACTGTGTCTTTGCTGTCTTGTCTGCAGCTACTCCTGTGTTCCTGAAGCCTGTGTCCTGTTACCTGTTTGACACCCGTTTTGACCTTTGGCTTGTTCCTGACCTTGTTGACCTGCTGCCCGTCCTGACCCCTGGCTTGTTTGACCATTCTCTCGGATCTCCCTTGTCTGCTTATCCGCCTTCAGATCTTGACCGGTTTCGACCATGGTGGGGCGACCCTGAGGACCGCGACCTGGTATCCACACGCAGCGAAGTCCATCCTCACCACTAGAGGCTCTGGCGAAAACCGGTGGATACTTAGATTCCGCACCTCAGGTTAGCCTGTGTCACTTACCTTGGGGGTTCCCGTCTAAGCTCTGCCCTCCAGCACACGTGGGGCCTTCCTCTGCCATCAGGCTACCACTTGTATCCCTAACATCCACTTTCCGTTTGAGGATGCCCCACAGATGCTCAATACGGTTTAGGTCTGGAAACATGCTTGGCCAGTCCATCACCTTTACCCTCAGCTTCTTTAGCAAGGCGGTGCTTGTCTTGGAGGTGTGTTTGGGGTCATTATCATGTTGGAATACTGCCATGCGGTCCAGTCTCCGAAGGGAGGGGATCATGCTCTGCTTCAATATGTCACAGTACATGTTGGCATTCATGTTTTCCTCAATGAACTGTAGCTCCCCAGTGCCGGCAGCACTTATGCAGCCCCAGACCATGACATTCCCACCAACATGCTTGACTGTAAGCAAGACACTCTTGTCTTTGTACTCCTTACCTGGTTGCCCCCACACACGCTTGACACCATCTGAACCAAATAGGTTTATCTTGGTCTCATCAGACTACAAGACATGGTTCCAGTAATCAGTGTCCTTAGTCTGCTTGTCTTAAGCAAACTGTTTGTGGGCTTTCTTGTGCATCATCTTTAGAAGAGGCTTCCTTCTGGGACGACACCCAAGCAGACCACTTTGATGCAGATTGCTGCGTATGGTCTTAGAACTAACAGGCTGACCCCTCACCCCTTCAACCTCTGCAGCAATGCTGGCAGTACTCATACATCTAATTCCCAAAGACAACCTCTGGATATGACGCTGAGCACGTGCACTCAACTTCTTTAGTCGACCATGGCAAGGCCTGTTCCGAGTGGAACCTGTCGTTAAACTGCTGTATGGTCTTGGCCACCGTGCTGCAGCTCAGTTTCAGGGTCTTGGCAATCTTCTTATAGCCTAGGCCATCTTTATGTAGGGGGAACAATTCTTTTTTTCAGATCCTTAGAGAGGTCTTTGCCATGAGGTGCCATGTTGAACTTCCAGTGACCAGTATGAGAGAGTGGGAGCGATAACACCAAATTTAGCACACCTGCTCTCCATTCACACCTGACACCGGGGAGGCAAAATGGCTAATTGGGAACAATTTGGACATTTTCTCTTAGGGGTGTACTCATTTTTGTTGCCAGCAGTTTAGACAATAATGGCTGTGCGTTGAGTTATTTTGAAGGGACAGAAAATGTACACTGTTATGCAAGCTGTACACTCACTACTTTACATTATAGCAAAGTGTAATTTCTTCAGTGTTGTCACATAAAAAGATATAATAAAATATTTATAAAAATGTGAGGGATGTACTCACTTTTGAGAGATACTGTATGTAGATGATGACATAGTTAAAGTATTTACAATTTTATGTTGAGGAACATTATTCTGAAATTGCTCAACAATTTTTAGACACAGCTTTTCACAGACTGCTGAACCTCTGCCCATCTTTCCTTCTGAGACACTCTGTCTCTCTAAGATGCGCTTTTTATACCTAATCATGTTACTGACCTGTTGTCAATTAACCTAAATAGTTGCAAGATGTTCTTCCAGCAATTCCTTGTTAGTACCACTTACTTTGCAGACTTTGCTGCCCTGTCCCAACTTTTTTGAGACATATTGCTGCCATCAATATCAAAATGACCTTATTTTTTCTTAAAATGTTATGTTTTCTCAGTTTAAACATTTCATGTTTTCCTATTGTAAATAAAATATGGGTTTATGAGATTTGCATGTCTTTGCATCCCAACTCTTTTGGAATTGGGGTCGTAAGACCGAGAGTGCGTAAACTACAGAGAAACATTACAATAAATTATTGCTTAATAATGTAAATATACAAAAACATTGTTCACAATGACAAAAAATACAAATGTATAAAGATTTAACAAAAGAAAAAACTAACAAACTATTGTATATACTCTGCTTCACAAGAAAGGAGCAAAACTATTTTTATAATTTAAACCTGGTGATATTGTAGCACAAAGTCTATAACCCACCTACACTTTGACTGTAATAGATGCCTATCAAGATCTCCAACCTCTTTGGGAAGAAAATGTGATCTAAGGCTACAAATTTAGCCTTTGTGGGCTAATATCCTTAATATATAACAAATCGCTGAAAAACAAAGGACCACAAATCGCCATCTTTGATGTCCTGTAAATCCGTCTTTCCAACTCAAGTTTTATCTTACCAGAAAAAAAAGAATTGCTTTGACATTGCAACACGCAGGGCTTTTTTTCTCAGAAAAAAGGTGCTGGAACTCACCCTCCCTAGCCAACTCCCTGCCCCAACCACGCCCACAACCCCACTACAACCCCACCCCCAGCTATGCCTTCCTCAGAGGTGAAAATTACACAGTTGCCAAATAGTGGGTGTGATCGAGGCTCAGAACTGCGTATCGCAGAAGACGCAAGGTTCAGAAAAGAGAAACACACAGAGTACAGGAGTATGTATTGTGCAGTGCTGAGGAGTGCATATCATACAGGGTGTAGTAGCCATAAACATGTAAAGTACACAACTCTCACCTTTTCACAGAGCCTCCCCTCCCCTCCCCTCAGCCCTCATCTTTTCACAGAGCCCATTCACCCTCCTCCCAGCCTTCACATTTTCACAGACCCCCCTCACCTCTTCACAGAGCCCCCTCCCCCCAGCCCTCAACTTTTCACAGACCCCCTCACCTCACCTTTTCACAGAGCCCCTTCCCCAAGCCCTCACCTTTTCACAGACCCCCTCCCCCCAGCCCTTAACTTTTCACAGAGCCCCCTCCCCCAGCCCTTACCTTTTCACAGAGCCCCCTCCCCAAGCCCTCACGTTGTCACAGACCCCCCTCCCCCAGCCCTTACCTTTTCACAGAGCCCCCTCCCCCAGCCCTTACCTTTTCACAGAGCCCCCTCCCCCAGCCCTCACCTTTTCACAGACCCCCTTCCCCCCAGCCCTTACCTTTTACAGAGCCCCCTCCCCCCAGCCCTCACCTTTTCACAGACCCCCCTCCCCCCAGCCCTCACCTTTTCACGGACCCCCCTCCCCCACACAAAAAACTCTCTCACCTGGTATCCACAGATTGTCCTCCTCTTTTATTTCATCAGGAATGCATCACGGCTCTGTTAGCTGTGCTCAGGTTTTTTTTTTATTACAGTGACATCCCTGCAGTTCAGCCTATCAGGAATGAAGCATGGAGCAAGGGAGGAGTTTCACAGCACTTCACTCGGCTCCATGCTGCACATAGTTGTAACAGGCAGAAGATGAAGAAAGAAGCCACCTCCCCAAGCCCCTCCTCCCCTCCTCCATGCTGCATTCTTGATAGGCAGAGCCGCAGAACATCACTGTAGAGACCCGGAACATCCATCTTCATGTGTCTGCAGTGTCGGCACTCGCACACAGAAAGTGGTGGAGGAAGTGAGTCCTCCACCAGCTTCTGTCAGTTACCTTGGTGGAGGCCGAAGTGCTGAGAGGGCTTCCCTTGCAGCTCGGTGCGGATCACCCCTGGTGGTGAAACAGGAGATGACACGTCCCAAGGGGCACTGGATGCGGATAAATCCCGGATGGATGGATGGTGATTTAGGACCGCTTCCAGGAGATCTATAGATGCTCAGAGAAAAGAGACAAGGTTAATGCCAGGCCGAGGGTCATACACAGATAATCAGTCCGAGGAGATGAAGGTACAGAGGGCCGTACAAAAGAGAGAGTCCGTGGGATCCAAGCCAAGGTCGGTACACAGGAGATCCAGCTGAGGTGTCTTTTAGAGTAAAGAGTGGTCAGGCAAGTCGAGGTCAAACGAAGGAGAGATGCAGGTAAGTCAAAGGAGCAAGCCGGGTCAAACAGGAACAACAGGCAATCGGACAGGTCACAGGTACAGGAGCTGATGATAAACCAGCACTGAAGCACAGCTAGAGAGCGTCTTATATAGGGCCAGGGTTGGGGAGAACGGCGTGGTGACACACCTGCTCTGCCTCCAGCAATCTATTGTTGCTGAATGGTAATTCCTTTCCTGACAGTGCCCCCCCCCCCGAGGGGCAGCCTCTGGATGCCCTACGACCACATTTTCCTGGAAACTTGTTGTGAAACTCTCTCAGGAGTTTAGGAGCATGTATGTTGCCTAATGGTTCCCAAGAATTGTCTTCCGGCGGGTATCCTTTCCATTTGATTAAATATTGAGTGTGATTGCCTTTCTGTCGACAATCTAGGATGGTCTCAACCTCGAATTCAGGCTCCCCTTCTACCAAAACTGGAGGAGGTGGTAACTCTTCTCTTCCAGGGTAGGGGCTTGATATCGCCGGTTTAAGCAGCGAAGCATGAAACACCGGGTGGATCTTAAGAGAGCCAGGCAGGATTAACTCAAAGGCTACAGGATTCACTATTCTTTTGACCTCATAAGGACCGATGAATCTGGGCCCCAACTTCTTGGATGGGCAAGATAATCTTAGATTAACTGAGGAAAGCCAAACCTTGTCTCCCACCTTGTATGCTGGGTTCTCCTTCCGTTTGAGATCACAGAACTTTTTATAGGCCTGTTGTGCCTTCAGAATATTGTCCCGTAACAACTGGAGATTAGCTGCAATGGCTGCTAGCCGATCATGGACTGCGGGAACCGTAATTTCCTGATCCAGATTGGGCAAAAAGGAAGGATGGAAGCCATAATTAGCCCAAAATGGGGTTTGGTTGGTTGCGGAGTGCACAGAATTATTATAGGCAAACTCCGCGCATGGAAGCAGGGAGGTCCAGTTGTCCTTAGCACTGGTGCAGAAGCATCGGAGGTACTGTTCCAGGGTTTGATTTGTTCTTTCAGTTTGCCCGTTGCTTTGTGGATGATAAGCAGATGACAGGGACACTTCAACCGCCAAGGATTTACAGAGCTCCTTCCAGAACCTAGAGGTAAATTGAACGCCTCGATCCGAGACTATATTGTTCGGAAGTCCATGAAGCCTGACCACCTCTTTGATAAATGTATTGGCTGTCTCCAAGGCAGAAGGGGTACCCATCATTGGTAGGAAGTGAGCCATTTTAGAGAGTCGGTCTACGACCACTAAGATGGTAGTAAACCCTTCTGAGGGTGGAAGCTCGACTATAAAGTCCATAGATAGACCCTTCCAGGGTAGTCCCGGAATTGGCAATGGTCTTAATAGTCCCCATGACTTTACTTTTGCCCCCTTGTTGTGTTGACAGGTGATGCAGGAATCTACATATGTTTTGCAGTCCTGGTGTAATTTAGGCCACCAAAACTGGCGCTGAATGAGTTTGAAGGTCTTCCTTACCCCAAAATGCCCTGCAAGTTTGTGGTCATGGAAGGTCTTGAAGACCATCAATCTCACTTGTGTGGGAACAAAAATTTTCTCCTGAAACCAGAGGAACCCTTCCCGCTTATGTAGAGATTCGGCTTCTTGTCCTGTATACTGGGTAGAGGCTTGCTGAATCGAGGACCGTAAGTCCGTATGGATCAGAAAAAAGTTTTGAGCCGACAGGATGGTATTGGGCTCTGTTGTACCGGGAGTGTCTGGAAACATCCGGGACAGGGCATCCGCTTTTCCATTCTTAGACCCTGGCCTGTAGGTAATGTGGAAATTGAAGCGTGAGAAAAATAAGGCCCACCTGGCTTGCCGAGGTCTCAACCGTTTGGCGGCCCTCAGATATTCGAGATTCTTGTGGTCCGTGAATATCATAATAGGGTGCACTACCCCTTCCAACAGGTACATCCATTCCTCCAGGGCAGATTTAATGGCTAGAAGTTCTCGATCCCCCACATCATAATTTCTCTCAGGAGGTGACATCTTCCGAGAGAAAAATGCTACTGGGTGTAGTAAGGCCTTTAGGCCTTGTCGCTGGGACAGAATAGCCCCTGTGGCTACTTCGGAGGCATCTACCTCGAGAATGTAGGGTAAAGCTGGATCTGGATGTTGAAGAATCGGATCGGTCACGAACAGGCTGTTTAAATTTATCAAAGGCTAACTGGGCCTCTGGCGACCAGCGGAAACGGATCTGCTGGCGTGTTAGCTGGGTGATGGGTGTGACAATTGTTGAGAAGCCTTTTACGAATCTTCTGTAGAAGTTAGCGAAGCCCACAAATGGCTGAACTCCTTTCTTATCCGTGGGGGCTGGCCACTCCAAAATTGCCTTCACCTTCTGAGGATCCATTGTTGAAATGATAAGCCTTAGAAACTGAATAGATCCTCTCTCAAATTCACACTTCTCCAGTTTCACATAGAGTCCATGTTTCCTCAGGGCCGGCCATGTTGAGTACTCGACCCTCTAGCTGGAAGTACCCATCTTGTAGCCTTTGCACAGCTTGGGTCAGGGCTGAAACCTGCTGGCATAGGGCCTCGAGCTGGGAAGCACCTCTGTCGGCCTCTGACATGGCTGGTTTATGCTGTCAGTTACCCTGGTGGAGGCCGAAGTGCTGAGAGGGCTTCCCTTGCAGCTCGGTGCGGATCACCCCTGGTGGTGAAACAGGAGATGACATGTCCCAAGGAGCACTGCACTGGATGCGGATGGATCCCGGATGGATGGATGGTGATTTAGGACCGCTTCCAGGAGATCTATAGATGCTCAGAGAAAAGAGACAAGGTTAATGCCAGGCCGAGGGTCATACACAGATAATCAGTCCTAGGAGATGAAGGTACAGAGGGCCGTACAAAAGAGAGAGTCTGTGGGATCCAAGCCAAGGTCGGTACACAGGAGATCCAGCTGAGGTGTCTTTTAGAGTAAAGAGTGGTCAGGCAAGCCGAGGTCAAACGAAGGAGAGATGCAGGTAAGTCAAAGGAGCAAGCCGGGTCAAACAGGAACAACAGGCAATCGGACAGGTCACAGGTAAAGGAGCTGATGATAAACCAGACCGACCGATTGTAAATGGCATTGAGTCAGTAACAGCAAGGCTCGGTCAATACATTGATCACTACTTGCAACCCTTGGTGTGCGAGACGCACGCATACCTTAGAGACACGAAACACGGCATTACTCTTTTGAACGACCTAACAGAGATTTCTGAATGCATCTTGGTGACCGCTGATGTAGGGTCGCTTTACACGATCATCAACCATGAAGATGCTTTAAAATCAGTAAAATGGGCATTAAATAAGTCAGATTTGCCATTGAAACATCGGAGATTTTTGGTAGAGTGTCTGGATTTCTGTCTACTAAAGAACTATTTTTGGTACGACAAGAAATACTTCCTACAAGTAAAAGGAGTAGCGATGGGGGGACGGTTTGCCCCCAGTGTGGCTAACTTGTTTATGTCACACTGGGAGGAAGAGGTCATCTTTACAAACCGTCCTCCCCAGTTGAGCTGCTACCGTCGCTTTATCGACGACCTTCTGCTGATATGGAAAGGAGACATGACCAGTTTACAACATTTCATGGATCAACTCAATTCCAATACTCGGAATATTGAGTTGACATGGAATATAAGTACTGAGAGTATTGTCTTCCTTGACTTGGAGATTTTCAAAAAAGAAGGTGGCTTGGAAACTCGTACATACTTCAAGCCGACTGACAGAAATTCTTATATACCCACAGGGAGTTGCCATCATAACCTGTGGTTATATAATATCCCAAGAGGGCAGTTCCTAAGGATGAAAAGGAACTGCTCCTTGGAAGAGGATTTCCAGTCTCAATCAAAAAAACTGGCATCAAGATTTCTGGAAAAGGGGTATGACCCCGAACATATTGAGAGAGAACTTTTTAGAGTTAGCACTACTACAAGGGAAAATACATTAGTGTCCTCTAAAAAAACCACCTCCAATAATGAATTTTGTTTTGTGCTGGACTACAATATCCAGTACAAAAAGTTTGAAAAAATTGTAGCCAAACACTGGCCTATTCTACAGCATGACAGGGTGTTGGGCCCCGCACTCCCGGCTAGACCGAGGTTTGTGTATCGGAGGGCCCCTACACTCAGAGACCGGCTGGCCCCGGGAGTGGTTGACCCACCTGTCAAATCTGGTAATGCACTCTTTCCCTCTTTAAAAGGATTCTACGCTTGCGGCAAGTGTGCGGCCTGTAAGACCTCTAAAGGTAACATTAAGCGAAGGAAGGAATTCGTCGCCACAGCCACACAAGAGGTGCACGTCCTCAAAGATTTCATTACATGTGAAACCAAAGGGGTCGTGTACATGCTTGAATGTAGGTGTGGTTACCAGTATGTGGGCAGGACCACGAGGGCCCTACATATAAGAGTAGGGGAGCACATGAATAGAATCCGTAAGGGGAAAGATAAGCATAATGTCCCCAAACACTTCAAAAGATACCATCAGTGTGACCCTACGGGTCTGAAGTTTTGGGGTATTGAGAAAACCACACGTCACTGGAGAGGAGGCAATTTTGTAAGGCAATTAAGCCGCAGGGAATCATTCTGGATTTATCAGACTAAAGTTTTAGTACCTGGCGGGCTTAATATTGACTTTGATTTAAATTGTTTTATTTCTAACAGGTAAAGTGTGAGGTTTTAATTTTGATTCTGCAGTTATTATTTTATTGTTGCTATTATTTTAATAATTGTATGATTTTACTTTAATCTGTAATGTACTTGCGATCGGCGCTCGTTTAATATATGTGGAACTCTCGGAGCTTCGTGGGGAAACGTCACTATATATTGAGGACAGATTATATATACTTTTTTCTGATCCATTTAATGTGTTTATTTATATCTTTAGGCTATTGCCTTTCTTGATATTTTATATTATTGTATTTTGTGCAATATCTCGGCTGGGGCATTTGTGGACCGGGAGTGGCTCAGTTCCGTGTTATGAGCGCTCCTATTATTGGTCTATGTCAGGGGTACTGAATTAAAATTCATGGAGGTCCGCTTAGTAAAATCTTCTTCTAGCGGAGGTCCGAATCATGTTTGTGATTTGATTCAGATCCTTTACATTACAGCACCCTCTCCTAGGCGGTCCCATCTCTGCAGCTGGGGAATGCAGGTGAAACTGCACATGTTCCCGGCCCGCAGAGGAACACGCCACACTTCAGCACAGCTTGGTGCTGCGCAATTTAAAAAAAGGGTCAGGGACTTGTTTTCCTGCATTTCACATGGGTAGTGCAGCCCATTAAAATGAAGGGGCTGACCTACCTGTGACACTGAGCCCCATATCACAATCCCATCCTTACATCTATTCCACATTGTCCACTGCACATCACAGTTTCCTTCCCTTCACCAAGATCCCCTTTGTGTTATCATACCGCCTTAACATCAACACCCTTCTTATCCCCTCATTACAGAACCCCACTCCCCTACATTACTATCCTCAGCCCCTCATCACAGTACTCAGCTCCCCCACATTGTCCTCAGTTCCCCATTACAGTATTCACCCCCCCCCCCGACATTAGAGTACTCAGCCTTAACCCCCATTCCCCCCACATCAGAGTCCTCAGCCCCCATACATAGACTCCTCAGCCCCCACACATAGACTCCTCAGCCCCCCACACATATCAGAGTCCTGAGCCCCCCACACATATCAGAGTCCTGAGCCCCACACACATATCAGAGTCCTCAGCCCCACACACATATCAGAGTCCTGAGCCCCCACACACACATATCAGAGTCCTCAGCCCCAACACACATATATCAGAGTCCTCAGCCCCAACACACACATATCAGAGTCCTGAGCCCCACACACATATCAGAGTCCTCAGCCCCACACACATATCAGAGTCCTCAGCCCCAACACACATATATCAGAGTCCTCAGCCCCACACACATATATCAGAGTCCTTAGCCCCCACACACATATATCAGAGTCCTCAGCCCCCACACACATATATCAGAGTCCTCAGCCCCCACACACATATATCAGAGTCCACAGCCCCACACACATATCAGAGTCCTCAGCCCCCACACACATATATCAGAGTCCTCAGCCCCCACACAAAAATATCAGAGTCCTCAGCCCCCACACACATATATCAGAGTCCTCAGCCCCCACACACATATATCAGAGTCCTCAGCCCCACACACATATCAGAGTCCTCAGCCCCCACACACATATATCAGAGTCCACAGCCCCCACACACATATCAGAGTCCTCAGCCCCCACACACATATATCAGAGTCCACAGCCCCCACACACATATCAGAGTCCTCAGCCCCCACACACAAATATCAGAGTCCTCAGCCCCCACACACATATATCAGAGTCCTCAGCCCCACACACATATATCAGAGTCCTCAGCCCCACACACATATCAGAGTCCTCAGCTCCACACACATATCAGAGTCCTCAGCCCCCACACACATATCAGAGTCCTCAGCCCCACACACATATATCAGAGTCCTCAGCCCCCACACACATATATCAGAGTCCTCAGCCCCCACACACATATCAGAGTCCTCAGCCCCACACACATATATCAGAGTCCTCAGCCCCCACACACATATCAGAGTCCTCAGCCCCCACACACATATATCAGAGTCCTCAGCCCCACACACATATATCAGAGTCCACAGCCCCCCACACACATATATCAGAGTCCACAGCCCCCACACACATATCAGCGTCCTCAGCCCCCACACACAAATATCAGAGTCCTCAGCCCCCACACACATATATCAGAGTCCTCAGCCCCACACACATATATCAGAGTCCTCAGCTCCACACACATATCAGAGTCCTCAGCCCCCACACACATATCAGAGTCCTCAGCCCCACACACATATATCAGAGTCCTCAGCCCCCACACATATATCAGAGTCCTCAGCCCCCACACACATATATCAGAGTCCTCAGCCCCACACACATATATCAGAGTCCACAGCCCCCACACACATATCAGAGTCCTCAGCCCCCACACACATATATCAGAGTCCACAGCCCCCACACACATATCAGAGTCCTCAGCCCCCACACACAAATATCAGAGTCCTCAGCCCCCACACACATATATCAGAGTCCTCAGCCCCACACACATATATCAGAGTCCTCAGCCCCACACACATATCAGAGTCCTCAGCTCCACACACATATCAGAGTCCTCAGCCCCCACACACATATCAGAGTCCTCAGCCCCACACACATATATCAGAGTCCTCAGCCCCCACACACATATCAGAGTCCTCAGCCCCCACACACATATATCAGAGTCCACAGCCCCCACACACATATCAGAGTCCTCAGCCCCCACACACAAATATCAGAGTCCTCAGCCCCCACACACATATATCAGAGTCCTCAGCCCCACACACATATATCAGAGTCCTCAGCCCCACACACATATCAGAGTCCTCAGCTCCACACACATATCAGAGTCCTCAGCCCCCACACACATATCAGAGTCCTCAGCCCCACACACATATATCAGAGTCCTCAGCCCCCACACACATATCAGAGTCCTCAGCCCCCACACACATATATCAGAGTCCTCAGCCCCACACACATATATCAGAGTCCACAGCCCCCACACACATATATCAGAGTCCACAGCCCCCACACACATATCAGAGTCCTCAGCCCCCACACACAAATATCAGAGTCCTCAGCCCCCACACACATATATCAGAGTCCTCAGCCCCACACACATATATCAGAGTCCTCAGCTCCACACACATATCAGAGTCCTCAGCCCCCACACACATATCAGAGTCCTCAGCCCCCACACACATATATCAGAGTCCACAGCCCCCACACACATATCAGAGTCCTCAGCCCCCACACACAAATATCAGAGTCCTCAGCCCCCACACACATATATCAGAGTCCTCAGCCCCCACACACATATATCAGAGTCCTCAGCCCCCACACACATATCAGAGTCCTCAGCCCCCACACACATAAGCCCCCACACACATATCAGAGTCCTCAGCCCCCACACACATATATCAGAGTCCTCAGCCCCACACACATATATCAGAGTCCTCAGCTCCACACACAAATATCAGAGTCCTCAGCCCCACACACATATCAGAGTCCTCAGCCCCACACACATATATCAGAGTCCTCAGCCCCACACACATATCAGAGTCCTCAGCCCCACACACATATATCAGAGTCCTCAGCCCCCACACACATATCAGAGTCCTCAGCTCCACACACATATCAGAGTCCTCAGCCCCCACACACAAATATCAGAGTCCTCAGCCCCCACACACAAATATCAGAGTCCTCAGCCCCCACACACAAATATCAGAGTCCTCAGCCCCCACACACAAATATCAGAGTCCTCAGCCCCCACACACAAATATCAGAGTCCTCAGCCCCCACACACAAATATCAGAGTCTTCAGCCCCCACACACATATATCAGAGTCCACAGCCCCACACACATATATCAGAGTCCTCAGCCCTCGCACACATTAGAGTACATAGCCCCCACACACATTAGAGTACTCTTCTTTGCTGTACTCAGTGTCTCTCCCCCTTCCTACATTATGTCTCCCCTACCTTACACAGCCAGGAGAACTCGAGGCATAGCAGGTCTGGAGGAAGGAAGCTGCAAGATGGTGATTGGTTGCTTAGACTGCCATTCATCTTGGCAACCAATCACTGGCTGTTTACCTCGGGCAGTTCCCGCCCTCCCTTCAGAGGTGTCCTGCCTCACGCTGTCGGCTCTGCAAAGAAATCATCACAGCTGAAAGGAGAGCAGGCTGCTAAATGGCGAGACAGCTGCGGTCCGGGAGGGGGAAGGAGGGGGGCCGGAAACGGACCGCGGGCCGCCATTTAGTGATGCCTGGTCTATGTTATGCTATTCAGCGCCTCCCGGAAGTCAGGAGCTTTCCCTTATCAAAGATGGAGATTGGCGATATGTCACTTCCGCCTTGGGGATTAGCGTCCGGTTGCTAGGCATCATCTATTTAAGGCGTGCGGGTGCCGCCCTCTCCGTACCCCTGCTGAAGAAGTCACGCCCATTGACGCAACGCGTACGGGGGGAGGAGCCGTGACGTCACCCGCGACGCTCTGAGAGGACCGCATGTTCGAGCTTACCGATCAGATGTTTACATGCTGTTCCCCATGCACTAGGAATAGTGCTATGTTTGTGAGTAATCAGCTTTTACCTTGAATAAATGTACCAATTTTAAAACGGAGAGCACTAGATGTTCTTGTTATATTTTCATGTGGAATCTTTATGCCGATCTGCTGAGGCGCTGTGGTTTCCATGATTTAAGACTGGGACAGGAGAAGTTCACCAGAGTCTATGTTAAAAGCGCAACGGCCTTTGTGGTCAATGTATGGAGGTGAGAGGCTGGCATTAATTGTGGTGGTGGAATCACGCATGTTTGGTGTTTTTTCTACCTTTCTACACGGGTCACCTTTACCTCAAGCTTGGCTTTGGACATATGAACATTCCCAGATTATGGACATTGCTACCGTTTATTGGTTTTAACATTTTAGCGCTGCACCATTTTTTACCTTTACAGCACTGAAGCACAGCCAGAGAGCGTCTTATATAGGGCCAGGGCTGGGGAGAAGGGCGTGGTGACACACCTGCTCTGCCTCCAGCAATCTATTGTTGCTGAATAGTAATTCCTTTCCTGACAGCTTCTGTGTAATGTGACAAGGGGGAGAGGACAGGGCAGCCCGAGGTGGCGGAACTCCGTTCCGGTGCGTTCCGGCAGAAAAAAAGCCCTGGCAACAAGTAAACTACTACTGTGGAGCAGTTAAACTTTTTAGGGAACTAATGTTCACCATTTTGTAATCTCAACTTTCTAGTTATAGAGAATTGTGCGAACCACATTTAAAAGTACGTTTATTAGAAGGATTATAGACACATCTCTGAATGTCAAAATGACTGCATACCAGAGCATCTTTCAAATATTGGGCTCTTCTAAATGTAATCTCAGGATACTCCTTGAGGAATTACCCAAAGAATAGTTTTAGGTACCAGTTTTTGGAGATAATATACCTCATCTCCTAATATTGTTTATTATATCTCATATTTAATCTGTTAGTTGGGTCCACATCCTTACTATGACTTGTTCGATTTAAAAAAGGATCCTCCCTTTTCTGTATTTTAGCACTATGATATTTTAAGTATTACAGCCCTTTGTTTTAATCTTGTATATAACATCGGCCTCAAATTTGAAATCTTGTTCTTTAGAGCTGTTTTGTTGTAATTTCAGATGTCAGCCTTATGGTATTGACCTAAGAACGGATTACCACTGGAGGCATGCAAAATGCTATTTGTAGCCGTTTCTTTTCTAAAGAAAGATGTTCCTAGTACATTTTCTTTACGATCAACAAAATCCGAAAAGGAAATCCTGTCCTTACCATAATTTACCCTAAGGTCAAATTGAACAGATTAGTTTTCAGCTTAGTCACAAATTAATTTTTACATTCATTAGAAGTTCTGTTCCTTTCCAAAAACAGTACACTCCCATCCTCCAAGTACAAGTTAGCGTACAATGGAGCACACCTGGTTCCCATCGCAAGTAGAAGCCTGCAAGTACAGCTGCATTACCTTACAAAACAAAAAGTCAAATTCATAAGAAAATATTTTTATTTTGATGTTGCATTCTCTCCCACAAATGACCTTATTGTAGCAATACTCTTACTGTGAAGCATACTTAAGTGCAAAGCCTTAACATCAATTGATACCAAAATAATATTATCTGGCATTTATAAGCCTTTTAGTTGACTTAGAAGGTCTAAAGTATACCATGTCTATCAGTCTACTCACATTTTCTGTATACCAACCCATCCCCAATATTATGGATTGTCCAGGAGGATTATCTATATTCTTCTTGAGTCTTCAGTAATACATAGAGCATGGATTCTACAAGATGTTCTACTAACAAATAATTCCCCATACTTTTGCGAACGGTGTTCCTCTGAACTTCAGCCTCAGCTAATTTTTCACATTGAAAACTAAATCTAATTATTTTCTGTTAGGAAATTTTCTTATAGCATTATTATGAGAATTTTGGGACACATATTCTGGTATTGTTCCACACTAATAAATCATTATATCCCCTCCCTAATTAGAAGGGTTTAATTATTCTAATTATTAATCTTCATTCTTTAGCAATGTTTTTATTTTCCTGTTATTTGTCCATATATTCAATGGATTTACATAATTTAACTCCCTCAAAATCTTTTAAAACCTTCTGTATAAAGCATACTACACTAGAAATAGTATGGAGAGAGGATAAAGTACTGCTGTTTGGAAAAACCTTAAATAAATTAGTCCTAACTATTCCAAGTTCTTTTGGTATATTTCCATTTTCCCACAAGTAAATCAGGTCTTTTAGAATCCTGTAATTCTGCCTTGTGAACTCAACATATTCCTCCACCTAGGATAAATGTGCATTTTGATGCCATATATGCCAATCATGTATGTACCCTTGCAAAGAGGTGGAGATCTTTTACAAAATTAAAAAACGTATTCACGTTAGGATCCAGACAGAAATTTAAACTAAAATTCAACAGACTATGCATTTCTTCTGTTAATTCACAGAAAGACAAAATTGATGACACTAAACCAATCTGTCAGTTCTTCTTAAATACATATTGTTCTATCCCCCCATTTTTTGGCAGGATTGATAGGCCTATCTTTATATCCTTGCAATTATGTTTCCATAACACGTGTTTTTGTGTTTCGAAAAAGAAAATGGTTGCTTGGAAATTGCTCCCAGCTCAGAAGGTGTAGGATTAAAGTGTGTAAAAACCCATTTTATTGTCCTGTGTGGATGCACTTTTCTCTAAAGCTATAACGGATGTGTCAATAGTCAAGAGTTGTTGTCAAACATTATTTGACAACAACTCTTCTTTTCATGACTGTAACTTGATGAACATTTCTACCCCTTTAGCACACCATGTAAGTCTAATCTTTGATTCCTCGTGCAATGCTGTTTGTGATCGTGTGATGATGAAACAGAAAATTATGATCAAACATCAGATAAATTATCATTCTGTGACCCCTGCGAATGACTTATACCTGACCTGAATTTAATTTGTGTGGGACGTGTCTCCCAAGACTGCCACTTGTATGCACTTTCTAACTGGAAGGCTAACCTATCCCAGTAATTTTTTCTCTTTTGTATTCACAATGTTTTGATTATATTTTAAATTAATTCTCCTTCATCTTATAAAGAGTTATTTCTTGAAATGTGGCAAGATTTTTCATTAGCTCATCTATTTCCATATTTATTCTAGAGATTTCTCCCTTGTAATAACCTGCTATCTTGAGCATCATATTATCAGTACAGATGTTTAAATTCTGTTCCCAATTCTTTATAAAATTCGTATCATGGTGTTTAATATTTAAAAAAAATTGATTTTTGTAAGATCTTACCGTAAAATCCTTTTCTCTTAATCTCATTGACAGACGTAGTCCTCCTTGATTAATATGAACTTGGGTTATACTGCCCTCTACAGGAGTAGGACTAGACAGGAAAGAAAACGTTCTGGCCACACCTTAGGGGCAGTCCCAGAGGGTATATCCTCTCTCTCTCTCTCTGCTACAGCAAATCAGTTATGTCACAAAGCAGTGTTTAGAGAATTTAACCCAACCCAACTCAAAAAACAGAGGGGCGGGTACTACGTCTGTCAATGAGCTTAAGAGAAAAGGATTTTACGGTAAGATCTTACAAAAATCCATTTTTCTCTGTCGCTCATTGACAGACGTAGTCCTCCTTGATTAATATCAACTCGGGACGTCCCAAAGCAGTGCCACAAATGAGGGGTGGGATAACAGAAATCAAAATCCAATCTAGAAGGCCCAACCGGTGCCAACTAGAAGTTTTAAAGGCTCATCAATCAAAGGATGAACTGAAAATCCAACGGAAAAAAACCCTCGAGGTAGACCGCCGGTCTCCTCAAATTGCGGCCTGCAAAACCTTGCGGCCAAAAGAGGCATCTGACGATGCCATCACATCAAATTTATAAAAGTTTGTAAAGGTATGCACCGACGACCAGGTAGCCGCCTTGCAAACCTTGACCACTGACGCCTGATGGCGGTAGGCCCAGGAGGTACTGAGCGCTCAAGTGGAGTGCGCCTTAACAGGGAACGGAGGATTCCGACCCTTAATAGAATAAGCCTGTACCACCGTCTGTCTAATCCATTTGGAGATAGTCGCGGCAGATGCAGGCAACCCCTTTCTGGGGCCATCCGTGATCACAAACAGTGAATCCGTTTTACGGAATGATTCCGTAGTCTTCAGGTATACCCCGATTGCCCGAACTACATCCAAGGAATGCAACGCACATTCCCAAGGATGATTGGGCTTAGGACACAAGGAAGGTAGCACAATATCTTCATTCAGATGAAAATCTGAAACCACCTTAGGAAGAAAGGATGGCTTCGGATGAAGAACTACCTTATCCCTATGAACCACTAGATATGGGGAATGGCATGATAATGCAGCCAGTTCTGACACCCTGCGTGCAGAAGTGATAGCCACAAAGAAGGCCACCTTCTGGGATAATGTAAGCAAGGGAATCTCCCTGATATTTTCAAAGGGAGGTTTCTGCAGCCTTACTCCTAACTAGACAGAAAAAAACCGATTTGCTGTAGCAGAGAGAGAGAGGATATTCCCTCTGGGACTGCCCCTAAGGTGTGGCCAGAACGTTTTCTTTCCTGTCTAGTCCTACTCCTGTAGAGGGCAGTATAACCCGAGTTGATATTAATCAAGGAGGACTACATCTGTCAATGAGCGACAGAGAAATGTAAATACAATCCAAAGGGGTATCTTCTGCAAGACAGTTGTCAAAAAACTTCACATGCCAATAAAGGTTGAATTTCTTCTCTAATAACCTTTTAAATCTAAAAATGTAGATGGATATTCCAGAATCACTAAATTGTTTGCATAGTCTTTCTTAATTTTGTGCATGAAATGCTTCTCCCAAGGATTAGATGTTGAATGGTTTTGCTTTACCATAAGGGTCATTGGCAATTCCTTCATTTACAGCAACACTCTAATAATGAGCTGCTAATGAGATGACTCTTATCAAGTGGATAAATATCTCAGTAGCAGAGTTTAAATTGCCTTAGGTTTATTGTGTTCTTGAGTCAAGAATCTCGTTATTTTCAAAAATTTTATGTAATTCTTTAGCTGACGGTCTTTTCTCAGGGTCTTCTGACAGCATTCTCTTTATTTCAAAGACCTGCAAAAACAATGGAAATAAAGTGAGAAAAGGAAGGAGGAAGGGAAGGTGATATTGAGCAAGGAAGGGTGCAGAAGGAATTAATAACTTTTGCCAGGTGCTAGTATTTTTCATTAGAGAGCTGTCAGCAGAACTGTGAGGATTCAATAAACCAGCTGTTGATACAGGAAATGCTAAAAATACAGAAGGGTTAAGTTTTAGTTGGTTTACTAGTTTGGACACTAGTTTAGGTTAGGGTCAGCTTCAGTTTTATGATTAAATTCACGGTTAGGTTTTAGGGGGTAATTTAAACTGGGGGGGATGTTAAGGCTGAGATATTGAAAGGGTTGAGTGTCAAAGGGTGCTGAACAATAGGGATAATTTGTGACATAGTGATAGGTTGGGGAGTGTCTAGGTTTCTAATTATTTTGGAACTCTGTGCGAGATTGAAGAAAGGAACACTGAACGCATGTAAAAATACAGTGGAAAAAAACACATCTAAAGCATTTATTTTGATATACCTCTACAGGATAACGCTTTGAAAACTCCATAGGCAGGTCACCTTTACGGATCTTCTTCCATTGCTGCAAGTGAACATAATAAGAACACATTTAAACACATTTAACTGCAGCAATCATTCAAAGTATAATTAATCACCAAGGTCCAAGTGTTGTCTTAAAACTGAGCTGTGCCAGCAATTTACTGCCAGAAAAGCAGTTGTTTTACATCAGCCTGTGCTAAAATATACCCAATCCAAAATGTTTATATAGTATAACTTAACAACCATTGGATGTGGTGGCTGCATTCTTTTTCTTTTTTCATGCTTTTATTCCCTTATTTAAACCTGGTGATCGGCCAGTAGCACAACTCCTGTCTTAGGGTGGCTACATTTACTCCTCCAATATATTTATGAAGGAGCAATTGTCAATCAGAGAGGGAAGAGTTGGACATTACATTAGTTATTAACAATGTAAAGCCAAACTGCAGTTACTGCATTTTAAGCAGGTACAACTTTCCTTGATTTTTAGGGACTGTCCCTGATTCGGAACAATGTCCTTCTGTCCCTCTTTCCTCCACATGTGTCCCTTATTTTGGTCTGATCTGTATAGTTGTATATAAAATGCACTATTTATCTTTCAAAAAGTGTTTTTATAGTGCTAAACTTTTCATCCAATTTCCAAAATGCTGCATTTGTAAAAGTCAAAAGCCAGTATAATAGAATAGTGATAAAAAAAGCACTTGTTGGTTTAACTAATCTTTTCTTTTCTCAAATAATTATTTTTTTGTATAATTCAAGGCAAGACATGGGGTGTGTCCTATGCCTACAAAGTTTTGCTAATAGGTGTCCCTCGTTCCCATCTCAAAAAGTTTGTAGCTATGGTTACAGCAATAGTTGTTTCTTTATTGTACATAACAGGACACAAAGGGCCAAATTCACTGTACCTCCAACGCTGATTTTGTTCTATTTTACCTCCATTTTGACTATTTTTAGGTGCAAATGCAATTCACTATAACACCATCAGAAACGTTATGAGCAGTGTCAAATTCATTAAGATCAAATAACATCAGGACTGGACTTAAAAACAGTCCAGCTAAAAGGTGGACTCATTTTTTCAAAATCACAAAATATGGAAGGAAAAAAATAAAAGATGTGAGGGAAAGATGTGTTATATGATTTTGAGCTAAACTGCTTTTAAACTGTGTGAAAAGGTTAAGTAGAAAAAAATATATTAATAAAAGTGTAAAATGCAAAAATAGCTCCAGAGTCAATTTCTGGCAGATAGCCCATGTGCGTATGCTCCATACCAAAAATTAGGCTGAAAATAATGTTTTTGAAAACGTTAGTGGGAGTTATAGTAAATTTGTAGTAAATACCGCTGCAAATTTGCGGTAAAACGGCGCTATTCCGGTGCTAATGAGAGAAATGCACATATCTTTTTTTCTTTTTTGCACATATCTATGTATGTCTATATATATATATATATATCAATGAGTCAAGAAATTGGGCTGCAGCCAATCAGGGAACTGCTAAACCATGTCCACATCCATTGGTAATGAGGTATTTAAATAAGAAAAAGGTAAATCTCACTGAGCTGTGGGATAAACTCTGCATGGATTACCATGATGGGAGGACTTTATTGGACCGGTAAAGCATAAAGTGAGCAATACCAAGATACTAAAAAGGTATAAATTTATTGTATTATAAAATCATTTGAAACAAAAAACATTACAGCGTTAATGAATGAATCCAAAGGCAAATAGACACAAATACAACTGATCATATTATTCACGCAGTCATGTAGTTCGACGCGTTTCGCCAAATACAAATTGGCTTCTTCAGGAACCGATATGATCAGACCATATAGCCTCTAATCCAAAAACAAGGAGGAAAAGAGGAGGGAAGAGAGAAAAAACATCAATATATCAGTAACATATAAATACAGATAGTTTTTTTCCAGACATAATGCCATTGATTCAGAATAAGGCACTAATAAATAACATTTTATCAACTTGCTCACCTAGTTCATAAACATAGTCGACTTTTAGGACCCATGATGCCAGATCAGACATGAAGAAATGAAGGGAAACCCTTCCAAATGATCCTGAATTAAGGATCATATATGCCTCGGTTGAGGCTTGGTGGATCGGACCTTCTCCATAGCTTCCCCAGTGTATAATGACCATAGCCAGACAGTTAACAATTAAGAACTATAACTGGCTATATTCGTGGGGGTGCTCACAGACATGAAGAGGAACAGGCATGCAGAAGATGGTGATTGGAAGGAGCCAATAGGCAGATCCCAAATGAGCACTACCGGGAAATAAGGGGAAGAGAAAAACGAAAAAAATGGGGGACAATTCTTAGATATATGTTATAAACCAACAGGTATATAACAGAAGGTATGTCAAAAAACCCCAATAACAATTCCATAGACATGGCAAAAAGGCCCAAGCCATCCCAGTAGAGACAAAGGGAAAATAATAAGAGAATAGTTTATACAGGTCTGAATAGGGCATAAGAAAAAGGGGAGATATATCCAAAAGACCCCAGACCATTACCTTCCTTAGTGGATGCGCTTAGAGTAGAGGTTCGGACGCCGGTCCCTCGGCATGGAATGCCGCTGCTACCAGCGTCCTCGCCTCGTGCGCATTAAATAGGAGAAGGTCCCGCCGGAAGTTAGACGCCAGCAGCGTCCTGCGTCACTTCCGGCGCGGGCGCAATGCATAGTGCGTCACTTCCGGCGGTGGCTGATGATGGTATTACAGCCACGTACGGAAGGCGCAGTTTCCCAACTGGTGGGAGAGGACCAGGAGCCATTAAGCATCCCTCCTCTGCTTTGCGCCCGAATCCACCATAGCGAAGAGTTTTGACCATTATAGTCTCGAGTCCGCAAGTGGCATCATCGGATCCTATTACAAATAAGAAAAAAATAATAAAAGTAATCAATATAGATATATAGATATCCCACATGACATAGGCAAATAAGAGAAAAAAAAGGGGGGGGGAGACAACAATAAAACATGATTAATACATATATAATCATATAAACAGACATAGTCCTATCAGCAAAGATACCACTCTGTATAAACACAGAGTAAAGGTAAAGTTGCTCATAGTATATTTGGTCTCAGCTAGTAAAATTAAGTAAGGAAACAAAAGAAAGGTGGGGATGGAATGAGTGGAGTATGGATATTTATAGGAATGGTTTGTATGATACTGCTGTATTCAAACCTGGCCAACTAGTGGCTTGTTGGTTGAATATCTATTTAGCTTCTTTCTGTAGAATAATTTTATCAGTATTACCACCACGTGGATTTCTATTTACAACCAGAGAATTTTGCCACATGCCAAACCGAAGGGGTTGTATATCTAGCTATGTGTAAATGCGGAGCATTTTACATAGGGAAAACTAAAAGAAAGTTCTGGCAAAGAATTAATGATCACCTATATTATTTGGAAGTTGGGCTCATTTATACACCTATATGCAAACACGTTGGCTTAAACCATAGTTTTGATCCACAAATGGTTTCTTTTTCAGTGTTGGAGGTTGTAAATAGAAATCCACGTGGTGGTAATACTGATAAAATTATTCTACAGAAAGAAGCTAAATGGATATTCAACCAACAAGCCACTAGTTGGCCAGGTTTGAATACAGCAGTATCATACAAACCATTCCTATAAATATCCATACTCCACTCATTCCATCCCCACTGTTTCCTTTCTTTTGTTTCCTTACTTAATTCTACTAGCTGAGACCAAATATACTATGAGCAACTTTACCTTTACTCTGTGTTTATACAGAGTGGTATCTTTGCTGATAGGACTATGTCTGTTTATATGATTATATATGTATTAATCATGTTTTATTGCTGTCTCCACCCCCCCTTTTTTCTCTTATTTGCCTATGTCATGTGGGATATTTATATATCTATATTGATTACTTTTATTATTTTTTTCTTATTTGTAATAGGATCCGATGATGCCACTTGTGGACTCGAGACTATAATGGTCAAAACTCTTCGCTATGGTGGATTTGGGCGCAAAGCAGAGGAGGGATGCTTAATGGCTCCTGGTCTTCTCCCACCAGTTGGGTAACTGCGCCTTCCGTACGTGGCTGTAATACCATCATCAGCCGCCGCCGGAAGTGACGCACTATGCATTGCGCCCGCGCCGGAAGTGACGCGGGACGCTGCTGGCGTCTCACTTCCGGCGGTAACCTTCTCCTATTTAATGCGCACGAGGCGAGGACGCCGGTAGCAGCGGCATTCCATGTCGAGGGACCGGCGTCCGAACCTCTACTCTAAGCGCATCCACTAAGGAAGGTAATGGTCTGGGGTCTTTTGGATATATCTCCCCTTTTTCTTATGCCCTATTCAGACCTGTATAAACTATTCTCTTATTATTTTCCCTTTGTCTCTACTGGGATGGCTTGGGCCTTTTTGCCATGTCTATGGAATTGTTATTGGGGTTTTTTGACATACCTTCGGTTATATACCTGTTGGTTTATAATATATATCTAAGAATTGTCCCCCATTTTTTTTGTTTTTCTCTTCCCCTTATTTCCCGGTAGTGCTCATCTGGGATCTGCCTATTGACTCCTTCCAATCACCATCTTCTGCATGCCTGTTCCTCTTCATGTCTGCGAGGACCCCCACGAATATAGCCAGTTATAGTTCTTAATTGTTAACTGTCTGGCTATGGTCATTATACACTGGGGAAGCTATGGAGAAGGTCCGATCCACCAAGCCTCAACCGAGGCATATATGATCCTTAATTCAGGATCATTTGGAAGGGTTTCCATTCATTTCTTCATGTCTGATCTGGCATCATGGGTTCTAAAAAGTCGACTATGTTTATGAACTAGGTGAGCAAGTTGATAAAATGTTATTTATTAGTGCCTTATTCTGAATCAATGGCATTATGTCTGGAAAAAAACTATCTGTATCTATATGTTACTGATATATTGATGTTTTTTCTCTCTTCCCTCATCTTTTCCTCCTTGTTTTTGGATTAGAGGCTATATGGTCTGATCATATCGGTTCCTGAAGAAGCCAATTTGTATTTGGTGAAACGCGTCGAACTACATGACTGCGTGAATAATATGATCAGTTGTATTTGTGTCTATTTGCCTTTGGATTCATTCAGTAACGCTGTAATGTTTTTTGTTTCAAATGATTTTATAATACAATAAATTTATACCTTTTTAGTATCTTGGTATTGCTCACTCTATGCTTTACCGGTCCAATAAAGTCCTCCCATCATGGTAATCCACGCAGAGTTTATCCCACAGCTCAGTGAGATTTACCTTTTTCTTATTTAAATATATATATATATATATGAATCACAAAAAAAATATATAAATATATATATAAAAAATTGATTGATGAAAAGGACAATCAATTAAAAGCGTTGGGACTTTAAATGAAGGACTATCCAATATAGGAAAAAGTGCTTCCATCCCTATGAATAGGAAAAAAGGGGGGAAGGGGGAATAAGGAATGTACGTAAATACTGTAAAACGACTGCCAGTCGTTTTACAGTATTTACGTACATTCCTTATTCCCCTTCCCCCCTTCTTTCCCATAAATATATATATATATATATATATATATATATATATATATATATATATATATATATATGAGCCCAAAAAATAATTATATGTTTTATTTATTGATTTATTGATATATATGAAAAGCAACACTAATATGGCTTCTCCCCAAAAATGAAACATTGTATATGTGTGAAATTAATATATTTTTTGGGTTGGTTAGATATAGAAAGTAACAATAATATATGGGTTTTTGCATATATATATATATATATATATATATATATATATGCAAAAAACAATATATTATTGTTACTTCCTATATCTAACCAACCCAAAAATATATTAATTTCACACATATACAATGTTTCATTTTTGGGGAGAAGCCATATTAGTGTTGCTTTTCATATATATATATATATATATATATATATATATATATATATATATATATATATATATATATATACACACACATACACATAGGCAAATCAATAAATAAAACATATAATTATTTTTTGGGCATCTATACATATATATATATATATATATATATATATATATATATATATATATATATATATATGAAAAGCAACACTAATATGGCTTCTCCCCAAAAATGAAACATTGTATATGTGTGAAATTAATATATTTTTGGGTTGGTTAGATATAGAAAGTAACGATAATATATGGGTTTTTGCATATGCATATATATATATATATATTTATATATATATATATATATATGCAAAAAACAATATATTATTGTTGCTTTCTATATCTAACCAACCCAAAAATATATTAATTTCACACATATACAATGTTTCAATTTTGGGGAGAAGCCCTATTAGTGTTGCTTGTCATATATAACAACAGACAGTTGTAGGTAGTTCAGGGATTCAAACACCCAAATACATTGTTGCAAGGCAGCTGTGCTAACCACTTAACTACCTGAGGCTAATGAAATTTGCCTCAGGTAGTTAAGGCAAATTTGCCTCAGGTAGAATATATATATATATATATATATTATATATATATACTATTTAGACCCAATTCAAGCTCAAATAATTTGTATTTATTAAAATTTTTTGATGGACTAATCGAATCAAACTATATTAATTTTTAAGGTGCCAGTGCATGTATGTTTGGTATAAAGATAACAAAAAAAAAAAAACCTCAGAGACCACAATTCCCAAATAATTAACCTAGTTTAGTGAAACTGTATAAAATCAACATTTTTTTAAAAATAATCCTGCATGCTAGAAATTATATATAGGTGTTTAAAACATTTATTTCTGTGAAAAATTAGTATTTTAAATATAAATTGATAGGCTAAGAAACTATCAGTGGCATATATTATGAAATAAATGTAACAAAGTGATTATGTTTGTGTAAATTGTGTTTTGCAAAATGTTGCAAATATGTATTGAGCTTGAGCTTGAGCTTGATTAAATAAACTGACCAAAATATCCAAGTGGTTAGCACATCTGCCATGCAACACTGTATTTGGGTGTTCAAATCCTTGAACTACCTACAACTGTCTGTTGTTATATATGACAAGCAACACTAATAGGGCTTCTCCCCAAAAATAAAACATTGTATATGTGTGAAATTAATATATTTGTTGGTTGGTTGAGTGGGGAGCCATATTAGTGTTGCTTCCTATATAGAGCCAAATTACACTCTGAAAAATAGCAGTGTTTGAGCTTGGAAATCTGAGAATTTGCAAATTGATATGCAGTGGAACCCCAGAACTCAGAATTCAACAACCCCCCAAAAAAATATATATAGATATATATATACAGGGCTTTTTTTCTCAAAGAATAGGTGCAGGAACTCCCCCTTCTAAGTTACTTTGTGTCTCCGCCCCCTACCCACCTCCGAGCACTAACCCTTGGTTTCACCCCTTCCAACCTCCGAGCACTGACCCTTGGTTCCACCCCCTACCCAGCTTCCAGTACAGCCCCTTTTAGAGAATATAGAGCCAAGTATAATTTTGTATTGGAATGTATAGAATTAGGTTATGATAACAAGAAAAGCAATAAAATAGATCACCCACAGCCAGCAGCAATAGACCCCCCCCCAGCAGCAGCAAAAGATCTCCCAGCAGCCAGCATCAATACACTCTCTAGCAGCCAGGAACAGTGGACCCCTCCCTAAACAGTAGATCCCTTCTAGCAACAATTAACCCTCAGTATCAAAAGATCCTCCACTAGCAACAATAGATTGCCATGCAAAAATAGATCCCCTCCAGCAATAATAGATCTCCCAGCAGCTAGCATCAGTAGACCCTATAGCACCCATTGGAGGTGCCGGAACTGTGTTCCCCCGCGTTCCCACTGAAAAAAAGCCCTGTGTATATATATATATATATATATATATATATATATATATATCCCCAAAATATAATGTATATATTTTATTGTTTTTATTGTTTGTTGGCCATTACACTTATTTATGGATTCATAGCTCACCAAAGTCCGCACTGGGGGTCACCGGAAGCATTTGATCACTGCACTGCATATGAACTTTACCTCTATACCTGTCAGCATTGATTACAGTCCTTGCATCTCATTTTGGGACTGTTACACACTAATATCTTCACACTGATCACAGTGTATATATTTGGCACCTGGAGCTATTTATTACTATCACATTTGTCACTGTTAATTGATTTTTTTTCCCGTTGTGCAACTGAAGAGTCGCAGTGGTTTGCCCTTCATAGGGCACTTATTTACTTTTATATATATTTTTTATTTCTTCCACTCTTTTAGCACTTGGAACTATATGTTATGATCATCACCTTTTGTCACTATTAATTGATTCATTCATTTATTCCGCTGTGCAACTGAAGAGTCGCAGTGGTTCACTTTTTTTTGCATTTTTCTCTTTTTCTTTGATCACTTGATCGGAATTATACCTTTGCAACTAATTAAATCACAATGGTTCACCTTGCACAGGATATTCACTCAGTTGCAATTAATTCATCTTATTTTACTCATATTGATCACCTTTGGATCACTTAATTGCACCACTATCATTCTTCTTTGATATTTATTCGGCACATGAGCACTTTGATATTTATTTTTGAAGATTGATGAAGATTTTATAGTATCTACTTTTATACGTATATTTATGGTTCACCAATTTTAGAATATTTGCGCTGATTTTCTATTCCTTTTTTACACATAAGAAATGCTTTCAATAATCTCAGCATGAGCACAAAGTGGCTTTTTCATTTAGACTAAAGGCTGGCCATACATGATCCAATTTTCTTACAATTTTCTGTCCAATTTTCTTGAAATTTACCTTCAAGTATGTAGTACAAAGGCCTGCCTAATTGGATACAAGTGAAAGTGTTGTTTAGCTTTGACCTCACATTATGTGGTTTGTGGTAAATCTATCAGAAAATTGTAAAACAAAAATTGAACATGTATGGCCAGCCTAAAGGGCCATACACACTATAAGATTTTCTGAAGACTTTTTCCTTCAGATTTACCTTTTCTATGTAGCGCAAGGGCCTGCCAGATTGCATACAAATTGAAAGTGTTTAGGTTTGACCTCATATTATCTGGTTTTGGTAAATCTAGAGGAAAAAGTCTTCAGAAAATCTTATAGTGTGTATGGCCCATTAGGCTGGCCATACATGTTCAACTTTTGTTGTACAATTTTCTGGTTATATAAATGGATGATTAAGAGCAGCTCATTTAGCCTATGGCAGGGCCACATGTCTTTATGTCCGAATTTGCTTTTGGGGGTGGGAGGGTTTGCTGGCATGCCTAAGGACCCATATTGCAGTAAGTGTATTTTGTTGGATGAATACTTTTCATGCTCTAAATGTTTTGTATAGTTTTTGCAAAGTGTGTCTTTATGTACTCTATACATGTGTTTTTTTAAATTTTCATGCCTCTGTGTAGCTGTATGTTCTACTGATTTGATGGTATTTAAATGGAAAGGCAGGCTCATGCAAACAATAAACATAAACGTATGTTGGGTATGTTTTATGCTTAATACTAAGGTGTCTACAACTTATTTTGCTTGACTTTTGGATATTGTAAGCTCTATCCATCATATTTTGTATCTTTGCACTGTAATTTGAATACAAATTACTTGATTTGGGGGTTTTTTGGGGGGGGGGGGACATTTCACATTTCACATGCCTGCTTGAGTGATTACTGATGTTCTATACATGTTCAATAAAGCTTATTCATTTGTACACAGCTCCTGTTTTTTTGTTTTCTTTTCTTCATATTTGTCTGGATGTAATTCAGATATCTTTTGTGTCTATTGAATGTAATCCATTTCTTGTATTTTGTGTGTGTGTGCAATGGCAGTACAGTATGAACATGGGTAGGGTTTCTCCCTTTACTCCAGCGAAGTGTGTATGGGTGTGTATGGCGGGGGGAGGAGTGTGTGTGTGTATGTGTGGGGGGGGGAGAGGAGTGTGTGTGTGTGTGGGGGGAGGAGTGTGTGTGTGTGTGTGGGGGGGGGGGAGTATGTGTGTGTGTGGGGGGGAGGAGTGTGTGTGTGTGGGGGGGGGAGGAGTGTGTGTGTGTGTGTGGGGGGAGGAGTGTGTGTGTGGGGGGGGAGGAGGAGTGTGTGTGTGTGGGGGGGAGGAGTGTGTGTGTGTCTGTGTGTGTGTGGGGGGGAGGAGTGTGTGCGTGTGGGGGGGAGGAGTGTGTGTGTGTGTGGGGGGGGGGAGGAGTGTGTGTGTGTGTGGTGGTGTGGGGGGGGTGTGTGTGTGTGTGGGGGGGGGAGGAGTGTGTGTGTGGTGGGGGGAGGAATTTGTGTGTGTGTGGGGGAGGAGGAGTGTGTGTGTGTGTAGGGGGGGAGTGTGTGTGTGTGGGGGGGGGGAGTGTGTGTGTGTGGAGGGGGGAGGAGTGTGTGTATGTGTGGGGGTAGGAGTGTGTGGGTGGGGGGAGGAGTGTGTGTGTGTGTGTGTGGGGGAGAGGAGTGTGTGTGTGTGTGGGGGGGAGGAGGAGTGTGTGGGGGGGGAGGAGGAGTGTGTGTGTGTGGGGGGGGAGGAGGAGGAGTGTGTGTGTGGGGGGGGAAGGAGGAGGAGTGTGTGTGTGTGGGGGGGAGGAGGAGGAGTGTGTGGGGGGGCTAAATTGTAAGAAATAAAAGTGTGTATGTATATATTTAGCTAAAAATATATATAAATTAAGGAATAATACAAAATTTCCATTCAGCCTCTGTGGATGAATGTAACCAAAACATTTAATAGAAAATCACTAAAAATGATTACTAAATAACTTGACTTTTGGATATTGTAAGCTCTATCCATCATATGTTGTATCTTTGCACTGTAATTTGAATACAAATTACTTGATTTGGGGGTTTTGGGGGGGGGGGGGGCATTTCACATGCCTGCTTGAGTGATTACTGATGTTCTATACATGTTCAATAAAGCTTATTCATTTGTACACAGCTCCTGTTTTTTTGTTTTCTTTTCTTCATATTTGTCTGGATGTAATTCAGATATCTTTTGTGTCTATTGAATGTAATCCATTTCTTGTATTTTTTGTGTGTGTGCAATGGCAGTACAGTATGAACATGGGTAGGGTTTTTCCCTTTACTCCAGCGAAGTGTGTATGGGTGTGTATGGCGGGGGGATGGGGTGTGTGGGGGGGGAGAGGAGTGTGTGTGTGTGTGGGGGGGAGGAGTGTGTGTGTATGGGGGGGAGGAGGAGTGTGTGTGTGGGGGGGGGAGGAGGAGTGTGTGTGTGTGTGTGGGGGGGAGGAGTGTGTGTGTGTGTGGGGGGGGGAGGAGTGTGTGTGTGTGGGGGGGGAGGAGTGTGTGTGTGGGGGGGAGGAGTGTGTGTGTGTGTGTGTGTGGGGGGAGGAGTGTGTGTGTGTGGTGGGGGGAGGAATGTGTGTGTATGTGGGGGGGGGAGGAGTGTGTGTGTGTGTGTGTGGGGGGGGGAGGAGTGTGTGTGGGGGGGAGGAGTGTGTGTGTGTGTGTGGGGGGGAAGGAGTGTGTGTGTGGGTGGGGGGAGGAGTGTGTGTGTGTGTGTGGGGGGGGGGAGGAGTGTGTGTGTGGGGGGAGGAGTGTGTGTGTGGGGGAGGAGTGTGTGTGTGTGTGTGGGGGGGGGGAGGAGTGTGTGTGTGTGGGGGGGGGGAGTGTGTGTGTGTGTGTGTGGGGGGGAGGAGGAGTGTGTGTGTGTGTGTGTGTGTGTGGGGGGGGGGGAGGAGTGTGTGTGTGTGTGTGGGGGGGAGGAGGAGTGTGTGTGTGTGGGGGGGGGGAGAAGGAGGAGTGTGCGTGTGTGTGGGGGGGAGGAGGAGGAGTGTGTGTGTGTGTAGGGGGGGAGGAGGAGGAGTGTGTGGGGGGGGCTAAATTGTAAGAAATAAAAGTGTGTATGTATATATTTAGCTAAAAATATATATAAATTAAGGAATAATACAAAATTCCCATTCAGCCTCTGTGGATGAATGTAACCAAAACATTTAATAGAAAATCACTAAAAATGATTACTAAATAAAAGATTGCTACAGCGCTCACTCACCTTTTTAGTTGGCCTAGGTCAGTGATGATGAACCTTGGCAACACAGGTGTTTTGTAACATTTCCCATAATGCTCACCTACACTGCAGAGTAAATGAGCATTATGGGAAATGTAGGGCAAAAACATCTGGGGGGGGGGGGGTTAAGTGATATCATCACTGGCCTAGGTAAAACATTTCCAATACATTTTAGTTGTCTGTGTGCACCATTTTTAAAATAAAGCAAAATCTCTTTACAATAAATTGCAAATGGCACATTGGCGTTCGCCCTGGACCAGAAATGACACCAAATTGGCTTGCACACATTCCAGCAAGTGGTCACAATCAACTGGCTAATCATGGTGAGGGCCACTTTCAGCTGTGAAAAAAATGGCATTCATATGCAAAGTAAGTGTGTGTGTGTGTGTGTGTGTGGGGGTCTGTGCTTGTAATCAGAGCATTGATTACCAGTGCAGACCCTTGGGGGATGCCACTAGAGCCACCAGGGATTGCTGACCCATGGCCACCAGGGATGCCCACCCATGCCACCATTGATGCCAAACAGTGCTCAGGGAACCTGTTAGTGCCCTCCTCATCAGTGCTGCCCATCATTACCATCTATCAGTGCTGCCCACCAGTGCCAATCATTGCACATCAGTGCCACCTATCAATGCCCATCAATGCTGCATATCAGCGCCGCCTATCAGTGTCCATCAGTGCTGCATATTAGTGTCTCATCAGTGCCTGCCAGCGCAGCCTCATCAATGCTCATCAGTGCAACCAAAAACATATTGATTTACCAAATTTTATTACATAAACAAAAACACATTTTTTTAGGGGTCAAACATTTAGGTCTTCTTTTTGCCAATAAAAAAAAAACCTTGCAGTGATCAAATACCACCAAAAGAAAGCAATATTTGTGTGAAAATAATGTCATACATTTGTGTAAGGTACAGGGTTGCATGACCGCGCAATTGGGAAACATGGGAATAAATATTCCATGGGTAATCATGCTCAGCTCAATGGTTTAGTGGTTAGTGTTCCTGTCTATAAACACTGAGAGCATGAGTTCAAATCCCAAGTGTGCCATCACCTCCTTAAATGTTAGACAGCTGTAAATAAATAATGAAACTTGGCAAATGCATAATTGCACCCTGCACATATGCATGTCTGTTTCTTGAATATACATGGCCATTGACATGCAATTTTAGGTGATGTTGCCAAAAAAAATAATGACACACAACTGTGAGCACACAGGGTGTTATCATGGTTGGGCCTTGAACTCATGACCTAGCAATCTTTGGCTATGAGCATAGCCCACTACACCAAAGTGCTGAATACAATCAGATATGCCTGAAAGTTTCAGATGAATAAAGAATGAAGATTGCTAATTAGACAGCTGTGTAGTCTGCTATTAGTAAATCTAAAGGTTAAAACACATAAGATACATAACTATACCTTAAAATTAAAATAAACCATAATAGATGATATTGCTGTGTAATAGTGATTCAGAATAGACAAATTTCCTTTTACGAAAAACACAAAGGGATTTTGGTTAACTCCAAACTCAAATTCAATCTAATTTAACTCCAAACCCAAATTCAGTCTAAGTTAACTCCAACTCCGAATTCACTAAAGCACCTTGTTGAAGGTTTAACTCCAGCCACTTACCTAATTAGGATGCTAATGAGTTTAGGCTGGAGTTATTTCTGGAGAAGTGAACAGCTCTTCTCCAAACTTATAGTGAATTAGGCCCAGAGTATCTTCATATCCATTACAAAGGGATTATGCTGCCACCTTCATGTGACTGGACACTGGCAAGAACAGACAGGAGGTCTCCTCCTAGGCATAATCCCTCCCAGTTAGGCAAGGCTTTGGCTTTTGTTGCTAGTGTCTTAGATGATGGTTATGTCTGTGCACAAAAACATAACTAGTTTCTCAACAGTTCCACCTGGAATTAGGAGACTAGCTCTTCCGATTGTATTTTCTTTTGGCTTGTCAACACTTAGATGAATGGTACCCAGACCTTGCTCTTGGTATAGGTCCAGGGTAATAATCCCCATCTGGGGAGTCGAGTTATTGGGTAGATCTGACAGTCCCTTATTTCAAAAAGAACCTCACATGTCCAGTGGATGAAGTCTCTGTGTCTAAGATGCCTTGGTTTATGGTCTGCAGACATTATTTACTTTTTTTTAAAACAAATTATTGTAAAGTACAAAAAGGAAGGGTACAAAAGTGATAACCAATAAGTGGTCAGACATCATACCATCAAAAAATTATACAAAAAACACAATGAGAGAAACGTGTCTGAATGAAAAACAAACATAGTCCGGATTATTGCGTTAATATAGCCTTTGGTAGGGGATATTTCTCCATAACATGAGAGCATCAGTAGGATCCAAAGGACCAATAGGAACAGGCAAATTAAGTCAAATTCCACAAACAGAACAGATGTCTCATCAGATTACTGCCATACAAGAGAGGTTACACTGTATAGATCAAAAGGAAAAATGTACTGTGTTTAGATGTCACCTTTTAATCAAGGAGGCTATATCTAGGATTCTCAACATTGGTCAGCACAGAAACAAGCAGATAGGAATAAAGTAGGAAAAGAAAGGCCGGGGGATAGAAAGTCAAGAGCAGTCAGGGCAGCTCTATCCCAGGTCTCAGTCATCCACCAACAAATATTGTATCCAAGGTTGCCCTGTCTTATGAAAATTTGTTTGAACTGGTTCATGATTAATGACAAGATGGCTTGCACTCTCTATAATAACCAATTTTTGTGTAAATATCAAAGTGCTGTGTTCATACAATATGCATTATAAATATTTATTCAATATTTATTGCTTGCCAGATTTTCTGGTTTGCGGCTGAAGAGAGGTACATTTGTGTGGAGAGTGATAAACAGTTTTGATTGCTGGTGATTGTTGTGTTTGCATTTTTAGGTGTTTTTTAGGGTGTCTTTTCTTGCAGTTTTTATACACATTTTCTGTCACTTTATAAATAGCCATTTTTTCCCATTTCTTTCCTTCCTTCAGACTACTAATTAAGAGGAGTGGTTAATAGGTCACAGGTGCTTCAGGTCCTATATAACTTTCTGCAGGGCTCATTTCTGAGCTTGACACCTTTTTGCTTGTTTCAATTCTGACCAAGTGGAACTTCAAATCTGACAAAGTGGAACTTGACTAATTGGTGAGTTTAAAATCAGAGTTTAAAACAAGAGATTATGACTGGAGTCTTGAAGACTAAGTCACATCTCAAATTTTCTATTAGTAGTATTATTGAATAATAGAATAAATAGTCGCCAGGATCTCCTCAACCTGTCATGAACTTGCAATAGCGTTTGGCAGCTTACCTGTTCCTTCACGTCTGCATTACAGAGGCCAGATTCCCTTTCTGGTTCCTTTTTATCATCTCTCCTTCCTTTTCAGCCCCACCCCAGGCCATCACAGTAAGTCTATATTAACCAGTGCACTGCAGGTCTGCTTTGCTGTTCAACAGTGCTTGTTAGTTGTCTTCTTGTCTGCCGTGTGCTTGATCTATCTTTCTGTGTACCGACTTTGGCTTATCTCTGACTATTTTCTGTTTGCCTGTTACCCTGACCTTAGGCCTGTCCCTTGGTTACCCTCATCTGCCTGTTGCCCCGACCTCGGCTTACCCTTTACCATTCCGTGTGTCCTGAGTGGCTGCTTCCCCTCTCTCCCTACGGAGCGTGACCCGGGGGGACCCCAGGTGCCACGACCTGGGCCCAGCTGCAGCCAAGGCCATTCTCACCACTAGAGGCTCTGGTGAACACCTGCTGGGTCTTAGACTCCGCGCCCTGGGGAATCTTGGGCTCATGTTCCGGTCCATCCGCAGCAGTCAGCTATCGGGTTCACTACCTTGCGCTGCACCCCTGCCTCCAACAGGGTGCAGTTGTCACCTGGGCCACAGGTGACCTGACAGTTTGAACAGCCATGAACCCGGCTGACGTGCCGCTCCCTCCAGATGATCCATTACAGGGCTTAGTTCGCAGACTCGAGACGCAGGAAGCTAATCGGACTCAGGTGATGCGATTCCTACAGGATCTGGCTTCCCGCTTTGAACAGCTTCAGACCTCGTTAGGAACCCCGAATCCGCAACCCCAAGAGCAACCAGTGGTTGGGCCTGTCGCGCCTGTCGCAGATTCGCATTTGCTGCAAATACCTCCTCCAATCCGTTTTTCTGGAGACTCAAAGGCCTGCAGGGGGTTTCTTAGCCAATGCACCATCCATTTTGAGCTTTAGCCGCAAAACTTCCGGTCAGATCGGGCAAAGGTAGCCTATATTATTTCCCTCCTTTCCGGTGAAGCTCTAGCCTGGGCTGCCCCCCTATGGGATAAGAATGATCTGGTAGTTTCCAATCTGTCCGACTTATTGAACCTCTTTTGTAACATCTTCGAGGACTCGGCTCGGGTTTCTTCAGCGGCAAGTGCTCTTTTACGTCTCCGCCAAGAATCCCGTTCAGTGGGACAATATGCTCTCCAGTTCCGTATCCTCTCAGCTGAATTGAGCTGGAACAATGAGGCCCTGGTCGCTACCTTTTTGCAGGGTCTCTCTGACCGAGTGAAGGACGAATTAGCGGGAAGAACCATTCCCGTCGGTCTGGACGATGTCATCTCCTAATGCAACCAGATCGATATTCGTTTTCAGGAGATGTCCATAGAAAAAAGATGCCAACACTCTCTAGGTCCTAGCCAGTCTGAGCTCCCCTCACTTCGTCCCGTGGAGCATCCTCTGCCTGTTGAGGAACCTATGCAGCTGGGCCAGACCAGACTTGCACCCGAAGAACGTGCTAGGCGCAGAACTTTGGGCTTATACCTCTATTGTGGAGGCAAGGGCCACTTTCGTGACTCCTGCTCGCTTTGACCGGGAAACGCTCGGGTAATACATTTAGAAGGTGGAATATTGGGGGTGCGTGGCCTGGACGGCAATGGAGTAGGTCGCACGAGTGCCTAGCTCCGCTCTCGGTCAATCCATCCTTATCCATCCTGGGTGCCCACGACTTCTCACACTCACCGGACCTGTGTGACTCGATCCCGAGCGTCCCGAGCCATGTCTGCGCCGAAGAAGGGCTCCTCCACAGCCGCTGCCTCCCTGGGCAAATTCCGCTGGCAGGACCCGGGACAAGATGGCGCCGAGCTTCCCGCGCCGGCAGCTGCCCCCGAGCTCAACAAGGTACTGGATGCCATTTCCACTTGTCAGGCCACACTAACGGCCAAGATAGAAGAAGTGAAGGTGGATGTTTCACTGATTAGACAGGATTTGTCCAAGCTTAGGGACCAGGTCACGGACACAGAGGCCAGAATCAGCCAGGAAAAAGATGTCATTCTCCCCTTACAGCACACTACTGAGTCGCTTCAGCGCCAGTTCCAGCAACTCGCCCAGAAACAAGATGACTTAGAAAATAGGGCCCGGCGCTGTAACCTGCGTTTGGGGGGCTCCTGGAGGGTGCAGAGGGTGCGGAACCCCCCCCCCCCCACATTCCTGGAAAATCTGCTGATCTCCAACTATGGCAGGGAGGCCTTTTCTGCCATGTTTGCGTTTGAGAGGGCCCACCATATGCCCGCCCGCCGCCCCCCTGAGGGTGCCCCGGCGCGGACTTTTATAGCCAAACTGTTAAACTACCGCGATTGGGACAAAATCCTGTGTCTCACCAGGGAACGTGGCAACATCCCTTTCCAAAACGTGACTATCATGGTATTCCCGGACTTTTCCATCAAGGTTCAAAAACAGAGTGTCACGTACCTGATCCGAGGCCGAGATGCAGAGAGGGCTCCCCTTGCGGCTGAGTGCAGCACACCCCTGGGGTTGAGACAGAGGGTGTAGCGCCCACAGAAGCACTGGTTGCCGGCAGGGTCCTGATGGTAGACAGGTGGTCTCTAGCAGAGTGCTGGGCAGAAATACACCGGACAGTCCAAGGAGGAACCAGGAACAACCAGGCAGTAGGTGTAAGACCGGCCGGGGGTCAAACACAGGGCTCGGCAGGAAGCTGCAACAGGTGCAAGCCAAAGGTATAGCAGGAAGGCCAGAAGCAGACAAGTCCGTGGGAAAGCCAAGATCAGGTACTGGAGGGCAGGTAGACAGGAAGCAAGTCCGTGAGCCAAGCCGAGATCAGATAACAGGAGAGCCAAACTGGAGCAGGGATGGTCAGACGAAGCCGAGGGTCAAAGCCAGGAGAGAGAGCAGACAGGTCAGGAACAAGCCGGGTCAAACTGGAATCCAGGAAGTAGCAATGCTCAGGAAACAGGAAGAGCTGAAGACAATCCAGCAATCTGATGGGCTGAGCAGAGTCCTTTTATAGGCCAGTGAATTCGTCTATGGCCTGAGTCCATTGCGGCCATGGGAAGTACTGGCAAAGTTGCCAGTTGCAGCACAGCCATTTCACTGACAATGATTCTATGGCCTGAGTCCATTGTGGCCATTGGAAGTACTGGCGGAGTTGCCAGTTGCAGCATGGCCGTTTCTCTGACAGGGGCAGCCTCCGGATGCCCAACCGGGCCAAGCTTCCCAGGAATCTCCTGTGGAATTCCTCTACCAGCCTGGGGGCATGCAGGTTACTAGCAGGTTCCCAGGAATTGTCTTCAGGGGGGTAACCTTTCCATTTAATAAGATACTGAGTTTGCCTCAGTAGCTCGTCTCTCCCAGGAAATGGACTGGGGACAACTGGTTTGAGCAAGGAGATGTGGAAAACTGATTGATCACCCTCTTGACTTCAAACGGACCGATGAACCTTGGCCCGAGCTTCCTGGATGGGCATGAGAGTTTAAGGTTCAAGGCTGACAGCCAGACTTTGTCTCCAATCTTGAGATTCGGACCCTTCTTTCTTTTACAGTCATGAAACCGTTTATAGTCCTCCTGGGTCTTACGCATGGCTTCCTGTAGGGTTTGATAGTTAGTTTGAATGAAGCTGATCCGATCTTGGACAGCAGGAACTGATGCTTCCGGAAGGGTGTTAGGCAGAAAGGAGGGATGAAATCCATAATTTGCCCAGAGAGGGGACTGGTTGGTGGATGCATGAAGAGAATTGTTGTAAGCAAATTCTGCACAGGGGAGGAGCGAGACCCAGTCGTCTTGGGAACAGGTGCAAAAACATTGTAAATATTGCTCTAGAGTTTGATTAATCCTCTCTGTTTGCCCATTGCTCTGAGGATGGTATGCAGAAGAAAGAGAAACTTCAATGGACAGGGATTTACAGAGATCCCTCCAGAACCTGGAGGTAAATTGCACTCCTCTATCTGAGATAATGTTGTCTGGAAGACCATGTAGCCTATCTCCCTTATGAATATGTTGGCTGTTTTCAGGGCTAAAGGTGTGCCAACCATGGGTAGAAAATGGGCCATTTTGGAAAGGCGATCCACTACCACCAAGATGGTGGAAAATCCTTCTGAAGGGGGTAGTTCAACAATAAAGTCGATAGATATCTTTTTCCAGGGTTGCTCAGGAATGGGAAGTGGTCTTAGCAAACCCCAAGTCTTGGTACTTGACCCCTTGTTACGTTGGTAGATGGTACAAGAGCCGATGTAATCCTTGCAATCCTGCCCAAGGTTGGGCCACCAAAAAGAGAGTTGGATAAGCTCCGAGGTCTTCCGCACCCCAAAATGCCCAGCAAGTTTACTGTCATGAAATATTTTAAGAACTTGAGGTCTTACTTGGGGAGGGACAAAGATTTTATCCTGATGCCACAGCAACCCTTCCTGTTTTTTCAGGGAGGGTACTTCAGGATCCAAGCAAAGGGCTGAGGCCTGTCGGATTGCCGTCATCAGGTCAGACTGGATAAGGAGAAAATTATGGGCAGAAAGGATGGTATCAGGTTCTGCTGTTTCTGGGGTATCTGGAAACATCCGGGAAAGAGCATCTGCTTTCCCATTCTTGGAGCCAGGTTGATAAGAAATATGGAAGTTAAACCTGGAGAAAAACAGCGCCCATCGGGCTTGTCTGGGTCTCAAACGTTTGGCAGTCCTGAGGTACTCCAAGTTTTTGTGGTCCGTGAAGATCATAATAGGATGGGTGGCTCCTTCCAATAGATATTTCCACTCTTCTAGTGCAAATTTAATGGCCAACAGTTCTCGGTCGCCAACGTCATAATTCTTCTACGCAGGTGACATTTTTCTAGAAAAGAAGGCCACAGGATGGAGGAGAGATTTGGGCCCTTGACGTTGCAACAGGATTGCCCCGGTGGCCACTTCTGAGGCATCGACCTCCAACACATAGGGCAGAGCCAGATCAGGGTGTTGTAGGACGGGTGCAGAAATAAATAGCTGTTTAAGTTTGTCAAATGCCAATTGGGCCTCCTGAGACCACAGAAAGCGGGACTGATGGCGGGTTAACTGGGTGATGGGGGAGATGATGGAAGAAAAAATTTTCACAAAACGCCTGTAAAAATTAGCAAAGCCCACGAATCTCTGAACACCTTTCTTGTCACAAGGAGCAGGCCAATCTAGGATCGCTTTCACTTTTTGTGGGTCCATTGCGATCCCATCGGTGGAAATAATGAGTCCCAAAAACTGAATGGACCCCTTTTCAAAGTCACACTTCTCCGCCTTGGCATAGAGTCCGTGTTTTCTCAAGGTAGAAAGGACATTAACATGAACCCGATGGAGTTCCAGTGAGGCAGAAAAAATTAGGATATCGTCAAGGTATACGATGATGAAGTGGTCAAGAAACTCCCGAAAGATATCATTTACCAGGTGCTGGAATGTGGCTGGGGCATTACACAGGCCGAAGGGCATGACAAGGTATTCATAATGTCCAAAACGAGTTCTGAATTCGGTCTTCCACTCATCTCCCTCCCGTATCCGGACAATGTTATAAGCTCCCCGCAGGTCCAACTTGGTAAAGAGCTGGGCGGTCCGGAACCTCTGGAAGAGTTCAGGGACAAGGGGGAGCGGATACCGTTTTTTGATAGTGACCTTATTAAGCTCTCTATAGTCCACACAGGGTCTCAAGGTGCCATCTTTCTTTTCCACAAAGAATATACCAGCACCTGCAGGAGAAGAAGATGGGCGAATAAACCCCTTTTTCAAATTCTCATCGATATAGACCCGTAGGGCCTCCAGTTCCTTTTCAGAAAGGGGGAATATCCTTCCAAACGGGATCTCGGCTCTGGGAAGCATTTCTATAGGGCAATCATAAGGCCGATGGGGAGGAAGGATCTCACCTTTTTTCTTGTCAAAGACGTCCCTGAAGTCCTGGTAAGCAGGTGGGATATCCAGGAGTGGCTCAGGTGTTGGTTGAACAGGCAAGCAACTAGCAGGCCCACTAGGTCTTTGAGGGAAGCAATGCTGCTGACAGTAGGCAGAAGAAAAGGTGAGTTCCTTCTTGGCCCAATCGATTTGGGGGTTATGGGCTTGCAGCAAAGGAAGTCCCAGGATGACGGGAAACATGGGGGAACAAAGGGCATCAAAACGGATGAACTCCTGATGACCGGAGTCTGCTGTGGTGAGGATGGGTCCAGTCTCTAGGATAACTGGTCCGGAACTGGGTAGGGACCCATCGGCGAGATGGACCTCGAGCCTTTGTGTCTTAGGGATAAGAGGAATATGGAGTCTCTTGGCCAAAGAAATGTCCAGAAAACAGCTGCAGGCCCCAGAGTCAACGATGGCTCGAATTTGGACCTCCCCTTCCGCCACCTGTAAGGAGACCGGGAGAATAAGGTGAGAGAGCGAAAGTCCAGAAACTTGGCAGTTAAATGGGGGCTGAGAATAAGGCTTACTGGGTCTCACGGGGCAGTTCCGAAGAAAATGTCCAGCCCCGCCGCAGTATAGGCATAGGTTGGCCTGCCGACGTCGTAGTCTTTCATCAGGAGTCAGGGAGGAGCGGACCAGGCCCAGCTGCATAGGTTCCCCTTCAGATGCTGCCATGGGGGAAGAGACTGGAGGTGCAGGTGGAGCAGAAGAGATCTTGGGAAGCATCCAGGTAGGCCGGAATGTTTGGAGACGCTCCGAGCGTCGCTCCCGCAGACGTCTATCAAGTTGAATGGAGAGTTGTATGAGACCCTCAAGGGTAGCGGGGGTCTCCACTCGAGCCAGCTCATCTTTTAATGTCTCAGAATTCCTTGGCAAAACTGATACTTGAGGGCAGCCTCATTCCAATCAGTGTCAGCTGACCATTTATGGAATTCAACCGTGTAGTCTTCCACTGGGCACTTGCCCTGTAGCAGGGTGTGTAGGGCGACCTCTGCGGGGGTCGTGAGCTGGGGCACGTCGTAAAGCTGAACCATAGCCTCAAAGAATGTGTCCACAGAGTCCAGAACAGGGCTCTTCTGTTCCATTAAGTTATGAGCCCAGGTTTGGGGTTCTTCAGACAGCAAAGAGATGATGAACCCCACTTTCACAGAGTCCAGAGACAAGGTCCGGAGTTGCAAGGCCAAGTATAGCAAGCAGGCGTTCTTAAAGGCCCTGAACTTCTTTCGATATCCAGAAAATTGCTCAGGCGTGGGTACTCGTGGTTCAGGAGGCGGGACTAGCATGGAGTGGGCAGAGCTAGAGTGTCCTTGTGGTAACGGGGATGAAGAGGTGCTGGCAGGCGATTGATTGGAGTCTGTAGGAGGTGAAACGGCCAGGTGTTGCAAGCGACCTTCCAACTGGAAATAACCCTCCTGGAGTCTTTGCACTGCCTGAGTGAGGGCGGTGACTTGTTAGCACAAAGCCTCAATTGGGGAAGCACCTCTGTCGGCCTCTGACATGGCTGGATTGTACTGTCACGTACCTGATCCGAGGCCGAGATGCAGAGAGGGCTCCCCTTGCGGCTGAGTGCGGCACACCCCTGGGGTTAAGACAGAGGGTGTAGCGCTCACAGAAGCACTGGTTGCCGGCAGGGTCCTGATGGTAGACAGGTGGTCTCTAGCAGAGTGCTGGGCAGAAATACACCGGACAGTCCAAGGAGGAACCAGGAACAACCAGGCAGTAGGTGTAAGACCGGCCGGGGGTCAAACACAGGGCTCGGCAGGAAGCTGCAACAGGTGCAAGCCAAAGGTATAGCAGGAAGGCCAGAAGCAGACAAGTCCGTGGGAAAGCCAAGATCAGGTACTGGAGGGCAGGTAGACAGGAAGCAAGTCCGTGAGCCAAGCCGAGATCAGATAACAGGAGAGCCAAACTGGAGCAGGGATGGTCAGACGAAGCCGAGGGTCAAAGCCAGGAGAGAGAGCAGACAGGTCAGGAACAAGCTGGGTCAAACTGGAATCCAGGAAGTAGCAATGCTCAGGAAACAGGAAGAGCTGAAAACAATCCAGCAATCTGATGGGCTGAGCAGAGTCCTTTTATAGGCCAGTGAATTCGTCTATGGCCTGAGTCCATTGCGGCCATGGGAAGTACTGGCAAAGTTGCCAGTTGCAGCACAGCCATTTCACTGACAATTAGTCTATGGCCTGAGTCCATTGCGGCCATTGGAAGTACTGGCGGAGTTGCCAGTTGCAGCATGGCCGTTTCTCTGACACAGAGGTCCCGCTTCGCGGATGTTAAGAGAAGGCTCCGCACACACAATCTGAAATACGCCATGTTGTTTCCAGCGCGCCTCCGTGTGATCTGTGATGGTAAAGCCCAATTTTATGAGGACCCTGAGTTGACGTCTGCATGGCTTGATCAGTATACAGCGCAGGGCCGGGACCGGGTTTGAGATGACTCCTCATCTTCCCCTTCTGGCACCGCTCCGCATGGGGTATCTACAGACGCTCGGACCCTTGCAGGAACAGTAGAAACCCCCACTCCCCCCCCCCTCCATCCTGAGTCTGAGGACTGCTGGTTTCCTGAACTTTACCCTGCTGGGGAGGGGGTCACCCGTCCCACTCCAATATTTCATCTGTTGGCCCCCTGCATGGATCCCTACGCCGCTTCATGGGCACCATGGATAGTTCGTAGTACTGTCCCCCCTTTGTTGTTCTTTTCATTTTTTGAAAAGATTTTTTATTTTTTACCTGCTTAAATCTCTTTTTTTGTTATTCCAAATTTTTTTGAATATGTCTTGCATTTTTTGCGGTGGCTGGACTATTAATGCTTGCACAATGTTACTGTGTTGATGGGTACAGCTCGGGGGTATAGGGTTGTTTTTTGACTTTCATATGCTATTTCCAATGTTACCAATGTATGCCTTACTTGAGATTTTGCCAACCAGGGTACTTATAGCAACATTTCCATGCTATGTGTTCTCCTGTGGCTGTCCAGTGTAATGTAACATCAGAGTCCTACTGTTGCCCATCCGCTTCACTGTCTATTTGTCATTACAATTGGCCCCTTAAAGTTACTTACGTGGAATGTCCGTGGCATGCGGGACAAAATTAAGAGGTCGGCTGTTTTCCAATGCCTTAAATCTTACAGGGCAGATGTGGCGGTCTTGACAGAAACACATGCCACGGGCCAACTCCCATTGGCCATGAGGCTGCCTTGGGTGGGTTGGGCTTACCATGCTGTCTACACTTCCCACTCCCGGGGGGTCCTAATACTGGTGTCTAAAACGCTCCACTTTTCCCTCCTTACAGTTCACACGGACCCACAGGGTAGGTTTGTTTTTCTGCATGTCCTCATATATTCCAAACCGTATCTTATACTGGCCTGTTATATCCCCCCCCCCCGTACAGCGCTGCAGTGGTTACTGAGGGGCTTGCTTTTATGGCGCAGCACCCTACCGTTCCTGCTGTGTGGTTGGGGGATTTTAATATGGTCCTGCGCCCGGCCCTTGACCGTTCATCCCGGTCTCCGACTACCAATGCTCCTGACGATACTCGACTACATAGGCTATTCAGGGAATTTGCGCTGACGGACTCCTAGCGTCATCTCCACCCTTCTGTTAGGGCATACTCATGCTTCTCCACCACCCACTCGTCGTTCTCTCGCATTGATCTCATTATGGTCTCTGCGCAATTGCTACCGCTACTGATATCTGCGGGATTTCATCCTCTGTCTTTGTCTCATCACGCTCCCTACTGGGTTTCCTTGGACCTGGCTCCGACAACTGTGCCACGCCCATGGCGGCTCCATCCCTTTTGGCTTCGGGCACTGGCGGACCAGCCTGACCTGCTACAAGAATGGGCTTTCTTTTTCGACGCTAACAGGGGTTCGGCGTCGGCGGCACACGCCTGGGAGTCCTTTAAATTGCATGCCCGCTCTACTCTGAGCAGATGTATCAATCGCCTAAAATCCTCTTCCAAAACTGTTCTTCAGCAAGCTATTTCACATCTCACAACACTCACTGAGGTCTGTGCTGCGGACCCGTCCCCGACTCGTGTCTCTGAACTTAAGTCCCAGACCCGGGTGGTTGACCAACTGTGTTATGAAATGGCCAAACGCAAGCTTTACTTCTGTGGGCAGCGGATCTTTGAGCAGGGGGAGCGCGCGGGCAAGCTCCTGGCCTACTTGGCTCACCAGGAATATACATCTCCGGTGGTGGTGTCCCTGGTGGGGGCGGACGGCGCAGAGGTCACTGACCCGGCCCGAGTGCCGCAGCTGTTCCGCTCCTACTATGAATCCCTCTATGCATCCCAAACCACCATCACCGCTCCTGAAACCCGGGATTTTCTCCAACTGGTGGACTTTCCCCAGTTGTCGATATCCCAACAGGCTGCCCTGGAGGCTCCCCTGTCTGCAGACGAGATTGACAATGTCATTGCCTCCTTGGCTCTGGCAAAGGCACCGGGCTCAGATGGGCTTCCCTCAGATTTCTATGCCACCTATGCTGACGCACTGGACCCTGCTTTACTAGAGACATATATTCATGCCTTTGACACAGAAACCCTACCCAGTTCCATAAGTGAGGCCATGATTATCGTACTCCCTAAACCTGGGAAGGACCCCCGGTATCCAGAATCATACTGTCCGATATCCTTATTGCAAGCTGATATTAAAATCTTGGCTAAGGTGCTTGCCCGCCGTCTTGCACGTATTCTTTCATTTATACACCCCGATCAGACAGGGTTTATGCCCGGAAAGAACATGGCCATGAACACTAGATGTCTCTTCCTTAATATACAGGCGCGTCATGAGCAAATGGGGACCAGAGCGGTGGTCGCTCTGGACGCCGCCAAGGCCTTTGACTCCGTGGAATGGAGTTATTTATGGGAATGTCTGCGGCGTTTCGGGTTTCGGTCCATCCTTTATTCAGTGGGTGCGTCTACTGTATTATTGCCCGGTCGCCAGAGTCGCAGTTAATGGGTGGCTTTCTGACCCGTTCCTCCTGGGTCGCGGGACCCGTCAGGGATGCCCGCTGTCCCCACTGCTCTATGCCTTGGCGGTGGAGCCACTAGCTATTGCACTCAGGGCACACTCGGGCATCCTTGGTCTGCGGGCGGGTTTGTTGACGGAGAAGGTAGGCCTCTAGGCGGACGACATGTTGTTATACCTGGCGGATACTGGTCCTTCTCTATGCACAGTGCTTCAAACCATCAACGACTTTGGCCAACACTCAGGCCTGTGTATTAACTGGGATAAGTCCCAAATCTTGCCCCTGGACCCCTCCCCTCCCACGGTTGATTCTGCCTGCCTGCCATTATCTATGGTCTCTCGGATCCACTATCTGGGAATTGAGGTCACTAGGACGACATCGGACTACATTGCTGATAATGTGGAACCTCTCATCCCGATATTGAAACAACGTACACAGGCATGGGCTAGGCTCCCCCTGGGTGTGATGGGCAGAGTGAACTTAATCAAAATGGTCTTGCTCCCCGAATTCCTGTATGTCTTTTGGCACTCTCCAGTGCTCATTCCTTTGAAACTGTTAAAAGTGATCGATGCTATCCTCAACTCCTTCGTGTGGGGCCAGAGCCGTCACAAGCTTTCCTGGTTGACGCTCATAAACCCGACCATGCGCGGGGGTGTGGCGGTACCTGATTTTCACACGTACTACCTGGCGGCGCAACTGTCCCACTTTCACTATTTTCATGGTTCGGAGGCTGAACGCTACCGTGCTCTGGTGTGCACTAACCAGGCCACTCACACTCCGTTACAGGTTGTGTTGCGAGGCCGAGGCTCGTCGACGGTGGTGATTGCCTCAACCCCTCCTCCCCGGTGAACTTGCACAGGCACATCTGGGAGCTGTCGCGTCGATGCCTAGGGTTGTCGCAGTTTCACGCCTACACGCCCCTCTGGCGCAACTCCTGCCTGCCTGAGCTGTGCTCTCTTCCCGGGGCTGAGTTGTGGGCGTCCAGAGGAGTAATGTTTCTACACCAAGTGGTGCGGGGCTCGGAGATATGCTCCTTTCATTCTCTATTGGTGCGTTTTGCGCTCCCACCTCACTTATACTTCGGATATCTCCAGCTCAGACATGCATTAATGGCCTAATTTCCTGCTGGGATTCCGGATCTATCTGAAGCCCCAGCCCTTACCATCCTCATGGGTGAGGACCCCTCTAAAATGATATCGGCCATGTACTTGGAATTGCGCTCTCGAGCCGTAGAGGGGGTGGTGGAGAACCTACAACGCGAATGGAGTTCTGACATCCCCCAACTAGATGACTCAGACTGGGATGCTATTTTGGACAGTTCTAAATTGTCCTCCCCCAAACTCTCTGACCGATTGACGCAACTGTATATCATACATAGATCTTTCCTCACTCCTCTTTGCATAGCTAGATATCGGGAGGGGATTGATACTGATTGTCCCCGCTGCCGCACACACTCCGGCACGTTTATACACATACTCTGGTCGTGCCCGGTGATACAAACCTTTTGGCTACAGGACATCATGTTCCTCCATGACCACATGGGCTCCCCTCTTCAGCTAGACATTAAACAGTGTGTGCTGGGCCTCTTTCCAGACGACGTGGCTGACAAATTTCTCACTACTTTTCTACATGAGACGCTCTTCTTATAGCAAAATTGTGGATGCGAGCACAGTCTCCCACCCTCCGGCAGTGGATGGCCGAGGTTAATTCCACCCTCCCTTATAAACGTCTGATCTACCTCCATAGAGGTTGCCCCAAAAAATTTGATTGGGTCTGGAGCCGATGGTTGGAGAACTCCAGTACATGCACTGGTCAGCCGTAGATATACCCTTCCTATGGAGAGACTTCCTTTTGTTTTTTTCCGGATGAGCCCCATGGGAATAAAGCTATACGTTTCTACTGTTGTCTACTTGGTTGTTTTGGAGAGTTTCAATATCGTTCCTTTTATTTTATATATGACGTGGCATCCGGTTCTGTGTTACATTTTCCTGTGTTGTAATACTTAACTGTCTTTGTTAATTTTCAATAAATTTTTTTTTTTAAAGTCAGAAGGTGGAATATTGGACCCAGAAACATCACCTTCCTGTCTTCTTCTTCCGGTGTCCCTTCATGTAAGCACTTCTCCCCAATCGACCCTTGCATATCTGGATTCCGGGGCTGCTGGCAACTTTATGGACTGGAGAACTGCTTCTTCTATGAAGCTCACCCTTTCACCCCTTTCTACATTGTTGGTAGTCTCGTCAATTGATGGCACTGTTCTTCCAGGTGGCCCTATTCGCTTCCAGACACTACCTATTAGAATGTCGGTAGGGATTATCCACCAGGAGTGGATATCCTTTCTCATCCTACCCAAAGCCTTTACCCCCATTGTATTGGGCCTTCCTTGGCTAAAGCTCCACTCTCCCCATGTGGACTGGGTCTCTGGGCAGATCCTGGCTTGGGGCCCCTCATGTCTCTCGTCATGCCTTTCCAGGATGACACAAAAGGAGAGACTTCCGGTTGCTACCACATTGGTATCTTCTGACCTTCCCGCTGCATACAGCGATTACTGGGATGTGTTTTGTAAGAAATCAGCTGAGGCGATTCTTCCCCACAGGTCCTTTGACACTTTGGACAAGGAGTCCACTCCTGAACCTGAGCCGATTGTCCCAACTTCTTGCATTGTTGCCCATTCTACCACCCTGGACTCAAAAATTCCTCCTGGTAAGACCTTTGTCCCCACTGAGCTAAGAGCTAAGATTCTCCGTTGGGGACATGATTCCAAGGGGGAGGGCCACACGGGTTTTCTCCGGTCCTTTTTGCTCATCAGCCGTCACTACTGGTGGCCTAATCTCCGCTCGGAGGTCAAAGACCATGTCAAGGCTTGTCATGTCTATGCTCAGTCTAAATCCTCCACACAAGCTCCTGCTGGTCTCCTCATGCCTTTGCCCATTCCTAAGGAATGTGAGGTCAGTCAAGTTCTGGATTCCTGACTCTGTAGAGGCATTCTTCAGTACCTTGTTCATTGCAAAGGCTTTGGTTCTGAGGAGAGGTCTTGGGTCCCTGCTTCAGAGGTCTTTGCACCTCGGCTGTTAAAAAGGTTTCCTCTGAAGTTTCCCTCTAAACCCGGGCCCAGGCGGGGTAGGGGGAGGCCTCATAAGAGGGGGGGTACTGTCATGAACTTGCAATAGCGTTTGGCAGCTTACCTGTTCCTTCATGTCTGCATTAGAGGCCAGATTCCCTTTCTGGTTCTTTTTTATTATCTCTCCTTCCTTTTCAGCCCCACCCCAGGGCATCACAGGAAGTCTATATTAACCAGCGCACTGCAGGTCTGCTTTGCTGTTCAACAGTGCTTGTTAGTTGTCTTCCTGTCTGCCGTGTGCTTGATCTATCTTTCTGTGTACCGACTTTGGCTCATCTCTGACTATTCCTGTTTGCCTGTTACCCTGACCTTTGGCCTGTCCCTTGGTTACCCTCGTCTGCCTGTTGCCCCGACCTCGGCTTACCCTTTACCATTCCGTGTGTCCTGAGTGGCTGCTTCCCCTCTCTCCCTACAGAGCGTGACCCGGGGGACCCCAGGGGCCGCGACCTGGGCCCAGCTGCAGCCAAGGCCATCCTCCGCACTAGAGGCTCTGGTGAACACCTGCTGGGTCTTAGACTCCGAGCCCTGGGGAATCTTGGGCTCACGTTCCGGTCCATCCGCAGCAGTCAGCTATCGGGTTAACTACCTTGCGCTGCACCCCTGCCTCCAACAGGGTGCAGTTGTCACCTGGGCCACAGGTGACCTGACACAACCGAATGGTTTTACGGTCTCCCTGGTGCCAGGATTCAGCATGTGGATGACCAGGTTGATAAATTACTGGGAGGGGCTGGGCATGACCCAGCTTCTTGGTCCACGTTGGAACCAATGACAGAATATATGGAAGGTGGAGGCTCCTTAAGAAACATATTAATGAACTAGGTTGAAGAGAAGGACCTCCCTAAGTGATATTCTCTGAAATATTGCCTGAGCCATGCCTGTCTCTATGTGAGAAGTGAGTTCAAAGTGAGTGTGAAAGAGGACCTAATTGATGGAGAGTGTGATGAGTCTGAAGCAGTATGGTTGGAAATGTACATGGGTGTGCGTGATACAAAGATTATCATTGGAGTTTGTTATACAGTAGACCTCCCGGTATTAATGAGGAGGTGGAGAATCAGCTCTTTGCAAAGATAGAAGGGGCTGCAAGGGCTGGGACAGTGATAATAATAGGGGAATTTTAACTACCCAGACATTGACTGGAGTAATAGCACTGCTGAAACAGTTTAAGGGCAAATATGTATAAATCTATTACAAGACAATTTTATGGTGCAGTTTATTGATGCTCTGACTAGAAATGATGCTCTGCTGGACCTAGTAATCTCAAACCATGCAGAGCTTATTACCAATATTTATTTAAAAGAACATCTGGGTAGCAGTGACCATATTATGATTTCATTTATTGTTAGCTGTTAGCAACAAATGCATACAGGAAATATAAAAACGCTTAACTTTAAGAGAGCACATTTTCCAAGGATGAGGGCTGCTCTCCAAGAATTAGATTGGGAGGAAGTATTGGCATCGATGAACACAAGACAGAAATGGGAATTCTTAAAGAAAAAAAACTGTATGCGAACTCACTGCAAAGTATATTCCCATGGGTAATAAGTTTAAAAGGCTAAAAATAAAACCTGTGTGGCTCACGGCCAAAGTTAAAAAAGCTATAAATAATAAGAAAAGTGCTTTTAAAAAATATAAAAATGAAGGAACACTATCATTGTTTAATTGTTACAAAAAATATAACAGAATATATGAAAAAGGAAATCAAGGATGATAAAATTCAAAATGAAAGACAGATTGGAAAAGATAGTAGGACAAACCCCCAAAAATTCTTCAAATATACTAATAGTAAAAAGGTCAGGTCTGAGCATGTAGGCCCTTTGCAAAATAATCTGGAGTGGGTGACTGGGGACAAAGAAAAGGCAAATTTATTAAATACTTTCTTCAGCTCTGTGTATACAAAGGAGCATGGGGGAGCTCATGACCAGAATGAGGATGGTATTGACACAGCCCCAAATGATCTACAATGGCTCAAAAGTGAAATGGTCCAGAAATTTTTAGACAAAATAAAAGGTGGATAAAGCACCTGGACCAGATGGCATCCACCCACGCATCCTAAAAGAATTGAGCTCTGTCATTTCAAAGCCTTTGTTTCTAATTTTTAGGGACTCGTTAAGGACTGGAATAATACCGCTGGATTGGCGTAGGGCCAATGTGGTGCCTATATTTAAAAAGGGATCAAAGTCTTTGCCAAGTAACTATAGACTGGCTAGTTTAACTTCTATAGTGGGGAAGATCCTGGAGAGTTTAATAAAAGACCACATAGATAAGTTCTTGCTGGGAAAAAAGCAACAAACAGCATGGATTCATGAATTACAGAAGTTGTCAAACAAACCTGATTTCTTTTTATAAGGAGGCAAGTAAAACCTTGGACAGAGGGGTGGCTGTGAATGGAGTGTACTTGGAATTTTGCAAAATCGTTTGACAATGTTCCCCACACACAGCTAATGTGTAAGGTAAAGTCTACAGGCTTGCAAAGATCAGTTTGTAAATGGAAAGAAAACTGGCTAAAACCTAGAACTCAGAGAGTAGTGGTTAATTATTCTCACTCTGTTATTAGTGGTGTACCCCAAGGTTCAGTGTTGGGACCCTTACTTTTTAATATCGTTATAAATGATATAGGGTCTGGGATTGAAAGTACCATTTCAGTCTTTGCAGATGACACCAAGCTATGCATTGGAATAACTTCCTGACAGGATGTCTCCAACTTACGAGCCAAACTCAATACACTGTTTCACTGGGGAACTATGTGGCAAATAAGGTTTAATGTTTGTGACGGAACCAACCCACAGTGTTCTTGCATGCTTCCATCAGTATACCACTTCCTCCAGTCTTGAACATAGTTATCATAGATATCAGATACGGTAGCCATATATATATAAGACTAGCCGAGAATAGCTTGTATAAGATCTGGAACCCTTTGTTACACAGAATATATACCCCACCAGGAGGACATCCCCCTCCTGATAAGATTACCCTAACAATACAAACTGTAACCAGAAACATAATTAACCTGAGCTAATTAATTAGCCATCTGGACAGAAAACAATAGGTGGATGGGAATCCACACCTAGACAATGTTAGAATTAGCATGCTAATTAACTCAGCACTTAAACCAGCCTAGGTGACAAAAAGTCCACCCAGACAATGTTGTGAACAATCAGACAATAGGTGACCCAATTAAAAATTAACAATGGGACAGACATACTCAGCAGAAAACACATAACATCTCAATACACAGGCAATAGCAAGAGACCACCAGTAACAGATTGTCCGTCTCCTACATTGAGGAACATGGAACAAAGGCCAATGTGACCATCACTTTCAATGAACATGTATAGTTCAGAATCAAACAAACCAAATAGTTATTGAGAGATATTGTTGATAAATATTACTGTCCCATTTGAAGTAATCCAAACCATATTCTCAGTGTCCATTTAGTAATTGTCCATCATTTTCTCAGTCACCCTGTGCCCCTTATAGACACCTAGACTTCATAGACACATAAGAGGGACCTGGGGAGCTGGAACAGGGATTTCCCAATCTCTCTAAAGTAAGCTCGGTTCCACAAGCCCCCCAACCGAAGTGATTCTCGTCACATCTCTCCTCTTTGGGAAGGAGACTAACACAGGAGGAGACCCCAGATGGATTGACTTCGAAGTTAGCCTGTTGTTCCAGTCCCCTAATGCCCATACCCACACTGTACCCCAGACAAATTGTCTTCAACAGAGCATTGCTTACCCAGCCAACCTCTGCTTCTCTCGTAGAACATACCCGCCGCTGGGGAGGAGCGTGGACTGGCCCTTCTCCCTGGAGTCCTTTCAGCCACTGGAGAGAAGACAGGGTGGCTGGGCTCACTTCATCATGCTGTTGGGGATCTGGGCCAACTGTCCAGCATCCCTGGGGTATACAGGTGGAGACTGTAGTCCCATCCACTTTATCAGAAAATCCATCCTTTGTTAGTTGAGAGCAGAGGCCAACAGCTCTCTGCTCTGTTGCCAGCTCTTCTGCTGTGTTGGTGTCATTCTGGGGTGTCGTCTGCTGATGGAAGGGGAATTGGCTGCTCCATCTTCCTTACCTTCATCTAGCTGTTGGGACAACTTTTCTCTGGTACCATCTACCAGGTGCACAGATCCTGGCTGGGGAGGGAACACAGTTTCCTCCGCTCTGGCTGACTGTTGGGGAGGGAGGACAACAACCTCCTCTCCCTTCTCCCCCTGGATCGTGATCTGATGCTGGGGAGTGGCCACCACCTTCTAACCCTGGGTCTCCGGAACTGCCGCAGAGGTCCTCGACCCTCTGTCTAGTTGTCAGTGCTTCAGCTGGAGAAGTTTCTTGTGACTTCACAGATGCCTCTCGCAGGAAATCCCATGTCCCTGTCAGTGGTTTAGCAGAAAGGCCAGCTGCCTCTTCTCTCGGGGAGGCTGAAGGTGTTTTTGGTGCTGGGCAGAGCTCAGTGATGTTTGGCTCTGATGCCAGCTCTTCTGCTGGATGCTCACCAAGTTGTTCTTCCTCAGCAGAAAAGTCTATTAAATCCCCAGCCTCTGCAGTTGCCGAAAGTCTAGGGAACTGGCAGGTGGCCCTTGGGCACAGTGCCAACACATATCATCCTCCAATAAAAAGTCAATTAAATCTATGATCCTTGGCTGGGGAATGAGGACAGCTTCCTCTTGACCCCAGGCCTTGAACTGCAGCTGGGAATATGAGCAGGCTGCTCCATCTTCCGTACCTTTATGCAGCTGCTGGACAGACGCATTCCTCCATCCAAGCTCGTCCTGTGCAGAAACAGGTTCGTCACGGTCAGTCAACACTTGCTACATCCGCCATAATGGCTTTGGATGTAGTATACTTGGATTTTGTAAAAGCGTTTGACACCGTTCCCCACACATGGCTAATGTGTAAGGTAAAGTCTACAGGCCTGGAAAGATCAGTTTGTAATTGGATAGAAAACTAAAAGATTGAATTCAGAGTGTAGTGGTTGATGATTCTCAATCTGAATGGTCTATGGTTATCAGTAGTGTACACCAAGCTATGCAGTGGAATAACTTCCTTACAGGATGTCTCCAATTTACAAGCCGACCCTTAATGCACTGTTTCATTGGGCAACTATTTGGCAAATTAAGTTTAATGTTTGTGACGAAACCGACCGGCACCATGGTGTGCTTGTGTATTTCCGTCAGTATACTGCTTCCTACAGTCTTGAATATAGACATCAGATATTGTAGCCACAATATACAAGACTAGCCGAGAATTACTTGTATAAGATCTGGAACATTTTATTGAACAAACAGATTACCCTAACAATACAAACTGTATCCAGAAACATAATTAACCTGAGCTAATTAACTAGCCATCTGAACAGAAATGATAGGTGAATGCCAATGTTATAATTAACATGCTAATTAACTCAGCACCTAAACCAGCCTAGGTGACACATTGTCCACCCAGACATTTTTGTGATTAATCAGACAATAGGTGACCTAATTAAAAATGAACAATGGGACAGACGTGCTTAGCAGAAAACATATAACACCTCAATGCACAGACAATAGCAGGAGACCACCAGTAACAGCCTGTCTGTCTCCTTCATTGAGGAACATGGAACAGAGGCCAATGTGACCAGCTCTTTCAATGAACATGTATAGTTCAGAATCAAACAAACTAGAAACAATCTTCATATATTTCTTGAGTGATATTGTTGATAAATACTACTGTCCAATTTGAAGTAATCGAAACCATATTCTCAGTGTCGATTAAGTAGTTGTCCATCATTTTCTTAGTCACCCTGTGCCCCTTATAGACACAGGGTGACTTACACATAAGAGGGACCTGGGGAGCTAAGACAGGGATTTCCCAACCTCTCTAAAGTAAGCTGGGTTCCACGGGCCCCCAACCAAAGCGACTCCTGTCACATCGTTAATAAATGTAAATTTATGTACACGGGGGCTAAGAATATGCATGCATCATACATACTGGGGGGAGTACAACTGGGGGAATCCATAGTGGAGAAGGATCTGGGGGTTCTGGTAGATTATAAGCTTAATAATAGCATGCAATGCCAAGCAGTGGTTTCCAAAGCAAGCAAAGTCCTTTCTTGTATTAAGAGAGGCATGGACTCCAGAGAGAGAGAGAGAGAGAGATCATTTTCTCCTAGACAAATCATTAGTAAGACCTCATCTGGAATATCCAGTTCAGTTTTGGGTATTAGTTCTCAAAAAGGATATAGGGGAACTATAGGAAGTGCAGAGAAGAGCAGCCAAACTGATGAGGCATGGAGGAGCTCAGCTATGAGGAAAGATTAGAGGAATTGATTTTTTTTTTCTCTTGAGAAAAGGGGAGATAAAGGGGGAATATGATCAAAATGTTCAAATACATAAGGGGTCCATATAGTGAACTTGGTGTTGAGTTATTCACTTTAAGGTCATCACAGAGGACAAGGGGGCACTCTCTAGGTCTAGAGGAAAAGAGATTTTAACTGCAAATGTGGAAAGGTTTTTTTCACCGTAGGAGCTGTGAAAATGTGTAACAGACTCCCTCCAGAGGTTGTTCTGGCCAACTCAGTAGATTGCTTTTAAAAAGGCCTGGATTCCTTCCTAGGTGTACAGAATATAACAGGGTACTAATATTTATAGGTAAGGTTGATCCAGGGAATATCCGATTGCCTTTTGGGGATCAGGAAGGATTTTTTTCCCTGCTGTAGCAAATTGGATCATGCTTTGCTGGGGTTTTTCGCCTTCCTCTGGTTCAACTGTGGGTATAGGACTGTGTATATGGGATTTTTATTGGTTGAGCTAGATGGACTTGTGTCTTTTTTCAACCTGACTAACTATGTAACTATGTGAAAAATTAAATAATGCAGCGCAACATAAAGTGCTCCAAATAAATATATATATATATATATGTGCAAAATACAATCAGTAATTAATAAATATTTAAATGACAATCAATCATAAGATTTAAGGTGCAATGGATATAAATAAAATAAAATATTTAAGTGACAATCAATCATCAGATATAAAGTGCAAAGCCTGCCATTATGATCAACAATTAAATAAGTGATTATATGAATACTTAGAAATTGGTGAAATATTGGTGAAAATATTCGAAAACATGTTTAAATCTGTAAACGTATTTCAAATTGTGAAAAAAGTGCCAGATGATAATCTTCTGTAATGTAAATTGCACTTCCCAAAGATTCCTATATATAGTCCACTATAAAACAACCTTAGTAGCAATCTCTAGATAGAGGAGGAGCAGGGCATTTCTATAGTGATTAGCCCCTTATAAAATAAGCTAAACGACACTGTCCTATCATATCCCCCTTGGAAGACATGTTGACCCTGTTTCGTACGTGTAGGGGAGGGGCCTGGACGGTGTCTCTGTCTAAACCAGGAAGTGAAGGAGAAGCATACAGAGAATCTCTATTCCCACCCGATTGCCATCACATACAATCACTAGAGATTGTTACTAAGGTTGTTTTATGCTTGGTGCACTTAAAGCACCCACTAAATTTGAGTACAATACTTTTCTTAATAAAATATTGTTTATAAATTAAAAAATAAAAACATAAGCACTATTGGAGTTCCCCCTTTCTTTCTATGTGACACCGTATGGTACTATGAGGGATGTTACCCAGAGTGAAACGCTCTCCTGAGGGGCTGACACACCATCTACTCCGGGAAAGACGACCCTGAAAGGGTAATCTGCGCTATAAGACCTCTGCTTCATTGCTAGGTCACAGGAGTCGAGGTGAGGACCCAAACACATAGGGTGTTGCGGTGAAGGTCACCACAGAGGCTGCCATTGGATGCACTATTTTTGTCACTTTATAGTGGACTATATATAGGAATCTTTGGGAAGTTAAATTTCCATTACAGAAGATTATCATCTGGCACTTTTTTCCCAATTATATTTGAAATAGGTTTACACATTTGAACATATTTTTGAATATTTTCACCAATATTTCACCAATTTCTAAGTATTCATTTAATCACTTATTTAATTGTTGATCACAATGGCATGCTTTGCACTTTATATCTGATAATTGATTGTCACTTAAATATTTTATTTTATTTATATCCATTGCACCTTAAATCTTATTATTGATTGTAATTTAAATATTTATTAATTACTGATTGTATTTTGCACACATATATATATATGTATATATATATATATATATATATATATATATATATATATTTGGAGCACTTTATAGTGCACGGCATTATTTAATTAAATTTTTTATATAGTCATATACACTTAAGCGAAAGTGCCGTGTTCACTGCAATTCCCATAGAAAAGCGCTAGACTTGTTTAGCTCACAGGAACAACACTATATGTAATTATGTGACCATCGATTGAAATAAAAAACAAAAAAACTGTAAAAAATAAATGACAAATGTGTTAAAATCACCCCATTAATGTTAAGATGACTACTCACCTTAACAAAAGGACCAAGATCAAACATGCATGTGTGTTCTAATTATGTAGGCACTAGATCCAATGAAGTCAAAGTCCACGACCCATAACATATACTAGCCAATCAAGTCAAAGGGCTAGCCGAGCCCTTTGACTTCAGGAGCTGCATTGCTGTCACTCTCTGAGAAGAGAGGAGTCCTGTCATTGAGCATGTCACCCTCAGCTGATCCCGGCTTGTGAAAGGGGAACACACGTACAATTGACCCCTAATTTTAAGGGTCCACGATTTGAGGTGATCAGCTTGTATATGTTAAGGTGGTGGACTTACTGGATCTGGTGCCTACATAATAAATAAAACACACATGCATGTTTGACCTGTAATTTTGAAGGGTCCATATGTTAAGGACCCGAGATGTATCCTGGGTAACTATAGGCCGGTCAGCCTAACATCTGTAGTCTGCAAGATTTTGGAGGGGATGTTAAGGGACCACATACAAGGCTTTAGTAATGAAAACTGTATTAGTAGTAATCAGCATGGATTCATGAAAAATCGTTCTTGCCAAACCAATCTATTAACCTTCTACGATGAAGTGAGCTGCCACCTAGATAAAGGAAAGCCTGTGGATGTGGTGTATCTGGACTTTGCAAAGGCCTTTGACACCGTTCCCCACAAACGCTTACTGTACAAACTAAGGAAGGTAGGTATGGACCATAAGGTGAGTACCTGGATAGAGAACTGGCTCCAGGGGAGAGTCCAGAGGGTGATGATTAATGGGGAGTACTCGGATTGGGTGGGTGTAAAAAGTGGGGTCCCCAGGGTTCTGTCCTGAACCAATCATGTTTAATTTATTCATAAATGATCTAGAGGAGGGGCTATCTAGTACAATCTCAGTATTTGCGGATGATACTAAATTAAGCTTACCAATATCTTCTATGCAGGATGTGGAAACCTTACAAGTGGACCTGAACAAAATAACGGGGTGGGCAACTACATGGCAGATGAGGTTTAATGTTGAAAAATGTAAAGTAATGCACTTGGGGGCCAGAAACCAGAAAGCAAGCTACTCACTAGGGGGGGAACCTCTGGGTGAGTCTAGGATGGAAAAGGACCTGGGGTACTGGTAGACAACAGGCTTGGCAGTGCAAGCAAAGCCAACAGAATACTGGGATGTATAAAAAAGGGGATTCACTCCAGAAATAAAGAGATTATTCTCATACTCTACAAGACTCTGGTCCGGCCACATCTGGAGTATGCTGTCCAGTTCTGGGCACCGGTCCTCAGGAAGGATGTGCTGGAACTGGAAAGAGTCCAGAGAAGGGCAACAAAAATAATTAGGGGAATGGAGGACATCAGCTATGAGGAAAGACTACAAGCACTGAAACTATTCTCTCTGGAGAAGAGACGATTAAGGGGGGATATGATATCAATGTACAAATACTGTACTGGCGACCCTAGCATAAGGAACAAACTATTCAGAGAAAGGAGATACAATAAGACACGTGGCCACTCACTAAAACTAGAGGAAAGGCGGTTTAACCTTAAAGTGCGTAAGGGGTTCTTCACTGTAAGAGCGGTAAGGATGTGGAATTCTCTTCCACAAGCAGTCGTATCAGCAGGGAGCATTGATAGTTTCAAAAAACTATTAGATGGGCACCTTAGAGACCACAACATACAGGGGTATACAATGTTAAAAGCAAACACACACACACATCATAGGTTGAAATGGATGGACTGATGTCTTTTTTCAACCTCACTAACTATGTAACTATGTAACTATGTAAGGTGAGAGGCCATCTTGTGAGTTTTCAGGTGGTGGTTCTTTTTTGCACACGGTGATCTGGATTTAAGGTCACAAGGTAGATTTTTCACTGTTCAGCACTTTTAGCTACTTGTACATTGTTGGGACAATTTGAAAACATTTGTCAATTATCACAGTTTATTTGTTATTATTGGATTTACTGTTTTATTTTTTATTTCAATTGATTGTCACATATCTTGACTAAACATTTATAGCACATATACAGTAGAGATCGACCAATTATCGGCAGCAGCGATATATCGGGGGCCGATATGCACTTTCCCCGATATATCGGAATCGGCCTCTGAAGTTACCGATATTGCCGATATTTTTGTGATGTCATTGCGTATGTTGCGCTGCACACGTTCTGCCTTCTAAGACCGCCTCTCACGCCTGTGGGGCGCATACGTGACGTCATTTCACAGCGCGCTGCACACGTTCTGCCTTCTAAGACCGCCTCCCATGCCTGGTGTGCAGCCAGCTGCAGTCTGGTCACGGTGCTCACAGTTCCAGCCATTTACCCACAGGCCCTGGCCTCAGCCACCCACCACAGGGTGCCAGCCGCCAGCCATCCGACTCACAACAGAACAGGGTGCCAGGTCATCATCCAGCCACCCACCCCACAACAGGGTTCCAGCAGCTAGTCAGCCACCCCACAACAGGGTTCAAGCGAGCAAACCAGCCACCCACCACCACACAGTGTTTCAGCAAGCCAGCCACCTACAACAGGCCAGGGTGAGTGACACCAAGCCAGCCACCCACACAACAGGGTGACCCCAAGCCAGCCACCCACCACAGTGTTTCAGCAAGCCAGCCACCACCCAAAAGTGTTCAAGCAAGCCAGCCACCCACAACAGGGTGACCCCAAGCCAGCCACCAACCAGTGTTCCAGCAAGCCAGCCACCTACAACAGGGTGACCCCAAGCCAGCCACCCACCACAGTGTTCCAGTAAGCCAGCCACCCACAACAGGGTGACCCCAAGCCAGCCACCCACCAGTGTTCCAGCAAGCCAGCCACCCACAACAGGGTGACCCCAAGCCAGCCACCCACCACAGTGTTCCAGCAAGCCAGCCACCCAAAACAGGGTGACACCAAGCCAGCCACCCACCACAGTGTTCCAGCAAGCCAGCCACCCACAACAGGGTGACACCAAGCCAGCCACACTGCCAGGCGTCAGCCACCGACCCACAACAGGGTGCCAGCCAGCCACCCAAACTGCCAGGCGTCAGCCACCAACCCACAAGGGTGCCAGCAACTCATCAAGCCACCCACACTGCCAGGCGTCAGCCACCGACCCACAACAGGGTGACAGCAGCCAGCCACCCCACAACAGGGTGCCAACAAGCAAGCCACCCACACTGCCAGGCGTCAGCCACCAACCCACAACAGGTTGTCAGCAAGCCACCCACACGGCCAGGTGTCAGCCACCAACCTACAACAGGGTGCCAGCAAGCCACCCACACTGCCAGGCATCAGCCACCAACCCACAAGGTTGCCAGCAAGCCACCCCCACTGCCAGGCATCAGCCACAAACCCACAACAGGGTGCCAGCAAGCCACACACACTGCCAGATGTCAGCCACCAACCCACAACAGGGTGTCAGCAAGCCATCCACACTGCCAGGCGTCAGCCACCAACCCACAAGGTTGCCAGCAAGCCACCCACACTGCCAGGCATCAGCCACCAACCCACAAGGGTGCTAGCAAGCCACCCACACTGCCAGGCGTCAGCCACTAACCCACAAGGTTGCCAGCAAGCCACCCCCACTGCCAGGCGTCAGCCACCAACCAACAACATGGTGCCAGCAAGCCACCCACACTGCCAGATGTCAGCCACCAACCCACAAGGTTGCCAGCAAGCCACCCACACTGCCAGGCGTCAGCCACCAACCCACAAGGTTGCCAGCAAGCCACCCCCACTGCCAGGCATCAGCCACAAACCCACAACAGGGTGCCAGCAAGCCACCCACACTGCCAGGTGTCAGCCACCAACCCACACCAGGGTGCCAGCAAGCCATCCACACTGCCAGGCATCAGCCACCAACCCACAAGGTTGCCAGCAAGCCACCCATTCTGCCAGGCGTCAGCCACCAACCCACAAGGGTGCCAGCAAGCCACCCACACTGCCAGGCGTCAGCCACGGACCAACCCACAACAGGGTACCAGCAAGCCATTTTTTTAAACTTGTCTTTCATATTGCAACGGAGATGGATGAGGAGAGAAAAAGTAAAGGTGTGGTCTGGGACTATTTCTGGTCTCAACCTTCTCCAGGAAAAGCAGCAGTGTGCAACACATGCACAAACAATATTAGCATGGGATCAGTAACTGCAAAAAACAAAAATACGTCAAATCTTTGGGCCCATCTAAGAGTTCATCATATTGAATTATCATGCAGCACAGAAAAAACAAAATTAATATAAATGTGATTTTGAAATACCTCCTCCACTATCCCAGGCAACAATAACAGATATGTTTCTGAAAAAAAACAGGTGTCACTGTCTAGATTCAGATGAAAGATCCCAACTGCTGGACAGAGTAATCGCAGAGATGATTGGCACTGATAACCAGCCATTTACAATGGTGTCTGACTCCAGCGGGTGATGTGCATGCTTGAGCCAAGCCACACACTGAAGAGTGAGAAGTATTATCGAACAGAAATGCTGAGAAAGATTCACCAAAAGGTCTTTGACAAAGTAAAGGCTATGCTGCAACCAGAGAATGCTGGCAACTCACTCTCATTCACGACTGACTGCTGGTCAGGACAAACAGAGTCAATAATGATTCTTACATGCCACTTCATTGACAGTGGATGGACAAAAAGGTAATTGGTGTTAAATACAAAAGTGATGCAAGGATCCCAAACTGAGTACAGTAGAAAAATGTGTCTAGTCATGCTTGAAGACTGGGGAATCAACAAAGACCGAGTGATGCTTGTACTACTTTGAGACAGTGGCGCAAACCTGCGGAAAGGAATGAGGCTTGATGATATGTCATACCTCAGTGTCATGGCCCACAACACCCTCCAACTTTCAAATGATGGTCTGTCAAGCCAAAGAGCTTTGATTGATATATGTTTTGAGAAGGATGAACAGATTAAAAATGTTGTGCTTGCAAGTATTTTGAATCATCGATACAAGAACCATGCTTTCTCTTCTGACGATGTATTGGCAAAGGCAAAACAATGGCTGACAGAAGATATTCAACATGGGGTGCAGGAGGTTCCTGCCGAAAAGACAAGTCCAGAACACTATTTTTATAATATGAAAGAGCAGCATGCTGCAAAAACAGAAAAATGTCTAAAAATACGTCATCGAACAGAAGAGAATCTTCTTCATCGCAGTCGAATTGTTAAGGACATTTTCAGTGTTTTATTGGGGCCTCATGCGTAGGATTCAATTTCTTCTGAATCTGCAATAATGAGCCTGGATGATAAACTTCATCTCTATTTGAAGGAACCAGTAATTGACAGAAGAAGTCATCCGCTAAAGTGGTGGAAAGAAAATGAGGCACACTACAAAAGACTTGCTTCCCATGCTAGAAGATACCTCTCTCTCTCTGCTCCTCTGTCTTCCTCTCCTCCTGAGCATGTTTATCAAGTGGCAGTATTATATGAACAAAACAGAAGCCCTTTAACAGGTGACCATGGACATGCTGAAATGTTCTGCTTTCTGCAGTATAATATTGTTCTACTTAACTGGGAGTATTGAAAAGAGTAAAATCCAATGTCTAGCTGTTGCCTAGCTTTTTTTCTGGCAGTTTTACACTGACTGCACTGCAGTAGTTGCAGCGAGTGCCCCACTGCAGAGGTAGTCCACTGACTCCAGTTCAATGTCTTGCTGTTGTCTAGCTTTTTTTCTAGCAGCTTTGCACTGACTGCAGTAAATCATTGCAGTGAGTGCACTACTGCAGCAGTAGTCCATGGACTCCAGTCCAACTCCAATCCACTGTCTTGCTTTTTTTTCTAGCAGTTTTGCACTGACTGCAGCAGTTGCAGTGAGTGCCCTACTGCAGAGGTAGTCCACTGACTCCAATCCAATCCACTGTGATGCTGTTGTCTAGCTTTTTTTCTAGCAGTTTTGCACTGACTGCAGTATTTGCAGTGAGTGCCCTACTGAAGAGGTAGGCCACTGACTCCAGTCCAATCCACTGTCTAGCTGTTGCATAGTTTTTTTTTCTAGCAGTTTTGCACTGACTGTCACAAGTTAGCCTATAGTTTTGTTTGTATATTTTTACCTCCTTGCTGCAGTGCTTCTGTCTTGCTTCCCTTCACATGTGGTGTTTGGGCTTCTATGGGCGTCGCCTGCTCCACTGTGGGTTATATCCTGTTCCTGTCAATTACTTCCTGGGTCACCTCCCTGTATGCTTCCCTATACAGTGGGTACGGAAAGTATTCAGACCCCCTTAAATTTTTCACTCTTTGGTATATTGCAGCCATTTGCTAAAATCATTTAAGTTCATTCTACTTCCTCATGAATGTACACATAGCACCCCATACTGACAGAAAAACACAGAATTGTTGACATTGTTGCAGATTTATTAAAAAAGAAAAACTGAAATATCACATGGTCCTAAGTATTCAGACCCTTTGCTCAGTATTTAGTAGAAGCCCCCTTTTGATCTAATACAGCCAGGAGTCTTTTTGGGAAAGATGCAACAAGTCTTTCACACCTGGATTTGGGGATCCTCTGCCATTCCTCCTTGCAGATCCTCTCCAGTTCTGTCAGGTTGGATGGTAAACGTTGGTGGACAGCCATTTTTAGGTCTCTCCAGAGATGCTCAATTGGGTTTAAGTCAGGGCTCTGGCTGGGCCATTCAAGAACAGTCACGGAGTTGTTGTGAAGCCACTCCTTCGTTATTTTGGCTGTGTGCTTAGGGTCATTGTCTTGTTGGAAGGTAAACCTTTGGCCCAGTCTGAGGTCCAGAGCACTCTGGAGAAGGTTTTTGTCCAGGATATCCCTGTACTTGGCCGCATTCATCTTTCCCTCAATTGCAACCAGTCGTCCTGTCCCTGCAGCTGAAAAACACCCCCACAGCATGATGCTGCCACCACCATGCTTCACTGTTGGGACTGTATTGGACAGGTGATGAGCAGTGCCTAGTTTTCTCCACACATACCGCTTAGAATTAAGGCCAAAAATTTCTATTTTGGTCTCATCAGACCAGAGAATCTTATTTCTCACCATCTTGGAGTCCTTCAGGTGTTTTTTAGCAAACTCCATGCGGGCTTTCATGTGTCTTACACTGAGGAGAGGCTTCCGTCGGGCCACTCTGCCATAAAGCCCCGACTGGTGGAGGGCTGCAGTGATGGTTGACTTTCTACAACTTTCTCCCATCTCCTGACTGCATCTCTGGAGCTCAGCCACAGTGATCTTTGGGTTCTTCTTTACCTCTCTCACCAAGGCTCTTCTCCCCCGATAGCTCAGTTTGGGCGGACGGCCAGCTCTAGGAAGGGTTCTGGTCGTCCCAAACATTTTCCATTTGAGGATTATGGAGGCCACTGTGCTCTTAGGAACCCTAAGCGCAGCAGAAATCTTTTTGTAACCTTGGCCAGTGTGCCTTGCCACAATTCTGTCTCTGAGCTCTTCAGGCAGTTCCTTTGACCTCATGATTCTCATTTGCTCTGACATGCATTGTGATCTGGAAGGTCTTATATAGACAGGTGTGTGGCTTTCCTAATCAAGTCCAATCAGTATAATCAAACACAGCTGGACTCAAATGAAGGTGTAGAACCATCTCAAGGATGATCAGAAGAAATGGAAAGCACCTGAGTTAAATATATGAGTGTCACAGCAAAGGGTCTGAATACTTAGGACCATGTGATATTTCAGTTTTTCTTTTTTAATAAATCTGCAACAATGTCAACAATTCTGTGTTTTTCCGTCAATATGGGGAGCTGTATGTACATTCACGAGGAAGAAGAATGAACTTAAATGATTTTAGCAAATGGCTGCAATATAACAAAGAGTGAAAATTTTAAGGGGGTCAGTCCTGCAAAACTCCAGCTGCCTCCGCCATCTCGCTTCTCTGGGGACCCCAAAGCTTTTCGGGATTCATCAATCAGTGCTCAATCCACTTGGAGCTAGCAGGCCATTACTTTCCTACTGATCGTTCCAAGGTGGCGTACATTATTTCACTCCTGTGGGGACCAGCTTTGGCTTGGGCCTCGCCGCTGTGGGAGCATCAATATCCTACCGTTTCCAGTCTCTCTGCCTTCCTACAAGCTTTCCATAATACTTTTGATGTGCCTGGCAGGGCCTCATCTGCTTCTGGAGCCCTTCTTCATCTTCGTCAAGGAAACATGACTGTTGGTCAATATGCAGTTCAGTTTCGCACCTTGGCTTCGGAACTGGCATGGAACAACGAGGCTCTTACTGCAACATTTTGGCAAGGTCTTGCAGATCATATTAAGGATAAACATGCTGGCAGAACTATACCCACCACCTTGGATGGCTTGATTTCCCTTAGCATCCAAATTGATGTCTGCTTCCAGGAGCAAGATCTGGAAAGGACTGTGTCACGTCACCCCCCAGTGGGTCACCTTGCTCCTGTTGTCCAGAACATTCTGGAACAACCCATCTCTCCCGCAGTATTGGCTTCTGAAGAACCCATGCAATTAGGCCGGACACGCCTCGCTCCACAAGAGAGGTCCCGTCGCCTGAGACTCGGCCTGTGTCTTTACTGCGGAGCAGGTGGTCATATGATAAAATCCTGCCCCGTCCGTCCGGGAAACTCTCGGGTCTAGGTCGCTCAGAGGTGTAAGGTTCTGGCACTCTCAGTGCCTCCTATCACATTATTTCTGGGTGATTTCCATCTACCTAGATAGAAGAAACACATATAGGTGTGTTTCCCTTTAAGACTGATGCTGTCATCACTCAGCGCCGGACTGGATGGCTATTTAGATCACCGGCTCTCACTCACATGTGTTCGTTCAAACACCCTTACCTGGATGCTAACTTGGCTTGAAGCTTTCGTGCTTGCAAGCATACCTCGCTGACGGAAGCTCGCTGCGCTGATCCCTGTATCCCGCTTCTGGATCATCCGCTCCTCCTGAACCAACCTTCGGCTGTATTGCTATTAGTGCTAAGTACCCCGCAGGGGAACCCTCTATAAACTTATACTAAGCTTACACTATCTAGCTCTGCATAGTAAAGACTATTTATCACATCTGCATATCTAGATTGCTAGCTCTTAAGACTACTGCTACTTATTCCTGCACTGGGTTGATCTCTCTTGTATGTCCACCTGCTACTCTGTCATCTGCTACCATACATGATTGCTAAACCTACCTGCATCCATCTGCTACTGTCTTACCTTCAAGTGTCTGTCACCTACCACCTCCACTCAACCTGTCTCTTAAATCTTCATCACTGTGTTACTACATACATAAAGTCACTCTAGGAACCAGCTTGTTGAGTGTGTGTATTTACTAGCTGAATTAAGACCTTCCACACATGATGAGTCATTGAGGTTGGGAATGGTATCTCAGCATCTCTCTTACATGACTACTGAAGTGGAATATTTCTGCAGCTGAAAATCCACACCATACATGAAACGCAGGAGCGTTACAGATTGAACGAACCCACAAATGGATTCAGCAGAAATAACCACTCAGGTGACACAATTAAAACAGCAAGTAACTGCGTTAATACACGCACTTGCTGAATTAAAAGAAGACAATCAGGCTCTGTCGCAGCAGGTAATTAGACTGACACAACTTACCTCTGCTCAGTCCCCTGAACCCAAGATAAATCCCCCTTTGGTATTTACAGGCGATCGCAAAAAATTTCGCGAATTTAAAAACGCATGTGAGTTACTTTTCTTGTTAAGACCCCGTACCTACCTTACTGATCATATTAAGGTTTGTACTATTATTTCTTACCTAACAGGCGATCCTCGGGCCTGGGCAGACTCTCTTTTTGAGAAAAACGACCAGCTTCTCAGCTCCTATGCCTTGTTTCTAGCAGAACTTACTAGCCTATATGATGATCCCAATAGGCAGAGTACTGCCGATTTTCAATTAAGATCCTTGAACCAAGGTGGGAGACCTGTGGAAGACTTTGTCGCAGAATTCAAGAGATGGACCCTTGATTCAGAATGGAATGATGCATCTCTGAAAACCCAATTTAGGCTTGGCCTATCAGAAGCCGTTAAAGACGAGCTCGCCCGAGCGGATCTGCCAAAAACCCTGGATGCATTGATACAACTCAGTATCACCATAGATAGAAGACTACGAGAAAGGAAGTCTGAAAAAATGGGAATGCCATTATCCAGTTCTTCTCGAATTTCGGCCATTGACCCCACTCCTAAACCCGCTCCAGGTAACCACAGACCCCGGCTACCTAGGGAAAAAAGGAACCCTAATAAATATGGTGATCCTGCCTGGTCATGGTCCAAGCCTGCCTTAAACAGTCAGCCTTGTCACTCTGACACATCCCATTTGAACCCTGATCCTACAGAGATGGATGAGGAGCCTATGGAGATTGGTGCCATACATACTAGGTTGTCCTTACAAGAAAAAAGAGATCACAGGAGAATCTGTGGCCTTTGTTTTTATTGTGGTGAAGGGGGACATTTCATTACATTCTGCCCAACCAGACCCCATAGGCCTAAGGCTCTCCCAATGGAGGCCAGGCGAATCCGAAGGGTCTTCCCTGAAAGACAGCCTGGAAATTATCAAGGCTGTTGCCAGCCCTGTCCCCGTTCTATATCAGAGAAGGACACCCAGAAATTAACAAATATTGGAATAGATATTCCTTTAACTCCAGTGAACTTGATACCACGTTCTAAAAAACCTCCTGTACCACCTCCTGAGGATACTCCTATTTTTGCAAGCACATTTTTAGCTTCCAATGAAAATATTGAGATTCTTGCACCTGACTGTGTACGCGCTTCTAATGGCACGGTGGTATGTAGGAAGGATCTGAGGATGTTTGAAGAAGCATTGGTTGCTAGGACTACTAGGATTACTTCGGATGGTTATGCGTCCGATTCTAGTTAAGGGGTTCATGTAGCAGACACCCTAACAACAAGTGATCCGATTCTCACATCGGTTACCAACCTGATCCGATTCTCATATCGGCAACAAGTGATCCGATTCTCACATCGGTTACCAACCTGATCCGATTTTCATATCGGCAACAAGTGATCCGATTCTCAGATCGGTTACCAACCTGATCCGATTTTCATATCGGCAACAAGTGATCCGATTCTCATCGGTTACCAACCTGATCCGATTTTCATATCGGCAACAAGGGATCCGATTCTCAGATCGGTTACCAACCTGATCCGATTCTCATATCGGCAACCATTTTTTTTTTTCCGATTTTCATATCGGAAACCAGTCTCATCCGATTCTCGTATCGGCAACCAGTATTTTCCGATTCTCGTATCAGCAACCAGTCTTATCCGATTCTCGTATCGGCAACCAGTATTATCCGATTCTCATATCGGCAACCATTTTTTTTTTCCGATTTTCATATCGGAAACCAGTCTCATCCGATTCTCGTATCGGCAACCAGTATTTTCCGATTCTCGTATCGGCAACCAGTCTTATCCGATTCTCGTATTGGCAACCAGTATTATCCCATTCTCATATCGGCAACCATTTTTTTTTCTTCCCGATTTTCATATCGGCAACCAGTCTTATCCGATTCTCGCATCGGCAACCAGTCTCATCCGATTCTCGCATCGGCAACCAGTCTCATCCGATTCTCGTATCGGCAACCAGTCTTATCCGATTCTCGTATCGGCAACCAGTATTATCCGATTCTCGTATCGGCAACCAGTCTTATCCGATTCTCGTATCGGCAACCAGTATTATCTGATTCTCGTATCGGCAACCAGTCTTTTCCGATTCTTATATCGACAACCAGCCTTAGAGGCCTTCCGGAGCCGGCCTTACGGGGGGGGTACTGTAAGGTTCTGGCACTCTCAGTGCCTCCTATCACATTATTTCCGGGTGATTTCCATCTACCTAGATAGAAGAAACACATATAGGTGTGTTTCCCTTTAAGACTGATGCTGTCATCACTCAGCGCCGGACTGGATGGCTATTTAGATCACCGGCTCTCACTCACATGTGTTCGTTCAAACACCCTTACCTGGATGCTAACTTGGCTTGAAGCTTTCGTGCTTGCAAGCATACCTCGCTGACGGAAGCTCGCTGCGCTGATCCCTGTATCCCGCTTCTGGATCATCCGCTCCTCCTGAACCAACCTTCGGCTGTATTGCTATTAGTGCTAAGTACCCCGCAGGGGAACCCTCTATAAACTTATACTAAGCTTACACTATCTAGCTCTGCATAGTAAAGACTATTTATCACATCTGCATATCTAGATTGCTAGCTCTTAAGACTACTGCTACTTATTCCTGCACTGGGTTGATCTCTCTTGTATGTCCACCTGCTACTCTGTCATCTGCTACCATACATGATTGCTAAACCTACCTGCATCCATCTGCTACTGTCTTACCTTCAAGTGTCTGTCACCTACCACCTCCACTCAACCTGTCTCTTAAATCTTCATCACTGTGTTACTACATACATAAAGTCACTCTAGGAACCAGCTTGTTGAGTGTGTGTATTTACTAGCTGAATTAAGACCTTCCACACATGAGTCATTGAGGTTGGGAATGGTATCTCAGCATCTCTCTTACATGACTACTGAAGTGGAATATTTCTGCAGCTGAAAATCCACACCATACATGAAACGCAGGAGCGTTACAAGAGAGAGGTGATCTAGACCAGAATCTGAACTCTGCCACCTACCCTCGATTTGTTAAACCCGTCTCCATTCATTGGGCCCTAAATTCATATCAAGTTTCTGCATATGTAGACTCTGGAGCAGCCGGGAATTTCATTGAGCAGTCTTTGGCCACTGAACTGGGCATTCCTCTAGTTCCCCTGGCTATGCCTCTAGCTGTTTCGGCAGTGGATGGCTCGACCTTGGCCTTCGGACCCCTACGCTTCAGAACAGCCTCCATCACCATGCATGTCGGTGTCCTTCATCGGGAGTAAGTCTCCTTCCTGATACTTCCCAAGTCTTCTAGTCCCATCATTCTTGGACTTTCATGGTTGAAGAAACACTCACCTTATCTGGATTGGAACTCTGGCCAAGTGTTATCTTGGGGGTCGCAATGCCATCAGACCTGTCTCCCTAAGGTGTCTCCACCTCTCCGCTGAGGTCTCTACCTCTCCAATTCTTCCTCGGCAGTATCTGGCCTTCCAAGATGTCTTTTGCAAAAAAGCTGCTGACAGTTTGCCTCCTCATCCTCCCTACGACTGTGCGATTGACCTCCAACCCGAGGCTTCACCACCCCGAAGTAGAGTCTACCCTCTCTCCATCCTGGAGACCCAAGCCATGTCCAAGTACATCCAGGAAAATCTGCAGAAAGGATTTATACGTAAATCCAATTCTCCTGCTGGGGCTGGGTTCTTCTTTGTGGAGAAAAAGGATGGTACACTCCGGCCCTGCATTGATTATAGAGGTCTCAATGCCATCACCATTAAGAATCGGTACCCGTTACCCTTGATCTCCGAACTTTTTGACAGGCTACGAGATGCTCATATTTTCACCAAGTTGGACCTCCGTGGAGCATACAAGAGAGGGAGATGAATGGAAAACCGCTTTTAACACCAGAGATGGGCACTATGAATATCTCGTAATGCCTTTTGGCTTGTGTAACGCCCCAGCTGTCTTCCACAACTTTGTTAATGACATTTTTTCTGATCTCCTATACGTTTGTGTCATCGTGTATCTGGATGACATACTCATCTTTTCTCCAGATTTGAACACTCATCGCCAGCATGTTTGTACGGTTCAACAACGTCTTCGGGACCACCACTTGTATGTGAAGTTGGAGAAGTGCCTCTTCGAGCAAACCCAAGTTCCTTTCCTAGGCTACATAGTCACAGATAAAGGGCTGCTTATGGATCCTGCCAAACTTCAGGCCATCTCCAACTGGCCTCAGCCTTCTGGTCTAAAAGCTACGCAACGGTTCTTGGGATTCACCAATTTCTATCGCCAGTTCATCCCTGATTACTCCTCTCTGGTGGCACCCATTACCTCCTTGACCCGGAAGGGTGCCAATGCCAGAACCTGGCCTCCTGAAGCTGTCAAGGCTTTCCACAAGCTCAAATCGGCCTTCCTATCGGCATCTATTCTCAAACGTCCTGACATTGCCAATATCTTCTATGCAGGAGGTGGAAACCTTACAAGCGGACCTGAACAAAATAACGGGGTGGGCAACTAGATGGCAGATGAGGTTTAATGTTGAAAAATGTAAAGTAATGCACTTGGGGGCCAGAAACCAGAAAGCAAGCTACTCACTAATGGGGGAACCCCTGGGTGAGTCTAAGATGGAAAGGGACCTGGGGGTACTGGTAGACAAGGTATGTTGTGGTCTCCAAGGTGCCCATCTAATAGTTTTTTGAAACTATCAATGCTCCCAGCTGATACGACTGCTTGTGGAAAAGAATTCCACATCCTTACCGCTCTTACAGTGAAGAACCCCTTACGCATTTTAAGGTTAAACCGCCTTTCCTCTAGTTTTAGTGAATGGCCACGTGTCTTATTGTATCTCCTCTCTCTGAATAGTTTGTTCCTTATGCTAGGGTCGCCAGTACAGTATTTGTACATTGATATCATATCCCCCCTCAATCGTCTCTTCTCCAGAGAGAATAAGTTCAGTGCTTGTAGTCTTTCCTCATAGCTGATGTCCTCCATTCCCCTAATTATTTTTGTTGCCCTTCTCTGGACTTTCTCCAGTTCCAGCAAATCCTTCCTGAGGACCGGTGCCCAGAACTGGACAGCATACTCCAGATGTGGCCGGACCAGAGTCTTGTAGAGCGGGAGAATAATCTCTTTATCTCTGGAGTGAATCCCCTTTTTTATACAACCCAGTATTCTGTTGGCTTTGCTTGCGGCGGCTTGGCATTGCATGCCACTGCCAAGCCTGTTGTCTCCCAGTACCCCCAAGTCCTTTTCCATCCTAGACTCACCCAGAGGTTCCCCCCCCCCCTAGTGAGTAGCTTGCTTTCTGGTTTCTGGCCCCCAAGTGCATTACTTTACATTTTTCAACATTAAACCTCATCTGCCATGTAGTTGCCCACCCCGTTATTTTGTTCAGGTCCGCTTGTAAGGTTTCCACATCCTGCATAGAAGATATTGGCATGCTTAGTTTAGTATCATCCGCAAATACTGAGATTGTACTAGATATCCCCTCCTCTAGATCATTTATGAATAAATTAAACAGGATTGGTCCCAGGACAGAACCCTGGGGGACCCCACTTTCCACACCTGCCCAATCCGAGTACTCCCCATTAATCACCACCCTCTGGACTCTCCCCTGGAGCCAGTTCTCTATCCAGGTACTCACCCTATGGTCCATACCTACCTTCCTTAGTTTGTACAGTAAGCGTTTGTGGGGAACGGTGTCAAAGGCCTTTGCAAAGTCCAGATACACCACATCCACCGGCTTACCGTTATCTAGGTGGCAGCTCACTTCATCGTAGAAGGTTAATAGATTGGTTTGGCAAGAACGATTTTTCATGAATCCATGCTGATTACTACTAATAATACAGTTTTCATTACTAAAGTCTTGTATGTGGTCCCTTAACATCCCCTCCAAAATGTTGCAGACTACAGATGTTAGGCTGACCGGCCTAAAGTTACCCGGGATACATCTCGGCCCCTTTTTAAATATTGGTACCACGTTGGCTTTTTTCCAATCAGCTGGCACCATACCCATCTGTAAACTGTCCTTAAAGATCAAGAATAATGGTCTGGCAATCACCTGGCTGAGCTCTTTCAGAACCCTCGTGTGCAAGCCATCCGGTCCCGGTGATTTATTTATGTTAAGTTTCTCTAGTTTAGTTCTAAGTCTATCTTCTGTTAGCCATGGTGGCACTTCCTGAGGTGTGTTGTTTAGTTTGACCTTACAAGCTGGGTTTGTGTAGCCCCCCGATTCTTTTGTGAAGACTGAAGAGAAGAAATTATTTAACACTTCCGCCTTTTCTCTGTCCTCAGTGGCCATATTTCCTTTGTCATCTTTTATGGGGCCAATGTGTTCTGGCCTCGCTTTCTTACTGTTTATATACTTAAAAAACTTCTTGGGGTTTTTACTCTCCTCCGCTATATGTCTCTCGTGTTCTACTTTAGCTGCCCTGATTTCATCTTTACATTTCTTATTACACTCTTTGTAATGCTTAAATGCTGCCAATGAACCCTCAGTCTTGTATTTTTTGAAGGCCTTTTCTTTAGCACTAATATACATTTTTATGTTGGAGTTTAGCCACCCAGGGTTTAGCTTTGCTCTTTTAAATTTATTTCCCTTTGGAATGCACTGGCCAATCCCCTTGTTAAGTATGCTCTTGAAGCACTCCCATTTTTCCTCCGTGTTCTTTGTTCCCAGGGTTCTATCCCAATTTATATTTTCTAGCAGTGAGCGCAGTTTTGGGAAATTGGCTCTTTTGAAATTCAGCGTCTTAATATTACCCTTGTGCTTCCTATTACTGTAATTAATACTGAAACTTATTGACCTATGGTCACTGTTTCCTAAGTTCTTCTGTATTTCTATATCCGTGAGCAGGTCTGCATTGTTAGTAATCAGTAGGTCAAGTACCGCATTGTTTCTTGTCGGTGCATTCACCATCTGACCCATGAAATTGTCCTGGAGAACATTTAAGAACTGCCGAGCCTTGGCTGAGTGTGCGGTTCCTTCTGCCCAGTCTATATCAGGATAATTAAAGTCCCCCATTATAATGACATTTCCCATCCTTGCTGCCAATCCTATCTGTAAAATGAGGTCCACCTTCCCCTCCTCCCTCTGGTGGGGGGGCCTATAGCATACGCCCAATATTACCTTCCCCACCGTGCCTTCCCTTTGAAGCTCTACCCATAGGGATTCTGGCATTGGTATACAAACCTCGTAATTTTGACCGGTTACAAATATCCTCATTTGATGTTTTTAGGCTGCTCTTGTGATTTTTCCCCATACCCACCCTGGGTATAGGAGCTCCGAACACTCTACCGCTAATGCCCCCATTTCTGCCCTCTGAATCTTGCTTTCCACTGGCTAATTCTACATCTGTACCCTCCCCCCCCCATTCCCTAGTTTAAAAGCCCCTCTAACTTTGTGGCCATCCTCGCACCCAGTACGGCTGCACCCACCCCATTTAGGTGCAATCCGTCCCTACCAAAGAGCCGGTGGCCGACTGAGAAGTCGGCCCAGTTCTCCAGGAACCCGAAACCCTCCTTACTACACCAGCTCCTCAGCCACTCGTTAACTTCCCTAATCTCCCGCTGCCTCTCTGGTGTGGCTCGAGGTACAGGTAGTATTTCGGAAAATACTACCTTGGAGGTCCTTCTCCTCAACTTAGCGCCTAAGTCCCTGAAATCGTTTAGGACTCTCCATCTTCCTCTGCCTATGTCATTGGTACCCACGTGAACCATGACAGCTGGGTCTTCCCCAGCCCCACCCAATAATCTGTCCACCCGATCCGCAATGTGCCGAACCCGAGCGCCCGGCAAACAACAGACTGTTTGGCACACACGGTCTTTGTCACAGATTACACTGTCTGTCCTTCTAATAATTGAGTCCCCTACCACCAGCACCTGTCTTTCCTTTCCCTTTCTCCCGGCCTCACTGGAGGAGTTCTTCCCCTGGCAGCTAGGGGCGTCGCTCTGCTCCAGCAATGCTGGTCCCTGACTGGTTTCCCCAACATCACACAACGGGGCGTATCTATTGGGGTGCTCCAGCCCAGGATCAGCCTCCTTGCCTTGTCCCCTTCTACCCCTCCTGTTACGACACCCCAAAGTATGAAGGGGGTTACAGTCGTCTAGGATAATCCACTCCCAAACACCCGGACAGCTATCGACCACTCCAATCCGCCATACATGAAGCACATCAATAATCCCCCCCCCCCCCCCAAGTACGAGACAAGGCTCTGTAGTGAGGTTCGATCAAGAGTAACTCTCTTCTCTTTTATTGCAAGAAACACAACACTTATATATACTTTGAGAATACCACATGAACAATGACTGTGTAATTACAGCCAGGTGAGCTCATTAACATGCTTATCAATAGTCTCAAACCCTATTAACATACTGTCCTATTTTAGACAAAAGCACTGAGTTAATCAGTAGATATTCTTTAGGAGGGGACTGCTGGAAACAATCCCCCCCCTCAATCTGCAGCTAATACACATTGAATTTGCAGACATAGTGACAACCTCTTTAAAGGAATTTGGAGCGCAGCAGCTAAAACATAGGGGAACAAAGGGGGGCTGTACGGGCCGTGGAACAGCCGAACAAACAGACGAAAGGAGGCAGCAACAATATAATACAAAGTCAGATGGTTCTGTCACACCTCCTAACTGTCACCCCTCTACTCTGCTCTGATGCCTGCACCTCCAATACTCCGCCCACCTCTGTGCAGACCCCTGTCTGCACCTGACTGGTACGATCCCGGCTCTCCTCCGGTATGGACATTCGTCTCAGTGTTGCCAGCTGCTTCCCTAGATTCAGGACCTGAGCTTCCAGGGAAGCAACGTGCTTACATTTTGCGCATATGTATTCGCCCTCGATCGCATGACCGAGGAACGCATACATATCACAAGATGTACACCGAGTCGCATCTCCACACCCGCCGGGCATTGTACCTACTAATCTAGTCTAATGGGGATTCAGTAATTTAAGTCTATCCTATGTGGCTATTTCCTGGCTTCCTAACTCTACCTTCTCACCCTCTGGTACTCCGCTTCACTCACTTGACACTCAGTTGCACAACACTCATAATCTCACAGCCCGGTCAGTCGCACAACACTCCCAGTCTCACAGCCCGGTTCAGTCGCACCACACTCACAGTCTCACAGCCCAATTCAGTCGCACCACACTCAGTCGCACAGCCCGGTCAGTCGCACAGCCCAGTCAGTCGCACAACACTGTCAGTCGCACAGCCCGGTCAGTCACGCAGCCCTGTCAGTCGCACAACACTGTCAGTCGCACAACACTGTCAGTCGCACAGCCCTGTCAGTCGCACAGCCCTGTCAGTCGCACAACACTGTCAGTCGCACAACACTGTCAGTCGCACAACACTCGCCGACACACAGCCCGGTCAGTCGCACTCAGGTAGTAATAGTTACTCCCAGACACTCAGGTAGTAATAGGTACTCCCAGACACTCAGGTAGTAATAGGTACTCCCAGACACTCAGGTAGTAATAGGTACTCAGAAATACTCAGGTACTACACTACACCCTCAGTCAGTGTACAATCTCAGTCACCAGTCTTACTTACCTAGTGTGTGTCCCTTTAAGCCTGACACTAGCAGTTCCTGGCTGTTTTTTTTTTTTCCCTCAGACGGTCAGTCTCCGCTCTGCACCCGCCTCCCTCTGTCACTTCCCGGTCAGCCTTTGCTCCGCTAGTCTCCTCTGCTCCCTCTCTGTCTGGGGTGGGGGGGTTCCGCCCCACTCGCCGCCCGCCGCAAAAGGGGGGGTTTACTGCACCGCTCGCCACCCGCAACAAGAGAGGGGGGGTTACCGACCCGCTCGCCACTCGCTTCTGGGGGGGGGGTTCGAGCGCCGCTCCCCGCCGCTGCTCTCCTGGGGGGGGGTTACTCACACACTCACACGCGGTCGGTCACACACACACTCCTCACACACTCCTCTCTCTTGCATGCCCTGTCAGCCTCTGATCCCGCGCTCTGCTCCTCTGCTCCACAGCACCACCTGCCGGCTCCACAGCACACGTTACTCCATGGCTCCTGCTGCGTTACTACTGGTGGCCCTCACTCCGGAAGAATGTTGAGGAATATGTCCAGGCTTGCTCCATTTGCGTGCAGTCTAAGTCTTCTACTTCAGCTCCAGCAGGTCTCCTGTTACCTCTACCTGTTCCAGATGTACCGTGGCGCTGCATCTCTATGGACTTTATATCAGAACTACCCCCATCAGCGGGCTCCACCGTTATCTGGGTGGTGGTGGACAGGTTTTCTAAAATGTGTCACTTAACTCCACTTCCAGGCCTACCCTCTGCTGTCACTTTGGCTTCCATCTTCATTAGGGAAATCTTTCGTCTCCATGGTATGCCCTCACACATTGTCTCAGATAGAGGAGTTCAGTTTACGGCCCGCTTCTGGAGAGCCCTGGCCACGTCATTTGGAATCAAGTTGGATTTCTCCTCAGCTTTTCATCTGCAGTCAAATGGTCAAACGGAAAGGGTTAACCAGAATGTGGAACGGTATCTTCGTGCCTTCATTTCTGCCCATCAGGATGATTGGGTAGACCTTTTACCCTGGGCAGAATTTGCCCTCAATAACCATGCTAATGCCATCACTGGTGAGTCTCCCTTCTTCACGGTATTTGGCCGCCATCCTTCTGTACCATTTCCTGTTCCGATCTCTGCTGAGGTGCCGGCGGCCGCAGAGGGGCAACGGTCTCTCAATTCTATCTGGGCAGATGTTTCCAAGAATTTACATCTGGCAGCTTCCAGGTACAAGGTAGCTGCAGATCGTCATCGCCGTGTGAGCCCCAAAATTCTCCCTGGTGATAAGGTTTGGCTCTCTACCAAGAATATCCGTCTCAGGGTACCCTCTATGAAGTTTGCTCCCCGTTTCATTGGTCCCTTTACAATCCTCTGCCAGGTTAACCCTGTCGCTTTTAAGCTCCGTCTCCCGTCACATCTAAAAATCCCTAATGTTTTCCATGTTTCTCTCCTTAGACCATACATCATCAATAGGTTTTCTCGTCCTATTCGTCGTCCTTCTCCAATAGCCAGTACTTCGGATCAGTATGAAATCAAGCAAATCTTGGATTCCAAATTCTCCAGGGGGAGGCTCTTGTATCTAGTGGACTGGAAAGGATATGGTCCTTAGGAGAGATGTTGGATTCCTTCCACTGATGTTTCTGCACCTCGTTTGGTGAAACTTTTTCATCAGAAGTTTCCTCTCAAGGCTGGGCCCAAACGAGTGGGGAGGCCCCGTAAGAGGGGGGGGGGGGTACTGTCACAAGTTAGCCTATAGTTCTGTCTGTATATTCTTACCTCCTTGCTGCAGTGCTTCTGTCTTGCTTCCCTTCACATGTGGTGTTTGGGCTTCTATGGGCGTCGCCTGCTCCACTGTGGGTTATATCCTGTTCCTGTCAATTACTTCCTGGGTCACCTCCCTGTATGCTTCCCTATATATACACATGCTCAGTGCACTGCCCCTTGCTTGAGCAACATCGCTGTTCTCTGAGCTCCCATCCGTGTATCCCTTGGTTATTGTATCTGATCTCCTGTGTACCGACCCGGCTTCGTTTCTCTGTATATGTTCGTCTGCTGCCTGTCCTGACCTCGGCTTGTCTCTTGGATCTCCTTATAGTCTCCTGTTTACCCTGCACACGCCAGCGGTCTCCATATCCTCAGCTGGGCCTACCTGGGGACCGCGACCTGGTTCCAGTCTGCTGCAAGTCCATCCCAACCATCAGGGGCCCTGGTGAAGAAGCAGGCTGGGGCTTAGACTCCACGTCCTGGGGAATCCTGAGCTGGGGATCTATAAGGGCTCACTATCACAGACTCGTTCACACTGACTGCAGAAAATCATTTCAGTGAGTGCCCAACTGCAGCGGTAGTCCACTGACTCCAGTCCAATCCACTATCTAGCTGTTGCCTAGTTTTTTTCAAGCAGTTTTGCACTGACTGCAGAAAATCCTTGCAGTGAGTGCCCTACTGCAGCGGTAGTCCACTGACTCCAGTCCAATCCACTGTCTAGCTGTTGCCTAGCTTTTTTTCTATCAGTTTTGCACTGCCTGCAGTAATTGCAGTGAGTGCCCTACTGCAGTGGTAGTCCACTGACTCCAATCCGATCCACTGTCTAGCTGTTGTCTAGCTTTTTTTATAGCAGTTTTGCACTGACTGCACTGCAGTACTGATTTAAAATTATTGCAGTGAGTGAGTGCACTACTGCAGCAGTTTATTATGCAATAAAGCACAATCAGAATGATGTGAAACTAAATGTCCCTGCAATTGAAGTTTTCCTATCAGTTCTTATGCAGTTAGGGTGTGAAGAACGAGCCCTTAATGTTAAAAATGTTAATAAATAAAGTTTTACATGTTCAATAACAGATTTGTGTTGAAATTTGTGTTTATTTTGCAAAATTTGAAATGTACAAAAATATCGGCCAGTATCGGCAGATACCGATATGCCATCACCAAAATATCGGTATTGGTAACGAAAAACCGATATCGGTCGATCACTAATATACAGTATATTGTATGAGCGCCACTCCTACTTCAAAAAGCAATCTTTTTCACAACCTCAGGCCTCAGACTCTAAGCCCAAACCCCATCACCAGTCTCAGTTTCCTAATAAACCATACACTTCAACCCCACTAAGCTGGGGAGCAAGTCCGCTTGTTTGGGTGGGGGTGTCAGAGAAACCTTCAGCTGCAGACTGGCCATCACATGACACGCACGACATGACTTCCACATGACTTCCTGGCTGCCTATAAAAGCTGAGCGAGTGCTCAGAGGAATTGCTGGTTTGTCTTCAGCTTCCTGTACCGGAGTTCCTGTTTGATCATTTACCTGCTGTGACTCAGATCGACCCTGACCTACTCGGATCTTCTCCTGGACCCGACCTTGGCTTGTTTTATGGACTTTGCTTCTGCCTCCTGTGTTTGACCCACTGCCTGTGACCCGGATTCACCTTCAGTCTCCTGTGCCTTGACCTTCTGCTTGTGACCCAGTCTTGCCACCTGTCTCCAGTGCCTTGACCCCCAGCCTGTGTTGTGGAAATTTTGATAGACATTTCTTTAGTTAAATAGTCATAATGTCTCCCAGTGTCCGTTTTACCGATAATCGCCATTTACAGTAATTGTCGCTTTAACTGTCATTGCAGGAAAGACTTGTTGGTGAAAATCTTCCATCGGATGAGATGGCAAAATACTTGTAGCAAAGACAGTCCATCGCACAGATCTATGTCTGCGGTTCAGGGCCCTGTGCTGTTGAGATATGTCTGTGATATGGAAATTCTTATTTTACCAAGATAAATAGATGGCTCCTTATAGTCACATTCGATCGTGTGACTGGGGGGGGGGGGGCTGCTGCTATTATCTTATGCAGATAAAGCCTCATCAACTGGAACAAATAGAATGGTCACTATCAAAAATGGTTTATATATGAATCATTTGGTGGTGATGAAGACCCACCAACAAGTAATGGACTCATGTTTATGGATTGACATGAATGAACAATGAAAAGCCATGTGCTTCTTGTGGCAGTTGAGCCTTTTGTTCGCTCTTGTCCATCTATGGGCATGTACTCCACAGCTTCTATTGTGTTTTTTGAATGTATACGTATCTGTGATTGGTGGTTGTGAAGCCACTCCCTGTAACTTCCTTTTGTTCACTTGCTGTAAATAAACCTGCTCTGCCCTGAGACTCACACAGAACACACAGAGGACAGAAGACACACACACACACACAGCAGCTCACACAGTCATTTCATCCATGAAGAGACACATAAACTCTCACACACAAACACTTGCTCTTACACACATGCACACACATACATATCCAATGGAGAGAGACCTGGCAGATGGCATCAAAATGACCCAGCGCTTCTGTTCCTTTCTTTGTCGCCGAGCGCTTGGTAAATCGTTATAGAGGAGAGCGGTACAATTGTACTTTTCAGTGCAAGCTATTAATGGAGCTTGGTGCGTAATAATCTTGAGTGCACTGAAGCGGGTTTCTATGCTCCAAGCCCTATTAATTTCTACGACAGCCTGTGACCTAGATTGTCTGCTTACCTGTGTTTGACCCTCAGCCTGCTCCGGACTTTCTACCTACTTCTGCTGGATCCTGATCAGTCTCTGCTCCATATCTACAGGACCTCCATGCAAGCTCTACCCTGCCTGCTGGTAGCTTGTGCCTCTTTGTGGCATCCACCCTCTGTATCATCTCCAGAGGGGTGGAGTGCGCTTAGTCGCAACATCGAACCGCTCTCGGCATCTCGGCCTTCGGTGAGTACCTCTATTCTGATAGGGGGGTTGGTTTGCAGGCCTTCATGGATTGGCAGGGGGAAATTGCAAATAGGTGTGTCTACAATATACTGGTTTTTGACTACAAGCTGGAATTTCAGAGATTTCCCCCTTTATTATTTATGCTTTCAAATGTTTATTTGAATTCCCAGAAAAGTTTTATTTGTCTGCAAGCTCTCAATCTTTTATCTCACAGAGTAATCGTTCCTGTTCTAGAGGGTGAAATGTTTTGTGGTTTCTACTCAAACCTTTTCATGGTTCCAAAACTAAACAAAGATGTTCATCCCATCCTGAATTTCAAGGGACTCAACAGGTTTCTAAGAGTGCAGAAGTTCCGGATGGATTAGTTGCGGTCAGTGGTGTCCTCTCTCCAGCAGGTAGATTTCCTGCCATTAGTGGATATCAGAACTGATTATCTGAAAGTTCTGATCTTATCAAAATAGTTTCTGCAGTTTTCAATGGAGGAACACCATTTATAGAAAGGCGCATTCCGCAATAATTTCCTGCATCACGGGTGAATGTGCTGCCCTTGCATGTGGGTCCATTGAAATGTTAACGGTACCTCAAATGCATCCCAGCCCTCAATTTGCATGGTACCACAGTACATGTAGTTTGGTGCACTGTGTTTAGACAACGTAGTGCTTGCATTACTTTTTCCGCACTTCAGTGCATTTTGCAGTCAATTCAAATGAATGGGCTGTTAAACAGACCGCACGAGAAAATGCGGGACTGCGCAATTTTCCGGTGTGAACCAGATCCTAGTGACACAGCCTTCACCTAGGCAAACAGGCCAGAACTGAGATGTAAGGTATGTACCCTTTTTTAAAATTTTGCTAATGGGGCTTTTTCTGTTTACACCAAGTGATTTTACACTGGGGTATAGAGGTTATAATATAATAGTTGTTGTTTATGTTAGATCACAGGTCCAATTTCAGTCACTTTAGTGGAAAAGTTGATGGTTAAATATTTAAACCCCCACAGAAAACTGCTATGTCAAATGTGAATAAGGCAGGTCTACAGTTTGTATTATTAATAATTAACAATATTTGAGACCAAGAATAAATACTCAAACTTACAGTAGCTCTCTCATGCCCTGAACCAAATATCCAAAGAAGTTCGAATAATATTAATCCTAAAGCATAAACGTCCACTTCATTTTCATAAACACTTCCATCTCTCTGTTGAAAAAAGTAAAATTAATATTATAAGATAAGCAGCTTCCTAAATGTTGGAAGGAATGTTGCTCACATTTCTTGCAAATTCTCCCCACCCGCCAACGATTCATAAATGTATGAACGAAGATAGAACAGATGTGTTTCCCACAATAGTGCCCCCTTTCTGGGACACACTCTCCTAGAGTAGTACATAGTCTCCTGCCTATAGACTTAAAGAGGGTCTCCAGTTTCCAGTTTCCCCCCAAAAAATACAAATACTGTAGCAGCTTAATTTAAATATAAGGACACTTACCTGTCCAGGGATCCAGTGCAGTCCTCATCTGAGCCGATTGATCAATGAGCGTAGGGTCCCAGCATCTTAACTAAGGAAAAATGGCTGTGAAGCTTTGCAGGTTCACAGCCGGCTTCCCACTGCACATGCGAGAGCCGCGTTGCACTATATGAATGGTCCTCCAGTCCTCTGGAACCTGGGATGTTTCCCAGAAGGCTGCGAACAAAGGGTGAACTTTCCTTAGATTGCCTAGATGATCTGGGCAGAAGTGGCCAATTATTAAAGAGCAAGGAGGGAGTAGGCACCAAGCAGAACTTCCCCTTTTGGGTAAAGTTCCTCTGTTAGTTGGGTGACGTCTTTAGAATTAGTTTTCTAAATCAGAAGAGTTTTTGAGCTTCACCATTACAGATGAAGTGCACACACAGAATAAACTGACCATGTGATGCAGTTGTACATACTACACCATGGGGTTTTTCTGTGTTTGAGCACCTAGATTGGACCCGCTTGTCCGTGAAGATCCTCTCGAACCCGGCTCATTATCACAGATCATGACCCCATATACCATCTTGGAATCCTATCCACCCTCTAAGATTGAGTTGTGATTTTAAGGTGAAAATAAGGATGAGTGCTACACCTAGTGGGCATTACAGGTATAGGCACCTGAGTCCACTATCCTCACCTTTATTTATTCATTCTTTTTTTCACTGTCACGGGCATTGATCCCAGTACATCTTGTATAGGGGATTTCCCCCTCACTACAATTTATTTATATTTATACTGTCACTGATTATTTAATTTATACTGTCACTCAGGTTACTCAGATCCTGATTCACATTTTGGATATTTACTACCAGCACCTCAGAAATAAATTATTTATCTGTACTTTGTTGTATCAGTTTTTAAATCTTTTGTCAGCACTTAAAGCACCTTCTGGGCTTATAACCTTGTAGCCCAGAGTTTGTCTCTGCTAATTTGCACATTGCACTTGCACTTCATTCTGCACTACTATATTATTATTTATTGATTTACACTTGTGCATTATCATTTACATGGTTTTATAATAAGATCACTTTGTAGCATCTTGGTCTCTACATATACCAGGTAGCGCCGATTCCAGCCTTTCTTTTTCTCTTACTAATTTTTTGGCTCCTATTTATTAGGGGTTGGTTGGTGGCAGCTGTTATACCTGTACATTGTTTTATCACTCCATAGCGCCGTCAAACCCCCCCCCCCCCACTTGTATTTATTACCACAGAGAAATGACACTTGAAGCTTTGGAGAGAGATACATAAACACTACAGTTATATGTGCTTTGCTAAAATTCCATGAGGTTTACAACCACTTTAAATGGCCTATTATGAGCGAATTATAGAAAATGAGAAAAGTCTACGTGTCTACAGCTATTGTTACAAAAAAAAAGGAGATTACTCAAGTCCGAATGGAAATAAAAAAAAAACAGTAAATATTTACCTGTTCTGGGGCCATGTAGGTAGGTGTGCCTGTTCCTTGAGTCCGCTGCCGTGCTTTGCTTTCATCTTCCCCAGTCATTTGAGTCACAAGGCCGAAATCCCCTATTTTTATTACCATGGCTTTATTGATAAAAATATTTGCAGGCTAGAAAAAAGGCAAAACCACAGAGTAAACTTCAAGTTAAAGTGATTCTAAAGGGAAATAAAAAAAAAAAATTAAAAATGTTACATATATATATATATATTTTTTTTTTCCTATGTATCTGCTCTGTGTAATAGTTTTGCACAGAGCAGCCCCATTCCTGCTCTTATAGGGTCCCCCACCAGGGCTCCCCCCCCCCCGTCAAGTGCACTCGTGTGTGCTTGCTCCTGGGCCAGGTCTGTGTGACGTGGCTTGGCCCCACCCCCCACTCTCTTCTCACTGGCTGTGACTTACAGCAGCAGGAACCAATGGCTCCCACTGCTGCCTCTCTGTCCAATGAGAAGAGAGAGGGCCAAGTGAGCTGCTTTTCTTGTGTACATAACTGGATCAAGATTGGGCTCAGGTATGTATTTAGGGGGGCTGAATGGAAGGAAGGTATTTTACCTTAATGCATGTAATGTATTAAGGTAAAAAAGGATCTTATACATTTAGAACCACTTTAAGAGACTCTGTCACGGGGGGATCTGGTGCTGGGGGACATCTCATGGTCACATTTACAGCAAAAAGATTATTGTAAACAATAAATATAATAGGGCTCATGGTTTTACAAAGGTAGGTAAGGTACCAAGGCAAATTTGTTATTGACAATGCAAGAGGTTCTCACTTTTTCACAACTTTGGGAATCTCACCATGTCCCCAGGAGGGAACTTTTTTACTATCTACAACTGCTTTCATTCTACTGGGACTTGCCCATGTCCCTTACGGCATTTGAATCAATCTGTAGATTTAACCACACTACAAAAGGGGTGCTACCTCTGTTATATTCAACCATCTTAAGCAATTCCTCTAGTCAAGCTCCTTCTTACTGTACCTGTTGGAGAAAACAAGCTTAATAAAGTTCTCTCGCCAGAGGAATAAGGTCTTTCAAAATGCTCACAAAATGTACAAGCACAGGAAAATTCCTATAAGGTAATGCCTTGCTGGTATTTTCCTTCCGTTGAGAATCATCAACTGCATTCGGTCTTATGCTGTGTTATTGCCCAAATGTGGTGTTCCTGCTCAAGGGTTCACCATTTACAGATTTGGGTTTACACTATGATTTATTCAATCTTGCTGATTAATCTTTGAAAAGGCTCTTTGAGACATTGAGAGGCCCTTTTTCCATAAACATATTGATAATGATTCTAACCACAGTCTGATACTCATAGCATAAAAATCTTGGAAGCAGGGCACATTCAATAAAGAGAAAATACCTTCTGTACTAAAGACACTTATGACAGATATCTCTCAATCTGCCAGGCATTGCTTAATTATCTTCCCCCCTCACAGTGGATTTCATGTCATCTCCAACTCTGAGGCTAGCTACCTACCCTGATTGAACCTTTACTTTACTCGCTGATCTCTCATAACTAATTTAGCAGCTTCTGAGAATCTCTTTCTTTTCCTTCCCTCCAACAATCTTTCTCCCTCCTCACCCACTCTCTTTTCCTTTCCCTATCTTCTCTAACATGCAACTAACCTGTCTCTACTGGCCTGCAGACATTCTGAATCATTGTACTATAACCTTATTTAGAGCCTCTGAGCTCATATTGTATGAGCTGTAGTTAATTTGGACCACTGCACAAGTCTCATTATTCACGTACCAGAATTTGCAATCAAAATCACAGATTCAAACGCTTACAGACTTAGGGGTTGATTCATTGAAACTGAAGAAAATGGAAATTGATAGAATATTGTTGTCCTTAATGACCAATCACAATTCTTGTTTAAAATTTCCATAAATAAAACTGAACCCTGATATGCTGCTGTTAGTAAAAACTCCAATTTAATAATAATTTCTAGACTTTTTTCTTCAGCTACCTAATATTTTGCAGATTACATCATGTGTGAGGATTTTAAATACAGAGCAGGATTCTACAGACTAAACTAGGAGGGTGGTAGATGAATTTACCAGCAACACTGAGATAGGATCTTATCAAGGAGCAAGCTCTGGAAGCACATAGTCTTCATTAAAGTCCCTGGTATTGGAATTGTGCAGTCCTTAGGTAAAACTTTTGATGGCAAAGACCTGTAGCTAGAAAGGCGAGTAGAACAACTAACAAAGGGTCATATTCATAGTCAAGAAAATTAATCAAAATTAACTGTGGGGAATAGTTAAAGAAGCATAGGAAGCCTAGGAAGTCAGCAACTGAGAATAATCTAAAACGCAATCACAAACCACTCCCAGGAGCTACCACACTTAAAGTGATACTAAACAGAGAAGTGTTAATTGCCATAATTCATCACATAAATTATATACAGGTGCATCTAATAAAATTAGAATATCATCAAAAAGTTAATTTATTTCAGTAATTAAACTAAAAAAGTGAAACTCATATATTTTATATAGCTGCGTAACAAACAGAGTGATATATTTCAAGCATTTTTTTTTTTTTAATTTTGATGATTATGGCTAGTCAATATCTCAGAAAATTAGAATATTACATAAGGCCAATAAAAAAATAGAATTTTTGTAAGAACTTACCGTAAAATTATTTTCTCGGAGTCCTCTGGCAGTCGCCGCCCGATGGTATTAGCCTTCACTAATGGGTAATGGCACACTCTGCAGGAGCAGGCTAGGCAGATAATTATCAGGTTATACAAAAAATGTTTGTACCTCAGCACGCCACTAGGGGGGCCATCCCACAGTCATTACCAGAACCCAATCTGATATTACTTTAGTTTCCTAGCAAGCAGTACCAGAAGGCAACAACCCCCAGATCCAAAAACCAGAGGGGTGGGGGCGGCGACTGTCAGAGGACTCAGAAAATTATTTTACGATAAGTTCTTACAAAAATTCTATTTTCTCTTACGTCCTCTGACAGTCGCCACCCGATGGTATTAGCCTTCACTAATGGGACGTCCCAAAGCAGTGCAGGTATGAGGGGTAGGAAAGCAACGCAACCAGATAAGAAGGTAACGCAAATAACCGGGCTAGTAACAACCTGAGCCCACAGTAAAAAACTGGAACAAACCCAGAAAAAACACCCCAACAAGGAAAGAAATTAAAAACAATGTCTCCTCAAACAACTGCCACACTCAAAACTTTGCGGTCAAAAGAAGCATCCAAAGATGCCAAAATGTCAAGTTTGTAATACTTTGTGAAAGTGTGCACTGATGACCATGTCACCGTGTTGCACACCTGAGCCAAAGACGCCTGATGGTGAAAAAACCCAAGGGGCACTAACGGCTCGAGTAGAATGAGCCTTTACTGGGAAAGGAGGAACCTGACCCTTGATGGAATAGGCCTGAACAATCGCCTGTCTGATCCATTTAGAAATGGTCGCCGCGCAGGTGGCCGATCCCTTCCGAGGTCCTTCAGGAAGAACAAATAGACAATCAGACTGCCGAATCTACTCCGTGGCGGACAGGTAGACCATGACCGCCCGGGCCACATCCAGAGAAAGCAAAGCAAACTCCTTAGGATGCTTGAGCCGTGCGCACAGCGAAGGCAACACGAGGTCCACATTGAGGTGGAAGGAAGAAACCACCGTGGGAAGAAAAGATTGACTCGGTCCCAGAACCACCTTATCTCTATGAAGTACTAGATAAGGAGAGCGGCAGGACAAGGCCGCCAATGCAGACACTCTGCGAGCCGACGTGATGGCCACCAGAAAAGCAAATTTCTGTGACAACACAGACAGAGGCATCCCCCTGATGTTCTCAAAGAGAGGTTTATTGTAACACTGACAAAAACCAAATTTAGGTCCCCTGGAAGCAAGAGAGCTCCCCTCGGGGTGAGCCAAATGCCGCACCTCTTGAATGAAGGTGCAGACCAAAGAAAGTGACGCCAAAGGTCGTTGAAACAAGACGGCCAAGGCCGACAACGGACCCTTGGCCTTAGTCAGCACCAGATGCTGATCCACGCCCTTCTGTAGGAAGGCCAAGACCTTCGCCACCGAGAAGGAACGAGGGTAAAAACCATGCACTTCGCACCAAGCGATATACGCTTTCCAGGTGCTGCGAAAAAAAACTTCCTTGAAGTGGCTTTGCGAGCCCCTTACACGGTAAGGATGACCGCCTGAGGAAGACCTCTATCCCTCAGGACCTGGCTTTTAACAGCCATGCGGACAAAGCCAGCAACTGTAAAGCAGAATGGAAGATCGGCCCTTGAGACTGATAGTTTGCAGCGGAAGCCGCCATCGAGGTTCGACGACCATCTGAACTACGGCCACGTACCAGGACCGTCGAGGCCCGTCTGGGGCCACCAGAATGACTGACATCCGTTCCCACACCAACCTGCGGAGGAACCTGGATAAGAGTGGAATCGGAGGAAAGGCATACAGTAGCCGATAGCGGTGCAAAGGCACCACCAACGCGTCCGTGGTATCTGCCAGAGGATCGCAAGCCCTGGCCACGAACCTTACCACCACTTTGTGGAGACAGGACGCAAACAAATCCACGCCCGGGGTCCCCTACCGGGCGCACAGGAGGTGAACCACCTCCGGATTTAGGGACCATTCTTGGTCCAAAGTCTGACGACATAGATAATCTGCCTGCCAGAGTTCCACATCCGGAATGAGAACGGCCGAGAATGCAGGTACCTGCGATCCGGCCCAGGACAGAATCTCTGCCACTTCCATGGCCGCCCGGGCACTCCATGTGCCCCCTTGGTGATTGATATAAGCCACAGCCATGGTATTGTCTATCTGTACTCGCACCGGATTTCCCTGAAGCTGAGGTGACCACCGGAACAGACAAAGCTTGAGCGCTCTGAGCTCTAAGACGCTGATCGGTAGCGAAGTCTCCCCCTCCGACCAAGTCCCCCTTGGCGCAAAACATGCCCAGAACTCCTCCCCAGACCAACAGGCTGGCATCCGTGGTGACAACCGCCCATAATAGAGGTCTGAAGGACCGACCCTGTGTCAAGGACAGCGGCCAGCGCCACCACAGAAGATCCAACCCGGATGACTCAAGGAAATACTCCTTTCCAAGGAGTGAGGTGTCCTGTCCCACCTGTCCAGGATCCAGAGACCTGGTGTAAAATTGAGCAAATGGAACTGCTTTGAAGGCTGAGACCAGCCGTCCCAGAACCCGCATGCAGGTCCCCAAAGAGGAGAGATCGTCATTCCTGAGAGCTCTGATCTCCTCCCGCAAAGTCCCGAATTTTTGTCCTCCGGAAGGAAGACCCGAGATTGAGCAGAGTCCAGGACCATCTAGGTACTGGAAACGAGTAGAGGGAGTCAGTGCCGACTTCTGAAATTGATGGCCCACCCAAACTCCTGAAGTGTCTGAACCTTCACAGCCAGATCTTTTGCCAAGTTTACACATGAGTTCGACCTTACAAGAGGTCGTCCAGGCAACCGAGGACCGCAATGCCCCGTAAACGCAGCAAAGCTAGACCAGAGCCAACACCTTGGTGAAAACCCTGGGAGCAGAAGCGAAACCGAAAGGCAACGCCATGAACTGGTAATGCTTCCCAGCCACCGAGAAGCGGAAGCAGCTCTGATGACCCTCGAAAATAGGGATGTGGAGATACACATCTTGCAAGGCGATGGATGCAGTAATTCCCCAGGCCTCAACGAGGCCATCACCGACCGGATGGATCCCATCCTGAACGTCCCGCACAAAGCGGTTCAGGGACTACCAGTCCAGAATCAGACACACCGTGCCCTCTTACCTGGGCACCGTGAACAGGTTTGAGTCAAAACTGCGAAAACTTTTTCCGAAAAAGAACGGGTACAATGACTCCGTGTGCAAGCAAACCGTGCACAGCCCCCATGATATCTCTGAGACGATCAGGGGACAGCTGAAGAATTGACGGGAGGAACCTGTCTGCGGGGCACAGGTCCTGAATGCTGGACAACCAGGGTTCCTGAAAAGAAAGCAGATGTCCCCTCACCCCGAAAACGGGGAGGGCTTCCCTTTTAGGGAGAGGTGGACTGGGCCGCCGAACCAGACTGACCGACGTTTGGCTTACCCGACCACAGCTCCTCGTGGCCACCGGGAAGGCAGAAGGGTTTACCCTTCTCCTGCGTCCCAAAGGCACAAATGCAATTATGGTGAGTCTTGAAGGGGTGACCTGGGGCAGACGAGTACTCTTCCCTCCCGTGAGCCCCGTAATCAACTCATCTAGAGTTACCCCAAAAAGACGATCCCCCTCATAGGGGACCTCAGACACCGTCTTTTAGGACGCGTGGTCAACCGACCAGCACTTTAACCAGGTAATGCGGTGGATCGCAATCCCCACCGCCCACAACCGGGCGACCAACGGAGCCACTTCCAAAGCCCAGGAAGCCCGCAGTGTGGACGAGCTGATCCTGCTGCGAAGCCCCTTGCACCATGTCATGAGCGCCAACACTGAGGCAAAACAAAGGTTGCAACAGGGAACCCGCCACTAGATAAATGTGGTGGGCAAGCGCTTCCACGCGCCTATCAGCCGGATCCCTGAATACCGGGAATCCCCTACCGGCAAGTAAGGTGGACTTATTCAGCCTAGACACAGTGTGATCCCCTGCTTGGGGACACTGACCAACGTTCGTCTACCGCCTCCGAAAAACGGAGAGCGGGTGGAAAAACGCTTAGGCACCACCAACATGCGCTAAATGCGCCACCACTGGCCATTCACAATCTCGTGAAAATCCACCGGGCAGGAAAAATGCCTGACCCGACAGTCTGGGGTCTTCGGAACTCGAGCAAAACGGACCGCTCACTTGACTGAGCTGGCTCATCGTTAAGATAGAGAGTTTCTGTTATGATGCCCATAAGAGCATCCATCGTAGCGCGTTCCCACGCTACCAAGGAGGAAGATTCCCCCTCTTCCTCTCCAACGTGGAGGACCGGGACCCCTCAGGGGGACCATCGTCCATGGCAGCCAATTCGGGCTCAGAGTCAGAGGACTGGAGGGCACAAGCCGTTTTTTATGGAGGAGCGTGCCGACATCAGCATATTCACCTGGGATGCCAAAGTCGCCAGAGCAGCAGATATGGGTGCCAGGGGAGAGGATTCAGGTGTACCCGAAGTCCCCACCAGGTCTGCGGGGGATTTATTATCACGGGAGACCATTTTTGTCTTAAATTAAAAAAGGGACGCTGGCCCTTTAAATCGGCGGTTCCCCCCCGCAATCTGCACCAACTGAAAGAGCCACTTGAGAAAACACACTAGCAAAAAAAATTTAAATTAAAAGAATTTAATTTGGTCGAATAATGACCGAGATATAAGCAAAAATCCCCAGCCTGTCAGCCCATGTTACACAGGATAAAAAAATGGAGGAGGAGGAAGTGACCTCACATCGCTAGAGGCCAGCCCTCGAGCCCAGAGAAAAGGTGCCTATTGAAAGTCAATGACAAAAGTCACAGGGGAAATGGCCGCTTGCCCTTACTAGGCATGTTGCCCACATTCAAGATGGCGCCTGAATGGGAGCCTGAGCAGAAATCTCACATGGCTGCTGTATTACACAGAGCTAGGAATCTGCAAACCACTAAAGTGGCGGCCGCTCCAAACGGCTGCAAAATAAATGCACCAAACACATTTCTGGCTATTAGCAGGTACCCCAGGGAGACCCCCACAGCATTCCCATGCAGCGCCCCCAGCGTGGGCAGGGAGGGGAGGGAAAAAAAACCCCAACCCGGCCAGAAGAAGGATCCTACAGAGACCGCCAGCCCTGCTATCCCCTAGGAGTGAGCCCACAACTCCCCAAACATCCCCAGGGACAAGGGGGTTCAGTACTCACCAGTCCAGCAGCGGGCACCGCTCATAAACGGGAGACCTTCCACCCTAAGTGGGGGTGCCGTCAGCCAAGGAGAGACGCTGGCAACATGCGGCCGATCTGGGTTGAGACATCCTCTGCGAAGCGCAGCTCCGCCGGCTCGTCCCCATATGGAAGGGAACTGTCGTTGCGAGGCCTGGGCGTACCAGTAACCTGCGATGCTCGTTAGCAGGCTGGGACTCCATAAGGATCTATGATACCCAGTCCGAGGCCCAGCTCTGCAGTCACTTGTAGTCCTCCAGGAAAGGAATCCCTGACTAACTAGTGATAGTGAGAAAGAGAAAACACTGAAATTAAGAAAAAAAAAATATAAAAAGCCAAGACGCTAGGTCTTAGCCGGGAAAGACCTAAAGCTCTGCTCCTGAAGGTAGGCAGCTTGAAACTGAAGAAATATCAGATTGGGTTCTGGTAATGGCTCAGATTGGGTTCTGGTAATGGCTGTGGGATGGCCCGCTAGTGGCGTGCTGAGGTACAAAAGTTTTTTTGTATTAACCTGATAATGAATTATCTGCCTAGCCTGCTCCTGCAGAGTGTGCCATTACCCATTAGTGAAGGCTAAAACCATTGGGCGGTGACTGTCAGAGGACGTAAGAGAAAAAGGATTTTTAATACAGAAATGTTGGCTTACTGAAAAGTATGTCCATGTACAGTATAGCAAAATTTCCAGTCGACTGTTCGCATTTGGTGAGTGGAAATATGAAGAATGTGAGTATGGATAGGGCTGTGCTGTCCCGGGAATGTATAGCCAGTGCCCCCCCCCTTCCCCCGCTGTTCACAAGCTAGTAGCGAGGACATTTTAATAGGAACTGTACAGCCGCTTGGGACTGCCCTTCTCCACCTCCCTTCTGCCTGCACATCCCTGCCCTCTGCACAAGCACGCAGCGCAGGCATTTCAATAGCAACAGTCACCCGCCTGGGACCGCCCCTCTCCACCTCCCACTGCCACACATCCCGCCCCCCCGCACAGGCTCGCAGCATGGGCATTTTCAAAAGGAACAGTCAGCCAACTGGGACCGCCCCTCTCCACCTCCCTCCTGTTGCATATCTAAGGAGTAGTGTGGTGCATGTCTCAAGGCAGTCCTAAGCTGGCAGGCTCAAACACTCTCGGTCCCTCTCATAATGCACCAATGCCTAACCCCCTGTGGCTGCAGGAGAATGGTAACTATGACAGTGTGCTGTGATTGGAAGCAGTGCATGTGCTTGAGGGGGTTGTAAGCATTGAATGGGGGATTGAACAATATGTGTGCTGGGAGGAAAGGGGGGGGGGGTTTAGAGCATAGATGAGCTGAATTAGGGGGAGGGGGGGGTTAATTGGAGGAACAGGTATAACGGACTGGGGGAAAGGTAGAATTGGAGGCATAGGTCTAAATCATACTTATGCCTCCAATTCCATCAACCCCCCCCCCTCCCCCCCAATCTATCATTCCTATGCCTCCAATTCCACTGCACTGCATTGGGGCTGTATTAATGGGCACTGATCAGTGATGATTTGGGGAGCCATGTCATCTGCTGGTGTTAGTCCACTGTGTTTTATCCAAAGTCCAAAGTCAGAGCAGCCCTCTACCAGGAAATTCTAGAGCTTCTTCATGCTGCCTTCTGCTGACCAGCTTTATGGAGATACTGGTTTCATTTTCCAGCAGGACTTGGCACCTGCCCACACTGCCAGCAAACTTGCCTGACCTAAACCCCATAGAGAATCTGTGATATATTGTCAACAGGCAGATGAGAGATACCAGACCCAACAATGCAGACGAGTTGAAAGCCGCTATCAAAGCAACCTGGGCTTCCATAACACCTCAGCAGTGACACAGGCTGATCACCTCCATGTCACGCCACATTGAAGCAGTATTTCATGCAAAAGGAGCCCCGACCAAGTTTTGAGTGCATAATATACTGTACATGCACATACTTTTCAGTAAGCCATCATTTCTGCTTTAAAAATCCTTTTTTTAT